>NC_056744.1:1023772122-1024394064 GCF_019279795.1 Protopterus annectens
AAACAGGGATTATTTTTTTGTTTTTGTAGAAATACACAGAAAATGCAGAGACAGTGATAAATTAGTTACACAGGCTAGCACACTTTAGTGGGCAGCCTCCACAGTTAAATTAAACAAACAAACAAGCAAACTTTCGATTAAATTTAACTAAATGTAACTTTAAGTGCAGATTTAAAAATAAATGCAGTAATCAGAAAAAAAAACAGTTCAGGCTAGTTTAAAGTAAGCAACAGAAGCTTTTTTCAGTGAAAAAAAGCAAATATACTTAAATCCAGAAGGTAGTCGCTTTTTCGAGTTCCTTGCTGCTAGGACCACTCTGTAAACCCACGTGGAGCTTGTCTGAGCAGTATAGCCAGAAAAAAATGCCCAGAGGCGGATTTTAAGCAGTGAACTACAAAAGCGCTAAGAATGGTCCCAAACAACCAATTACTACAGCTTCTTGTGCTGAGGTCAATTCCCCCAAGGACAGGTAGGCTGCTCAAGGCTCCCCACTCCCACTGGTGAGCAAAGAAACTTCCTTCTATCCAAGTAAGGTAATGGACAACACAGGAACTACACCACAGCCCAGAATACAGCAATGCCTGTATACTGGTCTAAACTAGTCGAGAAAGGCGGGAAAACAAGGATTATTTTTTTGTTTTTTTTTTGTAGAAATACACAGAAAATGCAGAGTCAGTGATAAATTAGTTACAAAGACTAGCCCACTTTAGTGGGCAGCATCCACAGTTAAATTAAACAAACAAACAAACAAGCAAACTTTCGATTAAATTCAACTAAATGTAACTTTAAGTGCAGATTTAAAAATAAATGCAGTAATCAGAAAAAAAACAGTTCAGGCTAGCTTAAAGTAAGCAACAGAAGCTATTTCCAGTGAAAAAAAGCAAATATACTTAAATCCAGAAGGAAGTCACTTTTTCGAGTTCCTTGCTGCTAGGACCACTCTGTAAACCCACGTGGAGCTTGTCTGAGCAGTATAGCCAGAAAAAAACGCCTAGAGGCGGATTTTAAGCAGTGAACTACAAAAGAGCTAGGAATGGTCCCAAACAACCAATTACTACAGCTTCTTGTGCTGAGGTCACTTCCCCCAAGGACAGGTAGGCTGCTCAAGGCTCCCCACTCCCACTGGTGAGCAAAGAAACCTCCTTTTATCCAAGTAAGGTAATGGACAACACAGGAACTACACCACAGCCCAGAATACAGCAATGCCTGTATACTGGTCTAAACTAGTCGAGAAAGGCAGGAAAACAAGGATTTTTTTTTGTTTGAGAAATACACAGAAAATGCAGAGACAGTGATAAATTAGTTACACAGGCTAGCACACTTTAGTGGGCAGCCTCCACAGTTAAATTAAACAAACAAACAAGCAAACTTTCGATTAAATTCGATTAAATGTAACTTTAAGTGCAGATTTAAAAATAAATGCAGTAATCAGAAAAAAAACAGTTCAGGCTAGTTTAAAGTAAGCATCAGAAGCTATTTCCAGTGAAAAAAAAGCAAATATACTTAAATCCAGAAGGTAGTCGCTTTTTCGAGTTCCTTGCTGCTAGGACCACTCTGTAAACCCACGTGGAGCTTGTCTGAGCAGTATAGCCAGAAAAAAATGCCAAGAGGCGGATTTTAAGCAGTGAACTACAAAAGCGCTAAGAATGGTCCCAAACAACCAATTACTACAGCTTCTTGTGCTGAGGTCAATTCCCCCAAGGACAGGTAGGCTGCTCAAGGCTCCCCACTCCCACTGGTGAGCAAAGAAACTTCCTTCTATCCAAGTAAGGTAATGGACAACACAGGAACTACACCACAGCCCAGAATACAGCAATGCCTGTATACTGGTCTAAACTAGTCGAGAAAGGCGGGAAAACAAGGATTATTTTTTTGTTTTTTTTGTAGAAATACACAGAAAATGCAGAGACAGTGATAAATTAGTTACACAGGCTAGCCCACTTTAGTGGGCAGCATCCACAGTTAAATTAAACAAACAAACAAACAAGCAAACTTTCGATTAAATTCAACTAAATGTAACTTTAAGTGCAGATTTAAAAATAAATGCAGTAATCAGAAAAAAAACAGTTCAGGCTAGTTTAAAGTAAGCAACAGAAGCTATTTCCAGTGAAAAAAAGCAAATATACTTAAATCCAGAAGGAAGTCACTTTTTCGAGTTCCTTGCTGCTAGGACCACTCTGTAAACCCACGTGGAGCTTGTCTGAGCAGTATAGCCAGAAAAAAACGCCTAGAGGCGGATTTTAAGCAGTGAACTACAAAAGAGCTAGGAATGGTCCCAAACAACCAATTACTACAGCTTCTTGTGCTGAGGTCACTTCCCCCAAGGACAGGTAGGCTGCTCAAGGCTCCCCACTCCCACTGGTGAGCAAAGAAACCTCCTTTTATCCAAGTAAGGTAATGGACAACACAGGAACTACACCACAGCCCAGAATACAGCAATGCCTGTATACTGGTCTAAACTAGTCGAGAAAGGCGGGAAAACAAGGATTATTTTTTTGGTTTTTTGTTTTTTTTTGTAGAAATACACAGAAAATGCAGAGACAGTGATAAATTAGTTACACAGGCTAGCACACTTTAGTGGGCAGCCTCCACAGTTAAATTAAACAAACAAATAAGCAAACTTTCGATTAAATTCGATTAAATGTAACTTTAAGTGCAGATTTAAAAATAAATGCAGTAATCAGAAAAAAAACAGTTCAGGCTAGTTTAAAGTAAGCATCAGAAGCTATTTCCAGTGAAAAAAGCAAATATACTTAAATCCAGAAGGTAGTCGCTTTTTCGAGTTCCTTGCTGCTAGGACCACTCTGTAAACCCACGTGGAGCTTGTCTGAGCAGTATAGCCAGAAAAAAATGCCAAGAGGCGGATTTTAAGCAGTGAACTACAAAAGCGCTAAGAATGGTCCCAAACAACCAATTACTACAGCTTCTTGTGCTGAGGTCAATTCCCCCAAGGACAGGTAGGCTGCTCAAGGCTCCCCACTCCCACTGGTGAGCAAAGAAACTTCCTTCTATCCAAGTAAGGTAATGGACAACACAGGAACTACACCACAGCCCAGAATACAGCAATGCCTGTATACTGGTCTAAACTAGTCGAGAAAGGCAGGAAAACAAGGATTATTTTTTTGTTTTTTTGTTTTTTTTGTAGAAATACACAGAAAATGCAGAGACAGTGATAAATTAGTTACACAGGCTAGCCCACTTTAGTGGGCAGCATCCACAGTTAAATTAAACAAACAAACAAGCAAACTTTTGATTAAATTCAACTAAATGTAACTTTAAGTGCAGATTTAAAA
This sequence comes from Protopterus annectens, assembly GCF_019279795.1. Taxonomy (NCBI): domain Eukaryota; kingdom Metazoa; phylum Chordata; order Ceratodontiformes; family Protopteridae; genus Protopterus; species Protopterus annectens. Next base: position 1,023,775,416 of record NC_056744.1, read on the forward strand.
ATAAATGCAGTAATCAGAAAAAAAACAGTTCAGGCTAGTTGTAAGCAACAGAAGCTATTTCCAGTGAAAAAAGAGCAAATATACTTAAATCCAGAAAGTAGTCGCTTTTTTGAGTTCCTTGCTGCTAGGACCACTCTGTAAACCCACGTGGAGCTTGTCTGAGCAGTATAGCCAGAAAAAAACGCCCAGAGGCGGATTTTTAGCAGTGAACTACAAAAGAGCTAGGAATGGTCCCAAACAACCAATTACTACAGCTTCTTGTGCTGAGGTCACTTCCCTCAAGGACAGGTAGGCTGCTCAAGGCTCCCCACTCCCACTGGTGAGCAAAGAAACTTCCTTCTATCCAAGTAAGGTAATGGACAACACAGGAACTACACCACAGCCCAGAATACAGCAATGCCTGTATACTGGTCTAAACTAGTCGAGAAAGGCGGGAAAACAAGGATTATTTTTTTGTTTTTTTTGTAGAAATACACAGAAAATGCAGAGACAGTGATAAGTTAGTTACACAGGCTAGCACACTTTAGTGGGCAGCCTCCACAGTTAAATTAAACAAACAAACAAGCAAACTTTCGCTTAAATTCGATTAAATGTAACTTTAAGTACAGATTTAAAAATAAATGCAGTAATCAGAAAAAAAACAGTTCAGGCTAGTTTAAAGTAAGCAACAGAAGCTATTTCCAGTGAAAAAAACGCAAATATACTTAAATCCAGAAGGTAGTCGCTTTTTCGAGTTCCTTGCTGCTAGGACCACTCTGTAAACCCACGTGGAGCTTGTCTGAGCAGTTTAGCCAGTAAAAAATGCCCAGAGGCAGATTTTAAGCAGTGAACTACAAAAGAGCTAGGAATGGTCCCAAACAACCAATTACTACAGCTTCTTGTGCTGAAGTCACTTCCCCCAAGGACAGGTAGGCTGCTCAAGGCTCCCCACTCCCACTGGTGAGCAAAGAAACTTCCTTCTATCCAAGTAAGGGAATGGACAACACAGGAACTACACCACAGCCCAGAATACAGCAATGCCTGTATACTGGTCTAAACTAGTCGAGAAAGGCGGGAAAACAAGGATTATTTTTTTGTTTTTTTGTTTTTTTTTGTAGAAATACACAGAAAATGCCGAGACAGTGATAAATTAGTTACACAGGCTAGCACACTTTAGTGGGCAGCCTCCACAGTTAAATTAAACAAACAAAGAAGCAAACTTTCGATTAAATTCGACTAAATGTAACTTTAAGTGCAGATTTAAAAATAAATGCAGTAATCAGAAAAAAAAACAGTTCAGGCTAGTTTAAAGTAAGCAACAGAAGCTATTTCCAGTGGAAAAAAAGCAAATATACTTAAATCCAGAAGGTAGTCACTTTTTCGAGTTCCTTGCTGCTAGGACCACTCTGTAAACCCACGTGGAGCTTGTCTGAGCAGTATAGCCAGAAAAAAATGCCCAGAGGCGGATTTTAAGCAGTGAACTACAAAAGAGCTAGGAATGGTTCCCAAACAACCAATTACTACAGCTTCCTGTGCTGAGGTCACTTCCCCCAAGGACAGGTAGGCTGCTCAAGGCTCCCCACTCCCACTGGTGAGCAAAGAAACTTCCTTCTATCCAAGTAAGGTAATGGACAACACAGGAACTACACCACAGCCCAGAATACAGCAATGCCTGTATACTGGTCTAAACTAGCCGAGAAAGGCGGGAAAACAAGGATTATTTTTTTGGTTTTTTTTTGTAGAAATACACAGAAAATGCAGAGACAGTGATAAATTAGTTACACAGGCTAGCACACTTTAGTGGGCAGCCTCCACAGTTAAATTAAACAAACAAACAAGCAAACTTTCGATTAAATTCGACTAAATGTAACTTTAAGTACAGATTTAAAAATAAATGCAGTAATCAGAAAAAAAACAGTTCAGGCTAGTTTAAAGTAAGCAACAGAAGCTATTTCCAGTGAAAAAAAGCAAATATACTTAAATCCAGAAGGTAGTCTCTTTTTCGAGTTCCTTGCTGCTCGGACCACTCTGTAAACCCACGTGGAGCTTGTCTGAGCAGTATAGCCAGAAAAAAAACGCCCAGAGGCGGATTTTAAGCAGTGAACTACAAAAGAGCTAGGAATGGTCCAAAACAGCCAATTACTACAGCTTCTTGTGCTGAGGTCACTTCCCCCAAGGACAGGTAGGCTGCTCAAGGCTCCCCACTCCCACTGGTGAGCAAAGAAACTTCCTTCTATCCAAGTAAGGTAATGGACAACACAGGAACTACACCACAGCCCAGAATACAGCAATGCCTTTATACTGGTCTAAACTATTCGAGAAAGGCGGGAAAACAAGGATTATTTTTTTGTTTTTTTTGTAGAAATACACAGAAAATGCAGAGACAGTGATAAATTAGTTACACAGGCTAGCACATTTTAGTGGGCAGCCTCCACAGTTAAATTAAATAAACAAACAAGCAAACTTTCGATTAAATTCGACTAAATGTAACTTTAAGTGCAGATTTAAAAATAAATGCAGTAATCAGAAATAAAACAGTTCAGGCTAGTTTAAAGTAAGCAACAGAAGCTATTTCCAGTGGAAAAAAAGCAAATATACTTAAATCCAGAAGGTAGTTGCTTTTTCGAGTTCCTTGCTGCTAGGACCACTCTGTAAACCCACGTGGAACTTGTCTGAGCAGTATAGCCAGAAAAAAATGCCCAGAGGCGGATTTTAAGCAGTGAACTACAAAAGAGCTAGGAATGGTCCCAAACAACCAATTACTACAGCTTCTTGTGCTGAGGTCACTTCCCCCAAGGACAGGTAGGCTGCTCAAGGCTCCCCACTCCCACTGGTGAGCAAAGAAACTTCCTTCTATCCAAGTAAGGTATTGGACAACACAGGAACTACACCACAGCCCAGAACACAGCAATGCCTGTATACTGGTCTAAACTAGTCGAGAAAGGCGGGAAAACAAGGATTATTTTTTTTTTTTGTAGAAATTCACAGAAAATGCAGAGACAGTGATAAATTAGTTACACAGGCTAGCCCACTTTAGTGGGCAGCCTCCACAGTTAAATTAAACAAACAAACAAGCAAACTTTCAATTAAATTCGACTAAATGTAACTTTAAGTGGAGATTTAAAAATAAATGCAGTAATCAGAAAAAAAACAGTTCAGGCTAGTTTAAAGTAAGCAACAGAAGCTATTTCCAGTGAAAAAAAAGCAAATATACTTAAATCCAGAAGGTAGTCGCTTTTTCGAGTTCCTTGCTGCTAGGACCACTCTGTAAACCCACGTGGAGCTTGTCTGAGCAGTATAGCCATGTATTCCGAGGGTTCTGTCTTGTTGACTATAGCCTTTGGTGGAAATTTGTAATTTCTCCTCCGACAGAGAGATTTTTTTTTTCATTCACGTAGTTTGTTAGCTAGCATTTATTTTGTGCTAAGTAGCTTAACAATTTAGATTTTGATAGTTGTAGGTATTTAGTACTACCATAGATATAGCTAATAGTTTATAGTTTATAGTAATTTAGCATAGAGGTGTTTTTCCTGTTATAGATCCTTAATATTTTCAGGGGTGTAGTCCTAGCGTGTGAGTGTTTCTAATTATAGGACTTGTTAATAGAGGTATTGAGAGGCTTCAGACCTTTCTTAAATGGCAAACTCACAAGGCTTCAAGAAATGTACTGTATGTGGGCATAAGCTCCATCTCAAGACAACCACATATTGTGTGTTTACTGTTTGGACACTGCTCATTTAGATACTAACAGTCATGTGTCTCCTTTAGCTCTAGGATCTTACAAGCTAGGTGAGAGAAACTTATCCTTAAAGGACTTCTCCCACTTCAGACAGGGTCATCTTTGTGAGATCTTCCTCTTCTGCTTGTCCAGCCAAGACACCAGATAGGTCTCATGAGGAAGAGAAAATTGAAAGATGAAAGAGAAATAGAAAAAGAGAAAGAAAAGTATAAAACTCAGTGAGAGAAACAAGACAAAAGTTTCCCTCTGGCTTAATTAAAAAGTGTTCTCCAGACCCAACAGTACTGGTTGGACCCAATCCAAAATGTGCCCATAGGTTGGAACTGACAGCTTCACAGATCTCTCCTGTATCTCCTCGACCCCAGTTCTCACTGGAACTGGTGAGTCCAAGATTACACTCTCCAATCCTTCAGGAAGGAAGCTAATCCAGGCCATCATCGGTGGCATCTTTTCCTTGGTCATCTCGGAGCCTTACAGAACATGAAGTTGGCAGTATGATGAGAAAAGTTTGAAGGATGCAAATCCAGCTTGGGGTTCTTTTTGTACTGTCCCAAGGGAACGTACTGACTACTGGACAATATACTCCTCAGCTCATCTTTCCTGTCTCAATCCATCCTACCGTTCTGGTGCTGGATACAGCTGATTCTGGAATGCCTGTCAGAGCCAAGAGTATTGTCTGCTTCAACACTGGCAGCTTCCCTCTCTCTTTCAACTCTAGTATGTTCAGATGGAGAAGAAACTTGCAGCCTAAGCATCGGTGCCAAGGGGATGGTTCAACACCAAGGTTTTTGGAGCCTTCCCTCCAACTGGGGGTGTTAACAATAGATAGCTTGGGCCCAAGATCAGCTTTGGGACCAAGGTGCAGCAGTGCTGAGGCTTCTGCTTTATCTTAGGAGAGACCCTTGGTTCTGGTAGCAGTGTCAATCTTCAAGGCTCTCATCATCTTGCCAGATGGTGACAGTCAGCACCATAGCCTTCTGAAATCACATGCTGCTTTAGCTCCCAGTCTGATTCTGAAGCCTCTGGCTTCCCAACAGAACTGGTTCATAAGAAGCAAATGTGCAAGTGGAAGCACATAGATTCTTCTCCTGAGTCTTTCACTGAGGATACAGATTGGGGTGAAGATGTAGAGTCCCCTGATCTCCCTCAGAAGATGTCACCTTCAGTGAAATCCTTTAGCTCATGAAACAGAAAGGGGAATGGTCAATCAAATACCCCTCACTAGATGAATCTGTATTTCTGGAAGCCTTTGGTTCTGGCTTAACATCATCCTGGGTGGTATCACCTGTTGATCCCCTCATTGACCTCATGATGCAGTGGGCTTGGAAGGGTGGTGGAGCCACTACCCCAAAAAACAGACAGGATTTTAGCAGCTCCCAAGGACAGGAGACTTTGGAGCAAGGGTCCGTCAGTGGATGATATGTTTATAGCAGAGCCCACCAAAAAGGAATTATCTGAGGAAAGTTCCTCTGTTCATCTCCCTAACAGGGAGTCCAGGGTGTTGGACAAAATTCTGAGATGGACTTATGCTTCAGTGACCTTTGCCCTTAGACAGCTGAACTACTTGGCCCATGTTACCAGATTCCAAAGAGACTTGACTATGGAACTCTCTAAATTTCTTTCCAGAGTATTGCCTGTGGATGTTCAGAAGAAAGTGGACTTCCAGCTCTCTTCTGTATAGTCAACCTCTAATGTAGCCATGTAACTACTGTCTAATTCAGTTGATGACTTGGCCAGAGCAGCAGGCAAAGGTATTACTATATGGTGACATGCCTGGATATGTCTTTTTGATTTTGTGAAAGGCTTTAAGATGTCCTTCAGCAATGCCCCATATGATGGCTCAACACTTTTTAGACATAAAGTCAAAGAATATGCTTACCAGGAGTCAACAGGATGGCAAGACTCTCTGTAGTAGGCACCCATTTTTCTGTCTGCAAGTATCCTTCTGTAGGAATCAGAGGGCAGAGAAAAATATGTGGTTTTGTAAAACCACAGAGTTTTACCATGACTGTCCTGGTGATAGACCTCCATGTGGCAGAGGTAGAGGGAACTTCAGTGGATAATGACCAAGAGGCAGAGGAAGACTGGATAATCAGGGCTTCCATGGTCTTTTTACTAAGAGATCTTATTAGTACTCCTGAAGGATTGCCTGACTGCTGCACTCTAGAGGCAGTGGGGTGGGGGGTGCTCATCCTTGCACATTCAGGCCTAGCAAAGCATAACAACAGATTTGTGCTTGCTATAGATAATTCCATAATTCCCAAAGGTTATTCCATTCCCTTTTTTCTTCCTTCTGTGAAGAAGAAGATAGTTCCTGATGTTCCACCCAGTCAGTGGGAGCCAAGCTGCAGTCGAAATTTCCAAGCTGCTAGAAAAAAAGCGTCATCCAACTGGTCCCCCAAGACCAGTTAGAGTCCAGAGTCTGTTCTATATTCTATTTAGTAACAAGGAAGACAGATGACTTCAGATCCATTGTGGATCTCAAGCATCTGAATCAATTCATAAAACAGACACAATTTTGGATGGTTATGATTCAGTCCATTTTGTCTCTGCTGAGGAAGAATGTTTGGATATGCTGCATACATCTTCAGGATGTGTACTATCATGTGAAGATAGAGAAGTGCATGAGGAGATTCCTCCTTTTCCATTTGGGAGCTAGTCATTATCAACTCAGAGCCCTGCCTTTCAGCCTAACCACAGCCCCTGGTGTACTCACCAAGGTGATGGCAGTGATAGCGGCACACTTGAATCTGCTAGGGATCCAAGTCTTCCCCTGCCTCAATGATTGGCTCCTAACTGCTGTTTCTGAGCATCTGCTACTATACCACCTATATCATGTGCTCTGATTTTACTGGACTTAAGAATTAAAGTAAACCTCCAAAAGTGTCTGTTGATACCAGCCCAACAACTAGAATTCATAGGGTGTCACCTCAAGACAGTTCTACAGATTGTCAGCCTCCTTCACTCCAGGGTTACATCTTTACATCTAACAGCCATGCAAGTGATTCACCCCTCTCCCTGGTTATGCTTGATTTTTACAACTTCTAGGGGTAATGGGATCCACAATAATAATGGTTACACTGGCCTGGAATAACATGAGTACTTCAGTGGATCCTAGCAGTGCAGTGGTCTCAGAACTTTCACCCATTACATGAGAAGATTTGACTCACACATATTTACAGACAACACATCACTTAGTGGATAACCTCTTCTTCGGTATCCGAGGTACACCCTTTTCACACAGATCTGCTGGTAGTGGTAGTAATCATGGACACCTCCCTTTTGGTGGGGGGCATTTCAAAGAGAGGATGGTCCAAGGTACATGGTTGCACTTAGAAGCCAGTCTTCACATTATTGTCTTGGAGATGAGAGCAGTCTTCTTAGTGTTGCAGGCATTTCAGGATGTCGGATGTCGTCCACAAGGGTGTGATTTCCATACAGATGGATAACATGTCAGTGGTGTGGTACATCAACAAACAAGGAGAAACCCATTCTTACCCTTTGTGTTGAGATGCCATGAGAGTTTGTCAGTGGATGATGTCTTTACACGACTTTCTGATAGCAGTGCACATCCAGGGGTTATCTATTGTTTTAGTGGACAAATTGAGTAGGACTATCCTAATGCATCATGAGTGGTCCCTAAATCCAACAGTAATAACCTTGATCTTTTGTTGCTGGGGCCAACCTCGCTGTAACCTGTTCACCTCCTACCTCAACATCAAGTGCAGCAGTTACTTTGCCCTGATCCCTCTACAGGGCCCGTCACCAAGAGATGCTGTGGAAACAACTACCCCCCCCCCCGGATCTCCGTTATCCTTTTTCTCCAATCACCACTCATGAACAAATTCATACAGAAAAACACACAGTGCAAAGTCAGGTTAATCCTCATTGCCTCCTTCTGGCCCTGACAAACATGGTTTCCCTGCCTGTGGCCTATGCTAGTCCATTGCCCATTGATGTTAGATGAGTATTTAGATCTTTTGTATTACCTCTCTGGATTAGCTTCTCCAGACCAGACCACCATGAAACTAACTGCTTGGTTTCTCCAGTTTTGAACATAGCCAGAGATGCTAGGCTTCCAACTAAAGTCCTTAGGACTATATCAGCTTTCTGTTTGGGTGGTTTCCAAGGGTTTAGATCTGTTTCTGCATCCATACCGTCCATCTTGGAATTCTTGTCTGATCCTTTTGACAAATGCTGTTGTTAATCCACCAAAGTTTAATTAGCAGCAATTTCGAATTTTCATGTTGGGCACAATGACAGTTCTATAGCCTCTGAACCTTTGAAGGTCTCTAAAGCCTATTTGAAAGGGACATTTCTTTTACATTCTCCTATTATAGACCTGGTTCCTCCATGGGATATTACCATTGTGCTCCATGCTTTAACTCAACCCCCCCCCTTTGAACCTGTGGCCATAGTGGACATTAGATGCCTAACTTGGAAAACAACTTTTTCTAGTAGCTGTCATGTCAGCTAGACAAATTTCAGAATTACAGGCTCTCTGATGGAAACATCTCTATTTGATATTCTGTAAGGACAGAGTTTCCCCGAGAACTAATGCATCGTTTCTCCCAAAGATGGCATCTGAGACAAACTTGAATCACTCTATATATTCACCTGTACTTTTCTTCAGATTCTCAAACAAAGGGGAGTACACCTTGCACTTGCTGGATGTTTATCATTAGCTTAGGTTCTATTTCACCGAACAAAGCAATTCAGAAAGCCTGATCAATTATTTGTTTTTCAAAACCAAAACTCGCTAAGGCTGTTGCCAAAGTTACACTCTCACTATGTTCATCAGACTGCATGTCTTGTCTATAACAAGAAGGGTTTGTCTCTTCAGTCCAGACCAAGAGCTTATTCAACAAGGGCAGTAGCTAACTCAACAGCATTTTCAAGGAGACTTCCCATCAGTGACATTTGTGCAGCAGCAACCTGGTCCATAGTCCATACCTGTGTGTCTCATTATAAAATGGATGTACAATCTAGATCTCACTCTTCCTTTGCTTCCAGCATCCTCAGGAATGTCCTTCCTTGATACCACCCAGAAAGACAGTGGAATCTGTCCCATGTGTTGAATTGGATGGAAATAGACAACACTGGATACAAAAGTTATGTACTCACCATAACTACAGATCCACATTGTCAGATTTTTGTCTGGTTCAGCCTCTCCCCTAGCCCCATACTAATTTGACACATATGGCTTCAAGATGACAAGGTGTTTCTTACGGTTTACCTTTAGTTGTACGCATTGCACACAGGCAAACAGCTATTGTGCGAAAGGCAGTTTGCAAGATTTGCAAACGCCGAATGGAAAAAGGTTCGAATGTGCAATGAGCAAATGCACATTGACATTCGCTCATTGCACATTCGACATTGTGGGGTGGATTGCCCTATAGTGGGGATCGGGAAATGGTCCCTTTCCCCACTGTAGTGCGATTTCAGAGGTAGAATATTAAAGTAGCGGGGGGGGGGTGCAGGGGCTTGTCCCCCTGCTTTACACTTCTTTTTTCTTTTTGTTCGATATTAATGTTAAAAAAACAGTGAATCTGCTTTTCGATTTGCTGTTATTCAAACATTAAGCACTATCACCATTTTCACTTTTGTGGTTATGAGTCACTCATATGAGCATTCAAACCACTGTGATTCGGCTTTATAAAGGTAAACCGTTTTTTACACTACACTCTGTCTGTGAACAGCTCTGTCTCCTTCTTTGTACTTGGTTTTCTACCTTCTAATATTTTATCATAATTTTGTCTCATTTGTACTTTAGGAGGCAAACTCGATCTGAGGTACTAGGGTTGAGTTTAGGGAATTATGGGTAGGGGAGGAGTCAGAGCCCTGGAACCATGGAAGCTGTGAAATTGGTGCTGAGGTTGGATCCATTTGGATCTGACAATCCATATGCTGAAATGAATGAAAAGCAGACATCATGGATCTATATTTATGGTGAGCATATAACCTTTAACTAACCTTTACTGAAAAGAAAAGACTGAAAATATCAAACATAGCTGTTCTCCTATAAGCTTATTTTTTGTAGGATGATGTTGAATTTTCCATCATGTAAGTGTAGTATAGATGAAAGCAGTCCTGTTCCCCTTCAAGCATTTTAAGATTCCCTCAATATGAAAAATTCTAACCATATGGATGGGGAATGTGGCAGTTGTACGGTATAGTCAGCATAAAAGGGGAAAGCTGATCATACTCCTTATGGAACCTGTGAGAGTTTGGGAATGGGCACTGTCCAGTAAACGTTCTCTTGTTGCCATCCATATACTTGGGGATTCCATTTACTTTGTAGAGAAGCTGAACTGATGCCTGCTACTACCCTACATGTGATCTATCAGCACTTCAGTGGCAAGGAAGTTTTTCCTGATAATGGGAAAAGCCTTGCTGAAACCTGTTTGTGTCTTTAACACCAGATGTTATGTTGTCATATCTCGCCATAATTCTTGCTGGTTGGGTTCGGAGCTGATCCTTGGCTCCGACTCGGCCGAATACTAAAGCGTGAGAGCTTCCACTGGCTTGCGGCTGACCCCTATCCCATGATGCTCTGGGTTACATCCCCAGATCTTGTTTGCTGCTCAAGAGAGCGGGAAGTGTTCTGCTGGCTCGTTGGCTGAGTATTGGATTGTTTTTTCAATATTGCCGTTATTTGTACTATTTTTTCTATTTCCTTAGTTTTCATCTTCTTTGCATTAGTTAAACCCCTATTTCTTCATGTTGTAATCCGTTCCCACTGTGAGAGAGACTTATTTAACTCAGAGGGCTCTTAGCGGCCCGTTTAAGTTAGAGGACCGCTCCTCTTTTCTGTGTGTTGTCTTGTGTGGTTGTTTTCAAGAATCCGTTTAAGTTAGAGGATTCTTGTCTCTAATATTTAAGTCTCTTACCTTTCCCTGCATTGTTGATGTCAAGAATCTGTTTGTTAGAGGATTCTTGCTGTTAATTTAAAAAAAAAAAGTTTCCTTTCTGATTTACTGTGCTGTTTATTGGTAGTTGGTGTGTTCTCTAGTTTGTACTGTTAGCATGATTTTTTTTGCTGCTTTTTTCTGGTGATAATTAGTGTTCATTTCCTTAACACCATGTCTAAGGACAAAGAACCCAAAGAACACAAGCAGTCTGGGTTCAAAAAGTACGATAATTGCACCCAAAAGATATCACTTACAGATGGAAACATGAGTTGCGTGTACTGCCTTGGTGCCATCCATTTACAGGACCCCTCCATCATTTGTCATGGTTTCAGTAGCAGGGTGCTCTATAAATGCAAAAATAAATTGATTGCAAGGGGTTTGTTGAAAGGGCCTTTTCAAGAAGCTTTAGATACTACTCAGAGCTCCAAATCTTCTTCCTCTTCTTCGACCATTCAAAATCGACCAAGAGAAGTGCTACAACAGCTCCAGTTTTAGAGCCACCTAAGAAAATTATAGCATTGGAACCAAGGGGTCTCAGCTCCGATAGACCTGAATTAGCTTCTTCGGCTCCAAAAGTGTCCATGAAGCCAACAGAGGTATCGAGCAGGAGATGGTCTGCTATACTGTAGCTGATCTCTGCAACTCTGAGATCATCTGTTTTGGAAAGGGGGCAGATCTCCTTCTTTGTCCACCCATTCTTCCAGGAGTTTGTCTGATGAAGATGTAGAGTGGGTGATGAAGAAATTACTTCGAACACCGGCCCTGGCAAAAATTTTGTCGTGTCTGGACCCAAAGGAATCAAAACCATCCCATCCGACGCCTTCTATATTGATTCCTCCTCCAGTCACCCTAGAGTCTTCGGAGCCTGAGAGCTTGGATCCGATAGTAGCAGAGCCATCGGCACTGAGACCCCTTTTTGAATCTTTGGTTCTGACATCTGCTCTGACTTCCTTGGCTCCATCCGATGTCAAGGAGTTTAGGAGCCGACGCTCGCCAGTCGGGACTGGGAGGGGGGAGTCGGCGCAGACAGCCATCCAATCCGACTCTACTGCTTGGTGCCTCAGCTAGGTTGAGCTTGACTCCTACCTCAGTTTTGGAGCCATCCATTCTGCCTTGGAGCTGGCCTTCCATCTCTTTGGAGGGGAGGGTCTTTTCGGAGTGGGGAGAGGGGGCTTTTGAACTGATGGAGAGAGTGCTGTCTTCTCGGAAGGCTCCGCTCTCGGGCCCAGTTTCTCATCCCTCCCAGGTGCCAGTGTTGATCTCATCACCACCTCCTTCCCCTAAATGTAGAGACCCAGAGCCTCAGTAGGCCCCTGCCGGTGGCATTGTCTCTTCTGAAACTTCACCAGAGTATCCCTCTGAGAAAGTCCCTCGGAAGAGACAGTGCAGGAGGAAGCAAATAGACTCCCCTGAGTCTGTCATGTCTGATACCGATTTGGATGAGTCAGAAAGGTCCCCACGGTCCTCCTCTGAGGATGTCTCTTTCACAGACATCCTTGAGATCCTGAAGCAGAGGGATGACTGGCAACCCATCAAACCTTCAGAGGACGAATCAGTATACCTGGAGGCTTTTGTGTCTTACCCTTCTACCTCCTGAGTGACTCCCACTTATGACCAGCTATTGTCAGTTATTTCGCGTAAGGCATGGACTTCCCCTGATATGGTGGAGCCTGTTCTGAGGAGGCCCAACAAATTCATCACAGCCCCTGTTGATAAAGAATTTTTGACAAAAGGAGTTCCTGTAGATGCGATGGTGAACCAAGTCATATCCCCTATGTCGAAAGGCACAATGAGTATGGCAATGGGCAGTCGCTTCTCAACGTTTTCTGATAGAAACGCACATCCCACGGAAATCCAACGTGATAGCTGACAAACTCAGCAGAGCTATTCTGCTGCCTCATGAATGGTCCCTAAAGTTAGAAATTGTGGAAAAGATCTTCCGGAAATGGGGCCAGCCTTGCTGCGACCTCTTTGCCACATCCATGAATGCCAAATGCAGCACTTGCTTTGCCCTAATTCCCCCTATGGGGAAGTCACCAAGGGATGCACTAGTTCACAATTGGCCCCCGGGACTTCTCTATGCCTTTCCTTCATTTCCTCTAATTCCCAAAGTATTACAGAAAGCCAATACATTGAAAAGCACAATGATTCTCATTGCTCCTTACTAGCCTCGTCAAGTGTGGTTCCCCTTTCTTTGGACACATTTTCTGGAGGAATCGTGGATCCTGGACCCAGTTCCAGATCTGTTAACCCACCCACCGGGAACGTTCCTACCTTCCATCCAGACCCTCAAGTTGACATCATGGCTGCTCCAATTCCACGATTAGCCAGGTGTTACAATTTTTCCCCTGCAATGAAACATATTATAGTTTCTTCATACAAGCCATCTACAAGAAAGACATATGCTAGTAAATGGAAAAGATTTTCTTACTGGGCTGTTAAACAGAATATAGAACCTTTTACAGCCCCTATTCCCACAGTTCTAGATTTCCTCTCTAAACTTTTTCATGAAGGCACAGCAGCTGCTACTATCAGAGTCCAACTAGCAGCAATTTCTAATTTTCATATAAGAGATATAGGAATACCTATTATGTCTCACAGATTATGTAAGGCTTTCCTCAAGGGTACTTTCTTGCTTAGACCCCTGATCAGAGAACCTCCAGCTCCCTGGGATCTTAATTTTGTGCTTGCTGCCTTTGTTTTGCCTCCATTTGAACTCGTATCATCTTGTGATTTAAAATTCCTGTCATGGAAAACACTGTTCTTTGGTAGCCATTACTTCTGCCAGATGGGTGTCGGAATTACAAGCACTATCAGTTCGACCTCCTTATATAATTTTTCATAAAGACAGGGTGTCATTGTTGTATTGATTGTAGAGAAGTTATTTCATGGTATTGACTCAAGCCTTGATGCTTAAATGTGATTTTAGTAGTGAGTACATGGGTCGTGCTTTTCTGGGAGGGGTTGATCTATTAAATGTCAAATATCTTGGAAGTAAGTGTTTCATTCCAACATCAGCATTGTGTTGTGGCAGATGTTTAAAGATGGAATGTTGCAATTTGTTAGCCCAGTAAACACCTATGAACCTATTAAGAGCTAATCCCTCATTCCTACCCAAAATCTGTTCAGAAAACAATCTAAATCAATTAATTGAATTGCCTGTATTCTTTCCAAATTATTCTGACAAGGCAGAATATATAGTACATCAATTAGATGTTTAGAGACAATTGTGTTTCTATTTACATAGGACCAAACCTTTTAGAAAGTCTAATCAAATTGTTGTGTCCTTTTCAGTCAAAAGGAAAGGATTACCAGTTTCTAAAGTAACCTTGCCAAAATGGCTTACAGATTGCATATCTTTTTCTTATAGTAAGAATAACAGACAACTTCCAGGCAACGTAAAAGGCCATTCCACCAGAGGAGTTGCTACATCCTCTGTTTTCAAGTTAGGCTTCCCATGGAGTCTGTTTGTGCAGCAGCTACATGGGCGAGACCTCATACCTTTATTACGCATTACAAAGTTGATGTGGTCTTCCTGGAACAGGTCTTCCTTTGGTTCCACTGTTCTGAGGAGTCTTTTTTCCTAAGCCACCCTAAGGTAAAGGAGCTAGGGATGCTGTCCCAACCAGCAAGAATTATGGCGAGACAACATAACATTAATAAGTTATGTATTCACCATAACATTCCATGTTTGTTGTCCATCTTGCCTACATTCTTGCGTCCCAACTTCCCCCATCCTGCGTTCCTGGAGGAATGGGTGGATAATCTTATAAATTCGTATATAGTTTGTATGATTTGGAGTCTCTGATGCTTCTCCTTTCTCAGACTTTGATATATGTATGTGTGTATATATATATATATATATATATATATATATATATATATATATATATATATATAAATAAATTTGTTATATCATTGTATGATTAGTCTAAGTCTATTTTCACTTGCAAACAAGATCTGGGGATATAACCCAGAGCATCGGGGGATAGGTGTCAGCTTTGAACCAGTGGAAGCTCTTGAGCGTTATTATTCGGCCGAGTCGGAGCCAAGGATCATCTCCGAACCCAACCAGCAAGAATGTAGGCGAGATGGACAACAAACATGGAATGTTATGGTGAGTACATAACTTCTTATTACAGTGACTTATTCTCCATTCATTGTGGTGGAGAAACTTCTGAGGAATGCTGTAGCTCACAACTGACCAGTTGAGTTCTGGTAGTACTGCTTTGTGATTTTCCCGTATTCGCCTGATAACAATAGTCATCCAAAAGCCAAAGTCATGTTCTTAGCTCCTTACTGACCCAGCAAATCTGTTTATTCCTTCTTCTGTATCATTTTTTGAAGATCCCTTATGCTTGAGTCTTAAACAACAGTTTTTACCCTACCATTAGACAGGTATCACCTTGCCATCTACTTGCTGCAACTTGCTGCTTAATTTTTCTTCTTTCAGTAGTTGCTAATAATTCTTTGTTTTCTGGCAGAATGGCTAGTATGCTCCCATTTTTGTGTATGTCATTTTTTCGGAAGAAGAAATGGTGATAAATAGACACTCTTTCCAATTTTAGCTAATTCCCTTTTTCGCTCCTGTTCCTTCAATCCTGGAAGGGCTTGTAGGTATTTTTGAAACTGAACTGAGTTATTCTTCTATTAAAGTGCAATTGGATGTCAGGTTAACATATCTCACTTTCATCAAGCCCAAGATTCCAGGCTGCATTGAAAGTGTACAGTGCCTTCTTCTGTAGCACCTTCCTGTTGGGGTATCCATTGCAAGATCCAGTACCTCCAAAGTACTTGCACTTCATTCTGGAAAAATGAATCAGGCTTTGTTTTAGGCTAGTGCAGTCTAATTAAAGTTCATTACTTTGAGATACTTTTTTTCAGACATTATTTTATCTGGAACAATTTCTAAATTTCTTGCTCTTTCTAATGAGCCTCCTTATTTTATTTATTTATTTTTGCAATGATATAGTTTCTCTTAGAACTTTTCCTACTGTCTGCTGAGACATTATTTGGACAGAACCAAGTTTATATATGAGGGCACCCAGCTTTTCATTTCTTTTTCCCTCGTATCCCTGGGCTACCAAGTTTTTGAACTTTTCCTTGTTTAATATCGTTCTGGCTCTGAAAAATTGTGTTAATTATAAACATGATAAGCCATTGACTTAAGTTAGTAAAGCCCATTTTGCTTGATAGCATTTTTCAAAAATGCAGCCTTTAGTAATATTTGTGCAGTGATTACATGGTCTTCATGTTACAAGCTGAATCTCATCTGTAGATCTAGATCTGCTTTTGGAGTTACCATCAAGGCTTACCTTACCTACTGAAATATCAAGACTCGGATGTCTTAGTTTCAAAATAGTGAAAAGAAAAGACCGAAAATAGAGAAGAGAAAATATTGAACATTGCTTTTTTCCTTTACACTTGTTTTTTTTTTTTTAGGAGGCAAACCCTCTCCCCCAGACTTAGACCATGTTAGAGATTGCCACGCCTCAGAGAAAAGGGAATATATGTATTTACACACACACACACACACACACACACACACACACACACGCACACACACGCACACACACACACACACACACACACACACACACACACACACACACACACACACACACACACACACACACACACACACACACACACACACCATCTATACACATTTTTTCTTAGTGTGGTTAATCTCATGTTTGCAGAGGAAGAGCAGGAGACTATTTTATAGGATGAAAGCAGGTATTTATTTATTTAACATTTGCTAATCTGATAGGTGAGGTGATACAAGGACCCTTTTCAGTCACCACCTGAGACAAAAACACAAATACAGGTATATAAACAACAAATCTACTGTTGTCTGTTTTCGTCTGTTCAAACCTATGGGTTGTTGGATCTAGTGGGATCTGACTTCTGTGCTAATCTTGAAGCTTATCGGAAGCAGATCTCTGACTCCTCCGTTAGCCATAATTCCATAGCCTGTACCTCAGATCCTCAGATCTCGTTTACTGCTTGAAGGTTTCAGACGTGCATAGAGCCCTCGGTTAAAGATGTATTTTCAGTTCATCTTTCCTGCTGCTCTCTTACCATGAGAGATTTTTCTCTCACTTTTCTAGTAGTTATACTTTAAAAACAATTTTTTTCATATTGTTAGATAGATTTTGTGATAAATTAGTTACTTTAGGCTAGTTAGTTTAACCTAGGTTGAAGCCTTTGGCCTGGGTCTTAAAAAAAAAGTGTATTTTTCCTGGTAGTTCTTATAGACTTTTATAGTAGTTTGAAGTAGTTTAACGTTAATATTGCAATTAATATTAGAATTAGTGTCTGTAAGTTTCTTTTTAAAGGATATTTTAAGATGTGGAAATTGACAGGATTTAAAAAGGAGTCTGGGCACAAACTACCACCTCAGGACCAACAGTCAAATGTGTTTACTGTCTTGGTGCTGTGCATCCTGGTATTGTCTGCCAGTCATACACAGCATTCAGTGCAAGGTCTCTGGACCAGGAGAGACAAACTAGTTTTAAAAGGGCTTCTTCCTGCAGACAATGGCTTCCCCTTTGCTTGCTTCACCATCTAAAAAGAGAAATTCCAACCTAAGAGCCAGGATAAGTATAAAGACAATAAAAAGAAGAAAAAAGAACGCTGCAAATCTCCAACCAAATCTTCTAAGAAAAGGTCCTTGGAGCTGACAGCCTCTATTGACCCCAAACCCAAGGTACCTAGAAGATTGGATCCGACACCTCTAGGAGCCTGATCTGCTTCGCCTTGAATGAGTTACTCGCTGGGACCGGTTAGTTCCAGACTCCTGTCTCCCATACTCTAAGAGAGACTGTATTCTCATCATTCATTGATAGGATCATCCACTCGATCATCAAGAAGTCTGACAAAAGTTGATGTTGACAGGATGATAAGGAAATTTCTAACAACACAGATACAGCTTGAAATTATACCGGCACTGTCACCTGGGAAGGTATGGAGCGTTAGCCAACTTACTCCTCCTACAAGAATCCACACTGACTTGACTCTCGGGTTCAGTTCTAATGGAGATGATTGGAACTGTAGCACCTTTGCCATTACCAGAGCTTCTTGCATTTTCGACACTATCTCCCAGTCTCTGTCTAGATGCTGATGCCATCAGACTGAGATGAGAATCGGAACTGAAGTTTCTGAGTCGAATTCTGAAGGGGTGAGTTGATGAAGTGGTTCTCAGAACCATCTCTTCCTCTTAGGGCTTCAGCTCTGGATAGCTTGGATCAGAGATTGGCTTTAGGGCCTGGGCTTGTTGGTGCTGATGTTTCCCTCTCTTCTTTGGAATGGAGGGAATCATTGGTTCCGGTAACAGCCTTTGCCTTTAGAGCCTTTGAAAGGGTGTTGGTGAATACCAAAGACAAGATAGTTACTAAGTCGGTTCCATCCAAACTCTATCTGCACACTGTTTATTCACCTCTTCATCCTGTTGTACAGAGACAGCTAGCACCAAGAGTTTCCTGAGGAAGTTTGTTTCATTAGCTTCCTGTCTAATTCTGACCCTTCTACTACACCCCCAGAAGGTGTTCCCAGAAAATAGGCGTGCAAGTGGAATCACATAAACTCATCACTAGAGTCTTTCACCAAAGATATTGACTTAGAAAAAAGAGAGGGTTCCCCTCAATGTCTCACTGAAGATGTCCCATTCGGTGACATTCTAGAAATAATGAAACAGAGAGGGGGTTGAATGTCCCAAAACCCTTCTGCAGATGAGTCAGTATTATTGGAGACCTTTGATTCTGGGCCAACATCATCCTGGGTGGTACCATCCATTGCCCCTATTATCAATCTTATGGCTCAACAGGCATGGAAGGAACCTGATGTGGTGGAGCCTGTACTGTAAAAAGCTGACCATATATTATCTGCAAAGACTGCGGTGGTGGTGCCGCAGTAGCATTGTCACCTCACAGTTAGACGTTGCCCGTTCGATTCTCAGTTAGTGTGTCTTCTGTGTAGCGACATGCGTGAATGGGCGTTCCTTCATTGAAGGTTGTGCGTTAGGCCCGGCAAGCCAGTACGTAAAAATCTACTGCCAATCAATAAAATACCAGCGTAGTCCAAAAAGTAAAAAACATGACGACTTTAATCATTAAAATAAACCATAAAAACTGTACAATTCCATCTGTAACTGACTAAGCGCTTTCACCCAACAAAGGGCATCCTCAGAGTCTGAGGATGCCCTTTGTTGGGTGAAAGCACTTAGTCAGCTACAGATGGAATTGTACAGTTTTTATCGTTTATTTTAATGATTAAAGTCGTTGTGTTTTTTACTTTTTGAACTATGCTGGTATTTTATTATTTTTACCAGTTTTATTTTATCTACTGTCAATCATTAGCGGACCGGAGTTCCGCTGTGGCGATCCCTAACCGGGAAAAGCTGAAAGACACAAACAAAACTTCAGAAATGAATCACTAGAGTAAAGGCCAACCCGTGGATGCTATGGTGGTAGCAGCAGCCACAAAGAAAGAGTTATTCCAGGAAAGTTGTCTGTTCATCCCCATTGTACAGAATCTAGAGTGACTAACAGATTTGAGACATGAACAAAGGCATCAGTGACTTTTGCCCTTAGATCATTAAACTTCCTAGCCCATTTAACAAGATTCCAGAGAGACTTGACTAAAGGGATCACCAGGACACTTTTGGGGGTGCTGCCTGCGGATATTCAGGAAAACAGTGGATTCCCAGCTTTCCACTCTTCAATCCTCCTCTAATGTGGACATGCATCTTCTCTCCAGTGCAGCAGACCATATGGCCAGAACAGTAGGCACTGGCATAACCATACCATCATGCCTGGATGTGACTTTGTGACTTTGTGGAAGGCTTTAAGTCATCCTTTACCAATGCCCATTATGATGGTTCAACCTTGTTTGAACCAAAAGTCAAAGATACACTCAGTAGGAACCATCAAGATGGTAAGATTCTGTCTGCAGTAGGAATGTGCTTTTCTATCCTGCAAATAACCTTCTCTAGGAACAAGAGATCAGTGAAGAAGGTGTGGTTTCACAAGTCACAGGGATCTTTTCATGAGTTCCAAAGTGACAGATCTCCCCGTAGCAGATGGGGAGGAAGTTTTAATGGATGACGTCCAAGTGACAGAGCCACAGAATCAGGGTTTTCATGTCCCATTTTCTGAAAAAGCCTTTCAGAGCTCCTGAATGGTTAGCCAACTGCTGCACTGAGGAGGCAGTCAGGGGGCATCTGTCTTTGCATCCTCAAGCCTGGCACATGATAACATCAGATCTGATGTTGTTAATCTTCGATCTGAAGTAGTTAACTTCATTTGTCCATCAACCTATGGGTTATCAGATCCATATCGGATCCGAGCCGGCAGCTTCCAACAGCTAAGATCCGAGCTCCAAGCTCCTCCCCCTTGCCCATAATCCCCTGCTATCCCTTCCTGACCTCAGATCTAGTTTGCCGCGGTTCTCTTCAGCAGCTTGATCGAGCTTCCAGGCGTGATATCTGTGGATTTGTGAGAAAAATCTTTCTTTTTTTTTCTTAGTCTAATCAGAATTTTGTGTATGTGTGTTAAGTAGACTCCCAGTAGCATTAAGGCTTTATTGATCTATTTTTAGTATTTCTTTTTTAGTATTTTTCCTCCCCCCCCCCGTGTTTGCGTTAGGGTGTGTGGTTTTGGGGCCTAGCGAGTGTGTTATTTTTCTTTGATAGGTATGGCAGAGGCACCCAAAACATTTTTCTCAAAGTGTACCGAGTGTGGCCATAAGCTGTCCCCAGCAGATGGCCACACTCAGTGTGTTTTATGCCTTGGGGTTGAACACCTTTCCTCCGGTTGCACTATTTGCGCAGCGTTCAACCCCAGGGCCCTTAAGGACCGGAGGGTGAAGCTGATTCTGGTGGGACTTCTGCCCCCGGACCCTGCTTTGTCCTCCAGTCCCTCCGTGGCACCTACCACGGCTGCGGAAGCTCCACCGGCTATTCCCCTTCCCCTGGCCGGGACTCAACCTCCCACCTTGGGCCAGGAGGAGAGGGAAGTCAGAAAGGAGAAACGCTGGGAAAAGCACCACAAGCGGCGGGCCGAAGCTTCTGCATCGGCCCCACCAGCCAAACGGGTTTCTCCTCCCAGGGCCTCCGAGTCTTCTCCTTCCTGGCTCCGATCTCCCCACTTCTCCCCGGGGCCGGAGGAGGAGGAGACCTGGTCGCCTTTGAGGTCATCGAGGTGGCACTCCCGGCCCGCATCGGTGGCCTCATCAAGGTCTACCCACAGTATGTCCGACGCAGACTTGGACCGGATGATGCGTAGGTTTCTCCAGGCCCAGCTGCAGATGGAAGAGCTACTGCCTCCCCCCCCACTCCGGGGGGGGAGCTCGACCCCCTTTTTCGCCCCGATTGCTCCTTCTCCGACTCACTACCGGGGTTCGGAGCTCTCGGAGCCAGGTAGCACCAGAGCCGGGGGACTGTCGGCGCCGATAGTATCGGGTACTTCAGTGCCGATAGCACCTTTGAGTCTGTCAGGTCCATTTTCTTCGGATATGAGCTCTCAGAGCCGAGAGCTGAGCTTCGGATCCGGAGGTGTCCGTATGGCTTCGGCTCCATCTCGGTCGGAGCATACTGGCCCTTCTGATCTGACCGTGTTGGTGCCGGCTCCGATCCGCATGTCAGATCTGAGGGGGGGTTCTGCTCTCAGATCCTAGGGAGAGCGGCTCTCCTTTAGCATTCGACGTCGTAGAGAGGGTTTTGTCAAGGGATTCCAGGCCCCCGGCTTCAGCTATGGCTCCACCCTGCACTCCCTCTCAGACGGGTCCGCCTTCCATCACCCGGCCCCAGGGACAGCCTGCTCAGACGTCCCAGATAGTTCCCTTGCTGGAACAGGATGTGGTTGGTGAGGCCTCTTCGGACAGGCCCCCCCAAGGAGGTCCCTCACAAACGCAAGTGCAAGAGGAGGCACGTGGACTCCCCTGAGTCCTTGACAGAGGACACAGACTTGGAGGAAGGGGAAGGTTCCCCAAGGTCACCCCCCGAAGACGTCTCCTTCGGAGACATTATGGAGATGCTTCGGATCGGGGGGGGGGGGGTCTGCCCCAAAACTTTCCTCTGACGAGTCTGTTTTTCTGGAGGCATTTGAAGCAGGCCTGTCTACCTCTTGGGTGTCCCCTCCCACCAATCCCCTGGTACACCTGATTACTACCAGGGCATGGAAGGAACCGGACACTGTGGAGGCCATTCCAAAGAGGCCGGACAAAATTCTTAGCCCCCCCTTCGGACAGGTCATGTTGGAGCAATGGAGCCCCGGTAGATGCCATGTTGGTGGCGGCTGCCACCAAAAGGGAACTGGCCCAGGAGAGTTCCTCGGTCCACCCTCCAGACAAGGAGTCTCGGACGATGGACCGTCTGGGGAAGCGGGTGTTTGCTTCAGCCACCTTCTCTATGAGGTCGCTGAATTATATGGCACACGTGATTCGGCTCCAGTGGGATCTTATCAAAGAATATGCTGGGTCGCCCCCAGAGTCCATGTCGGCGGAGGACAAGAAAGTGTACTCTACCCGAATGGCCACTCTCAAATCTATCTCCAATACCTCTATGCAGTTACTATCCCATGCCACGGAAGGAGTCGCTAGAGCTAGCGGAGTGGGCGTCGTCCTACGGCGACAGACATGGCTCCGGCACTGTGATTTCGCTGAACCCTTTAAGGCGTCGTTCGCTAATGCCCCGTTTGATGGTTCTGCCCTTTTTGACAAGACCGTACGCGACACATTGGTCCAGAGCGAAAAAGACGGGAAGACGTTGTCTGCTGTCAGAGTCCGCTTCTCTGCTCCCCAGAGGTCCTTCTCCAGGAACCAAAAGGGACAGAAGAAGATGTGGTTCTGGAAGTCTCAACAGTCCCGTTTCGCTCTGGACCCCTCGTCCTTCAGAGGCAGAGGAGGACAGGGTGGACGCCGCCCTAGAGGCAGAGGGGGCCCGAAGAACTATGGGTCCAGAGAACCTTTCTCTGATCAGCCCACGCAGCAACCCTGAGGGGTTACCCAACTGCTGCACTATGGAGGCAGTTGGGGGGCATTTCTCAAGGCACCTGGCAGCTTGGGAGTCCATTACAATGGATCGCTGGGTGCTTCGGATCATATCCAGAGGCTACAAAATCCCCTTTCTCAATTCCCCTCTCAGTTCCTGAAACCTCCCTGATGTCCCACCCAATCAGAGGGAGGCAGCAGCCGAGGAAATACTCCGACTGCTAGAAAAAAGAGCAATCCAGCACATTCCCCCAGACCAGTCCGGATCAGGCTTCTACTCCAGGTTCTTCTTGGTGCCAAAAAAGACGGGGGACTTGAGATCAATCCTCGACCTGTCTTTCCTGAACCTGTCAGTAGCCAAAGAAAAGTTCTGGATGGTCACACTTCAATCCATTCTACCCCTTCTGCAGGGTGCTCCATAGACCTCAAGGACACTTACTACCACATTCTAATGGACAGATGATCCAGGAGGTTTCTCCGCTTCTGGCTGGGAGCCAACCACTACCAATTCAGGGTCCTTCCCTTTGGTCTCACCGCAGCCCCCAGGGTGTTCACCAAAGTGTTAATTGTTGTAGCGGCCCACCTGAGACTCCTGGGAATTCAGGTCTTCCCATACCTGGACGACTGGCTCCTGACCACCCCCACCAGGCATCTATTTTGTACGGCCAGGGATTACTTTCTCCGACAAGCTCCCTGGCTGGGGATCACGATCAACATTGGGAAATCTTCCCTTCTTGCGACTCAAATCCTAGATTTCATTGGAGCCAGATTGAACACAAACCAGCTTCTAGCCTTCTTGACTCAGGACCGGCTACGAACTCTGAAACTCCATGTACTGGCCCTTCTACAATCCCCAGCTCCCCCTGCGGAATTGGTCCTGTGGGCTCTAGGCTCGATGGTGGCAACCATCAACCTACTACCCATGGCGAGCTTAAACATGAGAGTTCTTCAATGGACCTTACAAGTCCAGTGGTCCTTGCTGCTACATCCCCTGAGCTTTCCCGTTCCTTCAGCAGGGTGTGCAAGAAAGCCCTCTTATGGTGGCTCCAGTCCCCGGACCTCCAGAAGGGGCACCCCTTCTCTGCGCCCCCTCCTCTAGCCACGGTGACCACGGACGCCTCTCGCCTCGGGTGGGGGGGCACTGCTTGGGCAGGACCGTCCAAGGCACATGGAACCATTCGGAGACCTCATTGCATATCAATATCCTAGAGATGAGAGTGGTGCTTTTGGCGTTGCAAGCACTTCAAAGCCTTCTTCCCTTGGGGACAATTGCGATCCAGACAGACAACATGTCGGTCATCTGGTATATCAACAAACAAGGGGGAACCAGGTCCTATCCACTTTGTCAGGAGGCCATGAGAGTGTGGGAATGGGCTACGTCCACCAACTGCTTTCTCATAGCGATGCACATTCCAGGACGGTCCAACATTTTAGCAGAAAGACTAAATCAATCCATCCTGTCACCGTACGAGTGGTCTCTGAATCCGAAAGTAGCGAAGCAAATCTTCTCCAAATGGGGTCAACCTCGTTGCAATCTTTTCGCCTCTCCTTTGAATGCAAAGTGCAGCGACTACTTCACTCTAATTCCCCCACCCGGGGAATGCCCCAGAGACGCTCTGGTGCATGCTTGGCCACCCGGTCTACTCTATGCTTACTCTCCTCTACCCCTGATGTTCAGATTTTTACAGAAAGCCAGTCGGTTGGGGAGCAGAATAATCCTCATTGCCCCATTCTGGCCTCGTCAAGCTTGGTTCCCTTATCTATGGTCTCATCTAGTGAATCCCCCATGGATTCTAGATCCCATTCCGGATCTGATCTTTCACCCATCAGGCCTATTAACCCCGAATCTGGACAACCTCAAGCTCACAGCTTGGTTGATCCAGTTCCAGTGATAGCTAGGACTCCCGGTATCTCTTCCCCTGTCAAGGCTATCCTAGTAGCCGCTCACAAACCATCTACTAGAAGAATCTATAATAGTAAATGGAAGCGTTTCTCTGTTTGGGCAGAGCATCGGAACTTAGATCCCTTTACAGTTCCGTTGTCAGCAGTACTAGATTTTCTGTCAGGGTTATTCGACCAAGGTGCTACCTCTTCTACGATCAAAGTCCAGTTGGCCACAATCTCTCATTATCATGTTGGCAGCGATCTCAGTCCTTTGACTTCGTCCAAATTATGTAAGACCTTCCTAAAAGGCACTTTCCTACTAAGACCTCCGGTAAAAGATACAGTCCCTCCTTGGGATTTAACTCTTGTACTTCAGTCTCTAACAGCTCCTCCCTTTGAGCCTGCAACTTCGGTGGATCTGAAATACTTATCTTGGAAGACGGCATTTCTTGTTGCCATAACTTCGGCCAGAAGGGTCTCAGAGCTTCAAGCCCTTTGCGCCAAGCCACCGTATTTGA
The DNA here is from genome assembly GCF_019279795.1 of Protopterus annectens. NCBI lineage: Eukaryota > Metazoa > Chordata > Ceratodontiformes > Protopteridae > Protopterus > Protopterus annectens. The sequence continues at coordinate 1,023,800,438 of NC_056744.1, forward strand.
TTTTCCACAAAGATAGAGTCTCACTCAGGACCAGCCCCTCTTTTCTGCCCAAAATTGCATCGGTGTCTAATATCAACCAATCTATTAACTTACTAGTCTTCTTCCCAAATTATCAGAACAAAGGTGAATACAAGTTGCACTCTCTGGACGTACATAGGCAACTGAGATTCTATTAACAGGACAGCTGATCACAGGAAATCAGACCAGCTTTTTGTATCCTTTGCTAAGTCCTCCTTGGGATAACCTGTCTCAAAAGTCACATTGTCCAGATGGATTTCCCAATGTATTCTGTTGGCATATGAGAGTTCAGGCCAGCCTGCACCTCAAGGAGTCCATGTCCATTCTACTCGATCAATCTCTACCTCTGCGGCCTTTCGATCTAGGGTGTCGTTGGATGACATTTGTTCAGCAGCCACTTGGGCTTCATCTCATAAATTTATAAATCATTACAAATTGGATATTGTCTCCAGGGGGAGAGCATCCTTTGGCTCTGCAGTGCTCCGGAACATCCTTCCATGAGGACCTCCCAAGAATCAGGTAGCTGGGGACTCTGTCCCATAGGTTGATGGACAAATGAAGTTAACTACTTCAGATTTAGAAGTTATGTACTTACCATAATGTTCCATCTGGGTAAGTAAACTTCATTTGTCAGCAACCGTCCCTCCCTCCATCCCCCTAGCCTATATGGATGTTCAAAAGACTCCTGCTGTCATGGCAGATTCTTCCAGGTTAGAGTAGGGAGATGGTTCTTGGTATTGTATGGTCTATGGATAGGCAAACTCGATCTGAGGTCAGGAAGGGATAGCAGGGGATTATGGGCAAGGGGAGGAGCTTGGAGATCGGATCTTAGCTGTTGGAAGCTGCCGGCTCGGATCCGATATGGATCAGATAACCCATAGGTTGCTGACAAATGAAGTTTACCTACTCAGATGGAACGTTATGGTAAGTACATAACTTCTAATTCATTCATACTGATGGGTTATCAGTTCCATCCCCGGAACCGAGCTGGCCAATATCAAGCTTGCATCAGCCAAAAACTCTCAAGCCAAGGTCCTACCCAGAATGCTCTGCTCCCTGTTACCCCAGACCTTGTTTGCTGCGTTGCTGAACAGCTGTGTCAAGCCACTCTCTCAGCTAAGTGTCTAATTTTTTTGACAGATTATATATATTGTTATTACTCTAAAAGTTTCAAAAAAGGTTATTCTAATGTTTTCCTACCCTGCTGCACACTTTAGACTCTCTCCCTTTAGTCTTTTCCCTTTATTACCCACTTTTCTTACCTTGAGGTAATTCTCCATTACCATTGCTGGTAATCCATCTTTTTCTATTTTTACCCTTTTCTTGGGTAGCCATTATTCTTCCTTTTGCTACTGTGCTTCTTCTCCACAACAGCTATGTTGGATAAGAAAAGTTCCATTGGTTTCAAGCAGTGTAAGGATTGCAGCCATAAGTTACCGCTTTCCAATGGCCATGACTTATGTGTCTACTGTCTTAATGTCTCCCACTTAACTGTAGATCCTCTGTGTGGCATCTGTAAAAACTTCTCTACCAGGACTGGCAACAAGAGGAAGAATAAGTTAATTTTGAAAGGTCTCCTCAAGTCTCCTTTCTCTGAGGCTATTTCTGGGTTGGAGGGACTCCGCAAGAGGCGCTCTTCCTCATCTAAGTCACTCCCTTCTTCTCCCTCTGGAGATCATAGGGAGTCGACTCACGAGAAGGCATAATTGATTACTACTCCGGTGCTGCCACCTGTGACCCTGTCGGCTCCAGGTTCGGCACTGCCCCAGATGATCCTAACTACAGCCATGTCTCCTTTATCGATATCGGCACCGGAGTTCCCGGTGCAGACAACTATGGTTCCAACAGTTCTGTTGCAACCCCTAACGGCACCATCAGTACAGGTTCAGTCCCCTTCGGCACCATTGGTACAGTCACCTTCGGCTCCAAGTATGACTCTTCTGTACTCCATGGCGCAGACTTTTTCAGCACCCACATGTACTTTGGTGCAGTCCTTCTCGGCACCATCCTTATTGCCAGTGCAGACACTTTCCACTATGGTACCGTACCCTTCGAGGTAGACCTTTGCCTTTATGGTGCAGACACCTTCAACTACCACGGTGCTGACATCTTTGGCGCAGACTTTTTCCACACCATTTTTTTCAGTGCAGACTTCCTCGGCTTCGAGTTCTGCGCCTATTGAATTAGCAAGGACCAAATATTCTCCTTCATTCAATCCTTTTGCAAGCAGTCAGTACAGTCCTTTCCTGGAAAGGCCAGAATCACCATCAGCCTTCTCCATGAGGTCAACTAAGAGTTTTTCTGAGCAGGATGTGTTGCGGCTTGTTGATCAGTTGCTTGTGGCAGAGGTCTCTCTCAGCCGTTGAAGTACATGTTCCCTCATGAGCATATTTTGCCTCAAACCCCAATGTATACTCCTCCTCCTTTGACTTCCACTCAAGTCTCGAAACCTATTACTCCGACAGCAGCTTCCTTCCCTTCCGACTCCAATAGTGGCTCTCACTTTGGAATCAGAGCCGTCCTTGTGGCCTTCAGTGCACTGGGCATCGGGCTCTTCTCAGGCCAGTGGCTGTGCTGTTGGGGAGGGCATTCATGGCTCCATGCCGATTTTTTTCTATGGCACCTTTCAGGGATGCTCTCTCTCTCTCTTATGGTTCACGGTCCTCTTGAGACTCTTGGTCTGGGCGGCGGGCTCGTCGGCACTGGGTATGACCCCGGTTCCGAGGTTGTCATGCTCGGTTCTGGGCTCCCATCCCTCCTTGGATGGGCCAGCCTTCCAGGCCATGGAGAGGGTGCTTGCCTCTGATGGCAAAGCTCATTTGTCGGAGTCATCTCCCCCCTCTGTGCCGCAACTGCCACAAGCTTCAAGTCCAGGACACCAGGCACACGGGCATAAGAGCCTCAGGTCTCTCCTCCTAAGGAGACCCCCTCTTTGCAGTTTTCCCCAGAACCTCCCACTGAGGAAGCACCCCGCAAAGCATCATGCAAGAGGAAACATGTGGACTCCACTGAGGAATCATTGACTGAAGATATGGATTTTGATGACAAGTAATGGTCCCCACTGCCACCCTCTGATGAGGTGTCCTTTGGTGACATCCTCGAGATCCTTAGACAGAGAGGTGACTGGAAGCCCTCTAATTCTTCCTCTGAGGAATACGTATTCCTGCAGGCTTTTTGTGCCCGGCCTCCTACCTCCTGGGTCACCCCACCTGCCAATGAGCTCATCCAGCTCATCTTGCAGCTCACATGGAAGGCTCCTGATACCATGGAAGTGATATCTAAGAGGCCAGATAAAATATTATCACCCCCTGCCAAACACCTCTACTGGTCACGTGGTCTCCCTGTAGATGCTATGGTGGTGGCAGCTGCTACTAAGAAGGATTTGGCAGAAGAGAGCCAAACTGTCCATCCTCCCAATAAGGAGTCCCGGGTGATTGACAGATTAGGGAAGCATGTGTTTGCTTCATCAACCTTCGCCGTAAGGTCTTTGAATTATTTGGCACATTTTACCAGGCTTCAGCAAGATCTTATCAACCAGCTCTCTGAAACCTTGGCAGTAGCTGTTTCTGACGAAGTCTGTGATAATGTGGCTTCTCAGATAGCCACCCTAGAGTCCATTTCCAACTCTTCCATGTGTCTTATTTCTCACACAATGGAAGGGCCGGCTAGAGCAGCAGGTGCAGGTATTGTTGCGAGACGACATGCTTGGATGCACCTTTGTGACTTTGTGGACTCCTTTAAGGCTTCCTTCATGAATGCCCCTGTAGAGGCCGCTTCTTTGTTTGGCCCTAAAGTTAAGGATACGCTGGCATGGTGTGAACAAGATGGCAAGACCTTGTCTGCCATTGGTGTCAGACACTCCACCCCTCAGTGATTCTACTCTAGAAATCAGAGGAGTGGAAAGATCTGGCACAAGAAATCACAGGATTCTTTCCGGGATGCATGGACCGAGTTTTCCCCTAGAGGCATAAGAAGATGCCCCTTTCGGGGCAGAGGAGGTCTGCAAAACCAGGGTTCCAGAGATTCTTTCTCTGGCCAACCCCATCAGCGCTCCTGAAGCATTGCCCGACTGCTCACCTCTGGAAGTGGTCGGGGATCATTTCTCCTTGTACCCTGCTGCCTAGCAAAACATAACAACTGACTCTTGGGTACAATGGATTATATCCAGAGGCTATCACATCCCCTTCCATCTTTGCCCAGTCTCATCAAGAGTGTTACCTGATGTCCTACCCAGTCAAAGGGAAATAGCAGCACACAAAATCAAAAAGCTGCTACAAAAAAAAGAGTCATCCAGACCACATAGGATCCAGATTTTACTCAACATTCTTTTTAGTGCCAAAAAAGACAGGGGACTGGAGACCAATTCTGGATCTCAGTACACTAAACAACTTTGTAAAAACAGAGAAATTCCGGATAGTCACAGTTCAGTCTATCCTTCCTCTTCTGGAAGAAGACGATTGGATGTGCTCTGTAGATCTTCAAGATGCGTATTACCACATAAAAATGGACAAACACTCAAGAAGTACCTTCACTTCCATATAGGAGCCAGTCACTACCAGTTTCGAGCCCTGCCCTTCAGTCTCTCTACAGCCCCCAGAGTGTTCACAAAATGCATGGCAGTGGTTATCACTCACTTGTGACTTCAAGGATTCCAGGCATTTCCATATCTAGACAGCTGGCTCCTTACTGCCCCCACCAAGCGTCTACTGGACGAAGCCCTGCAGTATACTCTCTTAACAGCTCGAAGCCTGGGAATCAATATAAACTGGGGGAAATCCAACACAACCCCAACTCAGTCTTTGGAATTCTTAGGGGTACTGTTGGACATGAGAAATTGCACAGCATCCCTTCCAGAACACAGACTTCAGAGAATAAGACAAGTTCAACCACTGCTCTGTCACCACAAATCCCCAGCTCAATCTGTACTTCAGCTATTGGGGTCAATGTCAAGCTTTGATTACCATTGTTCCCCTAGCCAGATTTCACATGAGACTTCTTCAATGGCTACTTCTCACTCAGTGGTACCCTCTACAACACCCTTTGTCTTTTCAAATATGTGTGACTCAGAGATACAAGCAAGATTTACTCTGGTGGACATCTTGAAATTCCCAACAATGGTCTCACCCTTTCACCCCCCCATCAACCGATAGCCACGGTGACCATGGACACCTCCCTGATGGGGGGGGGGACTCTGTCAGGGAAACGTGGTCCAAGGCACCTTGTCGGAGACAGAGGCCCTTTTGCATATCAATGTCCTGGAACTGAGGGCGGTGCTTCTAGCATTGCAAGCATTTCACTCCATCCTTCAGTCAGGGACTATTGCAATCCAATCAGACAACATGTCAGTGGTCTGGTACATCAACAAACAAGGGGGCACCAGATCTTACCCATTATGCTGAGAGGCCTTGAGAATATGGCAATGGGTGATAGCTCACAACCACTTTCTGATTGCAATGCACATTCCCGGGAGCTCCAACGTGATAGCGGACAAGTTGAGCAGGTGCATTCTACAGCCTCACGAAAGGTCCCTCAATCTTCTGATAATGGTAAAAATCTTCCACCACTGGGGCCAGCCTTGCTGCGACCTATTTGCCTCCCCAACCAACTACAAGTGCAGCAACTACTTTGCCCTGATCCCCCCTCGGGGACAGTCACCAAAGGGCACTCTAGTCCACGCTTGGCCCTCGGGTCTTCTTTATGCCTATTCTTCTCTTCCCCTCATCTCCCAATTTCTAAAAAAAGCACGACAGTTGAAGAGCAAAGTGATCCTCATTGCTCCATATTGGCCTCGACAAGTCTGGTTTCCCTTCCTCTGGTCTCACCTGCTAGATCAGCCATGGATCCTCAATCCATCCTCAATGCTGATCTCCCATCTGCAGGGTCTGATTCACCCCAATCTAACAACCCTGAAACTGACAGCTTGGTTTCTCAACTTCCTATGAAGTCCCTGTGCGCAATATTCTTACTGCATCTCATAAATTGTCTACCAGACTAATTTATCTTAACAAATGGAAGAAATTCTGTCTATGGGCAGCAGATAAGCAAATAGACCCCTTGTCAGCCCCAGTCTCGGTGGTATTGGATTTCTTATCACATCTGTTCTACTCTGGGGTGTCTGCCTCTACTATCTGTGTACATTTGGCTGCCATCTCAAATTTTCATATTGGTTTTCAAGATTCTTCACTTATGTCACACAGACTCTGTAAGACTTTTTTGAAAGGGGTTATCCACCTATAACCTCCCTTTAGAGAACCCGTACAACCTTGGGATTTGGCTTTGGTTCTGCAAGCTTTAACAGCTCCACCCTTTGAACCTGCATCCTCTTGTGATGCAAGATATCTCTCTTGAAAAACTTTGTTTCTGATTGCAGTCACATCGACCAGACAATTGTCAAAACTTCAGGCCTTATGCATCAAACCTCCTTATCTTATCTTATCTTCCATAAGGACAGGGTATCACTGAGAACCAACTCTACCTTTTTACCAGAAGTGGTGTCAGAGTGATCTATCAACCAGTCTATTGATCTCCCAGTGTTCTTTCCTAACCATTCTAACAAGGGAGAGTACTGACTGCACTACTTGGATGTTCATAGGCAATTACGATTTTATCTGGACAGAACAAAATCTACCCGTAAATCAGACCAACTCTTTTAGGCTTTTTATGGACCTAGACGAGGTCATCCTATATGAAAAGTTACATTGGCTTCATGGTTGAGAAATGTATCACCTTTATTTACATACAACAAAAACAATCTGACCTTGCCTTATAGAGTAAAAGCACATTCTACAAGATCTATGGCAACTTCAGCAGCTTTCCATGCTAAGGCTTCCCTCAATGATATTTGCTCAGCTGCAACTTGGGCCAAACCTCATACCTTTATTCTTCATTACAAATTGGACTTGGCCTCCAGAGTACAGCTTCCTTTGGTTCCATGGTGCTCAGGAATGTCCTTCCATGAGGGCCACCCAGGAATACAGGTAGCTGGGGACTCTGTCCCATCAGTAAGGAATGAACGAAGATTAACAACATCAAATAAAGAAGTTATGTCTTACCATAACATTCCATCTGCATTGTTGATCTTCGTTCATTCATAACTTCCCAGCCTCCGTCCCTCATCTGCAGGTTCTTGGTTGATCTTATGTACTCCTTTTTGGTAGCTCTATTATGACCAGAGGTAGCCTCTAGTTTTATCTATCAACTTGCAAACTCGATCTGAGGTAACAGGGAGTAGAGCATTCTGGGTAGGACCTTGGCTTGAGAGTTTTTGGCTGATGCAAGCTTGATATTGGCCAGCTCCATTCCGAGGACGGAACCGATAACCCATCAGTAATGAATGAAAGATCAACAACACAGATGGAATGTTATGGTACAACATAACTTCTTTATTCATGGGTACTAGTAATAATGTCCAGAAACTATTCAATTCCCTTTTCCTTCTCATCATAGGTAAAGAAGAAAGTCCCCTTTGTTCCACCCAGTCAGTGGGATTTAGCAGCCATAGAAATGTCAAAACAGCTAGAAAAAAAGAGTAATCCAGCCTGTTCCCTGCAATCAGTTGGAGTTTGGAATCTACTCCAGGTTCTTTTTAGTACCAAAAAAGAACAGGGACTTCAGATCCATCTTGGATCTCAGTCATCTAAACCAGTTTGTATGGATCTCAGTCATCTAAACCAGTTTGTAAGACAGAAAAAAATTCCAGATGATCATGGTTCAGTCCATTTCGCCTCTTCTGAAGAAGGATAATTAGGTTGCTCTATAGCTCTCCAAGATGCTTACTATCACATCAAAGTAGCAAAACACTCCTTTAGATTTCTTCACTTTCCACTGGGAACCAGTCATTATCAATTCAGAGTGCTGCCATTCAGTTTCACTACAGCCCCCAGGGTGTTCACCAAGACTGTGGCAGTAGTAGCTATGCACTTGTGTCTAATGGGGATCCAAGTTTTCCCGTACCTGGATGGCTGGCTCCTCATGGCCTCCACCGAGCATTTACTACTCATGCACAGGGGACCAAGTACCCCAGCTGCTTCTGAATAGTACAGTTTTGTACCTACCATAAATGTAGATATCCGATAGACATGCAACTGCAGTCATAACATGTGGGTTGTCCTGCCTCAGGCAGCCCTCGGTCGGCCGGATTCCAAAGTCTGGGTCCAACGTCGGCTGATGTCGCATTTCTCTCCGATGCCAGAGCGGCTGGAGTACACAAGCATCAGCCGACTCCATTTTCTTCAGTGTTTCTTGCCCCAGTTGCCAGGTGCCCGCCAAGGAAGGCTGTAATCAAATTAGAAGACAAAAACAGGATTCCAAACAATAAATGAGCAATAAAACAAATACACCATAACAGATATCCCCAGCTAAGAGAAACAGGGATAGGAGTGGACCCTAGGCATAGAGGGGTATGAAGGGAGGGAAAATCCGACTGCAGTTGCATGTCTATCGGACATCTACATTTATGGTAGGTACAAAACTGTACTATGTCCTTCAAGAATGCAACTGCAGTCATAACATGTGGGTAGAATACCATAGCTTAGCTGGGGGAGGAGGAATGCTCTAGGGAAAAGATGGTGTGGCAATTAAACCCTGCAGGACTGCCGAAGCAAAGCCTGCTCTGGATCTGGAGTATAGAGGGAGATTGTAGTGTTTGGAGAATGTATGCACGGAGCTCCATGTAGCAGCTTCTAGAATGTCCTTGGTAGGCACCCCTCTTAAGAATGCTGTAGAGGTGGCTGTAGCTCTAGTGGAATGTGGTCTGACATTAGCTGGAACAGTCTTTCCATGAAAGGAGTAACAGAATCTGATGCAATGTCCAATCCATTTAGAAATAGTCTGTTTTGAAATTGCTTTTCCTTGGACTGCAGGGGCGTAAGCTACAAAAAGTTGTTCAGACTTCCTACTGGCCTTGGTTCTGTCCAGGTAGTATCGAAGTTGTCTGTGAATGTCCAAGGTATGCAACAGTCTTTCCCCCCTATTCTCAGGATTGGGGAAGAAGGCAGGCAGATGAATGGCTTGATTTAAAGAAACCCTAGATACCACCTTTGGCATAAAAGTAGGGTTGGTCCTTAGTGAAACCCTGTCTCTGTGAAAAATAATAAAGGGTGGTATTGCCATTAGGGCCTGTAACTCCGAAACTCTTCTTGCTGAGGTAATTGCCAACAGGAAAGCTGTCTTCCATGAGAGAAATTGCAGGTCAACTGAAGCTGCTGGCTCAAATGGAGGTAGAGTCAGTTTTTCTAGGACAAAATTGAGGTCCCAGGCTGGCACTGGGGCCTTTCTTGGTGGCTTAATGTTCTTGATTCCCCTGAGGAATTGCCTTAGTAAAGGGTGAGGAAAAACAGGAGAATCAGTGTTGTATCTAGCTGAAATAGCAGATGCATGTATCTTTATGGAAGAATATGAGAGGCCGTTCTTTAACATATCTGCCAAATATTCCAAGATGAGTGGGATGTTCAACAATGATGCATCATGTCCCTTGCTGGCATTCCAATTGCTGAATCTTTTCCATTTTGCTAAGTAAACCTTTCTGGTGGATGGTCTTCGAGCCTCTGTTAGTATCCGCTGAACTTCCTTGGAGAGAGATAAGCTGAATTTATTTATGGGATCTCCCAGGCTGTTAGCTGCAATGTCTGAAGATTTGGATGCAGTGTTTCGAAATTGTGTTGAGTCAAAAGTAGAGGCCACTGGGGAAGGGCCCACCTCCTGGTGTGACATATGCTCCGTAGTAGTGGGTACCAGTGTTGTCTTGGCCAGTCCGGAGCTATTATGATTCCCTTGGGTTTCTCTGCTTTGATCTTTAGTAATACTGAGGTCATCAGTGGCAGAGGTGGGAATGCATAGATTGCTAGGGAGTTCCAGTTGAATGAAAGGGCATCTAATTTACAAGCTTTTGGATGGTATGTCCTTGTGCAGAATTTTGGTAGAAGATGGTTGAGGTGAGAGGCAAATAGGTCCACTTCTGGCTTGCCCCATGTCGAAGTGAGTTGTCTGAAGGCCTTCGGATGTAACCTCCACTCGTGTGGATCTGTGAAATTCCTGCTTAGGCTGTCCGCCAACACATTGTCTTTTCCTGGAACAAACTGGGATTGTAACTGGATGTTTAGGCTCAGTGATTTCTCCCAAAGCTGCATTGTCAGTCTGCAGAGGGGGTAAGACTGGGTGCCCCCTTGCTTGTTTATGTATCACATCACAGTGGTGTTGTCTGTCCGTATCAGTAAATGGCCTTGCTGGAGTTGGTGTTGAAAGGCCTCGATGACATGCATTACTGCCAGCATTTCCTTTTGGTTTATATGCAGATGTGTTTCCTTTGGAGACCATTGCCCTTGTATACACCTGCCTTCCATGTGCGCTCCCCATCCAAGGTCTGAGGCGTCTGTAGTCATGGTCTGTGTTATCTGTGGTTTTTTGAATGACATACCTGTGTTTGTTTGGCTCACCGAGGCCCACCATAGGAATTCCTTTTGTTGGCATGGAATGAGTGGTATGATAGTCTCCAAGTTGTTGCTGTGTTGAGACCAAATGCTTTTTAGGTACCATTGAAGCTTTCTCATGTGTAGTCTTGCTAATGGAACCAGGAGAATGCAGGATGCCATGTAACCCAGGGCCTGTAGGAATCTCCTTGCAGTCATCTGGGTGAGTTTTGCTAAACCTTTGAAGTAATGAGTTAACTTCTCTTGCTTGTCTTCTGTCAGGTAAGCCATCTGAGAGGCTGTGTCTAGTTTGGCTCCTAAGAAGATTATTTGCTGGGATGGCTGCAGTCTTGACTTTTGGAAGTTGACTGTGTATCCCAGAGCTTGAAGTAATCGTATGACATAATCCAGATTTTTTGTCAACATCAATTTGTCGTCCGCTTGTATGAGGCAGTCGTCCAGGTACGGGTAAATCTGTATCCCCTGGAGCCTGCAATGAGCAATTACTGAAGCCAGGCATTTTGTAAATACTCTGGGCGCAGTCGATAAGACAAATGGCAATGCTGAGAATTGATAATGCTCTGGCCCTGCAAGAAATCTGAGGTATCTTCTGCAGCTGTGTCTGATAGGGACATGCAGGTATGCCTCCTTGAGGTCCAGAGTAATCAGCCACGACCCCTTGCCCAGCATGGGAAGGAGTTGCTGTAGAGTCAGCATTTTGAACTTTGGTACTATGAGAAAGGTGTTTAATGCGGACAAGTCCAGTATTGGTCTCCATTGAGATTCTTTTCTTGGAACAAGGAACAGTCTTGAGTAAAACCCCTGGTCCTGTTCTTGTTGTGGAACTCTTTCTATTGGTTTCATCCGAGTCAGCAGAGTGATTTGCTTGATAGCCTCTGCCCTCTGATTTTGTGGTAGGTTTGGCATGCCTTGTTTTCTTGGTAAGGTATGAAAATGAAACCTGTACCCTCGGTCTATAATGTCCAAAATCCATTTGTCCTTTGTCAGTCTGTGCCAGTTTTCTGCAAACAGAGATAACTTCCCGCCCAAGGGAGCTTGTAGTTGTTCCCTGGTAGGCGGTAGTAGAGGAAAGTCATTGAGATTGTGGTTGTGGGGCAGGTGAAACCCCTGCGTCACTTCTTTGGTTTCCTGGCTGCCATTGTCGTCCCCTGTAAGGGCCTCTGTATTGGCCTCTTCCTCGCCACGCCTGTTCTTACCCTTTGAAACTTTTCTGGATTAGGAAAGGACCAGTTTTTGAAGGCCAATTCCTACTGAATCTGGGGGGTTGAACCTGGAGGAAATCTTTCACTGTCTGAACTGATTTTGCTTTTTCTTCGATGGTCTTTAACACATCCTTAGCATTTGCACCAAAAAGTTTGTTCTTTTCCAAAGGTGCATCCAGAAGTTTTGCTTTTACATGATCTGGTAGAGGTTGATCTTTTAACCAAGCATGTCTACGAATGACTGCCCCTGTCATAGCTGCCCTACATGAAGCTTCCAGTGCATCATATCCACACTGCAGGAAGTGATTGCTTACTTGCTGAGTGTTATGTACAGCTTCCTGCAAAGTCTTCCTGTCTAAAGGATCAGGAGAGGCTAATGTTTTTTGTAAATCTTCTAACAGATAATCCTGATATTGTAACATATGAAAAGGCAATTTAAAGCTCTCATAGATAAGGTAGTGGATGTGTAAACCTTTTGCCCCATCTCTAATGACCTAGCTTCCCTGTTGGAGGGCAAAGGATTTTTCGAGGTGGAGGCTGAAACTCCTTTAGGCCCCTGTGAAATAGTTTCCAAATCAGCAGTATGGGCCCTGAATAAATGGGAATGAGTTTCTGGGACCCTGTAATACCTGTCTGGCTTGGCTGGAGCAGGAGGAAGAGAATCAGGGGTAGCACTAGAGTCAGAATACAAATCATCCAGAACATCAAGTACAGGAGGAATAGCTAAGGGCCTGTGCTGAGGCTTCTTAAGGAAAGTCCTAAGGCGTTTCCTAGAATCAGAATATTCCTGGCCTTGCCACTTGAAATGTTCCCTCATGGTGTGCAGAACTTCCCCAAAAGAAATATCCTCAGGAGGGGAGGCCGAGGGGATGGAATCTTCTGCATCCGAGTCCTCATAGGTCTGAAAGAGCTCTTCCTGGCTATCAGAGTGGACAGAGCCCTCAGAATCTTCATCTGAAGGAGTAGGGTCAGAGGGTTCAACCCGGGGCCTTTTATCAGGAGGGGGCTGGGATCCTCTCTCAGGATGGGCCTGTGAACCTCTGATCATTGAAATTAAATCAGCAGCCATGGACATAATTTGTGTCTCTGGAGTCGGCTGAGGTAAGGATTTAGAAGAAATATGCTTTGTTTTGCTGGCTACCTTAGCCCTAGTGTAGGCCTTAATAGACATGGCCATAGGGGGCCTGGCAGCTCCACGTGCAGGAGTGACCTTGTCTACTGCAATGGTCTCGGGCATTTCCTCGGTTTCGGTATCCGGAGGAAAATCTATAACTGGCGTCGGAGTAATGTCTGGAATCGGAGTCGTCGGTAATGTGGTGTCTTCGGTTTGGAGCGGTGGAGAGACCATCTCAGAGGGAACCGGAGCACTCGCACTAGGTTTTGGCGTGGAGTCGGTAGTAGACGCGGGCCGAGGATGTCAGTCCCGGTCTTTTCGCTTTTTGGGAGTTTGCGATGTCGGGAGATCCGACGGCATGGTGTAAGCAAAAATATCGCTGAAAAAGTCTTCAGCGAACTCCGCCTGGCACCTGAGAGTGCGCTTGTTGAAGCGAGCACAGGCTACACAGGCCGAGACGTCGTGGTCTGGGCCCAGGCAAGGGAGACAGTAAGAGTGGAAATCCTTATGAGGTATTTGTTTACCACAAGAAAGACAATTGTAACTTTTTCAGTAATTTCTGACATCGGCTGAGGCAAGAAAAGGTCCCCAATGGAGTACTTAGCTTTTTTGATGACTTCGGATATCGTAGAATACAGGAGCTGACCGACCGGCACTTGCGAACTGCTTCTGCTTCGGGCACCACGCGGCAAGAAAGACTGAAGAAAATGGCGTCGGCTGATGCTTGTGTACTCCAGCCGCTCTGACGTCGGAGAGAAATGCGACATCAGCTGACGTCGGACCCAGACTTTGGAATCCGGCCGACCGAGGGCTGCCTGAGGCAGGACAACCCACATGTTATGACTGCAGTTGCATTCTTGAAGGACATCTAGGAATTTCTGTAAACCTGACAAAATGCCAGCTGACTCCAACACAGAGTATAAAATTCATAGGATGCCACCTAGACACCAAACTTCAAATACTCAACCTTACCCATTCCAGAGTTCTGACATTGTGTCTTACAGCTGTCCAGGTACTACATCACCCAATACCACCAGCGAGAGTAGTACTTCAACTCTTAGGTCTCATGGTGTCTGCAATTCTAATGATCCCTTTAGCCAGATTTTATATAAAGGTACTGCAGTCATCCTTCGGAGTACATTGGTCTCAATCCATTCATCTTCTTCATTTGAAAACTCGAATTATGTAAGTCTGCAAAATACACAGCAGTTGGTACAGAACATCACAATCTGTGACTGAGGACTGCTCTTTCCAGATGGATTTGCTGATTACAACAGTGATCATGGCTGCTTCCTTTCTAAGAAGAGATTCTCAGTCTGGGTCTACTCTAAAGGTCTGGACCCCTTTTCAGCACCAGTACCTTCCATACTTGAATTTTTGTCTGACCTCTTTGACAAAAGCTCCAGCTTTGCAACTATTAAAGTACAATTGACTAATACCCAGTTTCCACATTGAGTGCAATGACATGTCAGTAGAATTCCTAAAAATCTCAAAAGCCTTCCTTAAAGGTACTTTTCTGCTAAAATCTCAAATTAGACACCCAGCTCCCTCATGGGACATCACTGTCATGTTACAAGCTTTTGACCTAGTTTCCCTTTGAACCTGTTTCCAGTGCAAACCTAAAATTTCTCACGTGGAAAATTATTTTCCTGGTTGCAGAAATATTAGTTAAATGGATTTCAGACCTACATGATCTTTCTTCTAAGCCCTCTTTTCTAGTTTTTCACAAGGATAGCTTCTCTCAGAACTAATGCATACTTTATCCTGAAGATAGCGTCCAAAGCTAATTTAAACCAATCTATACGCTTTCCTGTGTTCTTTCCAAAGTACTCAGATAAAGGAGAATAGTTGCTTCACATGCTAGATAGATGTTGATTGACAACTCAAATTCTATATCCACAGGACAAAAGATTTAAGAAAGAATGACCAATTTCCTTTGCCAAACCAAAGATGGGAAAGTCAGTTTCTAAAGTAATTTTATCTAGATGGCTCTCTTATTGTATTTCCTTTGTGTATCATAAGAAGAATTTACCTTTACCACATAAACCAAAATTACATTCAACCAAAGCAGTTTCTACTTAGCCTTCAACAGAGGATTGTCCATTGATGACATATATGCTGTGGCCACTTGTTCAATGGTACGCACCTTTGTGTTTCACTATAGGTTGGACACTTAGTCCAGGCCATGCTCTTTTTTGGCTCCACCATACTGTGGAATGTCCTTCCTTGATACCACCCAGATTGACAGCTTGAGATTCTGTCCCATAGGTTTGAATGGATGAAAATAGGCAGCATTGGATATGAAAGTTATGTACTTACTGTAATGTTAGATCCATGCTGTCTGATTTTCATCTGCTTCAAAGACCGACCCTTCCTTCCACATCTAAATTGCAACCTCGGGCTTCTAGATGATTCAGTGGATGTTTTTCACTGTCTGTGCACAGTCACACTAGATTGTAATTATTTTTCAACCAGTTAACATCACCAAGGTTATAACATTATCTTGTAAGGGGTTCTTCCCCTAGGTAGTTTTTTAACATATGATGTTAAGTTGTCTATCTCGCCTTCATTCTTGCTGGATGGATGGGTTCGGAGCCGACCTCGGCTCCGACTCGGCCACTCTAAAAGCTCGAGAGTTGGTTCCACCGGCTCGAGGCTCCCCTTATATCCCACAATGCTAGGCGAGAGTTACCTCAGATCTCGTTTGCCGCTGCAGCTATCGAGGTGTTGGTTTTCTACCGGTTCTTGGTAAGTGACTTTTCTTGTGTAGTTAGTCTATTTAAACCCCTTTAATTTTAATATTTTTACTTATTTCCCTTAGTTTAGAGAAATTCTTATCCCCTTTCTTAAAAATTCCTATTTTTTCCCCTCAAGAACTTAGGTTCTTCCCTTGGGCCTACAGGCCTTTTTTCTTTCCCTACTGGAGAGTGTGTGTTATTTTTCTTTTAAAACCTAGTTAGTGGTTTATTATTTTTTTAAACTAGACAGGGTGTAATTAGTGTGTGTGTGACTGTGTGTGTAATTACACCTGTAGATATGTCTAAAGAAGCAAAGGTCTCCGGATTCAAGAAGTGTGATGCGTGCTGTCAGAAAATGTCCCTGACAGATGCTCACACTTCTTGTGTCTACTGTCTGGGACCTTTGCACCTGCAGGACTCCTGTGCTGTGTGCCATGGCTTCAGCCCCAGGGTCCTGCAGGAAAGAAAAAATAAATTGATTTTAAGGGGCTTACTCAAGCCAGAGGATTCCCTGTCTGTATCTACAGGGAAGCCCTCTAAGACATCTAGGTCTTCGGCTCCGACAACTGAGCCGAGACCTAAGGTTTCTAAACCTCTGTCTACATCGGCTCCGGCTGGAGCCGATGAGTCTCAATCCACAGTTTCTGTGGTTCCCTCGGCTCCGGCTGGAGCCGAGGTATTAGAAATTCCCGTGTCGGCTCCGACAAGACCTTCGGAGCCGACAACTAGGAAGAGGTCCAGGTCACCATCTCTTGGCTCCGTTCATTCAGCTCCAGGATCTCCCCTGCTGTCTGAACGGAGCCAAAGATCTCACTCCTCTAGGTCATCGAGGCTGTCGGATCATGACCTTCAGAGGGTAGTGAGTCGACTTCTTAAGTCCGAGGCACTGGCCCAGATGCTTCAGAGCCCGACTCATCAGTCGATGCCTGCCCCGTCCATCAATATATTCCTCCTTCGACTCTCTTGAGCTCGGAGCCGGGTCGGAACCGAGACTGTGATAGCGTCGGAGCCGATACAATTGTCTTCGGCTCCGTCGTCGGCTCCGATTTCTTCCTTGGAAGAATCTCGGCGCCGGACTTCCCTCGTCGGCTCCGAGGGGGTGAGTGGCATCGGACCCTTGTCCGACCCCCCTCTCGGTGCTCGGCTGGTGAGTTCGGCTCCGACATCGGCCTCGGAGCCATCACTGTCGGTGCCGAGGGGGGTTCTTGGCTTCTCGGAGCGGGGACCTCTGGCTCTGCCTGACAGGGGTGCATTCGAGGTCATGCGAAGTGTGTCAGAGCCTGGCTCTACTCCACAGTCGGCTCCGTCCGCCCCTCCCTCTACGGTGCCTCAGGTCAAGTCGACTCACTCCCTCATCCCGGACCGCAGAGAGCCAGCTCCTCAGGAACCCCTGTGGGATTTCATCCTCTTCCGAGGCCTCTCCTGATTTGACAGAAGAGCCCCCTCGGAAGAGGAAGTGTAAGAGGAAACACATTGACTCACCTGAGTCCATCACGTCAGACACAGATTTGGATGATTCTGAGGGTTCCCCCCATTCCCCTTCTGAAGATGTCTCATTTGCAGACATTCTAGAGATCCTGAAGCAGAGGGGAAATTGGCCAGCCCTCAACCCTTCGGAGGATGAATCTGTGTATCTTGAGGCGTTTGGCTCTCGTCCTTCCACCTCCTGGGTGTCCCCTTGACCCCCTCATGGAGGTGGTTGCTAGGAAGGCATGGGCGGCTCCTGCTTCAGTGGACCCCACTCCCAGGAGACCCTCCAAGTTCATAACGGCACCAGCAGACAAACAGTTCTTAACAAAAGGAGTTTCTGTGGATGCTATGGTGGTAGCTGCTGCCACTAAGAAGGAGCTAGCTGATCCTTCAGTACCTGTCCATCCACCTAACAAGGAATCTAGGTCCATGGACAGGTGCGGAAGCGGATGTTCTCGTCAGCGACATTTACCATGCGTTAAGCTGAACTACCTGTGCCATTTTACTCGTCTTCAAAGGGATTTGATCAAGGAAGCGAGTGAAATGTTAAAGGACCCTACAGCTGCGGGTTTCCAAGATAAGATGAATACGCAGCTGGCTACCCTTAACTCCATAACCAACTCCTCCATGCGCCTTCTTTCTTACGCGGCTGATGGAGCGAGTAGAGCCGCAGGGACAGGTGTGGCCTTACGTAGGCATGCCTGGATGTGGCTATGCAATTTTGCGGACCCCTTCAAGACGTCTTTCACTAACTCCCCGTTTGATGGATCATCCCTCTTTGGTCCTCAAGTGAAAGAAACCTTGACTAGGTGCGAAACTGATGGCAAGACCCTTTCTGCCGTCGGAGTCCATTTTTCTACTCCTTCTAGGCCTTACCCCAAAGGCCAGAAAGGTGGAAAGATGTGGTTCCGTAAACAATCTCAAGGGACTTCGCCTGACGACAGAGTCGTTTCGCCAGAGGCAGAGGCGGAATAACAATGGTAGACGCGCCCTAGGGGCAGGGGGTCCGCAGAACCAGGGCAATCGGGAAGCCTTCCCTGACAAGCCCTTTCAGCATCCCTGAGGTGTTGCCCGACTGCCCATCTTTGGAGGCAGTCGGGGGAAGATTGTCACTGTACCCAGAAGCCTGGTTATCCCTGACTCAAGACAAATGGGTACAGTCCATCATTTCCGAAGGCTATTCTATCCCCTTTCTTCGCATTCCAAATCAGTCAAAAAAATTCCTTCCAGATGTTCCACCCGCTCAAAGGGATCTAGCGGTTTTGGAGATTTCAAAACTGCTTGCAAAAAGAGCAATTCAGCCAGTTCCAGCAGACCAGCAAGGATCCGGAATCTACTCAAGGTTCTTTTTAGTTCCAAAGAAAACAGGGGACTGGAGACCAATTTTGGATCTCAGTATCTTGAACAGATCAGTCAAGAAAACAAGATTTCGGATGGTCACGCTGCAATCCATCCTTCCCCTTTTGGGCAAAGGAAACTGGATGTGCTCTATGGACCTTCAGGATGCGTACTATCACATAAAAATGAACAGACGCTCCAGAAGATTCCTCCGCTTCAGGCTGGGAACCAGTCATTTTCAGTTCAGGGCCCTGCCCTTTGGTCTCACCACTGCCCCGGTGTTTACCAAATGCATGGCAGTGGTAGCTTCTCACCTGAGATGACAAGGATTCCAGGTGTTTCCATATTTGGACGACTGGCTCCTCACAGCTCCCACCAAGCATCTCCTTCTGATGGCCAGGGATTACACTTTTCGCATTTGTCAAAAGCTGGGTATTTCAATAAATTGCGAAAAGTCTGTTTTGTCGCCTTGTCGTACTATTACCTACATAGGCGCAAATCTAGACACAGTAAACATGTCTGCGAGACTAACACATCAGAGAATAACAGACATTCACAAACTGGTCTCACTCCTTTTCAACAACAACAGAATCAAAGCCAGGTTAGTTCTGAAAGTGTTGGGAATTATGGCGTGACCATACCTCTGCTTCCATTAGCCAGATTCCACATGCGGATCCTTCAATGGATGCTCTTTACTCAATGGTCATACCAGCAACTTCCAATGTCTCACACCATTATGATCACGCAAGCGTGCAAAAATCATCTCATGTGGTGGATGTCTTCCCCTCAGCTCTTGTTGGGAAGACCCTTTGTTCCACCCCCTCCGGTTGCTACTCTGACAACGGATGCCTCCCTGATCGGGTGGGGGGGGGGCATTATCAGGGCAGGGCGGTCCAGGGCACATGGCAACCAAACGAATGCCACTTGCACATAAATGTTCTGGAGATGAGAGCAGTGCTTTTAGCGTTGCAAGCCCTTCAAGACTCTCTTCCCTTGGGAACGATTGCAATCCAGACAGACAATATGTCTGTAGTGTGGTACATCAACAAACAAGGCGGAACCAGGTCATACCCCCTGTGTTGAGAAGCACTCAGACTGTGGCAATGGGCGATTTCTTCTCAGCAGTTTCTGATAGCAACGCACATCCCCGGGAAGTCCAATCAAATTGCGGACAAGTTGAGCAGAGCTATCCTCATGCCTCACGAGTGGTCTCTGAAAGACTCTGTTGTGAGAGAAATTTTCCTCAAGTGGGGTCAGCCTTGCTGCGATCTTTTTGCTACTCCCCAAAACAGCAAGTGCAGAGAATATTTCACTCTATTCCCTTTACCAGGCCAACCCAGCAGAGGCGCTCTAGTCCAAGTTTGGCCCGGGACTTCTGTATGCATTTCCTCCCTTCCCACTAATCTCTCAAGTGATACAGAAAGCTATCGCTCAGAAGGCCTCATTGATCCTCATTGCTCCTTACTGGCCTCGACAGGTGTGGTTCCCCTTTCTACATCGATTTCTTTTGAGCGACCGTGGAATCTGGACCTAGTTCCAGATCTTTTGATCCATCAGTCGGGTCAGTTTCATCGCTCCCTCCCTCTCTGAACCTCACTGCTTGGTTCCTCCAGTTCCAACTTTAGCCAGGCATCCTCAATTATCTCACTCCGTTCGAGATATTTTGATAGCTTCCATAAATCTTCCACTCGGAAGATTTATTTGAGTAAGTGGAAACGCTTCACATATTGGGCTCAAGGAAAGGACATAGATCCTTTCACTGCTTCCATCCAATTAGTCCTTGATTTTCTAGCTGAACTCTTCCATGCAGGTTCATCTCCTCTACTCTTAAAGTTCAGTTGGCAGCTATTTCTAACTTTCATGTGGGTATTTCTGAATCTGCCTTAATGTCCCACAAGCTTTGCAAAGCCTTTTTGAAAGGAGTTTTTCTTCTCAGACCTCCTATAAGAAATCCTCCTTCTCCTTGGGACCTAAATTTAGTTCTTGCTTCTTTGATTCTTTCCCCTTTCGAACCTGCAGTCTCCTGTTCCTTAAAATTGCTATCATGGAAGACTCTTTTTCTGGTAGCTATTACTTCAGCTAGAAGAGTTTCAGAGCTTCAAGCACTCAGCTGTCGTCCTCCTTATCTATTGTTTCATAAGGACAGAGTATCCTTACGAACTAACCCGTCCTTTTTGCCTAAGGTGGTCTCGACGTCAAATCTAAATCAAAGCATTGACCTACCTGTCTTTTTTCCAGAATACTCCAATAGGTCTGAACAAAAATTACACTGCCTGGATGTTCATCGTCAATTGAGGTACTACTTGGATAGAACAAAACAATTCAGAAAATCTGACCAACTGTTTGTCTCCTATGCGGAAAGCAGAAAGGGACTTTCAGTTTCAAAGGTATAATTATCCAGATGGCTAACATCTTTGATTACCCTTGTACATGAAATTAGACACCAAAAACTGCCTAATAAACCTAAGGCCCATTCCACCAGAGCTTTGGCTACTTCTTTAGCCTTCCAAGACAGACTGCCTATTGACACCATTTGTGCAGCGGCTACTTGGGCTACTCCTCACACTTTCATTTCTCATTATAAGTTGGACTTAGCTTCTAGGCATAGAGCTAACTTTGGTTCCACTGTTCTCAGGAGTCTGTTCCGTTAGGCCACCCGGGACAAGGTGCTAGGGACTTGCCCGTCCCATCCAGCAAGAATGAAGGCGAGATAGACAACTTAACATATAGAAGTTATGTTCTTACCATAACGTTCCATGTTAGTTGTCTTCTTCTCACCTTCTTCTTGCGTCCCACCCTCCTTCCCCCTGGCCTGGACAGACCTAGAGGAGTTGTGATTGTGACCTCTCTTTCTACCACCTCTTTCTTAGGCATATGCTGTTGTGCATATTTCCTGGTTCAGGATGTAGGTCACCCTTCTTTCTTCCTGTTGTTAGAGGTGGACTCTGTTTACAGTTATACTGTTACTATTATAAGCTGGGGTTAGCTTACAAACGAGATCTGAGGTAACTCTCGCCTAGCATTGTGGGATATAAGGGGAGCCTCGAGCCGGTGGAACCAACTCTCGAGCTTTTAGAGTGGCCGAGTCGGAGCCGAGGTCGGCTCCGAACCCATCCATCCAGCAAGAAGAAGGCGAGAAGAAGACAACTAACATGGAACGTTATGGTAAGAACATAACTTCTATTTTCAGACTAGTAGGGGCAAACTCGATCTGAGAATCTGAAGTACAGCCTACGGAATTTTGGGTAGAGGTGGAGGCAGAGTTGTGGTTCGGATAAGCGTCAAGATCAGTGTCAAGGTCGGATCCCATCGCATTTGACAACCCATAGATTTGAAGTGGATAAAAATCAGACAACATGGATCCAACATTATGGTAAGTACATAACTTTTGTATAAGCTTTACAGACAAAATATAGTTTAATAAATACAACAGAGAAGAGTTATTGTTAAAACAGTATACTTGCTACGTAAGTTACAGTAGAAACACTGAGCAGGTCTAGTTTGAACAATGTTATAAAAGGTTATAAAACAGTAGATGCACAATAGCTGTAGCATGTAAAATAACAGTCACTAATCAATAACATTAAACAGGACAATAGTGCACCCCCCAGAACAATTTATAGGGATCGGTCAGTAAATGATACAGTCAAGTAAAATACACTACACTAGGCACCAAACATAATAACTACGGTCTCTAAAAGCAGAATAGTCAGTAAGCAGTAATACTGAATAGGGAAGTAATGCACTCACCAGGAGGAATACAGCAGCACCAATCCCAAGCTGGGTTCTGAGAAGTAGTTTCCAGGCATTCCAGTGATCGATGATCTCTTGGAAGTCTAGGAAGCAACGTCACTCTACTCATTCTTACAGGATCAAAACAGAAGCACTAATCCCAAAAGCTGGTTCCTGAGAAA
The DNA here is from genome assembly GCF_019279795.1 of Protopterus annectens. Lineage (NCBI taxonomy): Eukaryota > Metazoa > Chordata > Ceratodontiformes > Protopteridae > Protopterus > Protopterus annectens. Next base: position 1,023,822,659 of record NC_056744.1, read on the forward strand.
TGCTTCATAGGCTCTCCAGTGATCAATATGTAAGGTCTACTACAAGTGCTTGTGTGCTATTAGCTCACAACCCACTTGCTTGAAAACTCAAGTGCTCTAACACCTACTAGATTGATCTTACTTAACTGTTATCCCTCGCAGCACCCAACCCTATTAAACTGCATAGCCTAACCCTAAAACTTCTACCCATTTCCTAACCCAATTCTTCATTCCCTAAACCTAAAATCCCCATTCGATCCCTAACCTTAAACTCCAACCACCTCACTAAACATAAATTCCCTGATTGCTGTCTAACCCTAAATACCTTTTCCTATCGCTAAACCTAAAACTACCCTCCTGCTCCATAACCCTAAAACTTCTCTCCCTGACTCTAAAATTCCCTTCTTATAGATAGATTCATCACCCAAAGACTCCCTATGCTGTGGAATAAAATCCCGGTATATGTGAGGCAGAGCACCTCGCTGGCCTTGTTCAAGAGAAATCTTGACCAATGGATGGGAGATCGCAGATATACCCCAGGGATTACCTCAGTGTCACTGCTCAACAGAGGCACAGCAAAATAATGGGTATAGTTGTGGCGTAAGCCACAAAACTATGGGCTAGGCTTGTAAATGCCCTCGGGCAGATAGCCTAGTATGAACCTATGAACCTATGAACCTATGAACCTTACTTCCTAACCCTAAAATCCCACTTCCCATTCCTTCCCTCTGTATGACTGCTATATGTAACTCACTCAGACTTGAATAATGTGTCCAGGTATGGTGCAGCAGCTGCTTGTCTGAACACATATTTGAGTTTGAGCACAAGTAGCAGCTTGTATGAGCTACAAGACACCTTAAGTCCCTGGATTTGACAAAGTGGTCTTCAAGTGAATAGGATTCAAATGCTTGTAGTAGATCCTCAGTAGTTTTGTCCCAGATGTTTCTGATTTTAAAATCATGATTAAATAAAGAGGCTAGTACTTCAGGCATTGCAGTGTCCACTAATGGTGTAGGAAGACATGAAAGAGAGAGTAATTCAGTCTGAGCATATTTTAAAGCACAGACAGTTCATAATGTAGACACATCAAAATAAAGACACTCAAAAGAATGACAAAATATACCAAAAGCAGACAAATTAATCACAAAATTAACAAACTCACTAGTCCTGTCATCACTTTTTACTAAAAATACAATAAAGTTCAACAAGCAAAATGCTAGAAACTATAGCTATACCATAGGACATAATTTGGTTGAATAGTGGCAGTATTACAGAAAAGGGTTTTTCTAATGTAAGATGTATGGTTAGGTACCCCCTTGGACCACCTTACTTATATGTGCTAACCCTAATCCTGCCCCTAACCCTAGCCCTGCACTTTACCTTAGAATAACCCTTTCCATAACACTTCTCATTTAGCATTAAGTCCATTTTCATGTGGCATTAACAGTTAACACATAGAATAAAGACGTTCGGTTTCCTTCATGTTATAGGTTCAGTTCCATGGTGGTATCACTCAGAATTTGGGGGAAGAGTTGGCAAAATCGATAAGGTCTTTACCTCACAGATACGAGCTACAAGGTTTGACTTTTGACTTCTGTTTTTTGGCCATACTTGTAATAGTGTGCTGACTGATAGCCTAGTATTTACCTATGAACCTATGAACTACCATTATACAAGACAGACAGGCACAAATGCACCAACAAACAGAAAATACTAAATGTATCCACTTACCTAACCCCTACTCTAATCCTAACCCTTCAGCACTTGTACAAACACATTACAAGCCCTAATACTAACCCAACATAACCCTTGTCTACTTTCCTAATGGCAACCTTCGGTCTTTATCAGCCTAGGGAAAGGTCTTTTCCAGTTTGATCTTCTAGTGCTTACCAGTATGAACCAAAAAGATGAGATTGTGAAGAGCTTTCAAAGTCAAATTTACAGCAGGAGAGGACTTTAAAAAATCCAACAAGAACTGAGTAGGTGAGAGTGAAATGGAAAAAATGTCAGACAGCAATAGTTATAGAGCAGGACAGCTGACTAAGAGTAAAGCTTTTCCTGTTCTGCTTACATTTAATAAAAAAATGCTGCTTCTCAGCTTCTTCCACAAATCAGCTAGATTTATTCCCTTTGCAGTCAGGCAATGGAAAACAGATCTTTGCTAAGTGGCCCTAGCTAAGAACTTTTACAACTCCAAGAGCAAACAACTTATAAACAAAACACATTTAAAGTAAAACAATCTGCAGTAAAAACAAGAGGAAGAAACAAGAAACAAAGCAAGTATGCAGACCACAAATTAAGAATTTTAAAATTGTCACAGTGCAGTAGCTGTCACAGAGCAATGGCATCTCCTGAAGAGTCCATTAACCCAACTCAATAAATATTTGCCAAGAACAGCAAAGTCAGTGTAGAAAGCTAATGAAGAATAAAACAGAAACCAGGACAACAGACCGCCATAACTAATTTGAACCATTATTATTACATCAGATATAGAGCAAGTCTTGAAAAATACTTAAAATGAAGTCTGTAAATGTCATCATTTTGATGTTCAAGGCTAAACAAATACAGGGCATGACCAATATTTGTTTTCTTTTATTTTTTCTTTTCTTTTTTGTTAGGGCTTGAGAAATATTAAGTGCTTGTGAAAGGTGGCAAGAACTTTTAAATGTGAGTACTTAAAGGTGTATATGGCTAGGCATATTATGATGTTCTTTATATTGATCACTGCTGCAGTAGCCTAAGCTAAATAGGTTATATACTGCAATATAGCAATAACCCATGCCTGGGTGTGGGTAATGCAGGATTTATCCACGGTTGGTGTGGTTTGGTCCCGAGGGCGAAGCCCGAGGGACCAAACAAAGACAACCGTGGGTAAATCCCGCATTACCCACACCCAGAAGTGGGTTATTGCTATTATACTATGACATTATTTAAGAAAAGAAATAATTACTTTTCTTAAATAATGGCATTGTATAATGCCTCTTTGCTGCCCTTCCGCAGCTGTCTGGTATCCGCGGCAGTTCTGATGTACTGCGCATGCCTACGCAGTACATCAGAGCTGTGGCCAAAAGCAACGGAGAAAGCAAGATCACCGTTGCTTTTTACTGTTTCGCTATGTTAAATGGGTTTAACATAGCGAGACAGCTTTAAAATAAGCAACGGTCCCTTTAACTTAGCGAAACAGTAAAAAGCAGTGGAGATCTTGCTTTCACCATTGCTTTTTTTTTTTTTTAAAGCTGTCTCGCTATGTTAAACCCATTTAACATAGCGAGACAGGTTTAAAAAAAAGCAACAGAGAAAGCAAGATCTCCGTTGCTTTTTACACACTGTGTCGCTATGTTAAAGGAGTTTAACATAGCGAGACAGCTTTAAAAAAAGCAACGGAAATCTCCATTGCTTTTTTTAAACCTGTGTCGCTATGTTAAACTCTTTTATCATAGTGAGACAGTGTTTTAAAAGAGACTTATACTAATGGAAAAAGTCCAGGCGACCGGACCTTTTCCAGTAGTATAAGTCGATTTACAATGTGCATGCTGGCCAATCAGCGTGCACGTTTTGGAATATTAATGGGGGGTCATGGTATAATAGGATATAACAGCCAGCCAGTTTCCAAAGCTTCAGAGCACTTTCTGTGCACTTGGCTAAGTAAAATAAACTGCTTTGGACACCAAACCCCTCAGAGTTGTCCTGCCGCTGAGAAGAGTGAACCACTGTGGGCTTTTGAGGATTAATGGTCGGTTAATGCTGTGCCATTGCTAGGCAGGCAAGTTCCCTTTGGGGTAAATCTACATTACTTTTTAGTTTAATTTGTTTTGTAAAAAAACTACTATAATGCAATGGAATGTGTTTTTATTGACTGTCAAGTTATTTCTATGTAGTTTTAAATGGGAGCACACTTTTTTTTTACTTTTATGGTAAAAAGTGGTTAAAAATGCTTTTGTATGGATATACTATGCTCATTTTATTTTTTAGGAAGTGTGTTTAAAGTGCTTTTTACTGTGCTTTGTGTTGGGAAAGTGATTTTTTCACTATTTTCCTGTTTTACTGATTGTTGCTACTAAGCTTCCATGGGAAAGAAGCACTGTTTTGAGCTTGACCATGGAACAAACAACTGATCCCTTGGTCAGACCTTTTTCTAGCCACAAAAAAAAAGTTAACTAAACAGCATTTGCCATCATAGAAGGCTGGTAATTTGCTACAGCCACAGGTGGGTGACTCTGCTGTGGCCAAAGCTGGTTCCTCTGACAGCTCATCTTTTTCCTTGGATCCCTCTGGTGTTGTCCATATATCCACCACAGACTGGAAGCTAGCCACTTCCACTGCAACTGTTGGGGTCACCTCATTGGGCAAGAGAGAGAGAGACACTTTCATTGGTCATGAGAGAAGGTTCAGGCAATGTGTCCTTGCTTAGCCAAAATGTTGTGCCCACACTGATTGTATCTGCTGGTTTAATTTCTCCAAATGCTTAAGTTTTTTTTTACAAATTTTGACAAGACTGGACATCATTCCTAAATCAGGGCAGAATTAAACTGCATGAAATCAATATTGCTTCAGTCTTTCATGTTAGCCAAAAGTGCTCTTCTCAGTACCCACAATGTGCCCAGAATTGCCTCCTGCAGTTCATATCGGATTACATGCATCAGTGGGATGCGTTAAGTAAAATTGTGAATTCTTTTTTACTAATCCTGTTGCTCATACTACGTTTGGAACTGTCTAGATACTTTCTTCCACATCGCTCTCATTTCTGCTTGTAAATATTGGTATTTTAAGACTTTGTGTCTCACGGTTTGCAAGACAGTATAATTACTGTGTGTAGCAATTTTGGGTCTATATTACATCATTGAAATGTAATTCCAGAAAGCACCTATCCATCAACACCTAATCAGTGAAAATCACATTAGTGATTCGCTGAATTTATGAAGGGCAAGGAAGTACTTGCCTGCAGCACAACAGACCAACATCTATGTGGAATCAAACCCACCTAAATGAGGGGTTTCGCCTCCCACACCCCCTTACCCATATATATCAACTCTGAAATCACACTACAGTGGAGAAAAGGGCAAAGTTCTGTTGTTGGCCAACTATGTCTTTGCCCTTATTAAATTCAGTGAATTGCAGAAGAGATTTTCACTGATTAGGTGTCGATGGATAGGTGTTCACCAGAATTACATTTTGGCGACGTAATATAGACCCGCAATTTCAACAATCAGAGGTACTTTTATTTTTTTTTTTCAACTACTACATCTGGTTTTCTTTCATCTAGTTTTGAGCTGTTCGTAAATGGGTGATCCCATGTGATATAGACTTTATTTTCATTGATAATAATTTGTGGTTCATGTTTCCAGTGTTGCTCAGCTGCTTCTGTATTGTAGTATTTGCACAATTCCCACTGCAACAGTCTTGCCACATTATTGCGTCTTTCAGTATACAGACCCTCAGACATGAGTGTATCACACCCAGCAAAGTGATGTGTACCTGTTTCCAGTTCTGCCTACATTTGTTTGTTTCTCACTCTTTTCAAGGGCTTTGTAAACCAGTATGTACGTACATAGCCCATTATCTTGGACCACCATTATTAGACTCTCATCAATTCTCGTCTGTTTACTATTCCAGTGTCAGGTCTTTTTTGTTACCACCTCATTTTTTTATTAAACAAGAAACATCTTTATTAAATTATCACTTATGTCATAGGCTACCATATATTTATATAAATATAAACAAACCATGTTGACATAATTTTAGTTGCAAACATTATACATTACTTATCTATCCAATCACTGTCAGCCAAAAATTACACAGCTCATTCAGCCCTGAATTCTTTTAAACTTCATTCCTCAACTGCATGTATTGTTCCCAGTTTCCATTTTTTTCTATGTAATTTGCTCCTACTCTTTTCTAAAGATCCAATTTCCAGTAGTTTTATCTCTGTTGATACATTTACTACTTATAATACAGTTGGTTTAGACTTTGATTTCCATTTCCTAGTAAATGCTTTTTTGGCAGCCACCATAATTAGACTCAGCAAGGCCTTACTATGTCTAGGCAATTCCAATTCTGTATCATATTACTGTAACTGTATTACTGCTCAATGCTAGGAGTCTAAACAAAAAAAACTCCACTCCCTAGAAACTGTCTTTACCCTAGAGAATGCTGATGTCTGTATAGTCACTGAGACATGGTTTAAAGCCGCAGAGAGCACACCAACAGTGCAGGGTTATAATGCCTTCCACACATTTAGGCTAGCTACTTTACAGGTAGGGACTAAAGGTGGGGTGTCTCTATTTACATCAAAAATAAATATACTTCAAGGCTGGTCAAACAGGACAATGCACTTGAGCTGATCCATTTTCAAGTCACCATAGATAAAATCCAATACCACTTTCTTGCAAGCTATAGGTCCCCTCTATGACCCAGGAAATCCATACCATGTATTTAAACTTATTAGAAACACTAACCATCCAACCCAATACCATATTCATGGGTGACTTTAATTACCCCACTATTAACTGGGAATCCTATATGACACCAAATGTACATGCACATAGATTCCTGAATTTTGTAAACACAAACTCCCTTTTCCAGATAGTCAATGCACCAACCAGGGGTGCAACCATACTGGATCTGGTCCTCATTAATTTGGGAGACTGCTGCACACCCACTACTGTAATGCCTTCTCTGGTAAGGTCAGATGACAAAATGGTCTCCTTTGAAGTAAAAATAAAACCTGGACCCCACAGCTAAACCTGGAATATTCAGGAACTATTCTAAGGCTAACCTCCTGCTATTAAGTGAGAACATGGAAAAATTTCAAGCCCCCATACATCCTGAGAACACTACTGCCTATGAAGAACTGTTCACAGAATCCCTGTACAAGCATGGTAAGAACTGCATAGAGGCAGCTGTACCCAGCAGGAAGAAGTACAGAACTAACTCAAAAAACAAGACACCCTGGTGGAATCACAAAATCAATCAGCTGTATAACAGGAGCAAGAAAATCATGGTGAAAATTAGGAGGTGCAGCACCCAGCAGGATAAAAGCATTATCATCAAACTAAACAAAAAGCTCACAGGACAAATAAAGCTTACCAAAGCCAAATTTGAGGTAAGTTTGGCCTCCCAGGCCAAGGACAACCACAAAGCATTATTTAGCTATGTCCACAAACTCAAAGGCAATACACAGTTGTGTGCAGAGCTCATTGAAAATGGAGCCACCTATACTGAACCAGAAGATATAGCAAACCTCCTGGCTGATAAATTCAGCTTCAACTTGACCACTCTTTCCCCCTCAACATTCCCTCAGGAAATATCATCACATGCAACTCCCCCTACTATCACTAGGTAACAGGTCCTTAATGCTCTCTCTAAGACCAAGAACACTGCATCAATGGGCCCAGACAATATGCCAGGATGCCTTCTACATGGCATGAAACATGATCTGTCAGGGCCTCTGGAATTACTATTTAACTTTAGCCTCCAAACAGGCTTTGTGCCTCATGAATAGAGAAAGGCAACAGTCATCTCTTTGCACAAAGGTGGGCCATCTACAGACCCTGGAAACTACAGATCCATAAGTCTTACTAGTCTTATATATAAAGCCATGGAAAAAATTATCATGGAGATGATCAATAGCGATATAGTAACACTGGACTCAACCCAGTTTGGTTTCGTCAAGGGCAGGTCATGCCTAATCAGCCTAGTGGATTTCTTACAGAAGGTCACCAAAGCAATGGATTAGGGCAGAGTCGTTCACATTGCCTACCTTGACCTGGCCAAGGGATTTGACACAATACCCCACTTGGGTATTGTTGACAAACTCAAGAGGTTAGGTACAAAGCCTTATGTCACCAGGTGGATAGCCAACTGGCTCACAGACAGGACCCAGAAAGTTAGAATTGGGGAGTCCACCTATACAAAGAAGCCAGTGACAAGTGGAGTCCCTCAGGGATCAGTCCTTGGACCGCTCCTTTTTGGCATTTACTTCTCAGTAGTCAAGGCCAATGTCAGTGGTCTCTGGCTGACTAAATTTGCAGATGATTGCAAATTCAGAGCTGTCATTGAATCTCACACTGACACAAATGTTCTCCAGGAGGAGCTGACACAGACAAATAACTGGTGTCAGAGCCATGGACTAAAACTGAATGCGAAGAAATGCATAATAGTATACTTTGGGAAATCATCCATCCCTGGTAACAATCATATTGACAACACACCCCTTAGAGTTGACCCAGTAGTCACAGACTTAGGGACACACATAGATAGTAATCTAGCATTTAATCATCACGTGTCTACAGTGGTGAGGAAATCATTCTATGCTGCACAACTTAAAAACAAAGGTATGGCATCTAAGTCCAAGGAAGTCATTGTTCCACTGTATTTGGTGCTCATCAGACCTATCATTGAGTACAGTGCCCCGTTTGGTATGTGCCTAACCAGGCATATCCAACAATTGGAATGTCTACAGAAGTTCCTCACTAAAATACAGGGTGTAAGTAAAATGTCCTATGCAGACCTGCTCAAGGCCCTATCTCTGTATTCTGTCTACTACAGGCTTTTGAGGGTAGATCTATGCCTGGCATACATGGCATTGTCATACCTCACTCTGATGGACCTCCTGCATATCACTAAAACAAACAGCACCAGAATTATCCATTCTAAAGACTTAAACCTTGCCTGTGATATAAATAGGACCTGCTGGAGAGATAGGTATGTATCCCAGAGACTACCCCATCTATGGAACAGGCTCCTCATTCATGTGAAGCAGAGTTCCTCCCTAACCCAATTCAAGTGCAACTTAGACAATTGGATGGGAAACCAGAAATTCATCCTTGATTTGGCACCTATGTCTCTAATGGACAGAGGTAACCTGTAAATGGTTCCTCTCCCAGGTCCATGCTTACACTTATCAAGGGTATCAAAACTTGTCAGAGTTTTGGGATGCATGGCTAGGCTTAAAAAGGCCCCTGTGGTTGTTAGTCTAGTAAATACCTATAACTCTATGAACCTATAGCTCAAAAAAACATCATATCCTTAGTGAAACCAATTTGCTCACCCAATATTCCTGATAGAGTAGTCTGCAGGGATTTTTTTAAAAAGTCTGACAAGTCATTACTCTCCTAGAAAATATGTTCCCAATTACTGCTTTCTTCCCTATCACACCTCTAACATTTCCTATCTACCCGATAATAAATTCTTTTGGAGTCTACTTGGGGTATAAAAATACCCATGTAAACACTTCCAAGCAAACATCCTAAATCTTCTAGACTTTGTTGCATATTTGGGATATATATATATATATATATATATATATATATATATATATATATATATATATATACCATTGTTTCTTTGTGAATTGCTTATCCAATCTGTCTTCCCAATCCTTTCTAACCTCCTCTGATTGATTCTCATAGTTATCATGCTATTATTTTATATACTGTACTAATTATTCCTTTTTTAACAGAAGCTTATGTTCTAGATTCTACTAAAAACTCTACCAATGCTGTTCTTTCACTTACGATCCCTCTAATTCTTTCTCTTTGCCTGCCCCTTCTTACCTATTTTTTGTTTCCATAATTGCAGTCATCCCTATCGTCAGAATCTCTTTTCTCCATTCCCATGTTGGCTTAGCTTTTAGAATACTTTCTGCTATTTTATGAATATAATATTCTGTATGGTTATTGTTATTATTCTTAAGGATCTGCATCCAGAATCCTAGTCTTTCCTTACTTCTTGAACTTCCCGCCCATTTTGTCATCATCCCTTACCACTTTGAATTATATGTTTCTGCTTGTGCTATGTATAGGAACCTTAACTGTGTATCTCTGAAATACCTCTTCAAATCGGTTAATCCCAGAACACCTTGTTCTTTTGGAAGAATCAGCTTATCACACTTGAATCTTGCTGTCTTCCCCTCCCAGGTAAAATCCTTCAGCTGTTTATTAATTGGTATCCACAATTTCTTCTATGGTTGATAAAAATGAGTCTATATTAAAAGCACAAATGTTCACAAATGCGAATACAAGTACATCGACACATAAACGCCAAAGTACAACAAGAGCAAAAGATGTAAACAGTGAAAATCAGAACACCGAACGTATTTCAGCAAACAATAGCGCCATATAGGTAAGGAAAACCTAAGTAAACAAACTTCAATAAACACACTTTTGCAGAGGGGCAAGTCACCCTGCACCCCCCACACCCGCCTACTTAAATATACCAACTCCGAGATCGCACTACAGTGGTGAAAAGGATATATTTCCTCTTCCACACGATCACCCTGCTGGCCAAGGAAATACTTTCGGCGTTCTGATTTTTGCTGTTTACATCTTTCACTAACGTGTCGATGTACTTGTATTCACGTTTGTGAACATTCATGCTTTTAATATAGACCCATAAAAATATGCCTGACCAGTGTATAAAACTAAAGGGAATAAAAACATTGTAACTGCTTGTATCTTGCTATCCATGTCCATAAATCATAGCTTACAATTTCTCAGTTTTTGTATTGTCTTTTGTTTAGTCTCTTCTCACATATCATTGGCTGCTACACCAGAATCCTTTTTAATCCATACTCCCAAGTACTTCGTTTTATCATGTCCCCATAAATATGGATATTGCTGAACCAATTTGTGTGGGGGTACATAATTTACAGCTATTGCCTTTGATTTAGCTTAATTAATTTTATATCCCAAAAAGATTTGAAATAGTCTCAAAATGTTCAACAACACTGAAATGTTTTTTTTTTTTCTGGTTTTATCGGGTATAAAGTAATATCATCTTCCAATAGAGCCTGCTTTTCTTGACAACCATATCAATTATATCCTTGAATTTTTGAGTCCCTTATTTTCTCTGCCAGTGGTTCTAAATATAATGCAAATAACAAAGGGGAAAGGGGACACCCCTGCCTGGTTCTTCTGCTCAAACAGAAATTATTAGAGAGGAACTCACCAACTTTAATTTTCCCCTCTGATCCCTCATATATCCTTCTATGAACCTTATAATTTGATCAGGGAATTCAAATGATCCCATTGCCTTTCTCAAAAACTCCAGGTTTCTCTGTCAAATGCTTTCTCTGCATCCAGGCCTACCAACAACACTGGTATTTTCTTACATTCTACTTACCTCTGGATCATCAGTGTTCTGTAAATGTTGTCACATTTTTGCCTTCTCTGTACAAAACCAGACTGATCCATATCTATCAATTTTGGCATCACCTTTGCCATTTTTTAGCCATTATAGACAAACACTTTATAATCATGGCTTAGGATTGAAATGGACCTGTATGAATCTGGATCTGATGGGTCGTTACTCTCTGTAGGTATTACAGCCACCACTGCTTTCTTCCAGGATGTTGTTGCTTCTCCTCTTCTTAAAATACTGTGAAACAAAACCTTCCAGACCATTATCATTTTTTCCCTCCTTGCTTCCAAGCTTCCACAGGAATACCATCGATTCCTGGGGACTTTCTTGTGGATTGGTTATACATCACCATTTTTATCTCATCTCCTCCTATCCTAACTGTTAGTAATAGAAGCCTCATCTACCTGTAACCTTGGCATATTTAATTCTTCCATAAACATTTCCATTTATACCTTTTCTTGATTTCCATATTTCTCTGATTTATACAGACTTTCATAAAACTTTTGAAATATTTATAGTACTTTCACAGGATTTCTTATTATCTTCCTTGTTATAGGCTTCTTAAGCTTGGTGACAAACTTGTCTACTTTCTGTTGCCTGAGTCATTATACTAAAAGTTTTTGTGCTCTGGAGTTATTATAAAAAAAAACAGTTGCTTAACAGCAATCTTTCTAAACTCATGCATATTATTGAGGTAATCCCTTATTTTCTGTTTAGCACTCTGCAATTGCTCCTCTTCTTGTTCTTTGAGATTCCCCTTGTTCTGCAATACTTTAACCTTTGCCAGTCCCTCTAAATAATTCTTATTACTTCTTAACAATATCTCTCTTTCATTATCACCCTATTTTTAAACACTTTAATTTTATCCCACTCTCTAGTTATATTTTCAGAAGAAGTTTCTGTCTTCTCTAATAACTCTATATTGATTTCCACTATGTATTCCTTAAATTCCTCTCTTTTCAAATGATAGGTGAGAAAGCGTCAGTGTCTCATTTTTATTTCATTACCTTCCATTTTTTAGTTATTATTGGCACATGATCTGAAATAGTTATTCAATGGTTATCAAACCTTTAAATTAAATGCATATGTTCCTGTGAAATATATGTTCTGTCTAGTCTAGACCATTTTTTATATCTTTGGGAATAATATGTAAATTTACTCCAAACTCCTACTACTGAAATCATATCTTCCATGCTAAAGATTTTCATAAATTAGTTCAGAAATCTACTCCCTTTTTTATATTTTCCCTTCTGAGGTTCCCAGATACATCTTCACTGCTGCAAATCAAATTCCAGTCGCGACCTACAAATAATAATCCTGGCTGAAGCCTGATTATTTCTCCCAGAATTTTCTTAAGCTCCAATGTGATAGTGTTCAATCTGGCCGTTTGTTCTTACACATGGGTTCGGAGCCGATCCTCGGCTCCGTGTCGGCCGCTTGCAAGCTCTGCATCGAGAAGAAGCTCGAGACAATCTAATACCCACAATCCCCCTCTGCCTTTACCTCAGATCTAGTTTGCCGCTGCTGCGTTCGCATCGCTGGGAGCTAGCTCGAGCATCTTGAGATAAGATATAACTTTATTTTTGTTATATTTTAGAGAAAATTTGTTCCCGGAGTCTCGGAGCCGACGATCTGTCCTTGGTTCCGGGGCCGAGAGTCGAACCGACGTTTCGGTTCCGACTCTTCCCCTCGGGGCCTCGGCACGGATCGATTCGGCTCCGTCCTCGGGGTCGATGCCTTCGGTGCCTGTTTCGGGGATTCTTCCCATTTCTTCGGAACCGGGAGATTCTTCGACTCGGGACCCGGGGGCTTTCGATCTAATGAGGAAGGTGTTGTCTACCCAGACAACCACATCAGTGGAAGCAACCTCTCCTCCCCATAAAGGGCCGTTATCCTCCTCTGCACCCACGGCCACATCCAAGCGTCGAGCACCGGTGTCTCAGCCACCCCTGGAGGGTGCCCCCTCTTCCTCGGAGGCTTCTTCGGATGCTCCCCACGAAGAAGTCCCTAGGAAAAGATTGTGTAAGAGGAGACACTTGGATTCTCCACAAGAATCCTTGACATCCGATACTGACTTAGATGAGTCAGAAGGGTCCCCTAAGTCACCTTCAGAAGATGTCTCTTTTTCGGACATATTGGAGATCCTGAAACAGAGAGGTGACTGGCAGTCCCTCCCCCCTTCTGAGGATGAGTCAGTCTTGCTGAAGGCATTCGGTGCTCGCCCTTCTTCCTCCTGGGTCACTCCGCCCTTCGATGAATTAATGGAACTTATTGCTCGAAGGGCGTGGGAGGCTCCTGACACAGTGGAACCAGTCCCAAGGAAACCCAATAAATATATCACTGCACCCCAGGACAAGACTTACTTAACAAAAGGAGTTCCAGTGGACGCTATGGTGGTGGCAGCGGCCACGAAAAAGGAGATGTCGGAATCTTCCTCATCTGTCCATCCCCCTAATAAAGATTCTAGGATGATGGACAGGTATGGGAAGCGCATTTTTAGTTCAGCGGCTTTTTCCATGCGATCCCTGAACTATTTGACCCACTTTACACGGCTACAGAGGGATCTAGTCAAAGAGTTGGGAGATACCCTCCAGGGTACTACGGATGCTGCGGTCTCAGAGAAGGTGACGGCGCAACTTAATACCCTTACATCCATTGTGAACTCGTCCATGAGGCTGATCTCTTACGCAGCTGAAGGTTCGAGTAGGGCAGCAGCTTCAGCGATTGCTCTTCGCAGACAATCCTGGATGCGCTTATGTTCATTTGCGGAAGCCTTCAAGTCTTCCTTTACTAACGCCCCATTTGACGGTGCCACTCTCTTTGGCCCCAAAGTAAAGGAGACCCTTACCCGGTGTGAGCAGGAGGGAAAGACTCTGTCTGCTGTCGGAGTCCGTTTTTCCACCCCAACCAGACCGTACCCCAAAGGGCAACGTGGTGGAAAAATGTGGTTTCGAAAACCCCAAGGATCTTTCCCAGGCACACAGGGTGATGCCCCTTCTAGAGGCAGAGGAGGGGCAGAGGTGGAAGACACCGCCCTGGCGGCTGATGGGGTCCGCAGAATCAAGGTGACAGGGATACACTCCCTGGTAAACCTTTCCAGCACTCCTGAGAGGAGGCCCGACTGTCCTGCTCTGGAGGCAGTCGGGTCGCTAGCTTTATACCCTCAGGCCTGGCAAAGTATAACTACAGACAAGTGGGTAAAAGCGTGGTTACCAGAGGTTACAATATACCTTTTGTATGCCATCCCATTCCAAAGAAAAGACTGCCAGATGTACCGCCCCATCTGCGAGAGCCAGCAGCTATAGAAATTTCAAAGCTGCTAGAAAAAGAGTCATCCAACCAGTCCCAGCGGACCAAAAGGATTCGGGACTTACTCAAGGTTCTTTTAGTTCCAAAGAAAACAGGGGACTGGAGGCCCATTCTGGACCTAAGCGATCTCAATACCTTCGTCAAGAAAGAAAAGTTCGAATGGTCACACTTCAATCGATCCTTCCATTCTTACAGAAGGACGACTGGATGTGCTCAATAGATCTGAAGGATGCATACTACCACATCAAAATGGCCAGGGCATCCAGAGATCATTTGCGCTTCGGCTGGGTGCCAGTCACTTTCAATTTCGAGCCCTGCCCTTTGGTCTGACCTCAGCCCCAGGGTCTTCACCAAATGCATGGCAGTGGTAGCGTCTCACTTGAGACGCCAAGGATTCCAGGTGTTTCCGTATCTGGACGACTGGCTCCTTTCTGCCACCACCCAGCGTCAACTTGTACAGGCCAGAGACTATACTCTTCAACTGTGTATTCACCTAGGAATATCCGTAAACTTCGGAAAATCCTTACTACAGCCATCACAGAGTATCTTATTCATAGGAGCGGAATTAAATACACATCAGTTAATTCTAAGACTTCCTCCAGAAAGGATACTTTCACTTCAGACTCACATCGTCTTCTTCTCTTGTCCAGGAAATCCCCAGCAAAACTGGTACTGAAGGTTTTGGGACTCATGTCAGCTTCTCTTATTGCAATACCCTTGGGAAGGCTGCACATGAGAGTCCTACAATGGCTACTGTTTGCACAATGGTCGCTCCAACAACTACCTCTAACACACGAGATTCTTATAACGAACACATGCAAAACACACCTAAACTGGTGGCTTCAAGCGTGCAACCTTTCCAAGGGAGACCATTTGTGCTACCCACGCCTACAGTTACGGTGACCACGGACGCTTCCCTGATAGGGTGGGGGGGCATCTTTCAGGGACAGACAGTCCAAGGCGAATGGACCAATTTAGAGTACAATCTGCACATCAATGTTCTAGAGTTGAGGGCAGTGTTTCTAGCGTTGCAACACTTTGCTCCCCTTCTTCCTCTGGGAACTATTGCAGTTCAGACGGACAACATGTCGGTAGTCTGGTACATAAACAAGCAAGGGGGAACCAAGTCCTATCAGCTATGCAGAGAGGCCATGAGAATCTGGCAATGGGCGGAGTCCACGGGTCACTTTCTAATAGCAACGCACATCCCGGGGTCATCCAACGTCATAGCCGACAGGCTGAGCAGAGCAATTCTGTTACCGCACGAGTGGTCCCTAAAACAGTCAGTTGCGAAAAAGATTTTTCACACGTGGGGCCAGCCTTCCTGCGATCTGTTTGCGTCTCCAATGAACGCCAAATGCAGGAGCTACTTTGCCCTATTACCCCCTCCAGGGGAAGTCCCCAGGGACGCACTGATTCACGATTGGCCCCCGGGACTCCTGTACGCATTTCCTCCATTCCCCCTGATATCAAAGTTTCTCCAGAAAGCCAGAAACCTACACAGGACAATAATCCTCATTGCCCCATTCTGGCCTCGTCAAATTTGGTTCCCTTCCTGATGACACACTGCATTCGGGGACCCTGGATCCTGGACCCAGAGCCAGATCTATTGACTCACTCGTCAGGGGCTCCCCATCCCGCGCTCTTGTCCCTCCATCTAGCAGCTTGGCTGCTCCAGTTCCCAGCTTAGCCAGGTCTGATCTTCTTTCGCCTGCAGTTCAGAATATATTAGTGGCTTCTCATAAAGCTTCCACTACTAAAACATATTCTAGTAAATGGAAGCGATTTGTATTCTGGGCGAATACACAGCAAGTGGATCCTTTTATAGCTCCTTTGAATAAAATATTAGAGTTTTTAACAGACTTGTTCCATCAGGGTGCTTCTCCTGCCACATTAAGAGTTCAATTGGCTGCCATTTCTAATTTCCATGTGGAAGAATGTGGGGCTCCTGTTATGGCCCACAGACTTTGTAAAGCCTTTTTAAAAGGGGCCTTTCATATTAGACCACCAATTAGATCTCCTACGTCACCTTGGAGTCTAAACTTATTGTTATCTAAGTTAATGTTGCCCCCCTTTGAACCAGCCTCCTCTTGCCCATTGAAATTTTTGTCTTGGAAGACTCTCTTTTGGTAGCCATTACATCCGCTAGGCGAGTATCTGAACTTCAAGCTCTCTGCATCAAGCACCCTTATTTGATCTTTCACTCTGACAGAGTTTCTCTTGAACTAATTCATCTTTCCTTCCTAAAGTTTGTTCTATTAATAATATTAATCAGTCCATTGAATTACCCACTTTCTTCAAGAATCACTCCAACAAAATGGAGTATATGTTGCACAAATTAGATGTTCACAGACAGCTAAGGTTTTACTTGGATAGAACAAAGATCACAGAAAAACTGATCAACTTTTGTGGCCTTTGCTGATAACAGGAAAGGAGTAGCGGTTACCAAAAGAACTCTTTCTAAGTGGTTAACGGATTGTATAATCTATGTCTATGATTCTTCAAATCAAACTCTTTTGCACAAACCCAAGGGACATTCCACAAGGTCAGTGTCTACATCCCTGGCTCATGCAGCCCGCCTACCACTAGACGCTATTTGTGCGGCTGCTACTTGGTCTAAGCCACATACATTCATTTCTCATTATAAGGTAGACAAGGTTTCTAGGGACAGGGCAACCTTTGGTTCCACTGTGCTCAAGAACGTCCTTCTGTGAGTTCCTCAGGAACAAGGAGCTAGGGACGCTACCCATGTGTAAGAACAAACGGCGAGATTGAACACTATCACATATAGAAGTTATGTCCTTACCATAACGTTCCATGTGGAGTGTTCATCTCGCCTTTGTTCTTACATTCCCACCCTCCCACCCTTAGGAAGAACGTTCAGTTTTGGTGCCTGGCCTGGGGCATTCTGCTTCTGCATTGCAGTTGTTGTATATATAGTTGATATGTATATATATGTATATATGTGTATATATATATATATATATATAGACCCTTAGTTCTGTGCATATGTGATGTAAGCATGAGTGTGCTCTTTCTGACTACTGGTTTGCTTGCAAACTAGATCTGAGGTAAAGGCAGAGGGGGATTGTGGGTATTAGATTGTCTCGAGCTTCTTCTCGATGCAGAGCTTGCAAGCGGCCGACACGGAGCCGAGGATCGGCTCCGAACCCATGTGTAAGAACAAAGGCGAGATGAACACTCCACATGGAACGTTATGGTAAGGACATAACTTCTATTTATAGCAGTTTTAGGTGGAATATAAATACCTGCCAGTTTAATCCTCCTCCTTGCCAGTAGCCTTTTAGTACTACAGATCTACTATTATTAACTTTTTTATCCTCTTCTATCACTATTGGAGCTCCTCTTGCAATTAATGCAAGTACTCCTGTTTTCCTTTGTCCCAGGTATTCTGCTGAATAACTGTCCTGAAAACATTTCTTTATCAAATTCACATGTTCATTTCTTTCCAAATGTGTATCCTGTAGCATAGCTGGTTGCACTCTACACTTTTTAATATAGTTCACTACTCTTACTTTTTATTATGTCTCTGGGAGACCATTTACATTTAAAATAGAAAGCATCATTATGTTAAAAGGTTATTATTCACACCTTTTATGTGTAACAATGTTTTTGTTAAGTGTCTCATTCTAGCTTTTGTGGTTACATGCATACACTAATGCTTGGCTAGCTGATCTTTAATGCAGTTGTTTCCTGTGTTATCCATGTGAGCCTATGTCACATCTTACAAAACTTTTTGTTCTATTGAAAACCTTCAAACAAAAAAGCAAACACACCCCCAGCATACCCCTAAAACCTATTAACTTAATACTAACACACAAAACTATGTACATCTTCAAATATTGAAGTTTTACCCTCCTAATAGGAACCATTGTCCCAGACTGACAGCCACACTCACAGAATTGGGTTAACCTAAAAGGAAGTTATGCATGCTAAGACGAATGGTACAGCCTGGCTTCTACTAAGTGTTGTTTTGTTTTGTCTTGTCTTTATGACTGCTACTAAATTGGGAAAACACTTCAATGCTTTCAGAAAACATTATATGTTAAGTTGTCTATCTCGCCTTCATTCTTGCTGTTTGGGTTCGGAGCTGATCCTCGGCTCCGACTTGGCCATCTTCAATAGCTCGAGAGCTGTTTACTGGCTCGAGGCTACCCCTTATCCCATGATGCCTAGCGAAAGCTACCCAGATCTTGTTTGCCGCTTCAGCTATGAGGTGTGTTGTTTCTGGCTCAGGCTTGTATACTTTTGTATATTTATATAATTATATTTGTTTAAACTTCTTAAAACTAGTATACTTCCCCTTAGAGTTTTATTCTCTGTGGGTGTTGTTTGTGGACGTCACTTCTTTCTGCAGTCCCTTTTTTCTTAAGAGCTTGTTTAAATTAGAGAGTTCTCCCTCCCCCTCCCTTAGGACAGCCGTTTAATTTAGAAGCTCTCCTTCCCTTCCTTTTTTGTTACTGTATATTAAAAAAAAAATAAAAAATCTGTTGTGTTTGTTTAGTACTGTAGAGATTTTTTGTCTGTCTGTATTGTGGTACTTGGATTGTGTGTAGTGGTAGAGTTTTGTCCAAGGATACGAAAGTTTCTGGCTTCAAAAAGTGTGACTCATGCTGTCAGAAAATGTCTCTGACAGATGGGCACACTAGTTGTGTTTATTGTTTGGGTGCTGTTCACCTGCAGGACTCTTGTTCTATTTGCCACGCCTTTAGTCCAAGGGTCCTGCAGAAGCGCAAAAACAAATTAATCCTTCGGGTTTATTGAAGCCTCAGGATTCACCGGCAAAGAGTTCTCAGCCAGTGAAATCCCCTAAATCTGTCAAACCGTCGGCTCCACCTTCGGAGCTGACTCCTGTACTGGAACAACCGAGTATGTTGGTTCCGGCTGGAACCGACAAAACAACTCCTCCGTCGGCTCCATCAGAAGTTTCGGAGCCGTCACAGAGCCATAAGAGACTGAGGTCCCCTTCTTTAGAGTCCATTCACTCGGCACCTCGGTCACCATTATTACAAAGTGAACGTAGCCACCATTCTTTACACTCCTCTCGATCCTCTAGACTTTTGGATCATGATGTGGAGAGAGTAGTAAGTAGGTTGCTTAAGTCACAGGCACTAGCTAAATTACTATCCAGCCCACCTCAACAGGTATTGGCTCCAACCGCCTCTATTTCCATTCCTCCTCCAACTACATTGAGTTCGGAGCCGGAGTTCGTTGGTGTGTGGGTAGGGAACCGTCAGCTCTGATCACCATCTCTCCTTCATCTCCGACTTCGGCTCCAATTACCTTGATTGTTCCTTCTATCGAGGAATCTGGATGCCCGGGCTCTCTCATCGGTTCCAAGGGGGGAGTGGCATCGTACCCTTGTCTGACCCCGTTCTCCCCCTTGGAGCTTCGGCGCAGGTGAGCTTGGCTTCAACATCGGCCTCGAAGCCATCGCCCTCGGTGCGGAGAAAGATTACTATTTCTTTGAAACTAGAGCTTTCTCTGCCTCAAGGTTGGGACACCTCCGAGGTCATGCAGAGTGTGCTGCCCCCTGAAACAGCTCCACTACCAGCTCCATCCCCCATAGTGTCTGTGCCATCCTCTGCTCCTCCTCCAGACCCCAAGAGTAGGGAACCGATGCCCCAGGACACCCCACTGGGTGTTCCCTCTTCTTCCGAGGCCTCCCCTGATCACTCAGAGGAGCCCCCTCGGAAGAAGAAGTGCAAGAGGAAGCACATTGACTCCCCTGAGTCTGTCACTTCAGATACAGACTTAGATGAATCGGAAGGGTCCCCGAGGTCCCCCTCTGAAGATGTTTCCTTTTCGGACATCCTTGAAATGCTTAGGCAGAGGGGGAACTGGACTTCCCTAGCCCCTACGGAAGATGAGTCTGTACTTTTGGACGCATTTGGTTCCCGACCTTCCACCTCCTGGGTTTCTCCTCCTTTCAACCCACTCATGTCTGTGGTGGTTGGAAAAGCTTGGTCAGCTCCAGACACTGTGGAATCAACTCTGAGGAGACCTAACAAGTTTATTACAGCCCCTCAGGATAAGTAATTCCTTTCCAAAGGTGTGCCCATTGATGCCATAGTGGTAGCAGCAGCCACCAAGAAAGAGTTAGCAGAAACCTTTTCATCTCTTCATCCCCCTAACAAAGAGTCTCGGATGATGGACAGATACGGAAAGTGAATGTTTGCTTCAGCAACCTTCTCAATGAGGTCCCTGAACTATCTATGTCATTTTACTCATCTTCAAAGGGAACTCCTGAAAGAGCTTGGAGATGCCCTTCAAGATCCTACAGCTGAGGGAGTACAAGCCAAAGTACCTTCCCAGCTGGCAACTCTTAATTCCATAGTCAACACCTCCATGAGGCTGATTTCCTATGCATCCGATGGAGTGAGCAGAGCCTCTGGCACAGGTGTGGCCCTCAGGAGACATGCTTGGATGCGCCTGTGTCAGTTTGCGTAACCTTTTCAAGCATTTTTCACCAATACTCACTTTGATGGCTCCTTTCTCTTTGGGCCTCAGGTGAAAGCCACGTTGACCAGGTGTGAGCAGGAAGGCAAGACTCTTTCTGCCGTGGGAGTCTGTTTTTCCACTCCCGGGTTCAGGCACCTAGGCAATGAGACATTTTCCTGTGGTTCATTTAACTGGGGACACATGGCAGAAGTGACAGTCAGGTGCATACAAATATGGCTGTTTGCAAATTCCCTGTGGGCAAAGAGAAGCACATACTGCGATGCTCACAGCTTTAATAACCAAATGCATGAAGGCAGAAGAAGTAATGAGTGCTGTGTTCAGTGTAGCGTACATACTTATATAACTTCAACATGTAGAAGTGTGCTACAGCATGGAGAAAATCCTGCAAGCTACTGTAGTCACATTTATGCTCCAGTATGCATTTTAGGCAATGTTCCCTAGACAACGTAAAGGGGGTAATGGTCCACACATTGATTATAAAAGTACTGCACATTGTGCACTACATTTGTACTACCACTCACATGCCCTCAGACCAGCCTGCTGCTGATGCCTGCCATATTGCCTGCTGTCTAATGTTCCCTTGGGGACCATGGACATTGTTTTCCCCCTGTGACTTTGGTTCTTGAAGTTGTGGGCATGGCAACACATTCTTCTCTTTGCCCACAGGGAATTTGCAAACAGCCATATTTCTCTGCAGCTGACTTTCACTTCTGCCATGTGTCTCCAGTCAAATGTACCATAGGGAAATGTCTCGCTGCCTAGGCGCCTGAACCCACATATGCTTTAGAGTCCCATACAAGTTTAACAAAGTCAAAAAATTCCAATAATTCCATGTTTTAATTGCCCTGTCATGTTTCACAAATATAATTAATGTGTTATAATCCCACATTTATTTGTCAATTTCTGAGTTGACAGTTTTTTTCCAGTTGATCTCCATCTTCCAAATCCAGTCTCTGCTTCATTTCCAATGTACTTCTGGTTCTTCTAGTCAACTCTTGTGCTTTTTCTGTCTGTCAAGCATTTTACGTTGAAACATTGGAAAAGGTTTCACTGGCACAGTCTCTCTGTGATCTTTATTACCAGAAGAACAAGAAGCAGAATCTCTTTCTGTTTCATAACTCACTATTTGTTGGCATGCTCTGCATCAAAAATGATTTTGTCTTTCCATGAAATAATATTCTGAAAATAGCTGGGTACAGCAGCTTGAATCTCACACTTGGTTCTTGACATTTCCTGATTACTGGAATAATTTACTCCTCTTTTGTTTGGTGTACAGTGAGTAATTATTTTCCACAAACACTCTACTGTCTCCCGCTTTTAGTTCTTTGTCATTCTGCCACAGGTTTGTTAGAATCAGCTCCTGCTGATAGGATTGCATCTTTACTTTTAAAGGTCTGTGTTGCTTTCTTATTGCCAGGTTTGGAGCATACACACTATGTGCCCTTTCAATTAACAACTCCTGCTGTGGAATACCAGTGCAGTTTCTTATTTGTGCTTTCATAAAATTAATACAGTCTTTTCCTTCTAGCTTCTCTGGTACATCAAAAAATCTCAGATGTTCCCTATGTACTCTGTCCTCTTATTCTGTTTTTTTTTTTTTTAATTTCTTCCTGAGCAGTCTAATAGTCAGCCAGACTTTTCTTAATTTCAGCCTCTAATATTTGCCATTTTATCACCTCATCTGAATATGTTTTTAAAACTTCCTCCATTTTCCAGCTTTTTTTATTTAAGCTGATATACTCCTTCAGTGTTTCACTTATTTTAATCAGCTCTGAGTATATTTGACTATTTTTTCCTGTAGGTTACTGGAAGTCATGTCTTGCACCAGAGCTGGAGCTTGCACTGCTTTGTGCTAAACAGCTGCAGAATTCTTCCAACTCAGTGTTTTTTTCTCACGTTTTGTGATTAATTTTCTATCAAGATCTCTGAATTTCTATTTTGCTGGCATCCAGGCAGGGCAGTTACTAGCCAGTTGCTGATATTTCCCCAAAATACAATTTACTGGCTCTCTTTTCTGAGGTCCTGTTTTCACACTGGGAGAGCTAAAATTAAGCTGTTAGTCAATGTGCAGCCATCTTGGAAGTCCTCCAGCATCCAGTCTTGGTCAACACTAGGTTGCTCTAGAAGATCTCTATACTTGCCACTATATTTATGGACTTTTTACTCCACTTTAATTCTCTTCTGGTCATTTTTTATATTCTTTTGCTTTTTTGGCACTTTCAGTTGCTGTATGAGTTGTTTACTTCTGGTCTGATATCCATTCCAATTTTGTTCAGAAATGATTCTGCTAAACTAAGCAAAGATGTCATCTTAGACTTCTCTTTATGCTTTTGCACTTTCACAATGTTTGAATCTGATAAAGTCAGTAAGTATGTATCCATGTCCATGACTGCAGATCTATTCATGTAATACATTTCAAGGAGGCCCATACTTTCTTCAGCATTAGAAATATATAACATTGGTACTTGCTGTTTATTTTTAATATATCATTGGTAAGATTGAAACATTTTTCCTTATTTTCTTGTCCAAGTGATTCAGTACTTTTTGGGGCCAATCAACTACACCAAAGCTGTACGTTAGAACAGCAAGGGCAAATTGATTTGTAGCTTGGACTTTATTCCTAGATGTCTAGGCTGTTTTCAGTATTAGCTTTAGTCTTCTGAAGTACACTTTACTGAGCTTTGTTCTCATTGTTCATGTTTTATTGTTGACCCTCCATCATGTATGTATCTTGTTGAGATGAGTTATAGTGGGTCTACATTACTGTAATAGGGATGTATTTACAATATTTTTTACTTTTTATCTTGTAATTTTTCATTGTTAATTTTCATTAACAAATAGTAGGAAGGGGGTAGTGTAAAAAGGGTTAACGTTTGATTCAGGTGTGCTTTGAGTCATGTGACCTTTTAAGGATGATTATTTAAACTTATTGTTTGTAACTGTTTTTTAAATTCTGATGAATTGTATGTTATATTCTCATGAAAGCGCTCAATTCTTTGTGAATAAAGAAGATTTTTTTGGCTAAACTTCCTGGTTATGCCTCTGCTTGGGCTACTGCAGTTGGTTGTCATCTTCTCTGAAATAACAGGGCAAATGAACTTACTAACTTTAACTACCCTGCTATCCTGAACAGAGAAAATTATATTCTCGTTTTCAGTAATTTTCCTCTATTGACTATAACCACATTCCTAGCCTTGATCCTCTGGCTATGTCTTGTTTTTTAGCTTAACTTATCTCTTTATTCTTTCCTTGAGAAAGGAACATAACAAGAATTCCTTGCAATCTTCCCTTGACAAACTGTTATTTCATCAAGGTCAACATTCAGTAGAAGATTCTTTGTTTCTATTTTTTTTTTAAATGTATGCATAAATGAAACACCATTTCCTAGCCAGCAAGGTCAACATTCAGTGAAAGATTCTTTCTTTCTGCTGTCCTAAAATGTATGCATAAATGAAACACCATTTCTAGGCTTATTTTATTCTTTATGCCTGTTTATTGCCTAATAACTACTGTACAATGGAAACCCCTGATCTAACAGTTGCCCCTGAGTTCCCTTGATGAAAGTCTACTAGGACCTACTTCTGTAGTTACCTTATTTTATATTGCTAACTACAGTATTTAGCTTTTATGCTACTTGACTTATAATCTGAAAATAAAATAAAGCTGCGATTTTAATTTTGACCACAAGGTGTCACTTGAGCATTTATGGCCTGTTTGGATTGAAATCTCTTAACTTTATGATTTGATTTATTACCTAGATTTATAGTGTTTCGAGTATTCAAGTGAGTGATGTATTTAAAACTTGTACATTATTTAACCCCCTTGGTGTTGAAAATTTATTTGTATACTTTACCATGTTTTTTTCTGAAACTGGCCTTCTCTGCAACTGAGGTTTTCTTAACATAGGGTTAGTCTGCAGACATATTATACATTCCTCATGAATTTCTTTACTTTTACTTACTTTCTTTTTATTTAAATGTTATACTTTATGATAGGCCAAAATTCCTGAAAATTTATATAACTTAGTAGCTGATGGTTGTACTTTATTATCTGCTTAGCCAATAATTTTGGCATGTAGGGCAGATGTGCCCCTTGTTTGACTGAATAATGTAATAAGCCTGTTACAAATTAGTCTGTTATTTTACCCTTAATTAATGACAATAATGTGAAGCATTTTGAAATTTTTAAAGATAGGAAAGATCTTTAGAAAAAGAAAGATCTTTAAAGATAGGTGTGGTAGTTTAGTTAGGATGCCAGTTCTTTATGCTAATAATGTCAAACCTGTACTGGAGATTTATAGGAAATACTGGCCAATCTTAGCAGCGGACCCTGATATTAAAAAAGTAGTAGGGACACAGCCATCTTTCCTTTATAAGAATATGATTAATATGAAAAGAATGTTATGCTACCTGAAGCGAGAAGGCATAAAAAGAGCTAATAAAATTACGAGGCCACATAATAAATGTAATTATTGTCAATATGTAGATAGCTCAGGTAAGTTTATTCATCCAGACTTTGGTAAAACATTTTGGTTTTATACTGATGGTACCTGTGACACAGAACATATAGTTTATCTGGGTCTATATCAGGTAATCAAAGACACAAGTTTTCGAATACGTAATCACCGAACCCTAAACATTGAATGACAAAAACCATGAACAGCCAAAACCGCAAATTTTTTCCTAGTGGAAAAAATGTAGTTGGCCGTTCCTGGAGTTTGCTCTTTGCCCCAATGTTGAGCGATCTCAGAGTTGGTATATTTAGTTAGGGGAGGTGGGGGGGGCACAGTCCCCCACATCAGGGGGGTGTGGGGGCGAAGCCGTCCACTTAAATTACATTTGAAGTGTTTGTATTGTTTATATGGCCACGCAACTTTTTTCCCTAGGAAAAAATTCACGGTTTTGACCGTTCGCTGTTTTGGCGTTTAGGGTTCAATGTATTTGAAGATTTGTGTCTTCGATTACTTGATATAGACCCAGTTTATCTAGCTTATTGTGAAATGTGTTTTGTGTTTTTACATAGGCACGACAGACAGGAAGTTCAAGTTTAGGATTAGGGAGCATTTATATGATATTCAAAGACAAGTTACAATGTATGCTCTTGCCAAACATATTATGAATAAAGTAGGCACACATAACTTTAAATTCATGGTAGTGGAAAATACTTGAGTCAGTAATAGAATGGAGGACATCATGAATCAAACAGAAATCAATGAAACAAAGTGGATAGTTAAGTTAAGAGCTGATGTAGGCAAGGGACTTAATGACAAAGTTCCTATTAAGCCTATACTTAAAGCAAGGCCTCTTAGAAAATAAATGAATAAATAACATCTTCCATTTTTTATATGTGTTTTTATATGTGTTTTTATGAAAAATTATATTTGTTTAATGTATGTTTGTTTGGAAGATACGTATATGGCTTTAAACTTTTTTTATTTAATTGGTTTTCAATTAAGGAGTTTTATTTAAACTGAAGCTGCTGCAGTGATAGTTAAATGTCTGAGGAAGCAGTGGGATTCACTGTGAAAGTGCTTACGTACTTGTTTTTGTTACTAAACCTTTTTGAATTGGAACGCTGCCATTTGCTTTGCCTGAGTTCATTTATACTTGCTTTGTATTTTCAGATTTGACTGAAATATACTATACTGAGCACATAACTGAATATGAATGTCATATTCTGAAACTTGACTAATATTTACATTAGCATTTACTGAACATTTAAAATAGCTGTGTATATTCTGGAAACTAACTAAACCAAAAGAATAAAGCATAACTGAAACTTGTGCATGTTATATTCTAACTAATATAATTGTCTGAAACATGAAAATATGTTGACATTGTTATCTGAACACAAATCTGAAACATGAGAGACAGTGTTTGTTACCTGAACACAAACAGAAATCCATTTGAACACAGATAGACTGAAAACTACTACTACTATACAATTATTAAAACATGAGAACATTGTTTGAAAACATCCATACTTGCTTTAAGCATTGAAGAAATAACTGAAACACATAGGCAGTCAGTTTCTGTCCTACAGTTCTTTGTCAAATTTTGCTCTGCATTGTTCCAGTCACTGATGAAGTAAAGTAAGGCCTGCCATAGCTCTCAACCTTCCATCTCCAAAATGGGGAACACTAGCCCTTGTTATGTGGAACAAATGGGCAAAATGTAGAACACATACTAACAGCTTACTAACAATTTCAACTAGGAAGGCCATAGGATGGTTAAAGTATGCTGGTTTTACTTATAAAGTAGATCTTTTAATGAATTAATATGATTCATTTCTATTTACCATGGATTTAACTTAAAAATATTCCTAACACTGAATGTGTGACAGAATCTTTCAATGTGGAACATTGAGGAACTTTGAGGAACATGAACTTTTTAAGACCCCAAATGAGGTACGTTCCTCGTAATGAGGTACACTTGAGAGGTATGAGGCCTGCTTTAATGCTGGTGACCTCTTTATAGTTAGGCCTTTTAAACCTCTTCTTTTCATTTCTTGTTTGATTGTATTTAGTATCAGGTCCTTAAAATAACATTTGCATCTTTAACAATTATAATCTGATAGCATTGCTTATTGCCCTGACTTTATTTACATTTTTTTCTGCATGAAATGCAGCATTAACATCTATAAACTAGCAGCATTACTTGCTGTGCTGACATTATTTACACATTTCTGCATAAAATAAACACATTTTCTGCATGAAATAAACATTTGCTGCTAATAAGCTCTTGCAAGTCTGTAGACAGACTGATTTTTTAACACAACACTTAATTTTGACATAATGTAATTTTTTAAAATGGTACTGTCACACTGGGAATGTAACAAAAATGCTGCTGTTATTTTTTTCCCAGGCTGATTGGCTTTATTTAAAAATCTAAACTCCATAGGTGTACTATTGACTGTAGTCAAACAGATTTCTTTAAAACCTGATAGTGTGACAACTATCATGAGTAATGAAATGTATGGTCTGCCATCTTTTTTTTTATTTTGAAAATATGGTATGTCACTGGCAACATTAACATGAGCTACAGCATACTTTTGATTATCCTTTGGGCTTGAACTTTGTACATAACTTACGTCATTTGCCCAGTCATTAAACATAGTGGGTTGCCTTGTATCTGAAAAGCTAACAATATTTAAATCAGTAACCTGTTTAGCTTTATTGGAAAAAACTGGAACTAACTACCATTAACACCAGCTTTTACATGCTTGTGTTTCCATGTCCAGTATTTAGGACACTGTAACTACTGGGAATGGTAGAGTCTGTTTTCTAAGGTCTTGGCTGTAGCAATTGCGTTTAACTTGATAGTTGTAAATGAAAATAATGTAACACTGTGTATTTTTGCATCTATATACAATCAGTTTTAACTGTTGAATTACTACTGCATTTTTACATGTCTCATGACCCTTAGATTTTACATAATGTTCAGTGAGTGAAACTCCACCCACTGTCTCACCATAACCGTTTCTTTAGCTGACATCATTCAACATTTCATTAGTACTGAATGCTGCAAGAATGTGCTATTACTGTCTACAAATTTCTTGGATAAATAGTAAAACTGTAAATACATTAAATGGATTTTTGCCATATATCCCCATGACATACAGTTTGTTTGTTTGTGTCTTTCGGCTTTTTCCAGTTAGGGGTCGCCACAGCGGAACTCCGGTCCGCTAATGATTGGCAGTTGATTTTTACGTACCGGCTTGCCAGGCCTGACACACAACCCTCAACGAAGGTACGCCCATTCACGCATGTCTCAACGCAGAAGACGCTCTAGCTGAGAATCGAACCGGACAGTATTGTTCATTAATTCAGCTTGCTAGGCTGACTAATCTGAGTTGATATGATTGGCAAACTGCCATTTCCATACGAAACATATACATTCGGAAAATGATTACATAATGTACTCTTTTATACATAGGATCTGAATTTTAACTGTGCTATCACTTTTATAATGTAGCATTGACTTTAAATTTTACATTTTGTAAACTAGCAAATATTATTTTGTCTTTGTCTATATTATGATATTGTTTATGCATTGCAACACTTTAATACAAATCTCTTAAACAAAACAATAATACAAAAAAACATTAATTTGCCAACTGTAAGTGCAAACCCTTTATTCTGCTAATTAATTTGCCTGTTAGTCCTGATATACCTTACAAGCCATAGAGGCATACTATTACCCTTTTTCCTTGACTGTCCACACCCAATATGTTTTTCTGATCACTTCATCTGTGTTAGCTGAACTGGAATTTATTTTATCTTTAACCCATAAATCTGCATGTTTCTGTCATAACCAATTCTTACATTTGCACATATTTCTTTACTGAAGTCTAAACCAATATATACAGAGCAATTATACTTTGAACTGGTAGCTGCAGTAATCTTCACACTTGTGTCTTTTATATATGCAACTGAAATTGATTTGTCTGTAAATAATGAAATAACCTTAAACCATGACATATTAATGCTCGTATCTTTACAGCTAGCTATGGAATGCATTTTTTTACTTAGCACTGGTCTGTTTTTCTGTTTGTCTGAAATATACTTTATTTAAATATATACTTTCATTCCTTTTATCTCCCTGCAGTGCAAAAAGTACACTAATTGAAGTAATGTGAACTGGAGACATTGCTTGTGTGTTATGTATGTAGACTGTGTTGACATTTGTACTACTGCAACATACTTCTGTATTCTGAATTGTATGTATTATATTCTGAACCTTTGCACGTGAAACTATACTACGACTGAAATTATTATGTTGAATTGCATGTGCTGAAACATGTACATTTAAACTGGAAACCATACTGATGTCTGAATCATTAAACCTTTTGTGTTTAGACATATTGAACATTTTTAACTAATAACCTTTAACTTTAAGAGAACATTTTTAAACTTAAACCAAAAATTTACTGATATTTTAACTATAGCAGTATTACTTGACATGTTTACGTGCAAAAAAAAAAATTAAGAATTTAAACTTTGTTGAACTGCTAACTAAAAGGTGCATATAAAGTCTTACATAACTGTATGGCTTGGAAGGAATGTGAGTTGTCTGTTGTTTATAACCTTTTTGTTGCTTTTTGACCTTTATGACATCACTCTAGAAAGATGAAAGTCCATGGAGAATGTATTTTATGTTTTGAAGGAACTCTGCTTTGATTGAAGCTGTGTGAGACTTTTCTGAAGGAAACATTGCGCTGTGCAGTTTAATGCTGTGTTAATGAGAAACTTTAGTGCCATTATTTTCAGCTTATTCTGTTTAGACTTTACAGCTCTATTTATAGAAACAATACTGGCATGCTGCTTGAAAAGTCTGTTCTGAAACAGTTGCTGTCACCTTAAACTGTTAATGAAACTTTGAAGTTATTGCCATAAAACTGTAGTTGAAAATAATTACTTACTGAAGCTGTTTTGTTGAAGTTTGAATGAAACACTGAGTGCTGCACTTTAATGAAAACAGTGTTATTTATAGTCTGTACAACACATGAAGAACAACACACTGTTATTTTGTAGATTTCTGTAGAACACATGTACTGTAACCAATTCTGGAAATGAACAATACTTTCACTGAAAGAGTGGTGTGACTTGTCTGCTGACATACTTCTGCTGTATAAACAGTCACTGTGAACTTAAGAAAATATGCAGTACTGGGGACCGGATGGTTACAGCTGCTTGCTGGGTTGCGAGAAGTATATATCTCTCCCCAGACAGCAGGTCCCTGTTCGGGCGCCATTGTAAGATTTGAAAATGCGGTACTGTACCTTAATTAGCTGGAAACACTGTATGCCATGAGACTGAGACATGAATGTCTTAATTACCCAAGCTAGTGCTTCAATAGGTGTCACTGTCTCCCTTATGAACCAAGTCTTGTGCACTGTTTAGCATGAATTCTCCAAACACTACAGTTCATTTAATAAGGTTTTATTAGATGTTCACAATATCCGAATACTGTCTCCATTAACAGTTCTTATAAACAATTCAAGTTGCTGTACATCATTCTGATTGTCCTGAACAACATAAACTGACATAGTCTCTAGATGACCTGTTTTCTGTACTCATGCTCAAGTGTTAGACATCTCTGAAGTAACAGGTTGAATGAACTTACTAACCTTAACTGCCTAGCTATCCTGAACACAGCAAATTATATATATATTTTTTTTCAGTAATTTTCCTCTATTGACTATAACCACACCCATAGCCTTGATCCTCCAGCTATGTCTTGTTTTTTGGCTCAACTTATCTCTTGATTCTTTCCTTGAGAAAGGAACATAACAAGAACTCGTTGCAATCTTCCCTTGACAAACTGTTATTTCAGCAAGGTCAACATTCAGTGGAAGCATCTTTGTTACTGCTTTCTAAAATGTATGGATAAATGAAACACCATTTCCTAGCCAGCAAGGTCAACATTCAGTGAAAGATTCTTTGTTTCTGCTTTCCTAAAATGTATGCATAAATGAAACACCATTTCTAGGCTTATTTTATTTTTATGCCTGTTTAATGCCTAATAACTACTATACAATGAAAAACCCTGATCTAAATCTACATTATACTTAGATTCTTTCCCTTTTTAGAGCTGTCTGATATGGCTCTGTTTAGCAATAGATAAGCCTTTGTTTCAAATGACTTTGTTATATTCCTTTTTTGTTCTATTGCCATAATTGTATTTTTTTCTACAGGGCTATAAACTCTGTCTACATCAATTCCAGAATATAATTTATATATTGTCAGAAGGCAGGTTATTGGTGTATAGTTCTTAGGATGGCTTGCAGGTTTACTCTTAAGGGGGAGTTTATTGTTGTTAACAAGGTTGGTGTCTGTTTGGGATGTGCATGCAGGTAAATTTTACTGAGGGCCAAATCTTTGTATTGCAGCTTGGCCCTGAGTTTTCTAGTTCAGAGCTTTTCTTTTGTGTTTTTCTAAACACCTTTATTGGATTATCACTTGTGACATAGGCAGATTTACATATATATAAAAGTAATCAAACCATATTAAAAAGTTTCCATTTACAAACCTTATATCTCACATATATTTGTATATATCCTATAATCATTGCATTACATAAATTATTCAGTTTTTGCTTTTCCTAAAACCTCATTACTCCTCTAAAACATTTTTCTTCATGTATTGTTCACACAAAGTTTCCATTTCTTTCTAAGTAA
This sequence comes from Protopterus annectens, assembly GCF_019279795.1. NCBI lineage: Eukaryota > Metazoa > Chordata > Ceratodontiformes > Protopteridae > Protopterus > Protopterus annectens. The sequence goes on from NC_056744.1 coordinate 1,023,854,747, forward strand.
TGTACTCCTACAGCTTTCCAAAGATCCCACTTCCTGTTCATTTATCTCTGCTACAATATTCACTACTTCAGGTATATATTTTGATTTCCATTTTCTAGTAATTGCTTTTTTGGCAGCCACGAAAATTAAACTTAACAAGGCCTTACTATATCTAGACAATTCAGATCCTGTATCCCAACTAAAAAAAAAAATCCTTAGTTACATTCATTTGCTCACCCAGTATTCCTGACAGAGTACTCTGTAGAGAGATGTAAAGTATGCCAATTCATTACACTCCCAAAACATATGGTCCCAGTTACCTCTTTCTTCCCCATCACACCTCCAACATTTGCCATCTACTTCAGGAAAAATTGTTTGGAGTCTACTTGTGGTATAAAAGCATCTGTGCAAACACTTAAAAGCAAAAATCCTAAATCTTGTAGATTTTGTTGCATGTTTGAGAAAAATACATATGTCCTGCCATTGTTCTTTCTTGAATGGTATATTTAATGTCTCTTCCCAGTCTTTTCTGGCTTCTTTTGAGTGATTCCTATAGTTATCATGCAATATTTTAGATGCCCTACTAATTATCCCTTTTTAACAGCTTCTGTTCTAGATTTAGATAAAAACTCGACCAGTGTAGGTCTTTCATTTAGGATTCCCCTCTCCCTTTCTATTTGTCTACTCTGATATTAATTATTGAAAGAGAAGGCAATCATTAGCCTGCAATCCAAATATCTTCTTGGCCTCTTCCCATTCTGTTACCTTTCCCTCTCTAATTATTTGTTCCCAGTACCTTGGTTCCTTTGGCAACTTCCTCCAGTAAATTCCTGCCCCCTCTTGTCTATTCTCTGATTCCCTAATTGCAGTCATCTCTATCAGCAGAATATCCTTTATCCATTCCCAAGTTGGCTTAGTTCTTAGTATGCTTTCTGTTATTTTGTGACTATAGCATTCTGTATGACTGTTGTTATTCTCCTAAGTATCTGCATCCAAAATCCCATTCTTTTCTTATTTCTTGAATTACCCCTGCTTCATAATTATCCCTTTCCACTTTGAATTGTAGCATTCTTCTTGTGTTATGTATAAGAGCCCTTAAGTGTGTAGCTCTAAAATACCCATTCAAATCAAGTAATCCTAAGCCTCCTTGTTCTATTGGGAGGATGAACTTATCCCACTTGACTCCTATCCTCTTCTCCTCTTTAATAAAATCCATCAGCTCTTTATTAATTGCGGTCCACAACTTCCCCTCTGGTTGATAAAAATATGCCTGACGTGTGCAAAACTAAAGGGACTAAAAACATTCTACTGTTTTTATTTTGCTATCCATTACCCATAGGCAAGAATTTCCAGTTTCTCAGTTTTTGCATCATCTTTTGTTTAGTCTTTTTCCATATATCCTTAGCTACTATAACTGGATCTTTTTTATTCCATATTCCTAAATACTTCATTTTTATTGTTGCCCCATAAATATAGATACTGCTGAGCTAATTTTGTGTTGGTACATTTATAGTCATAGCATTTGGTTTATCTTTATTAATTTTATATCCTTAAAAAAAGACGGAACTGTCGCAGAATATTCCACAACACTCTGAGATGTCCTTTTCTGGTTCTATTGGGTACAAGATAATATCATGCAAATAAAGCCAACTTTTTCTTGACTGCAATATCAATTATATCCTTGAATTTCTGAGTTACTTATTTTCTTTGCCAGTAGTTTTAAATATAATTAAAATAAAGGGGAAAGAGGACACCCCTGCCTGATTCCTCTACTCATATACAACTTATCAGGGAGCAAAGCTTACACTTTGATTTTTGCCTCTGATTCCTAATGTATTTTTCTAATTAACCTTATTATTGCATCAGGAAATGCAAATGCTTCTGCCCTTGTCATAAAATCCCATCTTACTCTGTCACATGCTTTCTCCGGATTAAGACCCATTTTCCTACATTCTACTTCCCTCTGGATCATCGTTGTTTTATTAATTTTGTCATATATTTGTCTCCCCTCCACAAAACCACACTGGTCTATATCTATCCATTTTGGCATAACATTTGCCATTCTTTTAAACATTATAGACATAAACAATTTATAATCATGGTTTAAAATGAAAATGGACCTATATAAATCTGGATCAGATGGTTGCAGAATGTCATTGCCTCCCCTCATTTTAAAATATTGTTAAACAAAACCTTCCAGATCTTTATCACTTTTTTCCCTTCTAACTTTCCAACTTCCACCGGAATAGCATTCCTCAAGACTTTATTGTAGATCGGTTGTATGTCACTATTTTTATCACATCTACTCTTATCTTAACTGTTAGTTGTTGAGCCTCGTCTGCCCCTAACATTGGCAATTTTAAGTCTTCCATAAATATTTCCATTTGCACTCTTTTTTGATTTCCTCACTTCTCTGCTTTATACAAATTTTCATAAAATTTTCGAAATATTTCTAATACTACTATGAGTTCTCTTTTCTCTGGCTATTTGTCATATTATAGGCTAACTAAGTTTGGCAACAGCCCTTTCTATTTTGGTTGCCTAAATCATTGTTTCAAAAGTTTTTGTGCTGTGGAGTTATCATCAAAACAAAAGTTGCTTAACAGCAATCTTTCTAAACTTATGCATATTATCCAAGTGCTCCCTTATTTTCTCTTTAGCACTGTGCAATTGTGTCTCCTCTTGTTCTGTGAAATTCCACTTATTTTGTAATACTTTAATGTTTGTCAGCCCCTCTAAATAATTCTTATTACTTCTTAACCAGATCTTTTTTTTTGTTTATATTCACCTGTTTTTAAACCCCACTTTTATTTTATTCCACTCACCAGCTATAACTGGAGTACTATCTGTTTTCCCTAATAACTGCTGGATAATTTCCACTACCAGTTCCTTAAATTTATCTCTTTTTAACAAGCTGATGGTTGAAGTGTCGGTGTCTCATCTTTACTTCATTACCCTGCATTTTTATCTAGGTAATTATTGATGAATGATGGCTGTATAACAAAATTCTCAATTAAATGGACATGTTCCTCTGAAATATAATTTCTGTCAAGTCTAGCCCAGTTAGTGTATCTCAGGGAATGATATGTAAATTCTCTCTAAGTTCCTACTACAGAATTCATGTCTTTCATACCAAATTTTTTCATAAATTTCTAAAGAAATCTACCTTCTTTTGTTACACTTTATTTCTAGCCCCCCAGATACATTCTCATTGTTGCATATCAAATTCCAGTCCCCATCTATAAGTAATATTCCCCACCGAAAGCTAATTATTTCTCTCAAAAATTGTTAAGCTCAAAAATAGCAATTTTAGGTGAAGTATAAATACATACCAGTGTAATCCTTCTCCCATTCCAGTAGCCCCTTACTACTACACATCTATCATTATTATCTTTTTCTCCTCTTCTATCACTGCTGGAGCTTCTCTTTTCCTTTGTCCCTGATATTTCTGTAGAAGTTCCATCCTGATATCCTTTCTTATCAGATTCACATCCTCTCTTCTTTCCAGACGTGTCTCCTGTAGAAGTTGGCATTTGCACTCTTCATTTCTTAATAAAGTTAAGCATTCTTTCCTTTTTTGTCTATGCCTGTGATACCAGTCACAATCCAAGATAATATAGAAACTGTTGCCATTATGGTAAGAAGTCATTATTCCCACCTATTATATGGCAGCTTTTTTAAGTGTCTATTTCCTGCTTTTGTGATACATGCACCCATTAATGTTAGACAGGTTAATCTTTTATACAGTCTTTTCTTATCAACATTGGAACCTATGTCACATTTTACAAGACTTTTTCTTTTAATAAAAACTTTCATTCACCCCCATAACACCCCTACAGCATATTAACTTAATACAAACACACATCTATGTACGTCTTCAAATAATGAAGTTTAACTCTCCTAATAGCAACATTTGTGCCAGATAGACAGCAGCTAACAAAGGCTGTAATTAACCTGAAATTGAGGTTATCAGTACTAAGTCACATATTATGGCTTGGGGGGTTAATTTACACTAACTGGTGTCTCTTCTTTTTTATCTTTATTCCCCCTCCCCAGATGTGGAAACTCCTTACATACTTTCAGAAATAACTTTTAGGCATGAAGAAACCAATGTTTTGTCTTTTATTGCTCTTTTGTCAGTTTGCCTCCACGGAAAGTAATAGAAGAAATTAAAATGTAGTCCTCTGAAAGACAAGCTGACACATAAGAAACTTTTTCATTATATTCAGTGTTCTCGTGTTTACTTGTTTCCATTTAAAATTTGATCCAGACATTTGCCTATTCAAAAGTAAGAGAAAACATTATCTCTACATATATTATGATCTGTTTACTTTGCACACAACCCCACCACAGTGACCCAATATTACAGTCCATGAACTTAAACATACTTTTGTTCAGCTTTTCTCCAATTCTGCACTGCAGTGCCTACATTTCTTAATAGCAAAAAAGGAGACATACAGGAGGAAGAGGAAGAAGAAAAGGCACCTGTCTAACTTAATAACTTTATAACAAAGTAGAACAACTAAAAATACTTTACTTTAAAATATGCAGTTTATATTTGTGAAAAGTTTTGTATAAATGCTTTTAAGAAAATAAATTGTTTTACTTACAGTTACCTTTTTCCTTCCTCTTCCCCTCATAGTCTTTCCAGACATTAATGGCAGGAAGTGAGGTAAATGCTTTTCAGTCCCTCATACATTTTACAAAGTCAACAAAAGTCCACTCTTCCACATATTCTTATACAGCCATATTTCACAAATGCGACCAATGGTGTGCAGTCTCACATTTATTCTGTCTTCCTCCTGTTCATTTCAATCTCCTAATTCCAGATACCAGTTCACTTCTAAGGTGCTCCCGATTCTTCTAGTCAACTGTGTCTCTCAAGCATTTTCCTTTGGAACAGTGGAAGAGGTTTCACCAGCAAAGCCTCTGTGTGTGCTTTATTATCAGAAGAATGAAAAGCAAAGTCATCATACGCTTGAAGACTTATTTATTGTTGGACATGCTTTGTATTTCCTCCTTAGCCTGTTATGCATTCGAAAATTACTTTGATCCTGCAGGAAAAAATATTCTGAAGACAGCTGGATGCAGCGGCTTAAATCTCATACCTACTTCTCAGTTTGGAGCTTTTCTTAATGCTGTCTCAATTTCTCTGGGAGTTACTTCATCCCATTTAATATCTTCTTCATTAGTGCTCCTTACTATTTCTGTTTGTGTTTGTTTTATAATTGTGAAACGTGCCTTAAACATTTGTAACATATTCCATAACCATATTGCTTAATAGTCAGTATAATGCCAATATGGATGTAATATATAATATTCTGCAGCCGTACTACTGTTACATGTAATACAGTTTTTCTTCTAAATAATTGTTCTTTAGGTTTTTAAATAATGGCTGCTGAGTTGTTGATCTGTAGCTGTGTAAGTAAGTAGGCTTAGCTGTTGTCTACCCATCCATTCATCCACAACTCCTTTTCCTATTTTTTTTTTTTTACTTCTCTTAAATGTTGTTTTTCTTTGCTTATGGTTTGGGTTTTGCCAGAAAAGGGTCCTTGTACAAACACACTTACCTATTTAGCAAATAAAAAATAAATAATAAATAAGCCTATTTATATAAATGTATGTATGTACGTGTGTATATATACTTTTGCCAAATGACCCAGCCCATGACTAAGACTCTTTGAACCACTTCACTTACCCTAAGTAACATAATAAAAAGTAAATAAACGACAAAACATGAATGCTGACACAAGATTACTAAAGAGAATATTCATAAACCTTGGTCTGAGGTACCTTCTATATAGTAAGTTAGTAGATAATGTTCTGGGTTTCCTCTTCTAAGGACTCTTTTATTCAGCACAAAATTCTTACATTCTCTGGCTTCTGTGCTTTGGAGCATGCGTGTTTGTCACCACTGCATACTGTGATGTTATGTGTTTAGACTAGGAGAGCACATGAACCTAACACTTCTTGGTTTTCTCCTGCCCTTGCACATTTTGGGTTTCATTCCTTACTTACATTGTAGGAAAGTTCTACTGATAGATGTCTAAGAAACAAAAATCTTCTAAGTTCCTAGAATCAACAAATCATTAGTCAGGACTTGCATTGCCATTGCTCATATTGCCTGGGGAAATTGCATAATGTTAAAGAATGCTACATTTGTCAATGTTTTAATCTGACTAACCAGAGAAAGTATGTTAGGGACTTTCTCACCACTTCAGAGGCAGCAGCAAAGGAGAGTAACCTGAGTGGTGTTGGCTGGCAGTAATGATAAGGTAATATATGAGGCCAAGTACAACACTAGGTCTTCAAGTCTATTAAAAAACACTGACCTGTGCCCTCTCTTCATTCGCATACTCTCTCTTGGCTAGCAAGGAGAAATTAGCCCTGGATTAGTACCTTTAAAGATAAGTCCTGAGAACTGAGTGATATCCATCATAGTTTTCACTGCTGCAGTAGCCTTATGTATACGGGTTATATCCTGCCAAGGATATAACAGCTGGCCATCTTCCAAAGCTTCAGGGCATCTTCCAAGCACCCAGCCTGAATGGCAATTTAAGCTGAGCTGAAAAGAAGACAAGTCTGGATGTCTAGCTCTTCAGAGCTCTACTGCCACTGAAGAATACTGTCCTCTGAAGTTTTGAGAAACAATAGTGGGCTTGTGCTGTTCCTTTGTTGGGCAGACAAGTTCCTTCTGGGGAAAGGGGCTTCCATTTAATAATTTTTGTTTGTTAATGATTTCCTTTTCAGGAAAGTTATTTAAAGCTAACCATTAGTGTTTTAATGGATTGCCAAGAGACTGTACTGTAGTTTTAAACGGAAGCACTCTTTTTTTCCTGTCAGTTTAAAAATTGTTTAAAGTAACCTGAAATCAATTTTTATTTGGAGAAATTCTGTTTATTTTACTTTGTGGGACTGGAAAAGTGTTTTAAAGTGTTTTTTATTGTGTTTGTCTTTGAAAAAAAGAGACCTTACTAACTTTTAGCTTCTGCTAGCATTTGCTGTTTATTTTCCCCAGAAAAGAGGCACCATTTTTGGCTTGACCATGGAACATCTGTTGGTCCATAGTCAATCCTTTTTCAGCCACAAAAAGAAAAAGTTAAGTAAACAACCTTTGCCATCACTGCAGGCTGTCAGTTTGTCTCAGGTGGGTGACTCTGCTCTGGCCATTGGTTGTACCTCAGATCACTCATCATTTACCCATGATCTGTCTGGTGTAGCACATACAGTCATTATGGACCTGGAGTTAGTTATCCACGTCCTCTGCAGCTGTTGGTGTCCCCTAATGGGCAAGGAAGAGCCACTGTTGTCAGCCCTGGGAAAGGAAAGAGGGAAGACTTTCCTGTTTTCTCCAAATGTTGTACCCATCCCTTGAAAAGTTACAGCTGTCAAGAAGAAACAGAAACTAAGCATGTATCTTCTCAAATTTTATTACACAAGGGTGGTTTACTGGGTCTGACTCTGGATTTAATTTGCATGGTTGATCCTTCTTTTAAAGTAGCTTCTGGTGAAAGAAAGAAGGATACCTCCTTCTTGAAGAGATTCAGCTATTGAATCTGGACAGAAGGATAAAGGGAGAACTATAGAGTTTTCTCCACAGATATAGGGTTTCTCCTTAGATTTCATATTCAGACTCAGAGGAAAGCTCAGTTTCTGACTCTCTTAGTTGGGGATTCTCTTTCTCTGACACTATTTCTAGAATGTGCTAGTGTTTTCAGTGAGAGAACACTGAAGTTTCTCAGTCCCACAGAAAATACTATGCGCTGTTACAGAAGGAATTTTCAGAACCTGCATTGATTCCTCCATTTATATCAGCTTTGAAGGATGTGCGTGTTACTGCCTGCATTTTCCTGATAGACAGCAGCCCCTAAAAAGGCAACTAGGATGTATAAAGTTTGTTACTTTTTAATTTGTTTATACACTTTTCACAAACCTGATTCATCAGTTATAGGTTTAGTTAATTCTTTTGCTGCTATACACTTAGATCTGCTGTTGTCTTTTTTATCGGTTCCTCAACTGGTGGGTTTTGGATTCAACCTCAGATCTGACTTTAGACACTTCTAAAGACTTGGCTCCATAGCTCGGGCTCCTCCCCTTACCAATAATTCTACTGTCTATCTAGAAATACCCCAGGTCTCATTTGCCACTTCAGCAAATAGATATGGTCTACCATAGCTATAGCAATTTACTGGCTAGGATAAGTGCTTTGTGAAATAACTTACTGATATTGTATTCTGTTCTTGGTTTTCCTGCCTTCCCTTTGTTTTGTTAGTTAATACACACACACACACACACACACACACACACACACACACACACACACACACACACACACACACACACACACACACAGGTGTTTTAATTATTTCCTGTTGATCTTCTTTCAGCTTTAGGCTTTGTGGCCTGCTAAGAAGTATTGTAGGTACTTCTTAGTTACCATTGTTATTTTGCGGTAACTTGTTACCCTTGTTAGTAGGCTACTCACCTTTTCTTTTCTTCTTTTAGGTTCTTCTCTTCTTCACCATGTCGGATAAGCTAACTGGCTTCAAGGAATGCAGCTCCTGTGGGCACAAGATTCCTAATTCTGTTGCTCACCAGGAGTGTATTTATTGTTTGGGCACAGATCATTTGGATATTGAATGTGAGATTTATGAGGGGTTCAACCACTGGGCTTTGGTTGAATGTCACAACAAGCTAGTTCTCAAGAGCTTATTATCATCTTCATCTTCTGTATCTTTTGCTGATGCTCCCTCTTCTTCCAAGAAGCCTTCAAAGAAGACAAAGGGGAATTCATCGACTAAGGGGAAAGAAGCTAGATACCAATCCCTTGATTGTTCTCCCTCCTCTGTTTCTAGTTCGGCTGCATCCATCTGGTTCTTTGGATCTGTCAAGGTCCAAATCAAAATGTTCAGCTCACCTTCACCCTGGAGCTGATTTCTTCTCAGATCCATTCTCCATTTCTACAGGAGACCCCACAAAGGACTTCCAATTAACCCTCTACCTCATCATCTCTCAGGTTGTCTAGAAGCCTAAATGAAGCAAATGTGGACAGAATGATGAGGAAGTTTCTCTGAGCCCAGCTTCAGTTGGGAGTTTTATTGTCTCCATCTCCCATCAGACTGATGAGCTTGCCATCAGCCCCTACCCAATTGTTGAGTCCTACTCCGATCTGACCTTTGGTTTTGGAGCTGCCAGACCTGAGAGTTCTGAGTTTGTCTGCATTGGATCAGAAGGCCTATCCTTCTTCGGCTCTGTCGACATCTCTGATCCAGTCTGCACCAACTTTGTCAGAGCTAAGCATTAGCGCTGCAGTTGGGTTTGACTCCAATACCCTTGGAGCTGTCCCTTCCACTCAAAGCCTCTCCATTGAACAGCTCTCTTGGTGAGGCTCTGAGCCATCCTGGGCAGTTGTCTTCAGCTCCTACCTGGACGGCCCTTGCTTCTTTCTTTGCTTTCTGCCTTTGAGGTAGTAGAGAGAACTTTTTCTACTGCTGTGGATAAGACATACTTGGCCCCCTAGAGTCCATCCCTTCCAATAGTCTCACATTGGGGCAGCCAGCCCATAAAAGCCATAAGACAGTCTTTATTCAGAACTTAGCTCAAACTTCTAAGTCCTCTCTGGCACATCACACCAGGGAGTCTCATCCAAAGCATACCTGCAAGAGGAGGCACTTAGATTTCCCAGCTGAATCCCTGACAGAAAGCACCGAGTTCAATAAGGGGAAGGGTCCCCCAGATCATCCCTTGAGGATGTCTCCTTTGGTGAAATATTCAAACTTTTGAGACAGAAAGGTGATTGGTCCTCTTACCCACTTCCCAAGAGAAGTCTGCATTTCTTGAGGCTTTCAGAGCCGGCTCAACTGCATCCTGGATAGCCCCCCTGATAGACAAGATGGCAGACCTCATTCTCTGTGCAGGCTTAGAAGGATCTGGATGTTACTTGAGCAAATCCCCAAAAGACTTGATAAGTACCTGGTTACACCAAAGGATCAGGCCCACTGGAGCAAGGGTTCCCCCTAGTAGATGCTATGGTGGTAGCAGCAGCCACCAAGAAAGAAGTCGCTGAACACAGTTCTACTGTCCATCCCCCCTAATAGACAGTCCAGGACATTGAACAGGTTTGTGAAGTGCATTTATGCATCACTGAAGGACTTGATCAAGGAGTTTTCCATTGCCCTGTCTGGGTCCATGTCAGTGTCAGACAAGAATACCCATTTTTTGCAACTGGCCACCCTACAGTCACTATTAAATGCCTCTGTGAGACTCATTTCCCATGCCTCAGAAGGTGCTTTGTGATCTGCGGGTTCTGTAATAACTTTGAGATGGCACATCTGGATGCACCCCTGTGACTTTGCAGAGCTTTTCAAGTCATCGTACATCAATGTTCCCTTTGATGGACCTACTAGGAGTGAACAAAATGGGAAGACCTTATCTGCCATGGGGATATGTTTTTCTACACCTCAAAAGATCTTCTCCTGAAACAAGAGAGGTGGTAGGAAAATATGGTTCCAGAAGTCACAAAGCTCTTCCCAGGAGTCTTAAGGGGGACAGATCCCCCGTGGCAGAGTGAGGAACTCCAATAACAGACGATACCCTCGTGGCAGAGGAGGCCTGCAAAACTAAGGTTTTAGAGGTCCTTTCTGTGAGAAGCCCTACCAGTGCTGCTGAAAAGTTGCCCAGCTGCTGCACTCTGGAGGCAGTCAGGGGAGGGTAGTTGTCCCTGCACTCAAAAGCCTGGACAGCCATCACCAAAGACACATGGATGCAGAGGATTATCTCCTAAGGCTAGTACTTACCCTTTTCCCTACAGCCCCTCAGTCAATCTACAGAACTTCTCAATGTTCCATGCAGTGAAAGAAAAGCAGCAGCTATAGAAGTAGAAAAATTGCTGGCCAAGAGTCATTCAAATAGTTCCCCCAAGATTAACAAGGATTCAGAACTTACTTAAGGTTCTTTTTTGTGCCAAAGAAGAATGGGGACTTGAGGCATATCATGGAACTTAGCAACCAGTATACCAAATGTTCCACATTCCAAATGGTCATGATTCAGCCCATTCTGCCGCTTTTGCACAAGAATGATTGGTGTACTCAATGGATCTCCAGGATGCATGCTATCAAATCAAAATAGACAGGTGATCCAGGAGATTTCGTCACTTCTGGCTGGGAGTCAGTCATTAGTGATTCAGAACTCTGCCTTTGGCCTTACCGCAGCCCCCAAATTGTTTACTAAATGTATGGTAGTGGTCACAGCTCACCTGAGCCTTCTGAGATTCTGGGTGTTTCCATACCTCGATGACTGGTTCTCCTCTGCTCCCACTAAGCCTGTACTGATAAAAGCTAGGAACTTCTTGCTCCAGCTATGTCTTCAACTGGGCATCATAGTGAACTATACCAAGTCTCATCTCTCCCCCACTCAAGTCCTGGAGTTCATTGGTGCTTGTCTGAACATGGTGACTCAAATTGCAAGCTTACCTCACACAAGAAGAAATACCTTACAGAGTCAAACATCCCACATCCTTTCTCTTTCTTCCCCACCTGCAAAATTGGTTTTACAACTCCTGGGATCTGTGGCAGCTTCCTTAACTCTAGTACCCCCTAACAAGATATTACATGAGAGTACTACAGTGGACATTTGCAGTACAGTAGTCTGTAAAATGACAGCCTATCTACACCAATATAGATTACAAGAATTTGTAAGGAATGTATTACCTGGTACATCACAGCAAAAGAAGTTTCTCAGGGCCACTCCTTTTATCCTTCTACCACCAACAGCTACAGTGACTACAGACACCTCCCACCTAGGGTTGGAGATTATTACTTAGGAAGGACTGTCCAAGGCACTTAGTCCATTTGGAGGTCAATCTTCACATCAGTGTCCTGAAAATGAGATCAGTCCTGTTAGCATTGCAGGCATTTCAAGATTATTGCCATCCAGACAGACAATATGTTGGTAGTCTGGTACATCAACAAGCAAGCAGGGGGAGATCCAGATCTCATTCCTTATGTTGAGAGGTGATGAGAGTATGGCAGGAGATGATCTCTTCTGGACAATTTCTTTTGGAAACACATATCCCAGGGAAGTCCAATGTGCTGGCAGGCAAATTGAGCAGGTGCATCTTGCTCCCTCATGAGTGGTTTCTCAACCCCATGGTGGGGGAATGTTTTTTGTCAAGGGGGTCAGCAATGCTGTGATCTCTTTGCTTCTTTCTGAACTCCAAGTGCAGGGGGTACTGCTCCCTGATCCCTCCAGAGGAGAAGTCACTGAGAGGCTCTGTAGGTCATGATTGGCTCCCTGGACTCCTGTACACTTTTTCTACTACCCCTCTGATTCCCAAATTTCTACAGAAAGCATCTTACTGGAAGTGCAGAGTAATCCTCATTGCTTCATTCTGGCCCTAACAAGTATGGTTGCCTTTTCTGTGGCTTCATCTGGTGCAACCCCCCTTGGGTGTTAGATCCAAACCAAGATCCCTCTCTCACCCATCAGGAATAACTCACCCAGGCACGCATACCCTCAAGCTGACCATATGGTTTCTCCACTTTCATTAATGGCTAGACAGTCCAGGTTTTTCTCTCTGGTCAAACACATCCTCATATCCTTCCAGAAGGATTCTACCAGAAAAGTGTATAAGAGCAAATGGAAAAGATTCTTCATTTGGGTTGTCCAGGGGCAATTAGACCCCTTTTCACCAACCATTTCAGCTATTCTAGATTTTCTTGCTTCCATATTTAACAGTGGTGCTGGTTATTTTTCCATGAAGATTCAGATTACAGCTATCTCGAATTTTCGTGTAGAACATAACCATTCCTCTTTGGCATCATCTAAATTATGCAGAGCTGTTCTTAAGGGTACCATTTTACTCTGTCCCCCATTAAGGTCCCTATTCCATCATGGGATTTAAATATGCTCTGTCAAGCCCTGACTTGACCACCATTTGAACTAGCTGCCAAGGTGGACTTGAAATTTTTGTCTTGGAAAACTGTCTTTCTGGTCTCAATCAAATTGGCTAGACTAGTATCAGAACTCCTGTCTCTCTGCTCTAAGCCACCATATTTAATATTTCACAAGTATATGGTGTCTCTCTGAACTAATCCTTCTTTTGTACCAAAGGTGGCTTCAGAAACAGCTATGAATCAGTCCAGAAACCGCCGTTTTCTTTCCAAAATTTTCCAGCAAAGAAGAATGCTTACTGCACCTTTTAGATGTGCATAGGCAATTTCGATACTATCATCACAGAATTAAAGATTTCTTTTTCCAAAGCCAGACTGGGTAGATATGTCTCCAAGATGACTTTAGCAAAGTGGCTTACTGATTGCATTTCCTTTGTCTATAAGGAAAATGGATAGACTCTTCCAAAACCTCTTAAGGCTCATTCCAGTATATATGTGGCCACATCCTCTGCCTTCTGGTCTAGAGCTTCTATGGGTAGCATTTGTGGTGCTGCCACATGGTCAAAAACTCATACCTTCATTGTTCACTGCAAATTGAACATTCTTTCTAGAAACAGAGCAGCGTTTGCCTTCACTGTACTCTGGAATATCCTTCCTTGAGGAACACCCTGGGGATTTCTCTATTTGCGGACTCTGCACCATCAGTTGAGGAATAGACAAAAAGACATCAGATACAAAAGTAATGTACTCACTATAACTATGCATTTGTGTTGTCTGCTTTTGTTTTTCTTCAACCTTCCACCTTCCAACCCATTTCCTACTTAAAATGTTTATTTCCTAGTCTCCTAGTGTGACATGGAGTATTTTATTGCCTGACTGTTGATGAGCTCCAGCTCTTTCCTCCTTCTTTTCTTTTCTTCATGCAGTCTTACTAGAATGTTATTCTCATGTTTAATGTATTATTGCATTTTTTTAGGTGCTATAGACAGTGGTAGACAAATGAAGATTGGATGTTATTTGGGATATTTTGCAGACACCTTAATTGTTATGGACATCAGCTAGGTTTAAAGACCTTGTGTTTCTAAATTATAGCAAAACAGCCCACTTATGCTGTGCTGAAGAGGTCATAAGAAGGCTAAACATTAATGTCCACAGCTAGTGGGGTTTGGTTTTATTGGCCTGAATGCAGCCACAAAGACTTAAAAAGAAAAAGTAAAAAGTCATGGACATTCAGAAGCCATATATCTGAAACACTTGATGTCTTTAAGGGGTCATTTGCATATGTCCTATGGGCCTCTATCACTGGAGGTTTAAGGTATCACTTAGTGAAAATTCTATTTATCCAGGTTAAGCACAACCTAGACCAGTGGATGGGGGATAGGAAATTTACCCAGGCCTAGCACCCATGCCCCCTTATGGACAGAGGTAGCTTATAAATGCCTAGCTCTCAATGCCTTATTCAGATACAGGACATCTTTATTCTTTTGAGAAAACTTGGCTAGGCTTAGAAAAGTTCCCCCAGTTCATTAGTCTAGAAACAGTCTATGAATCAAGGTGACATATCGCAGTGGAAGGAAAGTCTTCCTTTCCAGGGGGACAATGTTTCATCCTCCAGACCTGCCCATCATCATATGCTGGCTCAGAGAGTGATAGAACCTGTTCCTCCTTCCCAGTGGGAAAGGGTTTTTATTCAAGGATTTTATGCTTTTTAGCACCAAAGAAGCAAAATGTTGAGTGACCATTTCTGGAGCTTTTCTTCCTAACCTGTTTGTGACAGCATCCAAATTCAAAATAATGTCACTTCACAACCTGTTACATCTTCTTCTTCATTCAAGTTTCCTTGTAACATCAGGTTTAAGTGATACTTATGATCACATTCCTCTTTATCCAGACTTGAGGCATTTCTTAAGGTTTTGTGTATCCGGATCACATTATCAGTTCTATGCCTTACCCTTTGTACTATCCACTGTACCAAGAATGTTCACAAAGTCTCATGCTCCAGTTTTAGCTAATTGCAGGTTACAGGTTATCCACATTTTTCCATATTTAGATGACTTGCTTATTTTTGCAGACTCTTTTTTTTAAAGTATCAGGAATCCCTCTCTTAGGTGAGAGATCTCTTTCAGAAGTTGGGATTCCAGCAGAACATTCAAAAGTCTTTCCAGCAGAACATTCAAAAGTCTTTCTTGACTTTTTCTCACAGGATTGTATTTTCTGGAATGTCAACTAGACATCACAGTTCAAAGAGCTTTTCTTCCACAGGAAAAATACTTCTATATCTGGCTTTCTTTCTAGGTTTATCTAAACAAGCCTGTCTTGGTTAGTGATTTACTTTGCAGCTGTCTGGTAAGAGAAGTTTTATTTCAATTTATGTTTTATTTTTTTACCCCGTTTTTCAGTGTTTGTAGGAAGGGTGAGATACCTTGCAGTCAAGAAGAGTTACTTCGATTTATATTTTGTTTTTTGCCTTTAATTTTCACTGTTAGTTGTTAGAAAGGGATAGTTTTTTAGACAGGCAATCTCTAGCCATCCCTAGGGGCAGGGTTGCTAGATTTCCGACTGGCCAGGTAGGACAAAGTGAAGACTAAAAAAAAAAAAAAAAGGTCTTTCACTGTAAATGAAGACTATTAAAAATAAAAGTCTTCCACGTCTTTGATGCGGAACATCAGAGTTACGCATTAAACAGAAGTAGCTCTGTGTTTATTTTTTATTTGATTGGCCCGGGCCAATCAAAAATAAATAAACACAGAGCTACTTCTGTTTAATGCGAAACATCACAGTTCCGCATTAAACAGAAGTAGCTCTGTTTTGCGATTTTTTGATTGGCCCGTATACCGGTATACGGGCCATTCAAAAATCGCTAAACACGGAGCTACTTCTGTTTAATGCAGAACATCACAGTTCCGCATTAAACAGAAGCAGCTCTGTTTTGCGATGTTTTGATTAGCCCATATACCGGCATATGGGCCAAGCAAAAATCGCTAAACACGGAGCTTCTTGTGTTTAATGCGGAACTTCCACATTAAACACAAGAAGCTCCGTGTTTAGCGATTTTTGATTGGCCCGTATGCTGGTATACAGGCCAATCAAAAAAAAAAAAACAAAGCGGAGGCTGCCTGAGATTTAAACCAGCAGTGCGGGACTCGGGATCAGGCTGCTGATCTCGGGACAGTCCTGCCCTAATAGGGATGTCTGGTAACCCTGTCTAGGGGTCTAGTCAGCTATAAAGTCACACAGATTGCAGAGAGGATGATCCAGAGCTTATCTAAGCCTGTCTTGGTTTGTTATTTATTTATATTTACTGTTAAAAATAGTTTGACTGTGAATAGTAGTGAGCAGAAGCTACTGCGCACATTTGCGCATTATGTAAAGGAATTCCAGTTTTTGTGTGATTTTCACAACTTGTATGGTCAGAGCAACAACTTTATTTTTTATTATTTAACATTTGTTTACTGGGAAAGTCCGACTTGGAACAGAGCCAATTTTCAGTGGAGGCCCTGGGAGAAACACTCCTTTACTGCATTTAATTTAATATATTTTTATATTGTCTGTATGATTTTTCTCATAAAAGTTGATTTAAATTCTCTTTGAATTCTGTAGTAACTGGTTTTGATTATTCTTTTCTTTTAGCATTTTTTATTCATTTGCAGCTAAGTATGGATTCTTTAAATGAGTATGGCATTAATGATGGATTCTTTAAATGAGTATGGCATTAATGATTTGATAAAGTACAAATATCTTGTACAGCATAATAAAAGCTGTTTATTTTTAAAGGTAACATCTGATAACTCAGGTGATCTGTGTTCATCATGTCAAAAGTTGAAGGATTTGCTTTCCATTATTAGTAGTACATCTAGAATTACTGATGATGATTACACTTGTGCAATTGGCATGGCCTGAAGAACTGTTATTACATATATTAATGACTGGACTGATGAGATAAATAATGTTAGACAAAGGACAAGTAGAACACATTTAGGAAAGAAAGTGTCTATTGTCTCTAAAGATTGATCACCCTCTATGAAACAAGATAATGCCAATGATAACTTTGGAATTCTGGATACAAGTATTAAGCAAGGTGAGGATGCAGAGTGTCAGGAAATAAAAAAAAGAAAGGAAGAAGTTCACAACAAATAACAAGGAAGAAAAATAAATTGATAAATGTACAGCAAAGAGAATACATACTAAAAAGAAAAATGCTTTCTTATGTAACACAGATTACAAGGAATGATAACATTTTTCTATTAGAAAACCTTAAGTCAACAGAAAAAGGTATTATCTTTCCAAACAAGAAGGTAGAAAAAAGAGGCAAGGGGCAGGTGAAAAAGAAGAAATCAAAACTGAAAGTGGAGGGACTGAAGAACATTGCTGTAAGGAAAAAAGGAGAAAGGCAGATGTTGATGACATGGCTCTAGCTGTGGATGTACAAAACTAGCTGGATGAGACTTGTATGCTTTCAAATGTAATAAGCAGTGAAAACAGTGGGATTAATAAGTCTAAGAGTGATCAAGATCATTCCTTTGTAATAACTGATA
Source organism: Protopterus annectens (assembly GCF_019279795.1). Taxonomy (NCBI): domain Eukaryota; kingdom Metazoa; phylum Chordata; order Ceratodontiformes; family Protopteridae; genus Protopterus; species Protopterus annectens. The sequence continues at coordinate 1,023,872,151 of NC_056744.1, forward strand.
GAGCAGATATTACTGAATTAGAAGTTGAAAATTCTTCAGTTCTGGTCAGAAAAGATATCCTTGTAATTGGAGATTCAGTTATTAGATTAACTGATACTTATATTTGCAGAGAAGATAATGGATACCTACATTTGTAGAGAAGATAATGGACTTGTGTTATGCTTGCCAGGATCAAAAACAGACAATGTGAGACAGACCTTAGAACGCCTTAGTATAAGGAAGTATGGATCTGTTTTTATTCACGTCAGTGCAAATGATCTCATCCACAAGCACTTTCTGACTGTTAGTAGGGAACTTTAAAGTCTTTTAGATAGCATAACTTGTACAGGTACTAGGACATACTTTTCACAAATCACATATAGAAAGGAGAGTCAGATCACTGTGGATGAAAAGATTTTTTGGGGTAAATACATAAATGAAAAAATGTTGCACTTTCAAAAATAGAGATGTGTGGAACATCCGAGCTACGTTTTGGGTACACATGTGTTCAGATAAGGTGGCATGCACTTGTCAGGATCATGGAGGAGAATTTTTGCAGCAGATATTTTGCAATGTTTGACAAACACAAGGCAGGATTTTTGCCAGGTAGAAAATTAAACAGTTCACAGATAGCAACCTTGTGAGTGTGAATGAGAGGGAGGATAGAGGAATAGTGTGGATGCAGGGAGTAGAGGTGGCAAAGGTGGATGAGTTTAAATATTTGGGATCAACAGTTCAGAGTAATGGTGAGTATGGAAGAGAAGTGAAGAAGAGAGTACAAGCAGGATGGAGTGGGTGGAGAAGAGTGTCAGGAGTGATTTGTGACAGACAAGTACCAGTAAGAGTGAAAGGGAAGGTCTACAAGAGGGTAGTGAGACCAGCTATGTTATATGGGTTGGAGACAGTGGCATTGACAAAAAGGCAGGAGTCAGAGCTTGACGTGGCAGAGTTGAAGATGTTAAGATTTGCACTGGGTGTAACGAGGATGGACAGGATTAGGAATAAGTATATTAGAGGGTCAGCCCAGGTTGGAAGGTTTGGAGACAAAGCCAGAGGCGCAAAATTACGTTGGTTTGGACATGTGCTGAGGAGAGATGCAGAGTATATTGGGAAAAAGATGCTAAGGATGAAGCTGCCAGGTAACAGGAAAAGAGGAAGGCCTAAGGTAATGTTTATAGATGTGGTGAGAGAAGACATGCAGGTGGTTGGTGTGACAGAGCAAGACGCTTCAGATGCATGTCATTGGAATGATGTACAATGATCATAGGGTTATAAAAGTTAATTTGTTGTAGCCAGTTCTGCCAAACTGAAATCTAAAGTAATGCACAGAAGATTAATAACAGCTTATATGGAAGCAAAGCAGTCACTATGTAAAACTAAAGAGAAAGAGAAATTGAATATAAAAACATAAAAAAAATGTTTAACATCAGGATCTAGGCACAACTTCCGGAGGATATATTTTCATAAGAACAAAATATGTGATTGAGGTGAGAGATAAAAAATATAAGAAATGGAAAAGAGGTTGAACTACATGAAATAAACAAGCTGGACAAAAGTTAAGCATAGTGTGAGACAAGATCAAGAAAATTTTGAAGAAAATGCATATAAAGATATTGAGCATAATAGGAATCCATTTTATGGCTACATAAAATATGGAAGGAGTAAAAACTTACAGATCGATAAACTGTGTAGATTCTAAAATTTATTCTCAGACACGACGGATTGTAGATGTATTCACAAAATCTTATGCAAAACAGTTTGGCTCCACAGAGGGGGTGATACATTGCCCTAGTGACATCCAGCTAACCTTAGATACTGAAATCAGGTTAGATTATATTGCACAAAAGAGCTATCCTAAGTGGATCCAAACAAAGCACAGGGAGGAGACAGAATTATCAATAATGACATGAGAACACTTCAGCAGAAACTTACAATACCATTATATCTATTATTTACTAGGTCATATAAATATACAGAGAGTCCTCAAGATTGGAGATGCACTTATTAAGCCTGCCTTTGTGGGAAAGGAGAGTAGGACAAACCCAGAGACATACAGGCCCTTAAGTATACTTCCATGTTATGTTAAAATAATGGAGAAGGTTATTGTCAGAATTGGAAAGGTTGGGACTTGAAATCATAAAATAATGGAGAAGGTTATTTTCAGAAATGGAAATGTTGGGACTTGAAATCATATATCAGCATTTATATGTTGAAAATAGATCTAGTACTACTAGTAACGTGATGTTCTATAACATTAACAGCTATGAACGAAAATTGTGCTGTGATGTAATTTCTATAGATTTAATTTCAGTATTTGATAGGGTCATATACAAAACACTAATCAATAAATTATAATAACTAGGTATTGATGTATTATTGATAAGATGGATAGCTGCTTGGCTTATAAATAGGACATAAGTATCATACAGAAGTTGGGCAGGTGAAATTCTTGGTTACAGTCTGGGTGTCCCACTGAGTTCTGTCCTGGGCCCATACCTGTTTAGACTGTATTTTTCAGATCAGTCTTTTTCATCTGAGGTATTCTACAGTTTGCATGCAGATGACCAACACAACAACTTGAACCAAATAAAATAAAATAAGACGCCAACAATGTATTCTGAACCCGCTCAGTACTGGTTTGTGATTTATAATTAAAGTTTAATGGGTTCTGAGTGTGTTGGTGGAATTTTGTTTTATTTTATTCTGTATGCAGATGACTTGAAATTGGGCAGACTAATTGCATGTGTTACAGATATGGCATATCTGCAAAAGAATTTGACTAAATTGACCATTTGTACATGGGAAAATGATATGCGGATAAATGCATCAAAAGTAAGTATATGAGATTTGAGAGACATAAATTGAAAGATGAATATTTAATACAGCACACAGCAGTTGAAACTGTAGATTTATTTAAGGACTTGGAAATATGGGTAGATCTAGCTTTGAGTTTTTCTAATCATATCAACCAGTTGGTTAGTGATAGATCTAATCTTGTCAATTCTTATTCTATCCTCAACTGATGGGTTCAGATCCAATCCCTCGGATCAGACTCGGCCAAAAACTCTAGAGCTTCTCCAACCCCAAGTACCTCAGCTCTCATTTGGTGCTTTACACAAAAGATGTCCTGAGTATTACTCATGAGCAGATAGGTGTTTAAGTTGTGAGTTTGCCTGACTCTGTCTGTTTTGATTATACTGCTGTAAAAAAAATGTCTTTTAGAATGTTTTAAGCTAACACCTGAAATGTATAGGAAAAAGTTTCTTGAGCATAGACGGAAGGTGGATGAAAGTTTGTGTGAATATGTTGCTGAACTGAACACTTATTTTCATAGCTGGGTGACCACTTTTGAAGGGTTGCCAGACCTTTTGGTGAGGGAACAAGCCCTTAGCACTTTGCCTGAGGACATGAGGATCTGATTAGCTGATAGACAATGTGCTACTTCAGATGAGTTGTGGAAGACAGGAGACGTATACCTGGCAAACAGGGCAGCCCTGCACAGTAAGGGGACCCCAAGTACTGCTTATGGGTCTAAAGGAACCCATGGTGGGCAGCACAGACTGCCACAACAGAATCTGCCAGTAGCAGGGGAAGCCACTAGTCCAGGCACATGTCCAGGAGCTAGGGTTAAATGTTTTGAATGGAACCAGTGGGGCCATGTGGCATACAGGTGTCCAAGAGGCAAGGGAGAAAACCAAAGGTGAGGGAGCCAGTAAGTGGGAAAGACAAAATGCCAGTAGTAGGTTGTCTTGAGACAACAGGGATACTAAACTACCATCCTGCAGATGTCCTGAGAGGGAAGGATTTGGATGCAGCAGTACCATGTACTTATGCAGTTACATGCAGTGAGGCTAGAGCCAGGACTGGTGGGTTACTTTAGGATTTTAGGGAGTGAGCTATGCTGTAGCAGTGAGACTGAAGGTGAGCCACAGCTGCTTGTGGGTTCTGATGTTCCCTTGGACAGAGTGGCTGCAAAGGTAGAGGTGAGTAGTAGTACCCAGGCTGACAGTGAGGCACCACTGTCAGAGGATGCCAGACTGCCTGTGGAAGGGGAGCTGGAAAAGATTACAAGGAGAGAGTTGAGACAGGCTCAGCTCTCAGACCCTACATTGCAAGACCTGAGGCAGTTAGCTAGGGAGGCACCTGATTCTCAAGAAATGGAACAAAGGGTTACTATACAGAGAGTGGACCCCTGAGGGAGGGCTAGAAGGTGAGAGAGTAAAGCAGTTGGTAGTGCCTAGAGCTTACCATCTGGCACTTCTAGCCATAGTCCATGATATTCCCTTTGCAGGTCATATGGGCATAAAATGTACAAAGAAGCATATTATGCCAAACTTCTATTGGCATGGGATTTACAGAGATGTAACAGGGTACTGCAGGACCTGTGAGCAGTGCCAAAAGGTAGGCAAGGCAGGAGACATGAGTACCCCAAGTTCCACAGGGAAAAAGTATATCCTAGTGGTAGTGGATTATGCTACACGATACCCTGAGGCAGTGGCTTTGTCCTCCATTGAGGCAGAGAAGGTGGCAAAGACTTTGTTAGAGATTTTCAATAGGGTGGGTTTCCCAAAAGAAATACTGTCTGACAGAGGTGCCATTTCATGTCAGACCTTGCTGGCTTGTCTGTGGAAGTCCTGTGGGGTGAAGCACATGAAGACCACACCCTACCATCCCCAGACTAATGGTCTTGTTGAGAGGTTAAACTCTACAATCAAGTCCATGCTATGGGCATTTGCAGGTCAGTTTAAGAGGGAGTGGGACAACTATTTGCCCCATCTGTTGTTTGCTTACAGAGAGGTTCCCCAGGAATCCACGGGGTTTTCACCCTTTGAGTTGCTGTATGGGCACAGGGTGAGGGGACCTCTAGATTTAATTCGAGATGAGTGGGAAGGTGAGTGCGAGTCTCACAAGGAGTCTGTTGTGGCATACATCCTAAACCTCAAGACAAGGCTCAGGGAACTCATGGCCTTGGCCCAGGAGAACATGGCAGAAGCCCAACAACAGAAAAAGGTGTGGTATGACAGGAGTTCTCAAGCTAGAGAGTATGCTGTGGGGTAGCAGGTAATGGTTCTCATTCCTGTCAACACAACAAACTGCAAGCAGCTTGGGAGGGACCCTACAAGGTGGTAAAAAAGGTAAGTGATGTTAACTACATCATGGAACTGTTAGGCAGATGGCAGGGGCACAAACTGTACCATGTTAACATGATGTAACCTTACCATGATAGGGAGGCCCTTGTGCTGAGCATTTGCAGTGGACTGCAGGAGGAGTCTGAGGGAGCTCTGGTGACTGATCTCCTCAGTGAGGCTTGGGCTGACATGCTGCTGGTGCCAAAGAAGGATGGCAGTGCCAGGTTCTGTGTGGACTACAGGAAATTAAATATTCATACAGAGTCAGATGCTTACCCCATGCCTAGAACAGATGAGGCCCTAGAGCAGCTGGGTGGGGCTAAGTATCTTACCATCATTTATCTTACCAAGGGTTACTGGCAGGTGCCCTTGACTCCCAGTGCTAGAGAGAAGTCAGCCTTTGTGACTTCTTTTGGCTTGTATGAGTTCACAAAGATGCCCTTTGGGATGAAGAATGCCCCAGTGACTTTCCAGAGGCTGGTAGATCATATCTTGGCAGGAGCAAGAGGGTTTGCACTTGCTTACATAGATGATATTGCTATCTACAGCCATTCCTGGCAAGAGCACCTTCAGCATGTCAGGGAGATGCTGGGCAGACTACAGAAGGCAGGATTGACCATTAAGCCAAGCAAATGTCAGGTGGGTATGGCAGAGGTCTTCTACCTAGGACATAGAGTGGGGAGTGGTAAATTAAGGCCAGAACCTGCCAAAGTCGAAGCCATTCGGGCATGGCCTGCACCTGTTACTAAAAAGCGGGTGAGGGCATTTTTAGGGACAGCAGGGTACTACAGAAAGTTCGTCGCCAGTTATAGTACCATAGCTGCTCCCCTCACAGACCTGATAAGGAAGAACAGGCCAGATAAGGTAGGGTGGACCCCAGCATGTGAGCAGGCATTCCAGAAGCTTAAAGAAACTTATGGACAGAGTAGAAACATTAAGTGCTTTACAGGGCAAGCACTCCCAGCAGGAACAACAACATCAACAGCAGTTGCGAAGCAGAGATACATCTCTGATGGACTCTAATGGTTTCAGCAGTTCCGGATTGCTGGAAACAAGCTCAGTAATGCAACCAATGGATACAATTCCATCTAATAGTAATGGGGCAGGAATTGCGAGCAGCACTAATTCCAGCTTTATTCCCAATGGACAAGGCAGTAGAGTGTCTCTAAAGTTTCTAATGGCCTTAACGGTTCCAAACTGTCAGGAACATGTTTAGTAGCGCAACCAGGGACCACTTTAGCACCTTATGGTAATGGAACAACATGCCATTCCTAATGGACAAGGTAACATTTGTTTTAATAATTCTAATAATAATGAAAGTATGAGAATGCCAATTAACAGCGGAAACAGTAATATAATTGTACCAACTGCTTGTGAACGTAATAATGTGATCCCAGGGCTTATAGGAATCCCGAATTTGCAAGAGTGGTTAACATTACCTATGGGTATGTCTTTTGACAATGCACCACAATCGAGGAATCCGGCTAGGGAGGATTGCAGTTTATTGGACATTTTGAACTGTTTTGATCAAGTAGTATTAAAATGTAAAAAATTGAAACTTGAACTTGAATACTTTTCTGAATGTATTAGATTAGGAATGGTCCCGAAAGGCCTCAGAGTTTGCCAGTATCCAACAGGCCTAATTCCTAATTCCCAGTTTCATAAAGAACTAATGGAATTATTTAATAAACAAGGGCTTGAACTGCTTAATGTTATGTGTAAAAATTATAAACTAACAGCAGATGAACTAAATGAAAAAAGTATAACTTTGGATGTACAAATAAAAACCTATCCAGACTTCGAAAGATACAAATATGAGTATGTTCGTATTTTTCAAACTATTGATGCATATATGTTAAAGGCTAAGGCGGTGAAATGTAAAAAATTGGAACGTGACAGTCTACAATATGCAAATGGTACAGCCTATCCTTGCCCTCCCCCAGCACAGCAATGGCAAATAAAGGGAGGTCGGTTTATGGGTCAGACATCTTTGAATAATCAATCATACCAACCACCTTCTAACCAACCACCTTCTAACCAACCAGTGTTTAACATGATGACGAACAATAATCAAAATGTCCAAAATACTGAGCAAATTGATTCATCAGTGGACATAGAACCTTTACCTTCTACCTCCTCAGATTTCGCTACCAACAATGAGAGGTTACATAGGAGTGAACGTATACAAAATCAAAATAATAGTAATGTGAATAATAACAACAAAGGACAATGGAGGGGTAACCAACAGGGTTTTCAGAAGGGGAGATACCAGAACAAGAAGAACCAGAAGAGAAAATTCAACAAATGGAGATAGTTGAACAAGGAAGACGAGAAGTACCATTGATTATTAAGAACTATGAAGGAGATTTCCATGTATATAACTACTCCTCAGCGCAAATTGAACCTGAACTGGTTAATTTACTGGTGAAAGGCCTCACCTTTGTTCCATATAAGAAACCAAACATTACTAATCATATAATTGATTTAAAAATGTATGTAAGGAAATTGAATTTACATCTTTTGTTTGGTGAAATAGGAAGGTCTCAAGTAGAACAACATAGAGTCCCCAGCACATTCAACCCACCATTGCACAATACACTTCACATTTTTGAAAAAATATGCAAATTAGATTTTAGATATAACAATAGTTCCAATAATAACAAAAGAACAGACATGAGTGTGAACTTAACTGAGGATGAACAGGAATGGATGGAGTATTTGAAAAAATTTAATGTTCGCATCATAAAACCAGATAAAGGGGGAGGACTAGTATTCATGGACCCCATAGATTATGAAAATAAAATAGAAAGAATTTTAATGACAGACACATATATGGAGGCATCTTTACATGAATACAATCAAGCTAACCAAAGGATCAAAATATACATAAATGATTTATTCATTGAGGGAAGAATAGACTTGAATATGTCTGATTATATGACTATGTTAGCACCCACAGTACCTATAATTTTCGGGGTACCTAAGATACACAAAGATCTACTAGATCCTCCCCTAAGACCTATAGTAGATGGTAGGAATTCAGCAACCTATGCATGTGCTAAGGTTATAGATGGAATTTTGAAGAAATATGTGACTCAAGAGGCAGGAATATGTAAAGATTCTTGGTCTTTTTTGGAGAAGATCAATGAATTAGATTATGTAAATGAATATAATTTCCTTACGATAGACGTAAGAGATCTATATACTTCCATACCCCAAGATAAATAGAGTGGGTAACTTTGAATCTTAAATCAAAAGGTGCTTCACAGAGTGAAACATCATTCATTCAGGAATTACTAGATATTGTCTTGTCACATAATTACATCTATTTTAAAAATGTTTTTCCATCAAATAAAAGGGGTGGCTATGGGTTCCCCTTGTGGTTCTACCTTTGCCAATTTGGTAATGAATTATTGGGAACACACTTATATTTTTGATGTGGAACACATTCACAACCAAATGGCATATTTTACTAGATTTTTGGACGATGTTTTTATATTGTTCAAAGGGAATGAAGGACAGGCTAAAACCCTAGTAGAGTATTTGAATGAAACAACAGATTTATTAGAATTTACATATAACTTTCATGAGATGGAGATACCATATTTGGATGTATTACTAACTAAAAATACATCCCTTAAAAAATATGAAGCAAGAATTTACAGAAAACCTTCATATTCTAATACTTTTTTACATTTCACGAGTGCTCACCCTTTTTACCAAAAGAAATCGCTAGTAAAGGGCCAACTGGTCAGAGCGGCCAGAATGACCACTACAGAGGGTGATTTAACATATTAAAACAAATGTTCATCAGAAGAGCATACCCCAGTAGAATTTTGGATGATATTATCACTGAAGTTGTTGATAAAAGAAAGAATAGAACATATAGGCCAATACTGAACAAAACTGAAAGGGTAGTTATAAGTGACACCCTGGTAGGAGAGAATAAAACATTTACAGAATATCTAGCCAGTTCCACAATAATAAATGAGGATTCAGATTTTAAAGTGAACTTTGTTATTACATATGGCATGGATTTTGAGCACATCAAGAACATTATAAGGAAGAATTGGAACATTATTACCCAAGATAGGGAACTTTTGGACAAATTGGGTTTCTATCCAAAATTTACAACAAGAAGGGATAGGAATTTCAAAAATATATTTGAAAACTTGGGAAACAATGTAAATAAAAAGAGCAGCATGCAACAATGTTTGACATGTCCATATTGTAAGTTCATTCAGGTAGGGACATCAATAGACATCCAGACCAACAATTATAATACTAGGAGAACATTAAAAAATACAGGAAAATTTAATTGTAATTCCAAAATGGTGGTTTATTTGGCCAAGTGCTCAAATTGTCCAAGATGGAAAAACTAAACGTAGATTAAGAGACAGAATATACGACCACCTATATAGTATAAGGAAAAATAATCAGGACAGTGCATTAGCAAAACATATTGAAAAGAATCCTGGACATAAATTTAAGTTCTGGGTACTAGACCAAATATTACCAAACATCAGAGGTGGGCCGATGGAATTAGAATTAGAGAAATTGGAATTGATATGGCAAATTAGGTTAAATGCATACAATGACCTAGGCTTAAATGATATGTGTTCAATTATGCCTATTTTGAGAATAAAAAGTTTAAGTAGATAAATGAATTGAACACAAGCCCCAATAAAATTAAAATTAAAATTAAAATTTAATGCAGGAGGTTGCTGTAATATGTAATATATAATATTATTTTTTATAATTTTTTTATTTAATAATTTTTTATTTAATAATTTTTCATTAATATTATGTATGACTTTCAACCATAAAGAAACTTGGTTGATACAATATAAGAACAACTTTTAAGTTTTGTAGTTTTTAGTATTATATTTTTTTTAATGAAACCATATAGTTAAATGTTGTTAATTGATTGTTGATCATATGTATAAATTTGTGTACAAGTGTTTTAGAGTATAGCCCTTTAAATTAGCTGCAAGCTGGGGTCAGCTGATTTGAGTAAATACTATTTAAGTAAGTTTTTAATGGAATAATAATTATCTGAAGAAGTCCACATTTTATTTTGAATAAAAGATTGTACCAGTCAGAGTTTTGCCACACCATTTTTCAGTTTATGTTTTAAGGTAGGGTGGACCCCAGCATGTGAGCAGGCATTCCAGAAGCTTAAAGAAACTTTGGGAAGGCCCCCTGTGTTAGCCAGTCCAGATTATAGCAAATAATTTGTTGTGCAAGTGGATGCTTTGAACCATGAGGTGGGGGCTGTACTTAGCCAGATTTCTTCAGAGGGGGAAGAGCCCCCAGTGGTTTATCTCAGTCGTAGGCTCCAATGCAGGGAGGAATGCTATGCAGCTGTAGAACAGGAATGTCTAGCCATAGTGTGGGCACTGCAGAAACTTCAGCCTTATCTGTACGGAAGGAAATTCAGTGTTATGACAGATCACAACCCCCTAACGTGGTTAAACAGAGCCAGCCAGCAAAATGCCAAGTGCTAAGATGGAGCCTAGAGTTGCAAGCATATGATATGTCAGTTCAGCACCGTATTGGGAGTAGCAATGCCAATGCAGATGGGCTTTCAAGACAGGGAATGGGGTGAGGTACACTCAGATAGACCTAACCCTCTCAAGCAATGTTTCTCAAGGGTCACTTGAAAAACTAGCTTGAGTTCTCAGGAGGGGAGAGATGTGAATATTGGGTAGAGATGGGTGAAGGCTGACAGCCTAGCCAAATAGAATTTGATACATAATTCTGGCATTTGTAAATATAAATGTAACATACAGGCTTGTTTCTTAAATGAAAGAAAATACTAAAATGTTGAACTTCAAGATTGTAGCAACATTGCCAGCTACATTAAGGAAAACTAAATCAAGCATTTCACATCTAATTTTTTTAAATTAAAATTATTTCATCACTACCTTTGATTTTTTACAATTCGGCTCTGGTTCAGAAGGCTTCTTACTTATTGTTTTAAGGCTAAATTTAATGACTAGAATTTACATGTGGAATGTCCTTTATTGCTCTAAGTGTAAAAGAATGTAAATGCAGTTTCTATGTGGCCTGGGAACCAGGAAGGTATAAAAGATGATGTAATATTTAGCAGAACTGCAGTTTTAATTTAAACAGTGAGAACCAGAGATTATGATGCATTTTTTTGTCTTGATATCCAACCTACAGCACTGCTTGTTGTCTTAAGTACGTTATCTTAGAAGTGTGTTTTCTTGTAGAAATAGCTAGGACTATAAAGATTAGACTAAGCGTTTTTCTGTTATGTCAGAACTGTACTACTGAATTATTTTACAACCACTGGATAATAATATTGCACAGTAATAATTGGACACCCTTTTAAGGGCCTTTGGGTAGCTGATAATTATTAGCTGATGGATAGTCTGGTGGCACAGCTGCTGATCTGTGTGTCAGCCTTTCCAGGAGTGTCTGTGAAGTTGTATAAATACATATCTCAAAGTGTGTGTGTGTGTGTGTGTGTGTGTGTGTGTGTGTGTGTGTGTGTGTGTGTTTGTGTGTGTGTGTGTGTGTGTGTGTCAGCTACTTGGGCAGGGACATGAAGCACTGGTTGGACAGAGAGGGTACTGGAGGTTAGCTGGACCCTACAGCTGTGCCAGTGCCAGTGGGGAGTCTTATTGGGGACCTGGGGAGCAAGAGAACGACCAGCCCCAGACTTATGGTGATCTCTGTGTGCTCTAAACTGGAACTTTGTAAACTGTGTACAAATTCTGAATGCTTAAAAAGTGCATTGTTTTCATTTTGTTTCCCCAAATCATAATTATGAAACATCTCTCCATTTTACCCACATAAAAGGAAGGACATTCTCCCCATGTTCTATCATCTTTGCCATATGGTGAATTTTTAAGATCATCTAGAATATGCAATGTTGAGACAAATTTGTTGAATAAATATATACATTATGTTTATATTATATAATAGAAGTTATAGTAGCAATAAGAAGAAGCTAGAAAAACTTTGTGTTAAAATCAAAAAATAATGTTGGTGATATGTTGTGGGTCAATATATATTATAGAGAGAATGAAGAAAGAAGAGAAGACAAATATTTTGTTGTTTTGTATAATACAATAACATAGAAGAAAGAGATAGTATTGATTGTAAGATATTATTGGAATTTTATTCACAAGGATGGGGATTTGAGTAAAATTTTAAGTTTAAAGGACATGCTTGTTCATGTTAATTTTGTCTTACCAAAAAATAACTTAGGTGTTTGCCCAACATCTATGGTCACTTATAAATGCAACAGTTGTTCTATTGAAAGACAGATTTTGGCACATCATTTTAGAGATGTACATAACAGTGTTTTTATTTGTTGAAAATGATGATGAAATTTTGAAAAAAAAAAAACTTATATATAAATAGTCTCCTTTATTCTTAAATAGATATACTTTTCCCTATGTGGACTGAATGGGAGAGGTTAATTGGAAATTTTTTATTTAATTGTTTGTATTATTGATTGGTTGAGTTTGTGTTTTGAATAAGGGTTTGGACTGTAACACTTGATCTATATCAAGATGAGCTTTAAGTGTTTTCCAATTTATTTTTATGATATTTTTAATTTCCCATACTTGGGGTCTATATTCAACCACCAAGGCTCTGTAATTCTCCCCCCATGCACCTGAACTTTGGGGGTAGAAAAGTCCAAGTAGGAATTATTAAAAGTAGGCTTCATATAAATAGTGGACTTAAAGCCATTTTCATAGTACATAATATGTGTATCCAAACAATTTATCTTTTTTGAAAGAAAATATAGTTGTAGTCCAGAACCAAGAACATTAATTCAGTTGTCAAATTTAACTTTGATCAACCACATCAATGGTTAAAAATATCAGATCCCTGGTCCAAAGTTCTTTCTTTAATCTTCCTAAAAAAATCCCAGGAATCAGCGATGAAATGAGATACAGACTGCTAGACAAATTTTAACCATTGGTCAATACAAACCCCAATAGGATGGGTTTTTTATCCTGGGCTGCTACAATAAGTCTAAAGTTTTTTTTTGTTTTTGTTTTTTGTGAATCTTGAGAATTCCAAATATGGTGGGGACAACTGGTTTAATTACTTTCATAACCTTGTATGTTTCCTGTGAAATTCTGTAGTCTAGTAAATATTCTTCCAAAAATGAGTCAATGTTTTGATGATCAATATTTACCTCCAAACTAGAGTTTTCACTGTGTGATACCTTAAATCTCCTGTATGTTTCAGCTACATGGCTTGTGAATGCCCATAACTTTTGCATTTTGTGGACATGCATGCTGTGGCCTTCTTATGACCTCATCAGTAAAGCATAAGTGGACTGTTTGACTATCTTATAGAAACATGGGGTCTTTATACAATATTTTCTCCTAACAGATTTTTTTGTTTTCAGTTGGAGTTGCCACATGTTATAGGTCATATTAAAGGTGGGAAAAAGTTTGAAATCTAACAGATTTTGTTTGTTTTCAGTTGAGTTGTACATGTTATAGAGTGCATAAAAGGTGGAAAAGTTTTGAAATGATTTATTGTGGTCTCATTTTTACTAGCATCATAGGTTCATAGGTTTATAGGTAGGTACTAGGCTATTTGCCCGAGGGCATTTATGATATTCTCACCCTCCTTCCCATTGCCTTTTGGGGTTCTTGGTGGAACAGATCTATCCAAATAGATTGGATTCTCCTTTTTTGAATACATATGTGGCCTCTGATCTGTTATTTCCTGTCTGTCACTAGCTAGTGCAAAGTCGATCTGAGGTAATCCTGAGAGGAGCATTATGGGTAAAGCTAAGCTCAAGAGTTTTTAGATACTGAACTGAACCCACAGTCAAGGATAAGTGAAGAGCGACAACACAAATGGAATGTTATGGTAAGACATAACTTCTTTTTCTTTATTTTATAACTCACACCTTACAAAGCATGTCAAACCATGCTTAAATGCATTTTATGGATATACATTTACACTGCATTTAACTCATATTAACAGTAAGTTTCACATACAGCATTACCCTTTTCCATTCCTGTTATATTCCTGGTTGCAGTTATTTCTTTTCCATTGTATGATAATCCTTATCATTTCTCTGTCATAGTGGTTAATCAAATAGCATTTATTATTGTTCTGTCTTTTGCCTTAACTTTCATGTGCCTTTAACCCATCAGTATCATCTCACTTAGCCAATCTTTAAACCTTCATGCCATTCAAATATTCCATTTCTCTGTGCTTGGTACACCTGTTTCTTATACTAAACCCTTCCCCTTTTAACTATTTACATAAGTTCTTCTACCAATCATATCTCCATTGTCCCTCTTTTCCTTCTTTTCATTCCCTGCTCTGCTGTCCTTCTCTTCCCATCTGTACTTCATTCTCCTCTTTGCTCCCAAAGGTCATACCTGTAACTTCATCTGATTTCTGGGGCTGTTTTGACTTCCACTTTTTAGTAATTGCTTTTTATAAACTGTCAGTTTTCCTTGCTGTCTTGTGGGATTTGTTTGATATAGTCTTAATTTAAAATTGCCTGCACATGTTGTTTGGACTTCTCTACTACCTGTCAGTCCCAAAATATGTGTCCCCAGATTCCTCTTTCTCTCACCTCATACTGTCAGCAATTATCCACAGTCCCAGGAAACATCCTTGCCAGTGTAGCCAGTGTTTAAAAATGTTTATGCAGGCATTGCCATGCAAATATCTTAAATCTCTTTGCTTTTGTAACACATCTTGGCAACTTTAAAATACATGTCCATTCCTTATCTAAAATATGTGCTTACAGTTCCTTTTCCCAATTTTCAGTCAGGTTATCCAATTATTTCCTCTATGTTCCTGCCAACAACTCATGTCACTGAGCTGTAGTCCCCTTACAGTCTCCATTCTAGTCTTCATTTATCTGTTAATTTTCTTTCTTATTTTCCTATGTATTTTCCCACTGATCCTTTCATCCAAACGTCCAGGTAGCTTATCTTTGCTTTTCATATAGCTTTGTTACCCCATTCTCCTTATTTCTTGCCCATCTAAGCTTATTGCTACTGCCTGAATTTTCTTTGCTCACTTTATATTCAAACTGCTTTCCAAAATTACTCATGATGAACTTCATCACACCCCAAACTTCCTCTGACTTAGCCAGGGAGAAAAATACCTCATCAGGGCATAATAATATTTTCTCACTCTCCCTTGTAATCATATCCTTTCACTGTAGATTTCCTTATAGCAATTGCTAATGATTCCAGGTGCAATACAAAAACAAGGGCAGAATGGAGCAACCCTGACTTATTCCTTTCACCACTTCTATTTCTCTAACAGCTGAGCTTTTTCTTTCAGCTTAACATTTGATCCTTCAAATACCCTCTTGATTAGCTTCACCCATTTCTCCAGAAAATTCCACCTCTCCAAGAGCTGCAACATTTAATCCCACTTCACACTACTGAATGCTTTTTCTGCATCTAAAGAGAGGAGTACCACCCTCTTTCCCATTTTCTTAGGTATATTGTATAATCATTAACATTCTCAGTATATTATCTACAGTTGTCCATCACCCAACAAATCCCATCTGGTCTATATGTGTTATTTTTGCAAACACATTAACCAGTTTCTCTGCCATAATTAACGTGAAACACTATAATCATGGTTTAAGATTGATATGGGTCTGTATTAGGACATTAACAGTGGATTCTTACCGTCCTTTAATATCACTGTTATCCCAACTTCCTTCCATGTACCTTGTACTGTTCCCCCTCTTAATATAATATTAAACAATCCTATATAGCCAGATCTGTATTACCTCCTGTTTTGCCTGTTTCCTCATCTCAATAGGATGTCCATCACTTCCCAGAGCTTTCTCTTTTGCAATCTTCCCCATTATCTTCTCCATTTCCTTCCTTGGTATTGGGGTAATCCGGTTTTGACTTGTCATCTTCCCCTAATAATATCAGGTCTGTTCCCTCCCACCATGCTATATCCATCCTGCCTAGATTCCTGTACAGTTTTTTCTTTTTTGCTCACATCTGTTTTAGTACAGCCAGTACAAGTCATGTATGTCTGCGCTGATGCTTACACCTGTGATGTGATTGAGCATTGGAGAAACATGTCATAACCTAAACAATGCTATATTTTGGACATCAACAATATTGATACAGGCAGCAATTGTCTCAATTCCTGCCTTTGCTAGGAATTCTGCCATCAGGTCGTTGGACCCCTCATATAGTTCCAACAGCAGTGGTTGTCATTACACTAGCTTCTACAGCCATTAGGCATCTCTCAGATATTTCTGTTAGGGCTTTTAAGTGCATCAGGGATTTTTCTCCCCATGAATTATTCTTTTGACAGACCCATGTGCCCATGTAGATTTTTGTACAAAGGTCTTCAGTCCTAGACAAATGAATATTGTATTTATCCGACTCTAAGCCTCCACTGTAAAGACCTAAGAAGTCTCTTCAAATAGTTAAGGACATTGAATCCACTTTAGATTCATCTGTCAAATACTCTGATGAAGATGAGGAGGCTGACCCCCCCCCCCCGTATTCCTTGAATATGTCATATTCAGGGGAATATTTGCACTTAAAGCAGCCAAAGGTAGGTTGTCTGTCCCCCTTCCTTCTTTCCATAGAAGGCTGCAGAGGCCTGTAGATTCACCACACAGTCCTCCTGGGTAATTCCTCATTTGATGGATATGTAGAAGGACATAGTCAAAGTTATATGGCAAAACTCTAGAGTGTAGCTTCTTTCACAAAGAAAGCTGATTGTATCTTCCAGTCCCCATAGAGAATGTTCAGTTTGAACAGAGACTCCTAAACCAGATACTACTCTTTCTGCAGCCATTCGAGAAAAGTTCCAAACCCTAAGATGCTGTCCATTCAGCCAGTTATCAATCTGGCAAAACGGGTAGCTGTATAGATTTGGAAAGCATGTTCACATTCATCACGTTGTCCATGTGGGTGCAGAACTATCATTCATGTATTTTCAACAGGACTTGGCTGGTGAAATGTACTATATGTTGGAGGGGTAACTGATTGGCCATTGAAGGAAAACTTGAATGAATAGGCCACTAATTCTTCAAATATTAACAGCCTTGTGGTGGTCCACATGTTGTATAATGTGGCAGATGGTGCTGATAGAGCTGCAGAATCTGGCATTTCCTTGTACTGCAGTACTGACAACATCTTACAGACTTTGCCATGGGCAGCAAGCAAATATTTCAGGATCCTTCCTTTACTAAACCTCTGCTATTTGACAAGAAAGTTTACCAATACCAAGAAAATATGGAAAGGCACAACAAGAACACTTTTGGAGAGTATTTAACAGAATGCAGAGGAGACAACTCCATATGTGTTTCAGGCATGGCACACAGTAACAATAGCAGAGCAGCAGCATGTGGAAAAAAGACAGTCCTCTTAAGACTGTTTTCCAACAAGGTCATGGAACAAAGGTAGGGATCCTTGGCAATTACCAGTGAGCAGAAGTTAGACTCATGGTGGGCAGTAACAGTTATAAGACCCTGCTATACTTCTCTGCTCTGAAGGCAGACAGGGGTCGGTTCCCTGTCCACTGAAGGCTAAGAATAAAGATTACTAAGGACAGGTGGTTCAGGAAAATAATTTCCAGAGTGTATGCTATCCCCATTCTTATTCATCTTCAAATATTTCTGTCACACTTGTTGAACATCTCACAAAAGTCAGTGACAAGGAAAGAGGTATTGAGCATCTTAAGGGAAAAAAGCCACTCAAGAGGTCTCGCTGAACCAGAAGAGCTTAGAATTTTATTCCAGTTTTGAGAGTGTGCCTGTGTGCATATGTGTCAAAGAAGACAAAACCTCAGGCACATATTTAATAACCATATAGAATACTATATTTATAAAGTAGCAGAAAGTATTTGAAGAACCTCATACACATATTTAATAACTGTATAGAATATTATATTCATACAGCAGCAGAAAATATTCAAAGAACTAAGCCAACATGGCAATGGAGAAAGGAGATTCTACAAATATGGAAGACTACAATTAGGGATACAGAAAATAGTCAAGAGGGAGCTGGGATTTATTGTAGAAAACTAACAAAAGAATCAAGGCATTGGGAGCAAATAATTAGAGATGGAAAGGTAACAGAATGGGAATAATTTATTTGGACTGCAGGCTGGAGATTGCCTTCCCTGTCGAAGACAGATAGAGTATAGGCAAAGAGAAAGAAATAGGGAGGTCCTAAGTGAAAGACCTGCACAAGTAGAGTTTTAGTAGAATCTAGAACAGAAGCTGCTGTTAAAAAAGGAATAATTAGTAGAGCATATAAAATATTGCATGATAAGTATAATAATCAATCAGAGGTGGTTAGAAAGGATTGGGAAGAGAGCAATTCACAAAGAACCAATGGGGGATACATGTATGTCTCTCAAATATGCAACAAAGTCTAGAAGATGTAGAATCTTTGCTTGGAAGTGTTTAGGTATTTTTATACTCAAGTAGACTCCAAAGAATTTTTCCTCAGGTAGACACAGCAACTGTTGGAGGTGTGATGGGGAAGAAAGAGGTAATTAGGAACATATTTTCTGTGAGTATGATGAGTTAGCAGACTTTAAAAATTTGCTGCAGACTACTCTGTCAGAGATACTGGGTGAGCAAATTGATATAACTAAGCAAATGATTTTTTAAGCTATGATACAGAATCAGAATTGTCTAGACACAGTAAGGACTTGCCGAGTGTAATTATGGTGGCTGCCAATAAAAACGATTACTAAAATGGAAATCAAAATCTAAATCAGCTGTACTAGAGGTAGTGAATATAGTAACAGAGCTAAAACAACTGGAATTGGGAACATTAAAAAGGGTAGGAGCAAATTACATGAAAAAATGGGAATGGTGGGCACAATACATGGAGAGGAAGAATGAAGTTTAAAAGAAGGAAAGATTTGAATGAGCTATGTAATGTTTGACTGACAAAGACTGGATAGATTATGAGTGATTTATAATGTTTGCAACTAAAATTATGTCAGTATGATTTGTAATGTATAATATTTGCAACTAAAATTATGTCAATATGGTTTGCTTTCATGTATAGAAATGCCTGATTGCTTATGCCATACATGATAAGTTAATAAAGAAATGTCTTGTTTAAAAAAAAACTCAGGCACATATTGATCTCAGTGGCATAAGCACCTTCATCCCAGTAGAAACCTGTCATCTAGTCACAGTGGAGTCTGTCATGTTTTGTCTGTTGAAGGAGACTGTATATGTTCTTTAGACCTCCAAAATGCTTGCCACCACGTCAGAATTATCAAGAAGTTTGAGGTTTCTGTGCTTCCAGGTCACAAAGAGTTGTTATCATTTTAGGACCCTATCCTTCAGTTTCATCTATGTCCTCGGGATGTTCACAAAGTACCTTCTTTCCTTTTCTTTTCAAATCTCCAGAGTTGGTGCTAAATTGAGCCCAGCAGTTTTAAGTCTGGAAGTCAGTTTCAGCTTCAGAGACTTATTTATTATTATAAAGAAATAAGAGGCTTGCTGAACATGAGACAGATAATGATGGAATTTAAAATATAGTGGAAATAGAGAGATATGGAAGCAAAGTAATAACATTGTTTAGAATGAGTGGCAAAAGTTAAAATGTTGCAAAAGAAGAGGAGGCTTACAGATCAAGAAGAGAAACAGCAGCAATGTGCTAAGAAGAAAAGAAGTGAATTTCTGGGCAATACACATGCTTTTAGAAAAATCGCTATTAAACCCTTGATCTGATGTCAGTCTTCATGTAATCCTTGACAGTGGGCTCAGTTCCGAGCCTCAGAACTGAATTGGCTATTTATTTCAGCTCTCGCCTCCCAAACTCTCAAGCCAGGCTTTTGCCAATAATGCTCTTCACAAAAGTACCTCAGATCTCATTTGCTGCTTCATGTGTCAGACGTGTTCAACCGCTCTCGAGACTTGGTTAAAGATTTAGTAAGTTTTTCCATAATTTTTCCTTGATTTTTCTCTTAATAAGGTCTTTTTTCTCTCCTAGTGTAATTTTTCTTTGCCAGCTGCTCTTGTTATTGTTTCCACGTGTGAGAGTGTCTTTCTATCCACTTTTCTCTCTACCATTGGTAGTTTCTGTCATAGTACCATTGTTGGTACTCCTCTCTTACTTCTTATAGGGTATTCCTGTTTACCATAGTTGGAATTTATATAAATATATATATATATATATATATATATATATATATATATTTATATATATATATATATATATATATGTGTGTGTGAGTGCTTGTGTGTGCCTTCTGTGGAAGGTTGGGCTGGCAACTCGACACTGCAAAACTCCACTGCCAATCATGAGCGGACAGGTGATCCGCTGTGGGAAGAAGAAGATATATATATATATATATATATATATATATATATGCACTACAGTGTGTTAGAAATTACCTTTTCCCCACTGTGGTGTAAGGTTGGGTTGGCAACTCGACACTGCAAAACTTGCCACTGCCAATACATGTAGCGGAAAGTGTCTGGGATGTTATTTGTAGTTGCTTCATAGTTTTCAATGATTTGAGATTCGAAGAAATGAGTTTTCGATGAAATGGGTTTTGGACAATTTGGTCTCGATGGTTTGCAAT
This sequence comes from Protopterus annectens, assembly GCF_019279795.1. Lineage (NCBI taxonomy): Eukaryota > Metazoa > Chordata > Ceratodontiformes > Protopteridae > Protopterus > Protopterus annectens. Next base: position 1,023,892,832 of record NC_056744.1, read on the forward strand.
TCAATGAAATGATAATTCGATGATATGAAGTGGAACCATATATATATATATATATATATATATATATATATATATATATATATAAACTTTACTCCCTGTCATTTTTTGTGTAAGTGAGTAACTATTCTAATTTTCTTTCTTTATGGCTGAAAAGGCTGCGTCTCCAGCCATATCTTCTAAAGGCACCTCAGGTTTTAGGAGGTGTCTTAAATGTCAGGGGAAAATGCCCAATTCGGACAGACATACACTGTGTGTTTATGGTTTAGGTAAAGTTCATTTACAAGAAAGTTGCTCTATCTGCCATGGCTTCTCTATCAGAACTCTTACAGAACATAAGAATAAGCTTATTTTGAAAGGCCATTTGAAGAGTGACTTGGAAGAGGCCATTTCTGTGTCAAAAACAGAAGCCAGTTCATCTTCATCTTCTTCTCCTTCATTTAGAAAGCATCCCTCCTATCAGAGCTAAGAATGCTTCAAAGCAATCTTCGGTACTGGCCACTGCAATGGTGCCGAAAACAATACATGACTCCAAACCAACAAAAACCTCAGAGCTGACACTGGTTTCCTTGGCACCGACAGACAAACTGGTACTGGAATGCCCTCAATTGATGTCAATACCAAGGTCCAGGTACTCTCCTTCTATTGATCCCTTTAAGAATAGACCTCCAAGTCCCTTCATCGATGTCAGATCCCCTAGATCGCTGTCAATGGCATCGGTTCAATCCACTAAGAGTCTCTCTGAGGCCAACATCTTGAAACTGGTGGATCAGTTCCTCACAGCAAGGGGGTTGTCTTCTGTTCCTAGCCAACCTGGCATTGTAACCACTCCTAATACGACAGCACCTATTCCTCCTCCAACTCCAGTCAAGACATTAGAGCCCTCGGTATCCACACTCCTGGTGTCGAATGTCTCAGTTCCGGTAGCAACTTTGTCTCCAGTACCGAGAGCTGCCTTGAGTTCCTCTGGCCTTTTAGTCCTCGCAAGCCTCATGGGGTCTAGACTCCTTGGTTGGGTCCGAGGTTGCATGGATCAACTTCTTTAACTTCGAAGCCATCCATGACCCTTAATGCTTCGGCCTCTGTAGGACTGACCCAGGCTTTGGTTTCAGGGGTTGCCTCCTCAGTGCGGGGTGGAACCTCTAGTCCGAAGGAGTCTATTTCAGTTCCCGGCTGCCATCCCTCTATGGAGAGACAGGCCTTTTGAATCTTGGAGAAGGCCTTGTCCATTGGGGACTCACAGTCTGTCACCTCTGTCGGGACAGATCTCTACATCCCCTTGGCCGGAGCTTCCATTGGTTTCATTCCCAGGAGAGAGGGCAGAAATCCTCCAGGAAAGACTCACCTTGGTGGTCTCCACTTCGGACACTTCCCCAGAGCATCCCCCTGAGGAAGTACCCATAAAGAAAAAGTGCAAGAGGAAGCACTTAGACTCCCTGGAGGAGTCTTTCACCAAAGACACCGACTTCGATTAGAGAGAAGGTTCCCCCAGGTCACCCCCTGATGATATTTCCTTCAGGGGCATCCTGCAAATCCTAAAACAGAGGGGTGGCTGGTCTTCTCTCCAGCCTTCTTCTGAGGAGTTGGTATACCTGGAGGCTTTTCATGCCCAACCTCTACTTCTTGGATCTCTGCACCCGCTGACAATCTCATTAAACTGATTGCTCAGTGGGCGTGGAAGATGGCCGACTCCATTGAACTGATCCCCAAAAGACCTGATCGGATCCTCTCAGCCCCTAAGGATGAGCAACACTGATCTAAAGGCATACCCATTGATGCCATGGTGATAGCACAGCCACTAAGAAGGAACTTGCTGAGGAAGGTTCGACTATCTATTCTCCTAACAAGGAGTCTAGCACTATGGATAGGTTTGGGAAGCATGTTTATGCTTCAGCGACCTTTGCTCTCAGGTCCCTGAATTACATGGCACATTTCATGAGATTGCAGAGGAATCTTATCAAAGAGCTCTCAGGAACCCTTTCAGGAGCAGTAGCTGAAGAGGCATGTGACAAAGTTGCCTCACCACTAGCAACCTTTGAACTGATTTCTAACTCATCCATGAGGCTGATTGCCCATGCAGCTGAAGGGATTACAAGAGTGGCAGGTTCAGGCATAGCCATTCGTCAACACTCCATTTGATGGATCATCCCTATTTTGGCCAAAGTTAAAGACATGCTTGCCAGATGTGAAAAAGATGGGAAGACTCCTTATGCCTTAAGCATATGCTTCTACACTCCTCAGAGGCCTTACTCTAGGAACCAGAGAAGTGGGAGACTATGGTTTAAAAAATCCCAAGGGCCTTTCCAGGATTCTCATGGCAAAGTCTTCCCCTGTGGCACAGGGGGAAGTAAAGGAAGACGCTGCCCCAGAGGTAGAAGTGGCCCACAGTACCAGGGGTCCAGTGATTCCTTCTCTGGGATTTTCTACCAGCACCCCTGAAGGGAGGCCCGATTGCCCTCCTCTGGAGGCAGTCGGGGGATGACTTTCACTGTACCACCCTGTCTGGAAACTAATAACTATGGACAAATGGGTGCATGGAATAATATCCAGAGGTTACAAAATCCCACTATCTTTACTTCCAAAAACCCAGAAAAGACCCCCAGATGTTCCATCCAGTCATAGGGAAGCAGCAGTCATAGAAATTCAAAGACTGCTTGACAAAAAAGTCATCCAAAAAGTCCCACCAGACCAAATAGGATTTGGGTTTTACTCAAGGTTCTTTTTAGTGCCCAAAAAAACAGGGGACTGGAGACCATCTTGGATCTCAGCCAGTTACACAAGGCAGTTCAGCAAACCAAATTCCGGATGGTCTCAGTATAGTCAATACTTCCATTCTTGGAAAAAGATGATTGGATGTGCTCTGTAGAGCTCCAGGATGTGTATAACCACATAAAAATGGACAAGCGCTCCAGGAGGTTCCTGTGCTTCTGGCTGGGAGCCGGTCATTTCCAGTTCAGAGCACTGCCCTTTGGATTCACCTTAGCCATCAGGGTGTTCAAATGCATGGCAGTGGTTGTGGCTCATCTCAGACTGCAAAGATTTCTATTTTTTCCATATTTCAATGACTGGCTCCTGCTACCACCAGACATCAGAATGGGCAACAGATTACACTCTGCATCTCTGTGCATCTCTAGGCATCACAATAAATTACAAAAAGTCAAATTTACAACCTTCTCAACAATTATAATTCATTGGAGCCTGCTTAAACACAGTTACAGGAATTGCTTCACTTCCACTAGAAAGACTACAAAGGATCAGATCCCAGATCAGACAAATTATCCAAAACAGAAGGGTTTCAGACAGATTAGTCCTACAAGCATTTGACTTTTGAGGCAACCTCAATCACTCTTGTTCCCTTAGCAAGATATCACATGTGAATCTTACAACGGTTACTTGCCTCCCAGTGTTCTCTGATACAGCAACCAATGTCTTACCTAATTGTGATTATCAATCACTACAAAAAGGATCTTTTGTGGTGGCTCCATTCCAATCAGATTCTCTTGGGATGACCTTTCATTCTTCTGCAACCCCAAGCCATAATGACCATGGATGCTTCCCAGATAGGATGGAAGGGGAACTGTCTGGGAAGGACAGTCCAAGGCACATGGTCCCAATTAGAGGACAACTTGCAAATCAATGTTCTGGAGATGAGGGCAGTGCTGTTAGCCTTGTAAGCATTCCAGAACGCCCTTCCTCTGGGAATAGTAGCAATTCAAATGGACAACATGTCGGTAGTTTGGTATATCAACAAACAAGGGAGAACCAAATCTTACCCATTGTGTCATGAAGTCCTTGGTGTTTGGCAATGGGGGATTTCTTCCAACTGCTTTCTCACAGCAATGCACATTCCAGGGAGCTGCAATGCGATAGCGTACAAACTAAGCAGAACCATTCTTATGCCTCACAAGTGGTCTCTCAGTCATCTGGTGGCGAAAGAGATGTTTCATCACTGGGGCCAACCTTGCTGCAGTCTTTTTGCATCCCCCCTAAACAACAAGTGCAGCAGTTACTTTGCCCTAATTCCCTCTCCAGAAGAGTCACCCAGAGATGCCTTCTCCACATCTGGCCCCCCGGTCTCTTCTGTGCCTTTCCTCCACCTCCCTTGATATCCCATTTTCTAAAGAAAGCCAAGAGGTCAGATAATTCAGTAATCCTCATTGCCTTCTTCTGGCCTCAACAAGTTTGGTTTTCTTTCCTTTGGCCTCATCTTCTTTGGGAAACACAGATACTGGACCCAGCTCCAGACCTGCTGTCCTATCTGGAGGGCATGGTTCATCCGAACTTCCCTCATCTGAAGCTCACAGCATGGCTTCTCCAATTCCCATGATTGCCAGACATGCATCCCTTTCTTCACCTGACTGTCAAATCATTGTAGCCCATCACAAACCTTCAACCAAGAAACTATATTAAAGTAAATGGGAATATTTTGAAAATTGGGTCATTATGAATGAACCTGAACCTTATACAACCCCTTTTCATAAAGTCCTAAATTTTTTTAGCAAACCTCTATCAATCTAGTTCTTCTATCTCAACACTTAAAGAACCAATTCCTCCTTGGGATCTAACACTAGATCTCCAGTCCCTTACTTTGTCTCCCTTTGAACCATCAGCTAATTGTGACTTAAAGTCTCTGTCTTGGAAAATTTTATTTTTAGTGGCTATCACATCTGCAAGAAGGGTATCTGAACTTCAGGCTCTGTCCTGCAAACCACCCTATATAATATTTCACAAGGACAGGGTTTCCCTTAAGACTAATCCATCCTTTTTACCAAATGTAGTCTCAGAATCTAATATCAACTAAACACTTCAACTTCCAGTCTTTTCCCCTAATTTTTCCAACAAAGGGGACTATTCCCTTCATTTATTAGATATTCACAAACAGTTATATTTTTATCTTCACATAGCAAAAGACTTCCAAAAATCTGGTCAATTGTTTGTTTCCTTTTCTTCCCTTTCTTTAGGCAATCCATTTTCAAAGATTACCTTGGCTAAATGGCTTAGAGACTGTATTACATATATTTGTCAATTGAATGGGCTCCATCCTTCTCACCCTGTCAAAGCCCATTCAACTAGAGCTGTGGCAACTTCTGCAGTTTTTTATGCCGGAGCTTCTTTAGATGACATTTATGCAGCAGCTACGTGAGCTTCTCCTCATACTTTTATCACTCATTACAAACTGGATCAGGTCTCCAGGGACGGGTATCATTTGGTTCGATGGTGCTCAGGATCTCAAACACGTATCCTACATAGAGAGGCTAAAAGCCCTGTCCCTCTACTTAGTCTCATACAGACTGCTCAGAGGTGACCTGTGTCTGGCATACAAGGCCATTTCAGACTTAGCCTTGATGGAGTTGCTGCATATCCGTAAGTCAGACTCCACTCTCGCAGCCTGCACAAGGTCTCAGCCCGGTCTGTTAAAAAACTGGGTACTCTTCAGAAGCGATCAACATGTTTTAAGTAAACTAGGAAATGCCCCTATAGTAACATATAGGAGGGGTAGGAATCTTAAAGACTATTGTGAAATTAAGAATACAGTGGTGAAAACTCCTGGCATGTACAAGTGCCAATCATGTAACTATTGTTCATCTATGCTAGAATCCAACAGGTTCAGTGTGAATGATTTACATTTCACACTGAGACGGAGGAATAATTGTAACTCCAGTTTTGTTGTCTACCTTGCAGTATGTCAACTTTGTCCTGCATTTTATGTAGGCAAAACTGAGAGGAAACTCATATGAACACCTTTATGCAATTAGGAAAGGTAACATGGTAAACGCATTGGCTAAACATGTAGCTCAATTTCCTGACCACAGATTTAAGTTTTTAGTTATAGATCAAGTTCAAAAGGACGTTAGGGGTGGGCCTGTTGCCCTAAAACTTGAAGAGTTGGAGTTAGGCTGGCAAATTAGATTGAATGCTTATAATTTGCCAGGCTTGAATGAAGGTTGTGTTATTAGCAGTATTTTAAAACTGAGAAGTTTAAAACGCTAAAAATTTTTGTTTAACCTTTTATAATTCATATACATATATACTTTTTATACATTTTTTACACATCTTTCTGTATATTATATGTATATTCAGATTTTAGATTGTATACTAAGTTTGTATGTATGATGTAGTCAGTGTAAAGGGAGGTGTTGATTATTTGTTTTATTTTATTACTTCATTACTTTTCATTTGTTTTTACTGTCTTATGTTATTGTTCTAAATACTGCTTTGATACTGTTTCTTTAAATTAGGAGTAGTAATTAGGAATTTGATTGGGTGGATTTTTGTATTTAAATGTACCTAAGTGTATTTTAAAATGTCTGAAGAAGTTTGTGTTTGAGTCATAAACGAAAAGCGCTTCACTATACCTTGTGTGTGCCTCTTCATTCTGCTCTGTGGATTTATCAGTTTGTGGTTTTCTGTTTTGCAGTTCGTTCGTTCGGTCTGTGACATTAAATAGAACTTGTTGGTGGGATAGATTTCTGTCCCAATGACTCCCCCATCTGTGGAATGGACTTCCTCTCCATGCCAAGTAGAGTACCTCACTAGCCCTCTTTATGATGAACCTGTATGACTGGATGGGAAACAGAAAATGTACCCCTGGGATCCCACCTGTGTCCCTGCTGGATAGGGAAAACAGATGCTGACTTTGTGGGAACATGGGTGAAATTCTTGGCTAGGCTTATAAGGGTCTTTAGGCCAATAGCCTAGTATTGTTCTATAAACCTATGAAAGCTTTTGATAGAGTTAGGTAAAAATGTATATTCCTTTGCCATGCTTAGTTTAGGAGTTTTTTTATATACCTTTATTAAATTATCACTTCAGGCATAGGCACACATACATTCAATGAAAAGAAAACAAACCATATTAACATTTTTCTATTTGTATACATTATATGACACTTATGTTTTCTTCTTTATAACTGTCATCAGTCCAAGATTACATAAATTGCTCAATCCTCACCTTCCCTTAAACCTCACTTTTCCCCTGAACATTATTCATCAGCATGTATTGTTACCACAAATTACATTTATTTCTGTATAATTTTCTCTTTTCCTTTTCTAATGATCACTCTTCCAGTTCTTTTATCTATTTTATAATATTCATTATTTCAAATACAGTCTGTTTAGACTTTGAGTTCCATTTTCTAGTAACTGTGTTTTTTAGCAGCCAAGAGAATTAAACTTAGCAAGGCCTTATTGTGTCGAGGCAATTCAAATCATATGTTCCATCTCAAAAGAATAATATACTTAGTTACAGCCATTTATTCCTCCAATATTTCTGACAGTGTATTCTGTAGGGAATTTTTTAAATTTAATGAAAAGTGAAGCTCAAACCGGAGTAAGCAGCCAAACAAATGTCCAATATCCTAATCGTAAACGGTTTATTGTTCAAAAACACAATACGTTTTCATTACCTTGTCTAAAGTAACTTCATCAGAGAGAAACAAACAGGAATACAAAAAAGCACCAAAATTTAAACTAAAAATGACGTAATCACAAGGCTGAGTTCATCATACAAAATACAGTTCTCCTGGCTGTCAATAATTATCTGTTAAAACAGCAGTACAGTAGCTAGTACAAGATAAATACGCTACATAAGTGTATGTGCGTCAGTTAAAAACAAGCTTCTAATAGATAATGAAAACGTATTGTGTTTTTGAGCAATAAACCGTTTACGTTTAGGATATTGGATATTGGTTTGGCTGCTTACTCCGGTTTGAGCTTCACTTTTCATTGGGTTTGTGTCTTGTGCATCTGAATTTTTTTAAATTTGCAAACTCACTATAATCCAAAAAGCATGTTTTCCGATGCCTCTTTCTTCATCACACCTTGAACATTTGCTATCAACCCGAGGAAACTTTTTTTGACGTCTGCTTGGGTTTAAAAATACCCATGCAGACACTTCTAAGCAAAAGTCCTAAATCTTCTGGATTTTGTTGCATACCTGGAAGCGATACATATGCCTTCCTATTGTTTCCTTGTAAATTGCTTTTCCAGTCTCTCTTCCTGATCTCTTCTAACCTCCTTTGACTGATTTTTATAGTTATTGTGGAGTATTTTATATGCAGTACTAATTAGCCCTTAATTAATAGCAGCTTCTTGTCTAGATTCAACTAAAAACTCTACCACGGCAGGGCTTTCACTTAGGACTCTGCCTACTAGGGGAGGCAGTCTGTAACTTGCAATCCAAACTTCTTCTTGGCCTCATCCAACTCTTATTACCTTTCCATCTCTAGTTATTTGTACCCAATACCTTGGCTCATTTGCCAGTTTTCTGCAGTAAATTCCAGCCCCTGCTTGCAGTCATCCCTATTGACAAAATCTCCTTTTTCCATTCCCGAGTTTGCTTAGTTCTTAGAATACTTTCTGCAATTTTATGAATATAATATTCTGTATGGTTGTCATTATTTTTAGGATTCTTAATTGTGAAGCTCACATGTTAAAGTTTTTCTTACTTGTTTTGAAAGCATGAGGAACATCACTGCCACTGTTCTTTCTTCTTAAGACAAACTTTCTCTAAATGATCATATTGCTTCTGTTTATCAAGTAACCAAACATTGAAGTGCGCTTATGACTCTGCTGATACCTAATCCAGAGCAGCAGGTACTGGGTCTCTTAGTGGGAAGATTTTGCATTCTCAGAATTACAAAAGATGTTAAAGCTGACATGTGGAATTCTCCCCTTGATAGGGAAGTTGTATCTGGAACATCTTTCTGCTGAGGTCCTAAAAGATGTGTCAAGAGAGGGGACGTTGAGTCAAGAGATGAATCAGATTTTTCAGCCTTCCTTCTCTACGTTTATGTAAGATTTAATTCCTAACTCGGGATCTTTTAATAAAAAGCAAAATAAGCAGTCTGTATGAATGTTAGGCAAGCAGGCATTCAAAATGCAGCAGCAAGGAGGCTCCAAAAAGTATGGGGAACCTCCCACTAATAAGGACAGTCCATCAAGCCCCACCCGCAATCCTGTAAGTCTTCCCCAAAATCTCTCAGCTTCTTTCTTTGGCCACAGCTAATAATATACAAATGGATTCTGAGAGTGATCCATCAGGGGTACAGATGGTAGTGGGAGTCCCTACCTCCTTTCTGGGAATTACTCCTCATATTACCTCCTGCTATTCAGGATTTGTGGGATCAAGGGTTAATAGAACCTTATGTTCATATTGATCACTTCTGCAGTAACCTTAGCTGTATGGGTTATATCCTGCATAGGATATTACAGCTGGCTATTTTCCAAAACTTTAGGGCACCTTCCATGTACTCAGACTGTTAACAGAAGCTAAGCTGACAAAAAAGACAGGTTTGGGTGCCAAGCCCCTGAGAGCTTCTTGCTGTTGAAGAGAGCTATCATCTGCTGGCTTTCAAGGATCAATGGTTTGCTTGTGCTGCTCCTTTGCTGGGAAGATTAAGTTCCCTTTGGGGAAAACTATACCATGTAAGGTATTTATTCTTTTAATGTACTTTCCTGTTTAGGAAATGTATTCTTTTAGTTAGGAGTTTAGTGATTTAATGGACTGTCAGAAAACTTAACTGTACTTTTAAACAGGAGAGTGCTTTTTTTCCTGTCAATTCTAAAACTTGTTTAAAGTAGGGGAACACCATTTTTCAATAGAGAAATTGGGTATATTTTACTTTTTGTGGATGGCAAAGTGTTTCAAATGGCCTTTTACTTTGCTTTTGTGATGGAAAAGTAAGTTTTAATGAATGTAATGTTTTACTGCCTTGTGCTGCTTGTTTCCTTGCCAAAGAGGCACCATTTTTATCTTGATCATGGAAGAAATTACTGGTCCCATGGTTGGTCCTTTTTCCAGCTACAAAAAAAAAAAGTTAAGCAAAAAGACTTTGCCACCACAGGCAGGCTAGCAATTTGCCTCAGTCACAGGTGGGTGACTGCTATGGCTAAAACTGGTTCCTTAGACTACTCGTCTTTTACCCTGGATCTCTCTGGTGTACCACCTACAGCCACTATGGACCTGGGATTTGCCACATCCTCTGTGGCTGTTGGGGTCCCCGCAGTGGACAAAGGAGAGCCACTCTTGTTGGTCCTGGGATGGGGAACAATGAAGACTTCCCTGTTTAGTAAGAATATTGTGCCGTCTCTGATGAAGTAGCTGCTGACTCAATTTTTCCTGTCAAAAACAAACAGAAAACTAAATATCTATCTACTTCTCCACAAATTTCCTTAGACAAGAGTAGTTTACTGTATCTAGCTTAGGGTTTAATTCAGGCTACCGATCCTTCTTATAAGGTGTTTTTTGATAAAAGAAAGAGGGATGCCACTTTTCCTGAAGGGATTCAAGATTCTGAATCTAGACCAGAAGACAAAGGGATAGATGCAAGGTTTTCTTCTCATATTTCTGATTCAGACTCTGGAGAGTTCAATTTCTGATTTCCAGTGTTGGGGGGGGGGGGGTCTGTTTCTCTGAGACTGGAATGTGCCAGTGTATTCAGTGGGAAAACACTGATGTTTCTCAGTCCCTCAGAAAATACCATGAGTGGTAACAGAAGGAATTTCCAGAACCATCACCCATTCCTCCAGTTCTTTCAGCTTTTGAGGATGTGGTACAGCAGTTAACGTTGCCGCCTCACAGCAAGAGGTTCTCTGGTTTGATTCTTGGCTGGGGTGCCTACTGCGCGGAGTTTGCATGCTCTCCCTGCATTCACGTGGGTTTGCTCCGGGTACTCCGATTTCCTCCCACAATCCAAAGACATGCATCTAGAGCATTTCTCCCCGGGCCTCCACTGAAAATAGGCTCTGTCCTAGTTGGACTTTCTTAGTCAACAAAATGATAAATAAAATAAAAAAATTAAATGTGTGTATCACTGCCTTCAGTTTTCCTCAAAGTCAGCCTGCCGTCTCTAAAAAGGCAGAGAAAATGTATAAAGTTCATCAGTCTTTTAACTTTTTGCACACTTATCCCAAACCAGACCCGGCACCTATAGCTTTAGTTAATTGTATTGCTGCTAAACATTTGGTTACTGCCAATCCTGCTCTTTCTGACAAAGATGGGAAGATTAGTTATAAGTATGGGAAACAAGTGTATGCTTCTGCAGCTTTGATTTTCAGAATTTTGAATAGTCAGGTTCGTATGTTAAAGGTTATTCTGTGAAAATATGAGGAATGTTTTTGCAGCAGTTTTTTCTTGTGAGGAAAAATCAACCTTAAATAATTTAGCTTCTTCCATTTTACTGGTCACAACTCATTGTTTACAATGTGTGCACTCAGCTTATACTTCTTTTAGGGCTATGGCCATCGGTATTGCACTCAGTTTATACTTCTTTTAGGGCTATGGCCATCGGTATTGTTTTGAGGAAGTTTGCCCTGTTGTTTCCTCAGAACCTCCTAGATGATGTGAAAATGAGATTTTAAGTTATGAAAACCAGGAAAAACGGCAACAAATACAAAACCACCAGACACTGGAGCTGCAAAGCTGAAACGGTTTATTCTGGTACCTCGGCTAAAAATAGCCTTCAAAGGAATAACCATTCAAACTTCTTTACATCTTTTACAGTAAAATCCAAATTATTCATTAAACAATTAAGTAATTAAACAATTGAATAATTAAATATGACAAGAAGCCTGATGCCTAAAGTTAAAGAAAGAAATGCATTAATAGGCCACAAAAAAGAAAACAAATACAAAAGCATTGAACAAGATGATAACATATATTGATTATATACTATTATAATATACCAGTACATATCAACATGTAGTAGGAAAAGTAATTAAATAATTTATAGGTATCTAATAAAATATGAAAAATACCTTTAAATAGTAATATTCATTTCCAAATTCAATCCTTTAGGTTTCAAAGTACCAAACATTAAAATAAACCTACTTTCTAAATTCAATAACATTTGTAAAAAAATACCAGCATTATAAACATCCGGTCTAGCTAACGCACAAAAAAATAAAGAGTCCAGAACACCATTATGAACAGTATTAAAATGTTCAGATATTGGACTTTCCATCCTATGATTTCTAATGTCCCCCATGTGTTCCAAAATCCGTGTCTTTAGCTGACGTTTTGTTTGGCCTATATAATATTTAGGAGGAATACAACCACAACCCACAAGATATACAATCCCACAAGATTTACAATCAAATTTATCAGTGGCCTGATATTTAACACCATTAATACAACTACCTGATAAATTCTTAACTTTAGAACAAACTTTACATTTGCCACATTTGAACATCCCCTCTGATTTAAATCTGCCATCCAACAAATTCATCTCCCTAGTTTTTCGCTTTGGCTTCAGCATTTCCTTCAAATTAGCATATCTTCCATAAGAAAAATAAACTCTATTAGGAAAAAGCTTACCTAATTCATCATTCTTACAAACTATAGGCCAAAGAAAATCTACAATCTTTTTCAAAATTAAAGAGAAAGGAGAATATTTGGTGACAAAAAATATTTTGTTTTCATTTTTACTATTGAAAACAACTTTATCAGTATTATCCTTACTATTGTAACTTCTAATATCATCCCTAACACCTGAATCAGATTTCAATACCCTATCAATACTATTATTGATTAAGGATTCTGAATAACCTCTAGCTAAAAGTCTGTTTTTAACATCCTTAAATTCAGACTCCAGCATACCACTTTCAGAGGTATGTTCAAATGTGCGCTTAAATTCACCAAAAGGAAGTGCCTTAATCAAATGCGTAGGATGAGAACTAGTAGCATATAAAAAGTTATTAGTTGCAGTGTCCTTTCTAAATGGCCTGAATTGTACCTTATTATTAATATCCACATAAAGTAGAATATCCAAAAACTGAATAGTATGGACATTCACTACATATGTGAATTCCAGACCAAATCTATTCCTATGCAAACTAATAACAAACTCATCAAATTCCAACACATCACCAGTACACACAAAAATTAAATCATCAATGTACCTATAATAAAGTACAACATTTTTGGTCTCAAAATATGACATAAATAATATTGCATAGGTAGGGGCGGAATTAGCCCCCATTGCAGTGCCTTCCTTTTGTAGAAATATTTTTTGTTCACACAAAAAATAGTTGTGAGTTAGTGCAAATTCCAAAAGTAAAATAATGAAGGAAGTCCGAGGACCCTCCCCCAAAATTTTACAAATAGCCTCCAAACCAAACTTAGTACCAATGCTGGTATATAAAGCCTTTACATCTACTGTGGCCCAATAAAAAGTGTTCTCCCATTGCAAGTTCTTTACCTTCTCACAAAATTCATTAGTGTTACTAATATGTGAAATCACATTTCTCAATTCTTTTTTTAAAAGACTGTCCAAAAATATGCCAACATGCTCAAGATAACCACCACAAGAAGAAACAATTGGGCGACCAGGAGGGTCCAACAAATTTTTATGTATTTTAGGCAAAGCATAAAAGCTAGGATCCTTAAGACTAACAATATAAAGTTTTTTTAACATCCTTGTCAGTCAGAAATCCTAATCTTTCCCCTTTCTCTAACAATTCCAAAAGTGCTGTGTTAAATTCCAACATTGGATTATTAAATAATTCAACATAAACTTGTTCATTGGATAATAAATCAAAAAACATTTTTAAATAATGTAACCTATCCATAATCAGCTCCAGTGTCTGGTGGTTTTGTATTTGAGATTTTAAATTCTCATTTGAATACAGATTTAGTTTTTCGTCCATCTGCTGTATCTCTGGATGGGAAAAAAGTGTGATGAAAGGGGTAAGTTGATACAAGGAATCTCTAAGATTTTTCAACACTCTTTTTCCAAATGTTTTAAGGGATTCTCGAACCCTACATCCAATTTCAGCAAAAAAGAGAATAAACAAACAGTCTCACCAAGTGAGGGTAAACAGATGTTTAAGAAAAAAATGGCAGGGGGGGTGTTCCAAAAAGAATTCAGGACCCCCTCAAAATCAAGGACAGTCCAAAAAGTCAGAATGACTGTTTAAGAGACATTGCTCCCCCTCCCACTATGACAGTCATCTTTCCCCTTCCATAAAGGCTGAATCGGCACTTTCCTTATTGGCAACAGATATTTTTGGACTAATGTGTTCTGAAGGTCATGCATCAAGGTTACAAATGGCAGTGGGAGGAAATACTCCATCCCAGGGGTTACTTCCTCGCCCACCAGACCAGACTTCTCTGTTTCCTCCTGTCCTTCAGCACATGCTGTCTCAGGGAGTGATAGACCTAGCTCCTCTTTCCTGGGTTTTGAAAGGTTTTTCTTCAAGGATGTTTTTAGTGCCAAAGAAAAAAATGCTTGGAGCCCAATTCTGGATCTTTCTTTATTTCCAAAATCTGCTTGTGTTAGTTCAAAATTATGTCACTTCATAACCTGTTACCTCTTCTTCCTCACTTAAGTGTCCTGGTAATAATATATTGAAAATATGCTAATCATCACATCCCTATTTATCCAGACTTCAGGAGTTTCTTAAGCTTTGTGTGTCTGGATCACATTATCAGTTGTCTTCCTTACCCTTTGGACTTTCCACTGCACCAGGAGTGCTCACAAGTGTCTAGCTCAAGTTATAGCTTGTTGCAAGCTATGGGGTATCTACATTTTTCCATATTTAGGTGACTTGCTTATCTGTATGGTCACAAAATCAACACACCCTGACTTTTCTTATTTGTGTAAGGGGAACTGCTTTGGTAAAGAGACCATTTTATTTGAATCCAGGTTTTCCATTCTCTCCTCCAGCTCCTTTTCAGGCTTAGACAACAAGAGATGCCTCAGCCTTTGTTTGGGGAGCTATGTTTTGGGGAGTAAAAAGTGCAGAGTCTTTGGAACTCATTAAGCCAATCATGCCCCCTTTACCGTGTATCTGTCCAGATAAATGCAACAACTGAAACGCCAACAGAGATACCTTACTAAAAGGATACAAGGCCTAAACAACATGTCCTACATGGACTGACGTAGAGTCCTGTCACTGTATTATGTATCCTACAGACTAATAAGAGGTGACTTGTATCTGGCATACAACTTATCCTCTGACCCACTACTGATGGATTTATTGCATAACAGCAAGTCAGATGGCATCAAAATACTTGGTCTAGGGATTTAAACCTGTTACGCAACATTAACAAAATGGCTTGGAGGGGCATGTATATCTCCCCATCCACATAAAACAAACTTCATCCCTGTCCATATTCAAGGGCAGGAATACCTCCTGTGCATGGGTCCCCCCAAAATATCCATGGTATGAGCACATTTATTCTCATTAGAGGTAATATATAATTAGAGAACATGGAATGGGTAAAGCCAACTTCTAACCAAATGGCATAGGCTAATTCAAGTATAAAAAGGGAAATTGGATAGGCTTAAAATGACTTGCAAGGGCAGCTAGCATAGTATTTAACTATTAACAAAAAAGACAGATCAAAACACATAAACATAAAATAAATGTTGGCAGTTATAAATGCATTCAACTCTCAATCATCTATGGTCCACAACACCTCTTCAGATGATTACAGATAATACCACATTGATGTGATACACAAACATGAGGATTTCAGATCTTATCCTTTGTCCTGATTAGCTGTGGTAGCCTGGGGTGTAACATCTAATCATAGTATTACTCACTATGTGTCGTAATTTCCATCAGACTTTGTGGCAGACAAGCTGAGCAGGAACAGGAGAGGCCCTCATGAATGGAAATTGAATGGGGGTGTTCTAGGATTTGATCCAGCTGTGGGGAACCCTCTCAGGTAGATCTGTATACCTTCATTCACAATAAACAGCTTGCAAAATTGTGTGCCTCGACTCCTTTCTGCCAAGCCAGGAAAACAGATGCATTCTCATTTCCTTGGGCAGGAATGGTAATGTATGCCCTTCCATCTTTTCCCGTGGTATCCAGGGCCATTTTGAAGATTCTGAATGACTCTGCCAAAATCCTTGTGGTGACTCCCTTCTGGCCCAGGGATAGTGGTTCTCCCTTCTTTTGTAATTGGCCAGAGACAATTAACACAAGCTTCCTCACATACTGGGCCTACTCACACAAGAGTTGTTTGATACACCCCAACTTAAAACAACTTCATCTAACGGCCTAGATGACCTTTTAGGCATTGGTTTTCTGAAGATGTGCAGCAAATATTAAAGGAGGAAAAGAAACCTGCTGCTAGGAAATCATATAGTCTGATGTTGTCCTTTTCATTCTTCCTCACTTATATGGTTATGGATCCGCTTCTCTGATCCAGCTCATCTGCACACTGATATCCCACTCACTAGGTTGAATAGGGAGAAAGTAACAGTCAGCTGCCTGTCAGGTGCTAGGATCCACCACATAATGGACACACTCAGGTCCCTCAACAACAGGTACAAATATGACTGTCATTGTACATGTAGGTGTGAATGACCTGAGACATACCTGCCTGGACTACATGAAAAGAGACGTGGAGGAGCTCTCGGATTATGTACCCAAGGCGAGTATGACCCTACTCCTGAGAAGCATTCTACCCATACCTCTCAACCTGGAAACATCAAAAATCTGGACAAGGCCCGTGAAAAATAGGTACAAATCTGTACGCTGATTAACATCTAATTTGCATACATACTTAACGTAACCCCATCCACTCCAATGGAATTGTGGGATATCAACTTTCAAATGCAAACTGATGAACAGACAACCAAAATATGGCACCACTGACCCCTGCAGCCATTCCAATGTCCCATTACCTGGCGATTTCGCCCCGTTTACCATAAACACTAATGTGTGCATATTGCTTTACTTATACAATGATTATTTGGATTTTAATTTGACATCTGCTAAACAAAGCAATACTGTCTCAATGAAAATTTGGCATTAAAACTTCTCTAGCCTTGAAACTCACATTGATTGAAATAGCATTGAAACGCACACCACATCCAAAGAAAATACATCTGGCCAGTGGTGGATAAAGATTACCTTTGGGCCGTTTTCAAATCATTGGCCCCTTGCACACAAAACAAGAAACATATATGTGTTATTTTCTTTGATACACCTTCCTCACTTTATTAAGTTATATTCCTTGCATAATACAACACACTTGTTAGAGTGCATTTTAAATTTATTGTTTGAACATTTTTCCAGTAGGCTGTACTGTAGACAATGAAACAAAATGCATGAACCAATAATGACAAAACTGTCCAATTCAAAACATTTCCTTCATAAAAGTTTACTTCCACACCCACACTATAAATAAAATGACAGTAGTGTAAGCCAGAGGCATCTTGCACAGCTTCTCATATTTAAGTTTTTTTGGGGGGGGGCAAAGGTCAAAAACAAGGGACACATTTTAAACATTGATTGTATATTTTTGGAAAGTTGCTAGAATAAAATGTTGTTACCACCATGCACGTAACTGGCAAGGCTTGAACCTAGGGCCCTATGCACTACAGTCAGATCAACATACCACTATGCCAAATCAGCAGTTTCCTAAAAAATAGGAAGAGTGAAACTTAATGGCTATCATTTAGTGAATTCAGTTCTCACGTCTCACCATAGCTCTCAACCTCGTAGCACAAAAAACCTGGACAAAGCCAATATGGTGGAATACAAATTCAGTTCTCACTTCTCACTCACCATAGCTCTCAACTCTTAGCACAAACAAACTGGACAAACAACAAAGCCAATAATGAGGGAATACAAATTCTGTTCTCACTTCCCATCATAGCTCTTCTCAATTCTTAGCACAACAAATCTGGACAAAGCTCAGAAATGGTGATGGCTAGGGACTTTAGGCTCTTTTTATCCTGTGGTTTGAGCCTGAAATACCTCTAGCCACCAGGGGCATTTTCACACACACACACACACACACACACACACACACACACACACACACACACACACACACACACACACATGACTCTAAAAATAATATGATGCAGCAGCTTACATCTCTGTGATACGTGTGTTCAGCCAGTAAATCCTGACATAAACCCTTCTCTGAGTTTCAGTAAACAGCCAGTCCATCCTTCAATTTCACCCAGGCAGCTAAATAAAATAAATCCTTCTCTCTTCCAGATGAACTGCCATTCCCGCTCACAAAAACATTTGAAACCACCCGGAAATATGCTAAAGCGTAAAAATAAAGGAAAATAAAGAAAATAAATTGGAAATGAAGGGGTGCCTCTCGGGAATCGTTGCACCCCATTATTTGGACCCCAAAACTCGGTAAAAACTGAGTAATTTGGGACAATTGGGAGGTATGATTCTATCACCATCCAGAATTATACCACTGTACAAGAAGAAAATGATTGATTTCAACAACTGGCTAAGTTTCTGGTGTCATTCTAAGGGGATCCAGTATCTGTCTGCCTGGGATGATATGACCGACAGACCTCAATGCTTTCCCAGAGATGGCCTGCATCTGTCACCCCTGGGCTTCCGGATACTGGCCAAGGCTCTTGCCACCCCTATTGCCTTTTTTAGGCAGTGTCCCAAAGACCAAATTACCACTGTAACAGCTACAAACAAATGCAATCTGAGGGTCATGCTGTTCATCACTAGCAGTCTAAATCTCAAAATGCACTCACTCGAAGCATTCCTTAAAATGGAGAACATCGACGTTTGTGCTGTAACAGAGACGTGGTTCAAAGCAGCAGAAAGCACCCCTGCACTACCAGGCTATAACTCATTCCACACCTTTTGGCCCTAGTACTTGGACCGAAGCTCCAAAGGCGGTGGTGTTTGCATATTCATAAGGATGTGCACACCTCCAGACTGGTAGCTCAACATAATGCATCAGAGACACTTCAGATGCAGTTAACATTGGGTAAGACAGCGATTTAAGTTGTAGCCTCCAACCTAGCACTCTCATACTGGGCAACTTCAGCTACCCCTCCATTAACTGGGAAAAATACTCATTTACCAATACACTTGCCCAACGTTTCCTAGTATTCATTAATTCCAGTGCCCTGGACCAGCTCTTTCTTACCCCCATTAGAGGTAGCAACATCCTTGACCTGGTTATTACTAACATGGGCGACCTTTGCTCTACACCAGTAGTCAACTCCTTCCTGGTTAGATCTGACCACAAACTAATCACCTTGGAAATCCACCCCCCCCCCACACAAAGGTAACCACCATAAAAAACTTCTCCAAAGCTAACTTTGGGCTCCTAAAAACAGAGGTAGCTAACATCACGGCACCCATGCAAATGGAGAATAGTTGCAGGACCGCTGAATCATACACCAATGCACTGTATGAACATGTACACAAATGCATGGATCCCGCCATATCCAATAGAACCAAGACGCATTATTCCAAAAAAGGAAGCCACTCTGGTGATCCCCTGCCATAAACAAGAAACTCTACAACAGAAGGAGGAAACTGATGCAGAATAAGGTAAATTTCCAAGACTGGAAAAACTCCCTTATCAGCCTCAACAAAAAGTTGAGATCCCTCATCAAATCTTCTAAAGCTAGTTATGAAAACAGAATTGCAGCAGATAGTAAAGACAACTACAAGGCCTTCTATAGTTATGTAAAGAATCTCCACAGCAATACCCAGATTTGCTCTGAGCTACTGCACAATGGTCCTCCTATACTGAGCCAACAGATATTGCCAATATACTGGCCGACAGATTCAGTGCCAACTTTACCCCCCCAAAAGACCAGTCACAATACCAGTAGATTGCCAGGCACCCAGTATTACTGCTGCACAGGTTAAAACAGCACTGTCCAAGACCAAGAATACAGCTTCTATGAGATCTGACAATATCCCTGGCTGTGTTCTACATGAACTACAGAGTGAACTGGCACCTCAATTGTGTGCCCTGTTTAATCACAGCATCATCTCAGGCTTTGTCCCTACCGAATGGCGCACTGCTGCAGTCATCCCTCTTCACAAAGGAGGAATGACTACATACCCTGAAAACTATCGCCCCATTAGCCTGACGAGTCTGATATGCAAAGCTATGGAAAGCATCATCATGGACCTAATAAAGAAGGACATAGAGAATCTCCAAATTCTGGATCCCACACAGTTTGGTTTTGTGAAGGGTAGATCATGGCTGCTCTACCTGGTCGAATTCTTTGAGTCAGTCACTAGAGTTGTGGATGAAGGCAGGATGGTTCATACAGCCTACCTTGATCTGGCCAAGGCCTTTGATACCATTCCACAATCAAGAATCATAGAAAAACACAATAAGCTAGGCATCACCCCCTATATCACTAGGTGGATTACAAACTGGCTCACAGATAGAACCCACAGTGTGAAAGTAGCTGACTCCAAGTCAGACTGCCAACCAGTCACAGGTGGAGTCCCACAGGGTTCGGTCCTGGGTCCTCTCCAGTTTGGTATCTACTTCTCTGAAGTCCAGGAAACATGAAGGTACTCTGGCTGACAAAGTTCGCAGACAATTGCAAGTTGGGAGCTATTATTAACTCCCTAAGTGATGTTGACATCCTACAGAAAGGAGTCACTGAGACCAACGACTGGTGTCAGAACCATGGCCTTAAACTCAATGCCAAAAAATGTGTTGTTATCCCCCTTGGGAAAAAAACAGTTCCCACCACATCAGTGGTAGTCCACTGAACACAGAAGGCATTATAAGAGTTCTGGGAACACAGGCTGACAGCAGCCTCTCTTTTGACCACCACATTGCCACTGTGGTCAGAAAGTCCTTCTATGTGGCACTTCTCATTACTAAGGGTTTTGCATCCAGGAAGAAAGAGGTCATTGTCTCTCTCTCTCTCTCTACTCTTCCCTCATTAGGCCAATCATCGAGTACAATGCCCTATTTGGCATGTGCCTCACTAGACACCTGCAACAACTGGAGAGGCCTCAAAAGTACCTCACAAAGAGGATCCTAGGCCTTAAACACTTGTCCTATATGGACAGACTCAGAAAGCTCCAACTATTCTCCGTTTCATATTGCCTACTTAGAGGCAATTTCTGCTTGACTTACAAAGCCATGTCTGACCCAGCTCTGTTAGAAATGCTATATCTAAAGAGATACCAATCCCGCTGCACCACACGTTTCAGAGACCTTAACCTCATTACCACAATCAACAGAACATGCTGGCGGGACAGGTTCATAACCCAGAGACTGCCCATGCTGTGGAATAGACTTCCTATACATGTCATAAATTCATTTAGTGAATTCAGTTCTCACGTCTCACCATAGCTCTCAACCTCTTAGCACAAAAAACCTGGACAAAGCCAATATGGTGGAATACAAAATCAGTTCTCACTTCTCACTCACCATAGCTCTCAACTCTTAGCACAAACAAACTGGACAAACAACAAAGCCAATAATGAGGGAATACAAATTCTGTTCTCACTTCCCATCATAGCTCTTCTCAATTCTTAGCACAACAAATCTGGACAAAGCTCAGAAATGGTGATGGCTAGGGACTTTAGGCTCTTTTTATCCTGTGGTTTGAGCCTGAAATACCTCTAGCCACAAGGGGCAATGTTAAGTTGTCAATCTCGCCTTCATTCTTGCTGGATGGGTTCGGAGCCGATCCTCGGCTCCGACTCAGCACTTGCTAAGCTCGAGAGTCACTTTTACCAGCTCGAGGCAGCCCCATATCCCATGATGCAAGGCGGTAAATACCCAGATCTCGTTTGTCGCTTCGCTGATGAGGTACTCCTTTTGCCAGCTCATGGTAAGTAAATTGTTTTACTATTGTTAGACACCCCATTCCTAGTTTTCCTCTTATATCTTAGTATAATTGTCATTTTTAGGTAGTTGCAGAGTCGCTAGTCTAGTTTTCCTGTTTCCCTACTTGTTTTTATTTAGTCGGGCCTTCATTCCCTTCCCATCCCTTCCTGTCAGGGTGTGTGTGTGGGTTATATTTTTCCCTTTTTAAGTTAAAAATTCTGAGTCTGGGACTGTGTGAGTTGGGTGTGTGTGTAGACTCACTATGTCCAAGGAACAGAGGGTCTCAGGCTTCAAGAAGTGTGACTCGTGCTGTCAGAAGATGTCTCTGACAGACGGTCACACTTCTTGTATCTACTGCCTGGGACCTCTCCACCTGCAGGACTCCTGTGCTATCTGTCACTCTTTCAGCCAGAGAGTCCTGCAGGAAAGGAGAAATAAATTAATCTTGAGAGGACTTCTTAAACCGGCGGGCTCCCCGGCCAAGTCTGCTTCGGGCAAGCCCTCTAAGACCTCCAAGGCCCAGGCTTCTGCTTCTAAGCCTCCGGCCTTGGCTCCGACTCCTTTGGAGTCGAGATCGGCTCCGGCTGGAGCCGATCTTATTTTGACTAAATCTTCGGCACTGATGGCTATCGGTGCCGATACTTTAACTGCCACATTGGTGTCGGCTCCGACCGGCTCCGATCACCATGTGACTAAGGCTTCGGTATTGATGCCGACCG
Source organism: Protopterus annectens (assembly GCF_019279795.1). Lineage (NCBI taxonomy): Eukaryota > Metazoa > Chordata > Ceratodontiformes > Protopteridae > Protopterus > Protopterus annectens. The sequence continues at coordinate 1,023,915,100 of NC_056744.1, forward strand.
GCTCCGATACCATTATTTCCTTACCTGTATCGGCTCTGGCCGGAGCCGATACATCCTTGACTAGACTTGGAGCCGAGAAGTTGTCGGCTCCATCTGGAACCGAGGGTTCTTCTGCTCCGATGGTTCCGTCGAGGAAGCGGTCCAGGTCTCCCTCTTTGGAGCCGATACTGTCGGCTCCGGCCTCTCCTCTTCTTTCGGAGCGGAGCCATCGGAGCCGATCATCTAGGTCTTCCAGGCTCTCTGACCATGATTTGGAGAGAGTGGTAAGCAGATTGTTAAAATCACAGGCACTAACCCAAATGCTTCATAGTCCGTCTCAACAGATGACTATTAGTCCACACCCTCTTCAAGTTCCTCCTTCGACTCTCCTCCAGAGCTCGGGGCCGGAGTCTATGGGAATAGTTACTGCTATGGCTGCGGGGCAGATACCTCCCCTCTCTGCTCCTTCAGCTTCTACTCTTATCTCCTCCTCGAGACCTTCCTTGGAGGGATCCGGTGTTCGGGCTTCCCTGGTCTGCTCCGAGGAGGTGAGTGGCATCGGACCCTTGTCCGACCCTGCTCTACCCCTCGGGGCTTCGGCCTTGGTGAGCTCGGCCCCGACATCTGCCTCGGAGCCTTCCCTTTTGGTGGGCCCAGGAGTCCCTGTTTCTTTGGAGCGGGGTCTCTCGGATCTCCCTGGGAGGGGAGCCTTCGAGGTGATGAAAAGTGTGCTGGCCCCTGGGCTCAGTCAGCAGTCTATCCCCTTAGCTCCTCCCTCTACGGTGCCTGTAGATGTCTCTTCCCACTCTCTTGCTCCCGGACCGAGAGATCCACCGCCTCAGGTTTCCCCACTGGGAAGAACCCCCTCTTCCGAGGATTCTCCTGATCCTTCAGGAGATCCTCCGCGTAAGAGGACCTGTAAGAGGAAGCACCTAGACTCCCCTGAGTCTACTACTTCAGATACCGACTTAGATGAGTCGGAGGGATCCCAAGATCCCCTCTGAGGATGTCTCTTTTTCAGACATCCTAGAACTCCTAAAACAGAGGGGAAACTGGCCCTCCATTAATCCCTCCGAGGATGAGTCGGTATACCTAGAGGCGTTCGGATCTCGACCCTCCACCTCCTGGGTGTCTCCGCCTTTCGACCCCCTCATGGAGGTGATAGCTCGGAAGGCGTGGGCATCTCCTGATTCCGTAGAACCAGTTCCCAGGAGGCCTTCTAAATTTATTACAGCCCCTTCTGAGAAGCAATTTCTTACAAAAGGTGTCCCTGTTGATGCCATGGTGGTGGCGGCCGCCACCAAGAAGGAACTTGCAGATCCTTCCGTACCAGTCCATCCTCCTAACAAGGATTCTAGGACCATGGACAGGTATGGTAAGCGGATGTTTTCCTCAGCGACTTTTGCCATGCGTTCGCTGAATTATTTATGTCACTTCACCAGACTTCAAAGGGACATCCTTAAAGAATTAGGTGAAGTAGTACAGGATCCTACAGCTGCAGGGGCTCAGGACAAGATTGCTTCTCAGCTAGGAATCCTTAACTCCATAACCAACTCCTCCATGCGGCTGATTTCGTATGCAGCAGATGGAGCGAGTAGAGCTGCAGGGACAGGAGTGGCTCTTAGACGTCAGTCCTGGATGCGGCTCTGTAATTTTGCAGATCCCTTTAAGGCATCCTTCACAAACTCTCCCTTCGATGGATCAACATTGTTTGGTCCTCAGGTGAAGGATACGTTGACCAGGTGTGAGCAAGATGGCAAGACTCTTTCTGCCGTAGGAGTCCGTTTTTCCACCCCTTCTAGGCCTTACCCTAAAGGACAGAAGGGCGGAAAGATGTGGTTCCGTAAATCTCAGGGAGTCACGCCCGACACACGTGGTCAGTTTACCCCTAGGGGCAGAGGGGGTAATAATAACAGACGCCACCCTAGGGGCAGAGGGGGTCCGCAAAACCAGGGAAGCAGAGAGCCTCTCTCTGACAAGCCCTTCCAGCATCCCTGAGGTGTTGCCCGACTGTCCATCCTTGGAGGCAGTCGGGGGAAGATTATCGCTGTACCCAGAAGCCTGGCTTTCCCTTTCACAAGACAAATGGGTACAGTCGATCATATCCGAGGGTTACAAGATTCCTTTCGAGGAAAGTCCCTTCACTCACAAAAATTCCCTTCCAGATGTTCCATCCGGTCTAAGGGAAATCGCAAAATTAGAAGTATCAAAGCTTCTACACAAAAGGGCCATTCAGCCAGTTCCAACAGACCATTCAGAGCCCGGAATCTACTCAAGGTTTTTTTTGGTTCCCAAAAAGACGGGAGATTGAAGACCAATATTGGACCTCAACAGGCTCATCAAGTCTGTGAAAAAGACAAGATTTCGGATGGTCACACTTCAATCGATTTTGCCCTTCCTGGGCAAAGACAACTGGATGTGCTCAATAGACCTTCAGGATGCATACTATCACATAAAAATCCACAGATGCTCCAGAAGGTTTCTCCGCTTTCGGCTGGGGTCCAGTCATTTTCAATTCAGAGCCCTGCCCTTTGGTCTCACTACAGCCCCCAGAGTGTTCACCAAATGTATGGCAGTGGTCACGGCTCACCTGAGACATCAAGGATTCCAGGTGTTTCCGTATCTTGACGACTGGCTCCTCTCAGCCACCACCAGGCATCAACTTCTCCAAGCCAGGGATTACACCCTAAAGCTCTGCACTCAGTTAGAAATTTCGATCAACTACGAAAAATCCTCCTTATTGCCCTGCCAGTCTATTACTTTTATAGGCGCAAATTTAGACACTGTTCGGATGTCAGCAAACCTCACAAGCCAGAGAATCCTAGATATCCAAACCATGTGCGGATCATCCTTGCCTGCAAAAAGGTGCAAGCCAGACTGGTCCTAAAAGTATTGGGCCTCATGGCAGCTGCCATCACTCTTCTTCCTTTGGCCCGCTTTTACATGCGTCTCCTTCAATGGATGTTGTTCACCCAATGGTCCTACCAACAACTTCCCATGCGTCACCAAATTCTGGTGACACAAGCTTGCAAAAACCATCTATCCTGGTGGATTTCTTCTCCCCAGGTTCATCAGGGCAGACCCTTTGTTTCCCCGGCCCCGGTAGCCACAGTCACTACGGACGCCTCCCTGATCGGGTGGGGGGGTCATTATCAGGGCAGGATGGTTCATGGGACGTGGCAACCGTTCGAATACCACCTGCACATAAATGTCCTAGAGATGAGAGCAGTGCTTTTAACGTTGCAAGCCCTCAACGACTTTCTTCCCTTGGGACAATTGCAGTTCACACGGACAACATGTCTGTAGTGTGGTACATCAACAAGCAGGGCGGAACCAAGTCCTACCCCTTGTGTCGAGAAGCTCTCAGACTTTGGCAATGGGCGATCTCCTCTCATCGGTTTCTGGTAGCAACGCATATCCCTGGGGAAAACAACATTTTAGCGGACAGATTGAGCAGAGCTATACTCATGCCTCACGAGTGGTCTCTCAAACAATCTATAGTGGAGGAGATTTTTCAGAAGTGGGGCCGCCCATGTTGCGATCTTTTTGCTACTCCCCAAAACAGCAAATGCCCAGCCTTCTTCTCTCTCTTCCCACTTCTGGGCCATCCCCCCAGAGATGCACTTACCCAAGTTTGGCTCCAGGGACTTCTTTATGCCTTTCCTCCCTTTCCATTGATACCACAGGTACTCCAGAAAGCTACCATTTTGAGAGCCAAAATTATTCTCATTGCCCCGTATTGGCCTCGACAAATTTGGTTTCCATTCCTCCATCGTCACCTTTTGGTGCAGCCGTGGCATCTGGACCCAGTGCCAGATCTTCTGATCCACCAATCGGGTCAGCTGCATCGGTCCATTCCTTCTCTCAACCTCACAGCTTGGTTGCTCCACTTCCTTCCTTAGCCAGGCTTCCTATGATCTCCAAACCTGTTAGGGATATCATAGTGGCTTCCCTTAAATCCTCTACTAGAAGGATTTACACTAGCAAGTGGAAACGCTTCTCCCTTTGGGCAAAATCAAGGAACATGGATCCCTTTACTGCCCCTGTTCATGCAGTTTTGGATTTTCTAGCGGAAATCTTTCACTCGGGTTCTTCATCTTCCATGGTCAAAGTTCAGTTGGCTGCGATCTCGAACTTTCATGTCGGGTTTGCAGATCACAACATTATGTCCCACAAGCTTTGTAGAGCTTTTCTAAAAGGAGTTTTTCTCCTCAAACCTCCTGTCAGGTGTCCTCCTCCTCAATGGGACCTAAATCTAGTGCTGACATCCTTAATTCTTCCTCCCTTTGAGCCAGCTGCTTCATGCTCACTAAAGTTTCTTTCATGGAAGACACTCTTCCTTGTCGCTATTACCTCGGCTAGGAGTGTGTCAGAACTTCATGCCCTCTCTGTTCGTCCCCCTTATTTGGTCTTCCACAAGGACAGAGTATCTTTGAGAACTAATCCATCCTTTTTGCCCAAGGTTGCTTGCAAATTTAAACCAATCTATTGATCTCCCTGTATTTTTTCCTAATTACTCCAACAGATCGGAACAAAAATTACATTATCTTGATGTTCACCGCCAACTCAGATATTATTTGGACAGAACAAAACAATTCAGAAAGTCTGATCAGCTCTTTCTTTCTTATGCTGAAAATAAGAAAGGCCTCCCTGTTTCCAAAGTGACCTTGTCTAGATGGCTATCTTCCACCATTTCCGAAATCTATCAACTTAGGGGCAAACAGCTGTGCTCAAAACCAAAGGCACATTCCACTAGAGGCTTAGCCACTTCTACAGCCTTTCAGGCTAGGCAACCCTTAGATACTATTTGTGCAGCAGCCACTTGGGCCACTCCTCATACCTTTGTTTCTCATTACAAATTGGATTTGGCCTCCAGGGATAGAGACAGTTTTGGTTCCACGGTTCTCAAGAGTCTGTTCCATTGAGCCACCCAGGATAGAGGTGCTAGGGACGCGGTCCCATCCAGCAAGAATGAAGGCGAGATTGACAACTTAACATTTAGAAGTTATGTACCTACCATAACGTTCCATGTTAGTTGTCTTCTCTCGCCTTCTTTCTTGCGACCCTCCCTCCTACCCCCTTGCCTGGACAGACCTTGATCTCCTTTGTCTCTGGAAGATTGCTTCTTTGGGCACCAGTTAGTTCTAGTTTAGTTATCTGGTTTCCCCTTACAGCCTTTTAGGCTAATTGCTCTTCTTTCCTTAGTGGAAAGTTTTTATGCTAGGTAGTTTTCCCTCTAGGTACCAAATGAGATCTGGGTATTTACCGCCTTGCATCATGGGATATGGGGCTGCCTCAAGCTGGTAAAAGTGACTCTCGAGCTTAGCAAGTGCCGAGTCAGAGCTGAGGATCGGCTCCGAACCCATCCAGCAAGAAAGAAGGCGAGAGAAGACAACTAACATGGAACGTTATGGTAGGTACATAACTTCTAATTTTCACACACACACACACACACACACACACACACACACACACACACACACACACACACACACACACACACACACATTACTCTAAAAATAATATGATGCAGCAGCTTACATCTCTGTGATACGTCTGTTCAGCCAGTAAATCCTGACATAAACCCTTCTCTGAGTTTCAGTAAACAGCCAGTCCATCCTTCAATTTCACCCAGAAAGCTAAATAAAATAAATCCTTCTCTCTTCCAGATGAACTGCCATTCCCGCTCACAAAAACATTTGAAACCACCCGGAAATATGCTAAAGCGTAAAAATAAAGGAAAATAAAGAAAATAAATTGGAAATGAAGGGGTGCCTCTCGGGAATCGTTGCACCCCATTATTTGGACCCCAAAACTCGGTAAAAACCGAGTAATTTGGGACAATTGGGAGGTATGATTCTATCACCATCCAGAATTATACCACTGTACAAGAAGAAAATGATTGATTTCAACAACTGGCTAAGTTTCTGGTGTCATTCTAAGGGGATCCAGTATCTGTCTGCCTGGGATGGTATGACCGACAGACCTCGATGCTTTCCCAGAGATGGCCTGCATCTGTCACCCCTGGGCTTCCGGATACTGGCCAAGGCTCTTGCCACCCCTATAGTGCCTTTTTTAGGCAGTGTCCCAAAGACCAAATTACCACCGTAACAGCTACAAACAAATGCAATCTGAGGGTCATGCTGTTCATCACTAGAAGTCTAAATCTCAAAATGCACTCACTCGAAACATTCCTTAAAATGGAGAACATCGACATTTGTGCTGTAACAGAGACGTGGTTCAAAGCAGCAGAAAGCACCCCTGCACTACCAGGCTATAACTCATTCCACACCTTTTGGCCCACGTACTTGGACCGAAGCTCCAAAGGCGGTGGTGTTTGCATATTCATAAGGATGTGCACACCTCCAGACTGTAAGCTCAACATAATGCATCAGAGACACTTCAGATGCAGTTAACATTGGGTAAGACAGCGATTTAAGTTGTAGCCTCCAACCTAGCACTCTCATACTGGGCAACTTCAGCTACCCCTCCATTAACTGGGAAAAATACTCATGTACCAATACACTTGCCCAACGTTTCCTAGTATTCATTAATTCCAGTGCCCTGGACCAGCTCTTTCTTACCCCCATTAGAGGTAGCAACATCCTTGACCTGGTTATTACTAACATGGGCGACCTTTGCTCTACACCAGTAGTCAACTCCTTCCTGGTTAGATCTGACCACAAAATAATCACCTTGGAAATCCACAGCCCCCCCTCCCCCACAAAGGTAACCACCATAAAAAACTTCTCCAAAGCTAACTTTGGGCTCCTAAAAACAGAGGTAGCTAACATCACGGCACCCATGCAAATGGAGAATAGTTGCAGGACTGCTGAATCATACACCAATGCACTGTATGAACATGTACACAAATGCATGGATCCCGCCATATCCAATAGAACCAAGACGCATTATTCCAAAAAAGGAAGCCACTCTGGTGATCCCCTGCCATAAACAAGAAACTCTACAACAGAAGGAGGAAACTGATGCAGAATAAGGTAAATTTCCAAGACTGGAAAAACTCCCTTATCAGCCTCAATAAAAAGTTGAGATCCCTCATCAAATCTTCTAAAGCTAGTTATGAAAACAGAATTGCAGCAGATAGTAAAGACAACTACAAGGCCTTCTATAGTTATGTAAAGAATCTCCACAGCAATACCCAGATTTGCTCTGAGCTACTGCACAATGGTCCTCCTATACTGAGCCAACAGATATTGCCAATATACTGGCCGACAGATTCAGTGCCAACTTTACCCCCCCCAAAAGACCAGTCACAATACCAGTAGATTGCTAGGCACCCAGTATTACTGCTGCACAGGTTAAAACAGCACTGTCCAAGACCAAGAATACAGCTTCTATGAGACCTGACAATATCCCTGGCTGTGTTCTACATGAACTACAGAGTGAACTGGCACCTCAACTGTGTGCCCTGTTTAATCACAGCATCATCTCAGGCTTTGTCCCTACCGAATGGTGCACTGCTACAGTCATCCCTCTTCACAAAGGAGGAATGACTACATACCCTGAGAACTATCGCCCCATTAGCCTGACGAGTCTGATATGCAAAGCTATGGAAAGCATCATCATGGACCTAATAAAGAAGGACATAGAGAATCTCCAAACTCTGGATCCCACACAGTTTGGTTTTGTGAAGGGTAGATCATGGCTGCTCAACCTGGTCGACTTCTTTGAGTCAGTCACTAGAGTTGTGGATGAAGGCAGGATGGTTCATACAGCCTACCTTGATCTGGCCAAGGCCTTTGATACCATTCCACAATCAAGAATCATAGAAAAACTCAATAAGCTAGGCATCACCCCCTATATCACTAGGTGGATTACAAACTGGCTCACAGATAGAACCCACAGTGTGAAAGTAGCTGACTCCAAATCAGACTGCCAACCAGTCACAGGTGGAGTCCCACAGGGTTTGGTCCTGGGTCCTCTCCAGTTTGGTATCTACTTCTCTGAAGTCCAGGAAACACGAAGGTACTCTGGCTGACAAAGTTCGCAGACAATTGCATGTTGGGAGCTATTATTAACTCCCTAAGTGATGTTGACATCCTACAGAAAGGCCTCACTGAGACCAATGACTGATGTCAGAACCATGGCCTTAAACACAATGCCAAAAAATGTGTTGTTATCCCCTTTGGGAAAAAAACAGTTCCCACGACATCAGTGGTAGTCCACTGAACACAGAAGGCATTATAAGAGTTCTGGGAACACAGGCTGACAGCAGCCTCTCTTTTGACCACCACATTGCCACTGTGGTCAGAAAGTCCTTCTATGTGGCACATCTCATTACTAAGGGTTTTGCATCCAGGAAGAAAGAGGTCATTGTCTCTCTCTCTCTCTCTCTACTCTTCCCTCATTAGGCCAATCATCGAGTACAATGCCCCATTTGGCATGTGCCTCACTAGACACCTGCAACAACTGGAGAGGCCTCAAAAGTACCTCACAAAGAGGATCCTAGGCCTTAAACACTTGTCCTATATGGACAGACTCAGAAAGCTCCAACTATTCTCCGTTTCATATTGCCTACTTAGAGGCAATTTCTGCTTGACTTACAAAGCCATGTCTGACCCAGCTCTGTTAGAAGTGCTATATCTAAAGAAATACCAATCCCGCCGCACCACACGTTTCAGAGACCTTAACCTCATTACCACAATCAACAGAACATGCTGACGGGACAGGTTCATAACCCAGAGACTGCCCATGCTGTGGAATAGACTTCCTATACATGTCAAACATAGCACCTCACCGGCCCTCTTCAAGAGAAATATTGACGAGTGGATGGGAAATAGAAAATTCACCCCGGGGAACACTCCAGTAGCTCTACTCAACAGAGGCACTGGGAACTAAAGTCAGGTGCCACGATGCCAGGGCAATCCTATGGGCTAGGCTTGTAAAGGCTCCAGGGCCATTAGCCTAGTACAAACCTATGAACCTATGAACTCTCGAGCTCCTCCCCGTACCTGTAATGCCCTACTCTGTCCCCATTGCTTCAGATCTCGTTTGCCACCATTGTGGTTAGACACAATTTCTGCTCTCAAGCATTTGTGAGTACTTTTTTTCTGTTATGTTATCCCCTAAAACTTCTATAAAACTTAAACTTTTTCTTATTTCTTTCCTCTTAGTTGTCACTGACATTAGGAATATCTCCCTTTTTTCTACTAACTGTTTTGTAGTAATCTGTTGTACAATTGTTGGTACTTTCCTTACCTAACTTTAATAGGTATTTTGTTAGTAACCTTGTCCTTTTTATTTTTCTCTGCTAATAAAATCTTTATTGTTGTGTATTTCTTAACTTAACTGAGTTTTTCTTGGCTTTCATGTCTGACAAACCTGCAGGTTTTAAAAAATGCACTTCTTGTGGGCATAAGATCCCAACCTGAGATGCCCACAAGGAGTGCATTTATTGCCTTAGTCCCGATCATTTAGATACAGCCTGTTCAGTCTGCTGTACTGGCTGACAGACATAACAAACTTATATTGACAGGTTTACTTCTTGCTACTTCTTCCGAGGCTCACACCCCTTCAAAATCCAGCAAAGTAGGTTCTTTGGAGCACAAAAAAGGTCTCTGCTGAAACTTCATCTGAGCCAGTGTGAAAAGTAGGAAAGATTATGGATTTGACATCTTCAGATCCAAAGTTTCTTAGCCTGCAATCGGACCCAAAGCCATCCTCGGATCCAAAGGTTTCAGTTCCAGTTGTGATCTCTCCTTCACCACTGACATCCACACTGGATCTTAAATCTTCGGATCCAAAGACAAGTACGTCTCATAGGAGCCGTACTCCTGAATACTTGGTAAAGCCTATTTCACCCTCCTTGCCAGAGTAATTGTTTCAGACTCCAAAGAAACATTCCAGGCCCTCTTCCACAGCATCCTCTAGGTCTTCCAGAAGTTTTTCCGAAGTGGATGTGGATCGGATGATGCGAAAATTTCTCAGAACTCAGATCCAGATGGGGGTATTTTCAGCTCTGTCCCCTACCAGATCTGTGAGTATACACTCGAAGTCCATTCTATTTCCTTCTCCAGTCTGAACTGTGGTTTCAAATCCCCAGGATCTGAAATCCCCAAGATGTTCAGCATCTGATCCAAGGAAAATTTCCTACACTTCTACTTTTTCCCTGACAGGTTCTGCTCCGATACCCTTGGATCAGAACAGATTTTGGAGCCGAAGTGTCAGCGTCACCTCCCAAGTGAGGTTCCTGTGTTTGTCCTAGTCATCCCTTCCCCTCAGAGCTTCGACCCTGGACAGTTCAAATTCGATTCTTCCCTCTAGGCTCAGATCTGGGGGTGGCTGTGATCCACTTTCCAAGGAAACTTCTCCTCTGAGGGAGTGGATTGGGACTTTTCCTGGTCCCTCAGCCTTCAAGGTGGTAGAAAAGGCTTCTTCTCTCCAGAGAGAACAGTTTTCTCATATTTCAGATCCTACTCCTTTATTCTCATTGGTTCTGAGCTCTGAGTCACTCAGGCCTATTTCACAAGGACAGCTAGTTCCAACAGGCCTCCAGTGAGTTCCAGTATTTCCCCTTCTCTTTTGATACCTCTCCAGAACACCCCATGGAAGAGGTCCTCAGGAAGAGTATATATAAAAGGAGACACATAGACTCACCCTTGGAGTCTCTCATGGAAGACACTGATTTTGTTGAAGGATAGGGATCCCTCAGATCACCGCCGGATGACATCTCCTTTGGAGACATTTAAGAGAGATTGTAAAGTAGAAAGGTGGTTTTTCTTGCCATATTCCTTTTCCTGAAGAATTGGTGTTCTTGGAGGCTTTTGGTTCTGGCCCATCTACATCTTGCCCCCCCATCGGCAGATGAACTTATTGATCTGGTTTCCTACCGGGCATGGAAGGAGATGGATGCTGTTGAGCCCATTCCCAAGTGCTCTGACAAGTTCTTGGCACCACCAGCAGACAGACCCCACTGGAGCAAAGGAGTCCCACTTGATTCTATGGTGGTGGAGGCAGCCACTAAGAAAGAGCTAGCAGAACAGAGCTCTGCTGTCTATCCACCTGACCGAGAGTCTAGAACATGGACAGATTTGGAAAGCAAGTGCTTGCCTCAGCTACCTTCACCCCGAGGTCACTGAACTACCTGGTGCATTTTACTAGACTTCAGACAGATTTGACTAAGGAACTTTCAAATATTCTTTCAGAGTCCGTGTCTCCTGAGGATTTCAAAAGATCATCCTGTCAACTGGCCACTCTTTTATCTATATTGAATGCTTTGATATGGTTAATCTCTCACACAGCTGAAGTACCTCATGAGCAGCTGGTTCAGGCATCGCCATAAGGAGACATGCCTAGATGCGACTATGTGACTTTGCAGAGCCTTATAAGACATCCTTTATTAACTTCCCATTCAATAGCACTTCCTTGTTTGGGCCATCAATAAAGGATGCGCTTATCTGCAGCAAAATATAGGGTTTACTATGCCTCAGTGGACCTTCTCCAGGAATTAGAGAAGAGGTAAGGAAATGTGGTTCTGTAAATCTCAGGAACCCTTCCAGGATTCATGTGGGGAAATTTCCTCTAGAGGCAGAGGAGGAAATTTTAATGGCAGATGTCACCCTAGAGGCAGGGGAGGCCCACAAAACCAGGGCTTTAGAGAGTCTTTTTCAGACAGGCCCTGTCAGAGCTCCTGAAGTGCTGCTGACTCTCCTACTCTGGAGGCAGTCAGGGATTGGTTTTCTTTGCAGCTGTACACTGGACAAACATCACAAACAGATTAATGGGTGCTAAGAATACCATCTGGAGGTTATTGCATTCCATCTTTCCTTTTTCCTCACTGTCAAAGGAAGAAACTTAACGACTTTCCATTCAGTCAGAGGAAGACAGCAGCACAAGAAATCAAAAAGCTGCTAAATAAAAGAGTCATTCAGAAGGTCCCTCCAGACCAGATAGGATTCAAAACTTATTCATGCTTCTTTTTATTGCCAAAGAAAAAGTGGGACCTCAGACCCATTTTGGATCTAAGCAAATTGAACCAGTATTTGAGGAAAGCTAAGTTCCAAATGGTCACGATTCAGTCCATTCTGCCCTTTCTGTACAAGGATGATTGGATGTGCTCTGTAGATCTTCAGAATGCATACTATCATAGCAAAGTAGACAGATGATCCAGAAAACATCTCCACTTTTGGCTGGCATCCCATCATTACCAATTCAGAGCTCTGTCCTTTGGACACACCACAGTCCTCAGGGTGTTTACCAAATCCATAAATGCATAGCAGTAGTTGCAGCTCACTTAAGAATGAAAGGATTACAGGTGTTTCAATATCTAGACAACTGGCCCGTTAGCACTCCATCCAAACATCAACTTCAACATACTAGGGACTATTTGCTCCATATTTGTGACAATTGGGGCATTATGATAAGTATTGCCAAATCAAAACGTGCATCATTTCAGAGCCTGAAATTCATTGGGACAGTTTTAAACATAACTACACAGATAGAAGTAATGCAGTAGAGAGGCAAAGATGCTATCAGAAATCAAATTCAGGCTATCCTTTCCCATTCATCTTCACCAACAAGGTTAGTGCTTCAAGCACTTGGTTCAGAGTCAGCTGCCGTAATACTACTTCCTCTGGCACACTTCTTTATGTGGGTTCTCCAATGGACTGTAGCTGTACAGTGGTCCATTCTATATCAACGCTGTGTTTTCAAGTCAAACTCACCCAATTTGCAAGTAATACATTCACTGGTGGATACAATCAGATGATCTTTTTCTGGGCAGACCCTTTGTTCTACCAAACCCAGTAGCCACAGTGACCATGAACGCTTCTCAACTGGGGTGAGGACATTTCTTGGGAAGAATTGTCAAAGGAATGTGGTTCCCCCAAGAGACCAAGTTGCATAAAAATGTCCTAGAAATGAGAGCAGTCCTTTTAGCATTACACTCAATTCACGATGCTCTTCTCTTGGGGACTATTGCAATTCAGACCAACAACATGTCTGTTGTCTGGTACATCAACAAGCAAAGAGGAACCGAATCATACCCCTGTTGCAGAGAGGCCATGTACATTTGGGAATGGATGATCTCATCAGACCACCTTCTAATAGCGATGCACATCCCAGGGAAAACCAACATGCTTGTGGACAAACTAAGCAGATCCATTCTGATGCCTCATGGGTGGTCTCAGTCAGTCAGTAGAGAATATGATCTTCAGGTGTTGGGGCCAATCTTGCTACAACCTATTTGTCACTCCTGTCAACAACAAGTGCAGCAAGTACTTCGCTCTGATCCCTCCTCAGAGGGAGTCACCAAGAGATGCTTTTCTTCACACTTGGCCCTTGGGTCTCCTTTTTGCTTATCTTCCTCTTCCTTTGGTTCCAAACTTTTTGCAGAAAGCAAGCAGTCCGAAGAACTCAGTAATCCTCGTTGCCCCCTTTTGTCCTCAGCAAGTATGGTTCCCCTTTCTACAGTCTCATCTTTGTTATCCCTCATGGATACTGGAGCCTACTCAAGATTTCCTCTCTCACCTTCTGGGGTTTCAACACCCCAACATTCAGGCCATCAAGTTAACCACATGGTTTCTCCACTTCCAGTTATAATTAGACAATCCAGGCTCTATTTCCTATTTTGTGAAATTATTTTGACTTCTCAAATGGATTTTACCAAAAGCGTTTATAAATGAAAGTGGAAAAGATTCTCTATTTGGGAATCAGATAAGGACATTGATCCTTTTCCTGTACCAGCTTTGCTATTCTTCAGTTTTTGACAACTCTTTTTGAAGATGGTGCTAGTTTCTCTACCACTAATCTTCAATTGGCAGCAATTTCAAATTTCCACATAGGAAATAAATCCTTTTCCTTAGCTTCCTCTAGATTGTGTAAAGCTTTTATGAAAGACATTTTTCTTCTAGGACTTCCAATATTTCATTGGGATATTACTGCAATACTTGAAGGTTTGACACAGAAAACTCTTTGAACCTTCATACAAGTCTGACCTAAAATATTTGTCATGGAAGACAGTTTTCTTTGTAGCTATAACTTCTGCAGAAAGAATTTCTGAACTCCAGGCTCTTTCAGCAAATTCTCTTTACATTGTTTTCATAAAGATAGCATTTCTCTGCAGACTAACCCTTCTTTTTTACCTAAGGTGGCTTCTGAAAATAACATTAACCAATCCATTCACTTGCCAGTTTTCTTTCCAAGCTACACCTCCTTTGTGTGCACGGACAACTAAGTTTTTAACTTCACAGGACAAAACAGTTTAGGAAGTCAGACCAACTTTTTGTATCTTTCTCTCTGAATTGCTTAGGCCAACCAGTTTCTAAAGTTACCCGAGCTAAATGGATTTTTTGTGGATTTACTCTCAGAAGGGTGTGACATTACCAAAACCTCCCCAAACTCACTCAATTAGATCCATGGCTACTTCATCTGCCTTTTGGTCAAAAACATCTATTGATGACATTTGTGCAGCAGCTACATGATCCAACACTCATACCTTTGCTTCACATTACAAACTGGACATCATATCTAGAAATACAGCCTCCTTTGATTCTGCATAACTCCGGGATATCCTTTCATGAGGGCCACCCAAGGTCGACGTAGCTGGGGACTCTTTCCCATAAGTGAGGAAGAACAAAAAGGGTAACATCAGATTTATAAGTTAGGCACTCACCAGAACTAGGCACCTGTGTTGTCCATTTTCATTCTTCTTCAACTGTTCTGGAAGGACCTATTGGACAGTGTTTGGAACCTAAAGTTCCAGGTTTGAGCCCTATCTTTTCAATCTGACTATATCTGTTCCTCATCTATTATTATGAAATAGAACAGCAAACTTGATCTGAAACAATGGGGATGGAGTAGAGGGGTCTATATTAGATGATCAAACTTTCAAAACTTCGGCTGTCATGTGGTCGACACCATATTATCGAATTTTTGAATGTTCGAACGTTTTAACGGAGATCTGCATACAGTGCGGAATGGGAAGATTTCCCTTTCCTGCACTGTAGTGCGATCTTGGAGTTGGTATATTTAAAGAGTGGGGTGTTGGGGGTGCAGGAGGGCTTGCCCCACTGCTTAAAATGTTCAGGTAGGTTATTTGTGTAGTTTATTTTTTTTTTATTAGGTGTTCGAACTTTTAAATGTATGATCATATGGTGTTGACCATATGACAGTCGAACTTTTAAACGTTCGATTATCTAATATAGACCCGAGCAGAGCATTATGGGTAGAGGGAGGAACTCAAGAGTTGAATCCAAAGTCTATAGTATGCGGCAGATAGAAGGATCGGATCCATAACCCATAAGTGAAGAAGAATAAAAATGGACAGCACAGATGCCTAGTCACCATGAGTGCATAACTTATAATTTGCAAATGGAAAGAATTTTGTTGGTGGTGCCATATTAAGAACTAAGACCCCTTTAAGGCCGGTATTTCTCTGGTTCTACAATATTTGTGTGAGTTATTATCCTCTGGTCTTTCTCACTCTTCTATCAAGGTTGCTTTCTCAGCCATTTTAGCATGTCTGCCCATGGATCCCCCTCTTTCAAAGTAGTCCCTTGTCAAAATATTTTTGAAAGGGGATTTGCATATTTGTCCTCCTAGAAAACAGGTGACTCCTCACTGGAATATTCATTTTGTTTGGGAAAAATTAACATCTGATGTTGTAAATCTTCATTCATTCCATACTGATGGGACTTTGGTTCTGTCCTCGGAACCGACTCGGCCAATACACAAGCTCGCGCCAGCCAAAAAACTCTCGAGCTAAGCAATACCCATAGTGCCCCTCTCCTTCTTACTTCAGATCTCGTTTGCTGCATACTTCTCAAGATGTGCCAAGCCAGCTCTCAGCTAAGTGAAAAACTTTTTTGATATATCTCTTCAAAATCTTTTCAACTTTCCTTACTCCCTTTTTTCCCTTTAGCGACTAATAGTCCTTTCTATTATCGTAGTTCTCTTGTGAGGTTTTTTTCCCTCTTTCTGACCCTTTCTTACCTTGTGTTATTCTTAGAACCATTGCTGCTGCAGGCCCCTCCCTTACCCTTGCAGTATTTGTCATTACCATTGTTGGTATGCCCCTCTTTTAAAAAAAAAAAAAAAAAAAAAAAAAAAAATTAAATTAATTTCCTTCTTCTTGGTGTGTGTGTGTATTTCCTTTCTCTGTGTAGTTTACTGTTTCTACTGCTCTACAGAATTTCAAAATTGCTGACTGATTTGTATGTTTTTTTTTGACCTTGTACCTCTGTGGGTCCTTTGGGATTGTGACATGTCTGGCAAAAAGCAACGACCGGGTTCAAGCAGTGTGACAAGTGTGGGCAAAAGATGCCCAATTCTGATGGGCATCTTTCGTGTGTTTGCTGCCTCGGAGTTCCTCACATTCATCTGCAACCGCCTTGTGATTTGTGTAAGAATTTTAGCTCTCGCACCTTGGCAGAGCAAAAAAATAAATTAATACTTAAGGAATTATTAAAAACTCCTTTTTCGGAGGCCCTTTCTGAGGCGGAGGTCTCACCACCTCGCAGAAAAGATAAGAAAAAGAGAAACCATTTGGTTTTGACTTCTTCAAGCTCCCAGGAACAGAAGGCCTCTCAGCTATTACCTGAACCAACATATAAACTACTGAAAATGTCTGCTCTGACTGTTATGGCACTAGAGCCTTTAGCTCTATCTACAGTGCCGAAGGCGGTGCCTTCCACAGAACTGACAACAGCATTATCTGCTTTGGTACTGATAATTACTTCGATACCAGACACAATTCCGGCATCAACAGTGATTTCTATTATGGCTCCTTCATCTTCGGTGCCGAGAACTGAAATTTTGCCTAGGACCAGATACTCACCTACAGTTGACCCCTTTTTTGGACAACAATACAGTCCATTTCTTGAGAGGCCTAACTCTCCTTCGGGAGTAGCGACACGTTCCACCAGGAGTTTTTCAGAACTCGACGTAGTGAGGCTGGTTGATCAGCTCCTAGCAGCCAGAGGAATTCTAACCCCTACCAAGACTATCCTCCCACCTGGAGCTGAAGGTTTTTCTGCACAAACTCCAACTTATCCTCCTTCAACCTCTTCTCAGGCTTTGGAGTCCTCGGTTCTAATATCTATCCCAGTACTTACTCCTCCAGTTTCTGTGATGTTACTTTCCATGGTTCCAGAGCCTACCATCTGGACTTTGGTCCATTTGGAGCTGATCTACTTTTGGGATCATGACTGGCCTGTCAGCACCGTGACCCCTAGCTCTGCTCAATTTTTTCTATGGTGCCATCTATGGTTCCGGTTATTTTGGCAGCTCCTAGTTCCTTCGGGGCTTCTATCCTGGAGGCGGGCTCATCGGAGCAGGGTGTTACCTCAGTCCCGAGGTTGTCCTTATTGGTTCTGGGCTACCATCCCTCTTCAGGTAGGCCTGCTTTCCAGGTGATGGAGAGGGCTCTTGCTTCTGCAAGCTTGCAGTTGGCTCCCCCAGTGTCAGAACTTGATTTTTCCCTCACCTCTGGTATATGCAGCTGACACACCCCACTATGCAGGGACATCGGGCATGGAAGCAGCAAGTAACCCTTCTCCTGGGTACCCGCTGTCTGGAGTCCTCCTCAGAAGGTCCCACTGAGGAGCCATCCCGAAAGAGAATGCGCAAGAGGAAGCACATTAATTCCCCTGAGGAATTCCTCACTGAACATACAGATTTCAATGAGGGAGAAGGATCTCCTCAGTCACCCTCGGTCACTCCCGAAGATGTCTCATTCAGAGACATACTGGAGATCCTGAAACAGAGGAGTGACTAGAAGCCCATCAACCCTTCTACTGAGGAATCTGTATTCTGGCACGCCTTCTGTGCTTGACTCTCTGCAGATGAGCTGATTACATTCATCATGCAGTGTGCCTGGAAGGCCTCTGACATTGTTGAGCTGATTCGCCAGAGGCCTGATAAATTCCTCTCTCCACTGCAAGACCACCCTCACTGGTCCAGATATTTGGCAGTAGATTCCATGGTTGTGGTGGTGGCCACAAAGAAAGAACTTGCTGAAGAAAGTTCGACTGTCCATCCTCCAAACAGGGTGTCCCAGACAATAGACAGACTAGGGGAAGCAGACTTACACTTCAGCGACCTTTACTTTGTGGTCACTGAACTATCTGGTACATTTTACATGTCTCCAAAGGGACCTGATTACAGACTTTTGGGTACTTTGGCAGGGGTATTGCCTGTGGAGGTGTGGGATAAAGTTGTCCCTCAGCTTGCCACCCTAGAGTCCATTTCTATCTCCTCCATGTGGTTGATCGCCCATACAACCAAGGGGACAGCCAGAGCAGCCAGTTCAGGCGTTGTCATGAGACATCATGCCTGGATGCACTTATGTGACTTTGCAGACCCCTTCAAGTCTTCCTACCTCAATGCTACTGTTGATGAGTCTTCATTCTTTGGCCCAAATGTTAAAGACACATTAGCCAGGTGTGAGAAGAATGGAAATAACCTATCTGCAGTGGGCATATGTTTTTCTGCCCCTCAACGATCCTACTCCAGGAATCAGAGAGGCAGAAAGATGTAGTTCATAAGGTCCCAAGGGCCTTTCCCAGGACACATATGGTGAGCAATCTCCCCGGGGCAGAGGGGGGACCTCATTGGGAAGATGCCCCTTCCATGGCAGAGGGGGCCTGTGAAACCAGGGCTCCAGAGATTCCTTCTCTGGACAAATCTATCAGTGCTCCTGAATAGCGGCCCGATTGCTTACCTCTGGAAGCAGTTGGGGGATGTTTTTCTCTGCACCACTTGGCCTGGCAATCGATAACATCAGACTCCTGGGTGCAGAGGATAATGACCAGAAGTTACCATATCTCCTTTGATCTTTACCCCAGGCCACTAAGGTAAATTCCGGATGTCCCACCCAGTCAGAGGGATGCAGCAGCACTAGAAGTTTTAAAACTGCTATGAAAAAGAGTCATCCAACCAGTCCCACCAGACCAAAGAGGATCCAGATTTTACTCAAGGTTCTGTTTAGTGCAACAAAAGGCAGGGGACTGGAGACCAATACTGGATCTCAGTGTACTGAACAAGTTTTTCAGACAGGCAAAAGTCTGGATGGTCACGGTGCAGTCCATTCTTCCATTTCTGGAAAAGGGCAAATGGATATCCTCTATACATATTCAGGATGCGTATTACCACATAAAAATGGACAAACAATCCAGAAGATACCTCTACTTCCATCTGGGAGCCAATCATTACCAGTTTCGAGTACTGCCCTTTGGTCTCTCCACAGCCCCCAAATCCAGATGACATCTCCACTTTTGGCTGGCATCCAGTCATTACCAATTCAGAGCTCTGCCCTTTGGACACACCACAGCCCTCAGGGTGTTCACCAAATGCATGGCAGTAGTGGAAGCTCACGTGAGACTACAAGGATTCCACGTGTTTCCATACTTAGACGATTGGCTCCTAACTGATCCAACCAGCTTCAAGTCATATCATGCACTCAAAACCAGTCAGGAAAGCTAGGGATCTCAATAAACACAGGGAAATCAAAGCTGGTACTGACTCAAACCTTAGATTTCATTGAGACAGTGTTCAACATAATATCCTGCCAAGTCACCCTACCCCCATCACAGACTACTAAGATTGAGATCCGAGCTTTAAATAATACTCTCTCAAAATCTTGTTCCAGCTCATCTGGTCCTACAACTCCTGGGTTCTATGGCAGCAACAGTCATACTGGTTCCACTAGCAAGATACCATATAAGGCTACTTCAATGGCTCCTAGCATCTCAATGGTCTATTTTGACACACCCTATGTCTTACTCAATCCTCATAACAAACCAATGCAAATAACATCTGAATTGGTGGATAAAGTCAGAGGAGAAGTTATGGTGTCATCCTCCCACCCCTGAACCCAAACCACAATGACCATGGACACTTCTTTGATGGGGTGAGGGGGCATTTACAGGGAATGACCATCCAAGGCACTTGGTCCCCCTTAGAGCCCAGGCTGCATATCAATGTCACAGAACTGAGGGCAGTGCTGCTAGCATTGCAAGCATTCCAAATGACCCTTCCGTTAGGGACAATTGCTATCCAATCAGACAATATGTCAGTAGTCTGGTACATCAACAAGTAAGGAGGAATCAGATCCTACCCATTATGCTGGGAAGTCCTGAGAGTGTGGCAATGGGCGATAGCTTCCAACCTCTTTCTCTAAGCAATGCAAATTCCCAGGAACTCCAATCTGATTGCAGACAGACTGAGCAGAAACATTCTGATGCTTCATAAATGGTCTCTCAACCCCATAGTAGTGACACAAATATTTTGTTGTTAGGGTCAGCCTTGCTGTAACCTCTTTGCTTCCCCCTTGAACCAGAAATGCAGCAGCTTCTTTGCCCTGATTCCCCCCCTCCCAGGTGGAATCACAGAGAGATGTTCTGATACAAGATTGGCCCCCTGGTCTACTGTATGCCTTTCCTCCTATTTCCCTCATCCCACAGATTTTGAGGAAAGCACAATGGTTGAAAAGCAAGGTAATCCTCATTGCACCCATCAAGTCTGGTTTCCTTTCCTATGGCCTCACTTAGTCCACTGTCCGTGGATCCTGCCTCTAACCCCGGGTCTCCTATCTCATCCACAAGGGCTGGTCCATCCCAACCTTTAGAGTCTCAAGCTGGCTGCTTGGTTTCTCCAGTTCTGCTGATCACCAGGCAAATGGAACTTATCTTCCCAGTACGAAACATACTTCTGGCTTCTCATAAACCCTCCAGGAAACTTTATTGTAGCAAATGGGCTAGGTTTGTAATCTGGGCTAAAAAACATGGACTAGACCCACCCTCAATCCCAGTCCATAAGGTTTTAGAATATCTGTCATCTCTACTCCAATCAGGAGCCTCAGACTCTAATATTACAGTTCACTTGGCAGCTATTTCCAATTTTCATGATGGCTTTAATGATTCTTCATTAATGTCCCACCATCTTTGCAAAACTTTTATGAAGGGAGTTCTACACCTGAGACCACCTATTAACAATCCTACTGAACCTTGGAATTTAACCCTGGTCTAACAAACTCTGATTTGTTCACCCTTCAGATCCTCTGCCACATGTGACATAAAGTTTTTATCCTGGAAAACCTTACTCCTGGTAGCTATCACCTCAGCTTGGAGAATATCAGAGTTACAAGCTTTGTGTGTTAATCGCCCCTACTTGATTGTTCATAATAACAGAGTATCGCTTCGAACTAACCCTTCCTTCTTGCCCAAAGTCATCTCTTATTCAAATCACAATCAGTCCATTGATTTACCATTTTTTCCCCAAAATTTTCTAATAAAGGTGAATACCAGATGTTAAGTTGTCTATCTCGCCTTCATTCTTGCTGGTTGGGTTCGGAGCCAATCTTCGGCTCCGACTCGGCCATCTTCAAAAGCTCGAGAGCTACTTACTGGCTCAAGGCCCCCCTATATCCCATGATGCCTGGTGCTAGATACCCAGATCTCGTTTGCTGCTTCTGCTGCGAGATTGCTTTAACTGGCTCAGGTCATATTTTTCAATTTTATTGTCATTGTATAAAAATATTTTATATTATAGTTGGTGTTTAAAATAGTTAGTGTACTTTCAGTAGTTGTAGTTAGCTATTTGTATTTAGTACTCCTTCCCTTGAAAACTCGTTTTCTTGTTAGAGAGTTTTCCCCTCCCCCCTCCCCCATTTCTCTTCTTAAAGGTAGCCGTTTTTAGTTAGAGGCTAATCCTTATTTCAATTTTATGTTATAGTTTCTTTGTTAGAAATTGTGGTAGATTAGTAGGTCTAATTACCTTTTCTTAGATAATAGAGAGTGTGTGTGCTGTTAAGGTGTGGTAACTTGTGTTGAGTGTGTGTGTTTTTACTAGTTACCTATTTCCCTTTTTGTGACTTTCTCTGTAAATTGATTTTTCCGTTTACAGGTATGTCTAAAGATATGAAAGTATCTGGATTCAGGAAGTGTGACTCATGCTGTCAGAAGATGTCACTGACAGATGGTCACACTTCTTGTGTCTACTGTTTGGGCGCCCTACACCTGCAGGACTCTTGTTCGGTGTGTCACTCCTTTAGTCCAAGAGTCCTGCAGGAGCATCGGAATAAGCTAATCCTTAGGGGTTTGCTCAAACCTGAAGGGTCACCAGCTAAGGTACAGTCAGTGAAACCCTCTAAGCCAACGAAGCCGCCAGCTCCCAGTTCAGAGCCGTCTTCGGGTGTGGCGTCTGCTTCAACTTCGGTTCTGACTGGAACCAAAGTACCCATCTCCCAGTCAACTTCAGTTCCGACTGGAACCGAAGTACCTAATCTCCCAGTCGGCCCCGACTCTGGTGTCGGAACCATCAGGGAGTCGAAAACACTCTAGGTCTCCATCCCTAGAGTCAATACACTCAGCAACGGGGTCGCCTCTATTACAGTTGGAGTGAAGTCACCGATCCCACTCTTCTCGGTCTTCTAGACTGTCTGACCATGATTTGGAGAGAGTGGTGAGTAGGCTCCTAAAATCGCAGGCCCTGGTTAAAATGTTATCCAGCCCCCCTCATCAGGGTTCGGCTCTGCCTGTCTCTGCAGTAGTTCCTCCTTCGACTCATCCCTTGAGTTCAGAGCTGGAGCTTGCTGGGGCTCGGATCGTGGAACCGTCGGCACCAATACCTACCCTTTTGGTTCCATCGTCGGGTCCGATCTCATCCATGGTGCCGTCCTTGGAGGGGATCTGGGCGCCGGGACTCCCTCATCGGCTCCGAGGGGGCAAGTGGCATCGGACCCTTGTCCGACCCCGTTCTCCTCTCGGAGCTTTGGCGCAGGTGAGTTCGGCTCCTACATCGGCCTCGGAGCCGTCTCTCTTGGCGCCGGGAAGGATCCCGGTCTCTTCGGAGCCGGAGCCTTCTCCAGTATCAGGAAGGGGCACCTTCGAGGTCATGAGAAGTGTGCTGGCCTCTGAGTCAGTCCCACGGTCAGCCTCATCGGCTTCTCCCCCCATGGTGTCTGCGTCTGCCTCTGCCCCTCCTCCAGACCCCAAGCATGGGGAACAAGTGCTCCAGGGCACCCCATTGGGTGTATCTTACTCTTCCTCTTCCGAGGCCTCCCCTGATCATTCAGAGGAGCCCCCTTGAAAGAGGAAATGCAAGAGGAAGCATGTTGACTCCCCTGAGTCTGTCACTTCAAATACCGACTTGGAGGATACGGAAGGGTCCCCAAGATCCCCCTCTGAGGACGTCTCTTTCTCAGACATCCTTGAGATACTTAGGCAGCGGGGAAACTGGACTACCCTTAACCCTTCCGAGGATGAGTCGGTATTCATGGACGTGTTTGGTTCCCGACCCTCCACCTCCTGGGTGTCTCCGCCTTTCGATCCACTGATGTCTGTGGTGGCTTGGAAGGTGTGGTCAGCCCCAGACACAGTGGAACCACCCCCCCGAAGACCCACAAAATTTATTACTGCACCACAAGACAAGCAATTTCTGACTAAGGGTGTTCCCGTTGATGCCATGGTGGTAGCAGCGGCCACAAAAAAGGAGTTGGCTGAAACTTCTTTGTCTGTCCATCCCCCTAATAAGGAATCTAGGATGATGGACAGATATGGGAAGTGGATGTTTGCATCAGCAAACTTTTCCATGAGGTCGCTGAACTACTTGTGCCACTTTACCCACCTTCAAAATGATCTCCTTAAAGAGCTAGGAGATACCCTTCAAGATCCATCAGTTGCGGGGGCCCAGGCTAAGGTTGCCTCCCAGCTGGCGACTCTTAATTCGGTAGTAAACTCCTCCATGCGGCTCATCTCTTATGCAGCTGATGGTGTGAGTAGGGCCACAGGCACAGGCATGGCCTTGAGGAGGCATGACTGGATGCAGTTATGTAACTTTGCGGAACCCTTCAGGGCATCTTTCACAAACACCCCCTTTGATGGTTCTGCTCTTTTTGGACCACAGGTGAAGGATACCCTTACCAGGTGTGAGCAGGAAGGCAAAACCCTCTCTGCTGTGGGAGTCCATTTTTCCACTCCTTCAAGACCGTATCCCAAGGGTCAGAAGAGTGGGAAGATGTGGTTCCGGAAGCCCCAGGGAGCCGTGCCTGACACACGTGGAGAGTTCCCCTCCAGGGACAGAGGAGGGAACAACAATAGACACCGCCCTCAGGGCAGAGGGGGTCCGCAAAATCAGGGCCAAAGAGAATCTTTCTCTGACAAGCCCTTCCAACATCCCTGAGGTGCTGCCCGGCTGTCCACCTTCGGAGGCAGTCGGGGGAAGATTATCGCTGTACCCAAAAGCCTGGCAAAGTATAACACAAGACAAATGGGTACTGTCTATCATATCTGAAGGCTACAAAATCCCTTTCTTTTGCACTCCCTACATTTCCAACAAATCCCTTCCAGATGTTCCACCCAATCTATGGGATCAAGCAGTTCTAGAAATTTCAAAACTGCTAAGAAAAAGAGCCACCCAGCCAGTCCCGGCAGACCAGCAAGGATCCGGAATTTACTCGAGGTTCTTTTTGGTACCAGAAAAGACAGGGGACAGGAGACTCATTCTGGATCTCAGCAGACTAAACAGGTCTGTTCAAAGAACGAAGTTCTGGATGGTCATGCTACAGTCCATTTTACCCTTTCTGGGTCAGGACAATTGGATGTGCTCCATAGATCTTCAGGATGCGTACTACCATATCAAAATGGACAGATGATCCAGAAGATTCCTCCGCTTCCGGCTGGGAGCCAGTCATTATCAGTTCAGAGCTCTGCCCTTTGATCTCACCACAGCCCCCAGGGTGTTCACCAAATGTTTGGCAGTAGTTACTGCTCACCTGAGATGGCAAGGATTCCAGGTGTTTCCATATTTAGATGACTGGCTTCTTATTGCAACCACCAGGCATCACCTGCTGCGAGCCAGAGACTACACCATCCAAACTTGCTCCAAACTAGGCATCACAATAAATTTCGAAAAGTCTGCATTGTCACCTTGTCAATCTATTACCTTTATAGGCGCAAACTTAAATACAAAGGACATGTCAGCGAGACTTCCATTAGACAGAGTGCTAGACATTTGCTGACATGTCCAGGTCTTATTAGGATGCAAAAATATTCAGGCCAGATTCATCCTAAAGACCTTGGGTCTCATGGCAGCGACTATCATACTAGTCCCCCTCGCTCGCTTTCATATGAGGATTCTTCAGTGGATGCTGTTCACCCAGTGATCTTTCCAGCAACTCCCAATTTCTCACAAAGTAATGATCACACAGACATGCAAAAACCAACTTGCTTGGTGGATGGTTTTCCCATCAGTACCCCAGGGCAGACCATTTTCTCTTCCTCCTCCTCCAGTGGCTATGGTGACCACGGATGCCTCCCTGATCGGGTGTGGGGGGGGGGTATTTTCAGGGCAGAACAGTCCAAGGCACCTGGCAGCCTCACGAGTACCATCTGCATATCAATGACTTGGAGATGAGGGCCGTGCTTTTGGCGTTGCAAACTCTTCACAACTCTCTTCCTACCAGGACCATTGCAATTCAAACAGACAATATGTCGGTAGTATGGTACATCAACAAGCAGGGCGGAACCAGGTCCTACCCTCTGTGTCGAGAAGCACTCAGACTCTGGCAGTGGGCGATCTCTTCCCAATGGTTTCTGATAGCAGCGCACATCTCTGGGAAGTCCAACATTATAGCAGACAGGCTGAGCAGATCAATTCTCATGCCTCACGAGTGGTTTCTCAGACAGTGGCGGACCAAATCTTCCGCAAATGGGGTCAGCCTTGCTGCGACCTTTTTGCCACTCCTTCAACAACAAGTGCAACAATTACTTCTCTCTCCTCCCTCTTCCCGGACACTTCCCCAGAGATGCTCTAGTTCATGATTGGCCTCAGGGACTTCTTTATGCATTGCCTCCATTCACCCTGATTCCCAAATTAATACAGAAAGCTACCACATTGGGATGCAATATGATCCTCATTGCCCCTTACTGGCCTTGACAAGTTTGGTTCCCGTTCCTGCATCATTACCTTCTGGAGCAGCCCTGGACCCAGTTCCAGACCTCCTGATCCATCAATTGGGCACTTTAATCTCTCCAGCTCACTGCTTGGTTGCTCCACTTCCGACCTTAGCCAGGCTTCCGAACATCTCCCACTCAGTGCGTGAAATCATCTTATCATCGCACAAGTCTACCACTAGAAAGACTTATGCTAGTAAGTGGAAACGTTTCTCTTTCTGGGCAGAGGCTAGGAATATAGATCCCTTTTTAGCCCCTGTGCACCATGTTTTGGATTTTTTAGTGGAACTTTTTCGTGCTGGATCATCTTCTGCCACGATTAGAGTTCAGTTAGCTGCAATTTCAAACTTTCATACAGGTCTATCAGATACTAGTATTATGTCCCATAAGCTTTGTAAAGCTTTTCTCAATGGGACTACTTTACTCAGGCCCCCAGTGAGAGATCCCCCACCTCCTTGGGATCTAAATTTGATTTTAGCTTCCCTGATACTGCCCCCCTTTGAACCAGCAGCTTCTTGTTCCTTGAAGTTTCTTTCTTGGAAAACCCTTCTTCTGGTTGCAATTACTTCAGCCAGAAGAGTTTCTGAGCTTCAGGCTCTTTGTGTTCGCCCTCCTTATCTAGTTTTCCACAATGACAGAGTGTCTCTCAGGACTAATCCTTCCTTCCTTCCCAAGGTTTCTTCTGACAATAATTTGAATCAGTCTATTGATCTGCCTGTGTTTTTTCCAAATTATTCCGACAAGGCAGAATACAAATTGCATCAGTTGGATGTTCATAGACAGTTACGCTTTTACTTGCATAGACCTAAACAAATAAGAAAATCAGACCAGCTGTTCCTGTCCTATGCTGAGGGTAAACAAGGTCTACCTGTGTCAAAAGTAACCTTATCTAGGTGGTTGACATCTATCATTACATTTATATATCAGCTAAGGAATAAAGACCTTCCTGCTAAACCAAAAGGTCACTCCACTAAAGCCCTAGCTACTTCAGTGTCTTTTCAGGCAAGATTGCCAATGGAAACTATTTGTGCGGCAGCTACATGGGCCAATCCTCATACCTTTATTTCACATTATAAGCTGGACGTGGCCTCCAGGAGCAGAGCTGATTTTGGTTCCACTGTTCTGAAGAGTCTGTTCCGACGAGCCACCCAGGATTGAGTCTGACCCTCTGAGGGTGTTTCGTGCGGATGTCCCTCAGAAAAAGAAATAGAAAACTAAGCATATTTCCCCTGTGGTTAAAGTTTCCCAATGTGAATTGCAGGATTTTATTCAGCAGTTATTTAATGCTATAATGGCTTTAATACCTCTTCCTCAAGGGTTGTCTGTACCTGCCCCTCACTTGTCTTCCACTCCTCTTAAAAGACCCAGAGAACTAGACTACTCAGATGAGGGTCTGGATTCTGAGGAAGAGTCCCCAGATTACTCTTTGCAGATCTCTTCCCCATTGGACTATGGTTCAGAGGAAGAGGATTCCATTAGTCCTGACTCTTTTTTTGGGGATACTGTTGCCCAGATGGTGGAGTCTTTTAGGTGAGGTTGTTCTCAAGTCTCTGACATTCAGAAAAGTTATTATGAGGTGCTTGATAAATGTAAATTTCTTTACACATGCCCTTCTACTGACCCTTCTGTAATGTCTGTCTCTTCTGAAAAGCCATCCAAGATGTTGTTCTTTACCAAGTTGCTCCCTTCAGAGTAGGATAATAAGGCTATGGAGAGGCTGGGCTAAAATGTTTACTTATGCCACCTTATCCTTTTGGGCCATCAACTTTCAGAATTATATGACCAGTTATGTTTTTGACCATCCTTTCTCAGGTTTTCAAAGTGGTTTCTGACTTTCCTGACTCTGAGGAGAAGGCTTCTGCCCTTTGCGTGTTGGGCTGTACCTCTCAATTTAATCACCACTCTATTAGATGCAGGTGATGTGTCTTCCAGGGCTGATGCCTTTGGTTCTGTTATGAGGCATTACTCTTGACTTTGTCTTCAGGATCTGCCTGATGACATTAAGGCCAAACTGTTTGGATGCCTCTTTGAATAATATATATTCCTAAGCTTCAAAGGAATTACCTCTCCAAGTCTTCTTTTATTCATAGGCAGTCTCGGCCTTTCGCCTAATAGAAAAAATGGTTCTAGATGGGTGCCTTTTGCTAAGTCCACTCAAACCCCTACCTCACAGAAACCTCCTTTTCAGGAAAAGCCGGGTTCCATTTGACAGTTTGTTTCCCCTTTCCCTCGGCCAGGTTCCCTTATTCCTTCTTCTTTCCCTGTCTCTTTCAAATTGGTTAAAGATCACAATGACTCTTGGGTTCTGTCCATTATCGTCCAGGGTTATTTCTTGGCTTGGAAATCCCTTCCTCCCTTTTTGGGCATCCCTCAGCCTCCTTGGGAACAGCTTCCTTTTTTCCAAGAGGTGTTCCATTCTCTTTTGGTCCAGGGCACTATTCAAGCTGTGCCTTCTGAGCAGGTTGGGAGGGGTTTTATTCCAGAATGTTTTTTTGTTCTCAGAAAGGAGGGCACTTGAAGACCGATTCTGGATCTTTCCAAGCTCAACACCTTTCTGAAAATTCCTTCATTTTGAATGTTATCTCTTCAGACTATTCCCCAATGTTAAGTTGTCATTCTCGCCTTCATTCTTGCTGGATGGGTTCGGAGCCGATCCTCGGCTCCGACTCGGCCTATATTATAGCTCGAGAGCTATTTTTACCGGCTCGAGGCAGCCCTATAACCCACAATACCATGCACTAACTCCCCAGATCTCATTTGCCGCTTCGCTGCAAGGTTGTCTTTTTTTACCGGCTCAGGTCAGTAAAGAGAATTTTTTCTATAAAACTAATTTTCAGGTAGTTTTTCCAGTTAGATACCCTTTGTTAGGTCCCTACTGATTGTCTTATTCATTACAACCCTTTTGTAGCCCTTCTTTCCTTCTTTAGTTAATTTTTATCTTTGGGCCTACGGGCTTTACCTTAGTTTTCTCCACCCCTTACAGTGTCTGTGTGTGGGTTTAGTCAGTTCCCTTAACTTTTTCTAGTTTTAAGTTGAGTGTGTGTGTGTGTGTGGACTGACTGCGATTACTGTGTTTACTGTTGTTAGGACTATGTCCAAAGACACTAAGGTCCCAGGATTCAAGAAATGTGACTCGTGCTGTCAGAAAATGTCTCTGACAGATGGTCACACTTCTTGTGTCTATTGCTTATGGCCTTTACACCTGCAGGACTCTTGTTTCGTCTGTCATGGGTTTAGTTCAAGAGTCCTACAGGAGCGGCGTAATAAGCTCATCTTAAGGGGCTTGTTAAAGCCCGATGACTCCCCGTCCAAGTCTGGCTTGGGGAAGTCTTCAAAAACCGCCAAACCCTCGGCTCCAGCTTCTGAGTCGAGGGCCGGCGTTATTGAGATGGCTCTGACATCAGTTCCAATCGGATCCAAGGTGGGCAAAGTGGTATCCACTTGGAAATCAGCATCGGAGCCGACCCCAGCCCGCAAGCACTCTAGATCCCCCTCACTAGAATCCGTCCGATCGGCTCCGAGATCCCCTCTCCTATCGGAGCGGAGTCATAGGACTCACTCATCTAGGTCATCCAGGCTCTCCGACCATGACATTGAGAGGGTGGTCAGTAGGCTCATAAAATCTCAGGCACTAGCCCAAATGCTCCAGAGCCCATCTCACCAGACTGTGGCTCCTTCGGTACCACTATCGATTCCTCCTCCGACTCACCTCTCGAGTTCGGAGCCGGAGTTTGTCAGAACCATAACCTTGCCCATGTCGGAGCCGGTACTCCCACCTTTGGCTCCGGTGTCGTTGGCTCCGACCTCTTCATTGGTTCCGTCCGTGGAGAGGTCCGGGCGCCGGGACTCCATTGTCGGCTCCGAGGGGGCGAGTGGCATCGGACTCTTGTCCGACCCCGCTCTCCCTCTCGGAGCTTCGGCTCTGGTTAGTTTGGCCCCGACATCATTCTCGGAGCCTTCTCTGTTGGTGCCGGGGGTGGTTCAGGTCTCTTCGGAGGCAGGACTACCCTTGGTACCTGATAGGGGAGCCTTTGAGGTGATGAGGAGCGTGCTGGACCCAGTGTCCACTCCAAGGTTAAGTTCTGCAGATCCCCCCTCTACAGTGCCTGTTATGGTCTCTGGCCATCCTTCTGCATCTGACAGCAGAGATCCAAAGCGTAGGGTACCCACTTTGGGTGTCTCCTCCTCGGGTTCCTAGGAACCCCCTAGGAAAAGAAAGTGCAAGAGGAAGCACATAGACTCCCCCGAGTCTGTCACGTCGGACACCGACTTGGATGAGCCGGAGGGTTCCCCGAGATCCCCCCCTGAGGATGTCTCTTTTTCAGACATCCTAGAGATCCTAAAACAGAGGGGAAATTGGTCCACTCTCAAACCCTCCAAGGACGAGTCGGTTTACCTTGATGCTTTTGGATCTCGCCCTTCCATCTCCTGGGTGTCTCCCCCTTTCGACCCACTAATGGAGGTAGTGGCTAGAAAGGCATGGGCAGCTCCTGATTCAATGGAACCTACCCCTAGGATGCCCTCTAAATTTATTTCTGCACCAGAGGACAAATCCTTTCTCACCAAAGGTGTTTCAGTTGATGCTATGGTGGTAGCAGCAGCCACTAAGAAGGAATTGGCTGATCCTTCTGTACCTGTTCATCCTCCTAACAAAGAGTCCAGGACCATGGACAAGTACGGCAAGCGGACATTTGCTTCAACGACCTTTACTATGCGATCGCTGAACTATTTATGTCATTTCACCCACCTTCAGAGAGACTTGCTCAAAGAACTGGGTGAAACTGTACAGGATCCTTCTGCTGCGGGGTATCAGGACAAGATGAACTCCCAGCTGGCGACCCTGAACTCCATTGTTAACTCCTCCATGCGGCTTATCTCCTACGCAGCCGATGGAGCGAGTAGGGCCACTGGTACAGGTGTTGCATTGAGATGTCACGCTTGGATGCGACTCTGTAACTTTGCCGATCCCTTCAAGGCGTCCTTCACCAACACCCCCTTTGATGGTTCAGAATTGTTTGGACCTCAGGTGAAGAATACCCTCACCAGATGCGAGCAAGATGGTAAGACTCTCTCTGCTGTGGGAGTCCATTTTTCCACACCTTCTAGACCTTATCCTAAGGGACAGAGGGGTGGAAAGATGTGGTTCTGCAAACCACAGGGAGTCGCGCCTGCCGCATGTGGTGAATTTCCTTCCAGAGGCAGAGGGGGGGGAATAATAACAGATGCTGCCCCAGGAGCAGAGGGGGTCTACAGAACCAGGATTCCAGGGAATCTTTCCCTGACCAACCCTTTCAGCATCCCTGAGAAGCTGCCTGACTGTCCGCCTTCGGAGGCAGTCGGGGGAAGATTATCTCTGTACCCGGAAGCCTGGCAATCCCTTTCCCAAGACACATGGGTACAGAAGATCATATCCAAGGGTTACAAAATTCCCTTCACTTCCCCTCCGGTACAACCGCCAAGACCCCTACCAGACGTACCACCTGCACAAAGGGGTCAGGCACAGCTAGAAATAAAAAAGCTGTTTGAAAAAAGAGTCATCCAGGCAGTCCCAGCAGATCAGCTAAGATCCGGAATCTACTTGGTACCAAAAAAGACTGGAGACTGGAGACCCATTTTGGACCTCAGCAGATTGAACAACTCTGTACAAAAGACAAAATTTCAGATGGTAACACTACAGTCCATTCTACCCTTTTTGGGCAGAGACAACTGGATGTGCTCGTTAGACCTCCAGGATGCGTAGTATCATATAAAGATACACAGGCACTCCAGGAGGTTTCTCCACTTCCGGCTGGGAGCCAGTCATTATCACTTCAGAACACTGCCCTTTGGTCTCACCACAGCCCCCCGGGTGTTCACCAAATGCTAGGCAGTGGTCATGGCTCACCTGAGACAAAAAGGATTCCAGGTGTTACCATATCTAGACGACTGGCTCATTTCCGCTACCACCAAGCAGCATCTTATAATGGCCAGGGATCACACTATTCAACTTTGCAACAATCTAGGTATCTCTATAAATTTTGCAAAATCCTCCTTGTTGCCTTGTCAATGTATAAACTTTATAGGCGCCGTATTAAACACCACAGAAATGTCTGCAACTTTACCACCTCAGAGAGTGACAGACATAAGGCGGAATGTTCAGTCCCTATTTCAGCCCAACAGAGTTCAAGTCAAGCTAGTATTGAAAGCGTTAGGCC
The DNA here is from genome assembly GCF_019279795.1 of Protopterus annectens. NCBI lineage: Eukaryota > Metazoa > Chordata > Ceratodontiformes > Protopteridae > Protopterus > Protopterus annectens. Next base: position 1,023,947,183 of record NC_056744.1, read on the forward strand.
TCATGGCAGTGGTGATTCTTCTACTCCCATTAGTCCGCTTCCACATGAGGCTCCTCCAGTGGATGCTGTTTTCTCAGTGGTCCTTTCAACAGCTCCCAATGACTCACAACATCTTGATAACCCCATCATGCAAGAATCATCTCTCCTGGTGGATGTTTTCCCCTCAGCTTTTTCAGGGCAGACCCTTTGTCCCCCCCCAGTTGCCACGGTGACAACAGATGCCTCCCTGATCGGGTGGGGGGGCATTATCAGGGCAGGATGGTCCAGGGCACATGGCAACAATTAGAACGCCACCTGCACATAAATGTCCTGGAGATGAGGGCGGTGCTTTTAACGTTGCAAGCCCTTCAGAGCTCTCTTCCCACAGGGACTATAGCAATTCAAACGGACAATATGTCTGTGGTGTGGTACATAAACAAGCAGGGCGGAACAAAGTCCTACCCCCTATGTTGAGAAGCACTCAGACTTTGGCAATGGGCGATTTCCTCTCAACGGTTTCTGATAGCAATGCACATTCCCGGGAAGTCCAATGTCATAGTGGACAGATTGTGCAGAACTATCCTCATGCCTCACGAGTGGTCTCTAAATCAAGTGGTAGCAGACAGAATATTTCAGAAGTAGGGCCAGCCTTGCTGTGATCTTTTCGCAACTCCTCAAAACAGCAAGTGCCTCGACTTCATCACACTCTTTCCTCTACCAGGCCATCCCCCCAGAGACGCTGTTGTTCACGATTGGCCCTGGGGTCTTCTATATGCCTTTCCTCCCTTACCATTGATCCCGCAATTAATTCAGAAAGCAACCACATTGAGATCCAAAATGATCCTCATTGCTCCATTTTGGCCTCGATAAGTATGGTTTCCGTTCCTGCACAGTTACCTACTGGAACAGCCTTGGCATCTGGAACCCCTTCCGGATCTGTTGACCCATCTCACGGGCAAGCTGCATCAGTCTCTTCTTTCCCTCAACCTCACAGCTTGGTTGCTCCACTTCCAGCCATAGCCAGGCTTTCCCTTATTTCTCCTCCTGTTTGTGATATCATTCTGGCTTCCCATAAGTCCAATACTAGGAAGATGTATGCGAGTAAATGGAAGCGTTTTTCACTCTGGGCACAAGCTAGGTCCTTAGATCCTTTCCATGCACCCATTCATAAGGTTCTAGACTCTCTGGCGGAACTCTTTCATTCAGGGTCATCGTCAGCCACTATCAGGGTACAATTAGCGGCCATTGCTAATTTTCATGTGAGGCTCTCAGAAGCAAATATTATGTCCCACAAACTCTGTAAAGCCTTTCTCAAGGGCATCTTTTTGCTTAGACCTCCAGTTAAGGATCCGCCTCCACAATGGGATTTGAATTTAGTTCTAACCTCATTGATTCTGCCTCCTTTTGAACCTGCAGCTTCTTGCTCCCTCATGCTTCTTTCTTGGAAAACTCTGTTTTTAGTAGCCATAACATCTGCCAGAAGGGTATCAGAACTTCAAGCCTTGTCTGTCCATCCCCCTTATTTGGTCTTTCACAAAGACAGGGTAACTCTCAGAACAAACCCTTCCTTCCTACCAAAAGTGTCCTCTGAAGCAAATCTAAACCACTCCATTGACTTGCCTGTCTTCTTCCCAGACTATTCCAACAGGGCTGAACAGAAATTACATTCATTGGATGTTCATCACCAACTACGGTATTATCTAGACAGGACAAAACAACTCAGAAAGTCAGACCAGCTCTTTCTCTCTTATGCTGCAGGAAAGAAAGGGCTTCCAGTATCAAAGGTTACTCTTTCCAGATGGTTGACATCTATTATTACCTTTGTCTATGAGTTGAGACACAGGCAACTTCCGTCTAGGCCTAAGGCTCATTCAACCAGGGCACTATCAACATCACTGGCCTTTCAAGCAAGGTTACCATTAGATGCCATATGTGCAGCAGCTACATGGGCTTCCAAACATACCTTTATTGCCCATTACAAACTTGATATAGCCTCCAGAAATAGAGCTGACTTTGGTTCCACTGTACTCAGGAGTCTGTTCCATTGAGCCACCCAGGACTAAGGTGCTAGGGACGCTGTCCCATCCAGCAAGAATGACGGTGAGAATGACAACTTAACATTAAGAAGTTATGTTCTTACCATAACATTCCATGTTAATTGTCTTCTTCTCACCTTCTTTCTTGCGTCCCTCCCTAATGCCCCCTAGCCTGGACAGACTTGAGGTCTCTGAGTCCTTCCATTTCTGGAGATACAACATGTTACGGTTTCCCCGTATCCTTAGTGTTACTAGCAGGGAGTCCGTACTTGCAAATGAGGATTATAATAATATATTTATACTATGTCTTAGCTTCCAAACGAGATCTGGGGAGTTAGTGCATGGTATTGTGGGTTATAGGGCTGCCTCGAGCCGGTAAAAATAGCTCTCGAGCTATAGTATAGGCCGAGTCGGAGCCGAGGATTGGCTCCGAACCCATCCAGCAAGAAAGAAGGTGAGAAGAAGACAACTAACATGGAACGTTATGGTAAGAACATAACTTCTTATTCTTCTACCCCATGCCTTTCTGGTCTCCCTGGATCTCAAAGATGCTTACCTTAATGTCCCCACATGTCCCCTATTTAGAAAAGTTTTACATTAAATCTGTTTCTTCCTTGCATTTTCAGTTCTCTGCATTGCTGTTTGGCCTCTGTACTGCCCAAGGGTATTCACCAAATACCTTGTTCATGTCATTGCCTTTTGCAGAACGAGAAGAGTTCAGATCTTTCCCTTTCTAGACAATCTGCTCATTCAAGCTTCTTCCCCCGTTGCTCTGCTTCAGGGTCTCCAGTTTACTATTTCCCTATTACAGAGTCTGGGGTTCACCATAAAATTCCAGAATTCAGCTCTGATGCCTTCTCAGGATCATATTTTCTTTGGTTACAGGCTCCAGAACATCCCTATGCTGATTCTCTGCCTGCCCTCAAGACCCTGTCTCTTTCTGCCTTTTTCCAGTCTGTTCTTCCTGTGGCTTCAGTCACAAACAGGAAATTTCTCAGGATCCTCGGATTCATAGCTTTCACCATTCCCATGCTCCATGTAGCCAGGCTGCACATGAGAAAACTTCAGTGGTACCTCCAGTCAGTGTGGCTCCAACATTGCCACCCGCTGGACTTCCTGGTACCCTTCCTTCCTTGTCTCAAGCTTGAGCTTCAGTGGTGGATTCATCAACTTTCTCTCAACCTGGGACTTCCTTTCCAGGCTCCAGTCTCAACGCAAGAGCTCTTTACAGATGCCTTAGACAGGTGATGGGGGATCCTTAAGCTCTCTTAATGTTTAGCGTCCCTGGCCTCTTCAGTAATGGTTGGACACATGTTAGCATAAAGGAGATGAGGGCACTGCTTCTAGCTGTTCAGGCATTTCATTTCCTGTCTCATCCTAGGCCCCTCAAAATTTTCACAGACAATACCACAGTGATGTGGTATGTCAACAAGCACGGTAGTACAAGGTCCTATCTTCTTTGTAGACTAGCTCTTCAGGTCTGGGATCTAGCTGTCCAGTATCAAGTGACTCTTCAGGGAGTTTACATGCCCTCGGAGCACAACCTAGTAGCAGATTCTTTTAACAGGTCCACTGCACAAGCTCACAAATGGATGCTTCACAGAGATGTGTTTCTGGACATTGTCCATTGGTGGGATACTCCTCAGATAGATCTTTTGCCTCCCCTCTGAACAAACAATTTCCTCTGTTCTGTTTCAGAGCCCCAAGTCCTCTGGTTTGGAAAGTGGATGCCCTATCTTTTCTTCAGAAGGGGATATTTCTGTAAACCTTCTCTCCCCTTCCTCTGTTACCACAAGTCTTGCACAAGATCAGACAGACCTCTCCCAAAATCTTGCTAGTGACTCACTTTTGGCTCACACAGCACTGGTTCCTTCTTCTTTCTTACTTGGCCAGGGGCAATCACCACATGTTACCTCACCAGGTGGATCTTCTGACACAAGATAAGGGGTCCTCCTTTTTTTTAAACACCTTTATTGAATTACCACTTGTGACATAGGCACATTTACGTTTATATAAAAGTAATCAAACTGTAATAACAAGTTAAAATTAGCAAACATTATTATGCTTCACATATATTTTTCCTCTTAACCATTCTCACTTGTCCAATCTTCAACTGACGCTGTGGGTAATAGGCTTTTGATCCCTTTTAGACACCTCTTTTCTGAGGACATACTTCGGGTCCTGCAGGAAGCCAGGAAAGCCACTACCAAGAACTCATGTTTTTCCAGATGGAAAAGATTTTCTGTATGGTGCCTCTCTCACCATCAGGATCCTCTGTCTGCAGAGGTTCTCTTTGTTCTCTCATTTTGTGTGATCTGCTCTTTGCTGGGTTAGCATATTCTTCAGTTAAATGTCACCTGTCAGCAATTTCTGCTTGTCTGCCCATGGCTTCTCCTCTGGCCTTTAGATTTGAGGTCAAGCAATTTCTTAAAGGTGTCCTTTATATCAGGCCTCCCAGGAAGCCTATTCTATTCTGTTCTATTCTATTCCCTTTCCTGGAGCCTCAGTTTTGCACTGCTTCTTCATCTTCCTTACAACATTCTACTTGGAAGACCATTCTTTTGTTTCTCACTTCAGCCAAGAGGGTGTCTAAACTTCAGGCTCTTATGGATGTTCCTCCTTTCTTAGTTTTCCACAGAGACAGGGTGTCTCTTCCTAGTAACCCTTCTTTTATGCCCAAGGTAGTCAGTGAGTTGTCCCTTGATCAGTCTGTTTATCTGGCTGTCTTTTTTCCATCTCCATGGTCTGCCAGTGAGAAGGTTCTTCACATCTTGCATTTGCATAGATAGCTCAGATATTATTTGGATAAAACTAAAGTTATTTGCAAATCTGAGCAGCTTTTTGTTTCCTTTTATCGCAGATCTTTATGATTGGCTGTTTCTAAGCAAACCATCTCTTCCTGGATTTCTAAAGTCATTTCATTTTGTTATTCTTTTCATGGTAAATGTCTTTCCCCTTGTGAATAAAGGGTCATTCTCCCAGGACTGTTGCCTCCTGTAGTGCTTTTTTTTCAAGATGCTGGATACCAATTCCATCTCTGAGGCTGCTACTTGGTCCTCTGTTCATACTTCACTAAGCATTACAAGTTGTATTTTATTTCCGGGGCCAGAGGGCAGGGCTATCTTACATGGGTTTTGGAGGGCTCTTCCATGCTGCCCTCCTCCCAGGTTTCATCTTGAGCTTTTCTATTCTCCCTTAGGTTATGAATACTGCAACAGTGACACGGAAGGACATGGTGTACAGTTGTGTAAAATCTTACTATAGCAGTAGATGTCTTTCTTTTCAATGTTGCAGTTTTTGCTCCCTCCATTCTGCCCCCTCTGCTCTTGCCTGTTCTATCTTGCCCTCCTGGCTGAGTTTTTTTTCCTCCTTTTTCTTCTTCTGGATGGACATGTTTTCCCTCATCACTAGGAACATTCTGTTCCTCCTGGGGCTTTTTCAGTTCTGAGGGTGTGGGTCTGTATGTCATCTTTATGCCCTATACCTTGCACTGGGAGCGTACATGTGAGGTATGATGCCTATAAGTACTAAAGGCTTTGACATACTGGCCGGACTTTGGTCTTTCCTTGGCAGGAGCTCTTTTAGGTTATGAATGCTGCAACAGTGAAGAGAAAGAAATCTACTGTTATGGAAACATTTTACACAACTGTACTTTTTTAATAGATAGATGCAGCCTGTAAATGACTGACCACTCATGTTCAAGTCTACATGTACCCCATTAAACAACCCTAACATATCAACTTGCCGTATATATCTGGGAAGCAAGGCTAGGCTTGCTGATTTCTTTGATTTTTGTAAAAAGCATGTTTGAGTTCCAAGGTTTTATGGTGGGTCAACCTTATCTAATTTTCCACAAAGATAGGGTTTCTTTAAGAACTCATTTTTTTATGCATAAAGTGATATCTGAGTTTACCACCTCCCTGTCATCTTTTCAGACCCTAAATATAAGGGAGAAAGGATTCTTCATATTCTGGCTGTCATAGAGCTAAAATCTTCAGAAATGCTTATCAGTTATTCATTTCTTATGAAGGTAAGAAAAAAGGGCAACTGGTGTCAAACTAGTCAGTTTTCAAATATTTGCCATGTACTATTCCTTCAGTTATTCCCATGATACCAAGTCATTTCCAGGCTGGATCAAGGCACATTTTACTAGGGCCTTGGGTTCTTCAGTGCAAGTTTGTAAAGAGGTAGACTCTAGAAGCACTGTAGAGGCAGCATCTTGGTCCACTGTACATATGGTTACAAAGAACTACAAAAGTTAGACTCCTTTTCCAGGTCTACAACATGCTTTGCTAGGACTATTCTTTGAGGGGGGGGGTCCTGGATCCTTCTCCTTCTCCTCCCAAGCTTTATAAGGTATGGTATTTTACCCATATAGCTAAGGCTACTGCAGCAGTGATCTAATGATGAATATAGTCCAGTTATTTAACTAAACTTACCATAATAGTAGAGGTTTGAATAGATCACTTCTTTCATAACTGCTCTCTCCTTCCATCTCCCTTATTTTAGTGTAAGTTTTGTTACCAGAGTGTGAACATTGATTTTGTTTACCTAGCACTGACCCCATTCAGAACTGTGGCCTCCCTGATTCCGTTTGTTTGAAAGCTTTGAAGTGTTTGGGGCCCAGAATGCTGATTCTCTAGCTTGAGCTGACAGTGATCTGGGTGCATGAAAGGTGTCCTTAAGCTTTGGAAAATGCCTGTTGCACTGTTTAGTTTTATCAGCAGCTGCGTTTCTGTTTAGAAGCAAAGAATGCAGGAAAGACGATCAGCTCAGTGTTTCCTTTATCAATAATGGGTTAAGACCAAAAGTGTCTAATGTCATCCTGCCTAGGTAGCTGTTAGACTGCATTGTCTTTTGGTATGACAAAAATAACAAAATATTACATCTAGAGGCATGCATTCATTTTAAAATTATACCTAGAGGCATGCGCGTCTTTTGTATGCCCTCTTATGGTAACTCTCATCCTGTATTGTTGAGGAAGTGGCAAGACCTAAACATACAGCTTGGCTTTAGTTACATAAACTTGCTACTGGAATATTTTGCCCCACTAGAAGCATCCTTAAGAAAGAAGATAGAGTCTCAACATAAAGACATTCTAGATAAGTTTTCTAGTGAATACTTCACCAAGAGACTTGACGATATCTTGAATCAAGTTCATTCATTTAGTGAACGCTTAAAAATAGTGAAGCAGAGAAAGATTCAGAGAGATGCCAATGATTTTGCCACAGGTCAGATTTTTATTTGGCCAAAGAATAACAATTCTCACCCACAAGGAGTTTCTACATTGAAGAATTCAGACATGAATATTGATTCTGAGCCTCCTGCTAATGTGCCTCTGAACAATGTTTCCTCAGATCTGTTGCCATCATCATCAGCGACTAGTATCCAGAAGATTAACCATACAACATACAATACTCAACCTTCCTATTCTTCAGCGGTCACGAGTGATGCCCATTGTTCCAATGATACACCTCCGCCCAACCAGCAAGCTGCCGCCCCCTTTTTTTCTGCAGGGGCAAGACCGAAGGAGTCTGCTCCCACAATGAATACTTTTTTACCATTTCCAGTGAAGGAACGAGTGGGGTGGCGTGGTCGCTCTCACAGCAGAGGACCAAGAAAAAGAAAAGGCTCCGAAGAAAGATATCTTGCATCAAGGAAACAGCGAAACTGAACTCCCTCATATACAATGTTTCAACATACAGTTTATCTGACTCAGAAGTTTCTCTTTTAGAGAAAGGCCTTAACTTTATACCTTCTCAAACAAGCTCCCTTAATGATGTTCTGGTTGATCTAAGACTGTTTTGTCGTATTGTTTCTCTTAAGGTTTTATTTAAGAATAACAGTGCAGTTAACACTAATGAGGTCAAATATTTCTTTAGAGCAAAGAGCAGTTTTATACCTAATATGCCACATAATGTTGAGAGCTTTTTAAAAATGTGTGAATCTGATTTTTATATTTGGTTTGCTCAACATAAAAAAAGATGCTGCTTTTTTAACATGTCTAAAGCAGAACAAGACTCGTTATTATCTCTGAAAAGGAACACTGACATCATTATCAAACCAGCTGATAAAGGTGGAGCTGTAGTCATAATGAACTCTCTAGGCTATGGTCTAGCTATGCTGGATCTTTTATCAAAAGATACTGTTTATGAGAGAATCAGTAATATAAAATGTCAGAAGATTATTAAAACTGTACATGCTGACTTATATGATCTTTTGTTAGGGGGACAGATTAGCTGTGAACTGTATGAATATCTTTTTATAGAATACCCTGTCATTCCCTTGATTAAAGGTTTACCCAAGATACATAAGGGCCTTAGACCGATACCTATGAGACCAATAGTCTCTAGTAACAACTGGGTAACCTGCACCATCTCTTCCTTTGTAGAAAGTATCTTAAGACCTTTAGTGGACCGTATTCCACATATTCTAAGTGACTCCTACCAACTAATTGAGTCCCTGAAAGAACATGATTTCAAAAGCAAGGATGCACCCTTGTTACTAGTGACAATGGATGTTAAAAATCTTTTTACCTGCATCCCCAATGAGCTTGGGCTTCAGGCGATTGATGAAGTCTTGGTTACCCAGTCTGGTTACAGTAACAATAGGATGATCCTTATCCATTATCTCCTTGACTTAATACTTAACAACAATGTTTTTTTGTTCCAGGACCAACTTTATTTGCAGAAATGGGGGGTTGCCATGGGCACCCCCTGTGCAAATAGTTATGCCAATTTGGTAGTGTATAACTGGGAACAAGAACATTTATTTAACCATCCAGATTTTAAAAAAGTGAGAATCTACAAAAGATTTGTGGATGACGTCCTTTTTGTATGGGATGGCACTGAGTCAGATTGTATCAGATTTGTTAATGAACTGGAGAATACTTCTCCTTTTTTAAGATTCACAGTGGAGACCTCCTATGCTAAGTCACATTTTTTAGATCTACAATTACAATTTAAGGATGATAGGATCATCACATCTTTATATAGGAAGCCAACCTGGAGGAATACACTGCTACACTTTAGTAGCATGCATCCGAGGCATATCTTTGAAGGAATAATATCTAGTCAATTGCATAGAATTTTCAGAATATGCGAGCACAGTGACTCTTTAGAAAGAGAAATAAACACCTTAGAGGTTTTGTTTAGGGAAAGGGGTTACCCCCTTAAGATGTTTACAGAATGTAAACAGCGATTCATGGACAAGTTTTATGATTCTGGTGGTACTGCTGTTGTTAGAAATACAGGTGGCAACAAGAAATATATTGCAGTTAAAGATAAGTTTACAGAAAAGTTAAGTTATGTAACCAATTTTACCAGTGACAGTTTCAACCTAAATAAGATCATTATTAGAAACTGGAATGTGTTGGTTACAGATACTTTTACGAGAACTATAGTAGGAGAATATCCTAGATTTAGTTATAGAACTTCTCAGAATATGAAAGAAATTCTCTGCTCAGAGCATATATTTCCATCTAATAGTATTATTTATGACAAATTGGGTACCTTTCCATGTGGTGGATGTTCAATGTGTCCATTTATTTCTAAAAAGATTAGCTTTATACATCCCGAAGGCATTTTTTCATTTATTCCAAGATTCTCTAGTGATTGCAATAGTAGCAATTTGATATACTTAGCTACATGCAATCTATGTGACGCATTTTACGTCGGTCTAACCAAGAGACGGTTACGTGACAGGGTTTATAACCACTGTTATGATATCAGGAAAGAGAAAGACTCTAATGCCCTAGCTAAACATGTCATGGAGCACACTAATCATACTTTTGGCTTCAAAGTATTGGAAATGTTGCCTCAAAATCCTAGAGCAGGAGATAACAATAACCAGTTAGCCATCAGAGAACTGAAATGGATCTTTACTTTAAAGGCGCATATAACCCCAGGTATCAATTATTCAGTATCTGTTAAACCCATTCTGGATAACCGAAAGAAATATTGAATATTTAATATGTGTTTGTTATTTGAAATTTGATTTAATTAGATAACAAATTATTTTCATTTTTTAAAAATGTCTTTACATACTATTTCATTTTTATTTTGATGGCTATGATGATATAGCTATTTATCTAGCTAATTTTTTGACGTTAAGTCATTTATTGGATTTTTTGGTTTTAATGGACCTGTTGTTCAATTCACATCTTAGGAAGTTCTGTCGTGGTTTGACAGCACCAATATTGCGCTTTTGTCCTTAGTGGTTATTCACGCTGTTTTGAATAGGGTTTGTGCTTGTTTGGCACTTGACATTGAACGCCAAATTGTTTTGGCGTTGTGCGCTGCTTTCTGACTTCTTTAGCAGTTTAGCAGCTGTGTATTTCTTTCTAACAGGTTTGGACATGGTTGCAGTTCATCTGCCGGGTATCCTTGTGTATATGTCTTGTCACGTAGTTGCATGTGGTAGCGGCAGATGTTTGGAGAGTATCAGAGGAGTGAGCAGCTAGTCTTGGCTGCCAGATGACTTGAACATAGATGTTTCTGGTTTTTGATTGTTTTCATTGTGCTTTTGGGTAATAGTTGAAATGTATGGGCGACGCTTTATATGGTGAACAGCTTCGGCTCCTACATATTTTGTTTTTGTCTCCAAGGAGATTTTACCAATTATTTTTTAATCATCATTAGCTATAAGGGCTCATTGGTTGTTTGGGATGTTGTGGGTTAGCGACACTGCCGGATGAGGCTTGGGTTTTGAAAGTCTGAGCTCCGATGGTTGTTTAATGTTTGATGTTAAGTTGTCAATCGATAGTTTAATTTAATTTTAACCTTTTTGACAGAGAAATCTCTCTCTTTTTTTTTTTTTTTTCAGTCAATTTTCCTATCCCATCCCCCTGTTAGGGTGTGTGTGTTGGTGTTTTTACTAAATACCTCTTGGTATTAGTTTAATTTATTTTGACTGGTGTGTGTGTGTGTTGTGTTTAGGCACCATGTCTTTAAGTGAAGTCGTGCTGTGTGAAGAGAAGTCTGACAGGACACGGTCACACGTCACCCTTCAGCCAGAGAGTCCGTCCTTCCCCCCCTCTTATCTCCTCTTCCTTAGATTTCGGGTGGCGGGCTTCCATGGTCCTCTCCGGGGTGAGTGGCATCGGACCCTTGTCCTCGGCCGACATCTGCCTCGGAGACTAGGGAGCAGTGATGTGTGAAGTGTACTGGGCCACCACATCAGTCAGCAGTCTCTTCCCCGCTCCTCCCCTCTATTGACCCCTTGACATCTCTGCCACTTCTCTTGCTACAGGACCGAACTTCTGAAAGGAAACTGGCCCACAACAATCCCTCTGAGGATGATTATGCAGGTTTGCACAAAAGGCGTGGACAGCTCCTGACTCTGTAGAGCCAGTCCTAGTGACAAACAATTCCTTACCAAGGTGTCCCTGCTGATGCCATGGTGGTTTATCTTTTGTCACTCACCCCAGACTCAGAGAGTATCCTGAAGAGGAGCTGGGAAGTAGTTCAGGATCCTACAGCTGCAGGGCCCAAGAAAGATTTTTCAATCCCTTGCTCCTCCTCCCATGCTAATATCTTATGCTTAGGATATGTAGCGGAGAGAGCACAGCACAGGTGTGGCTCTTAGGCGCCAAGCCTGGATGCGGCTGTGTGATTTATGGGATCCTTTAGGCGTCCTTTTCAAATTCTCCCTTTGATGGGTCGGCAGAGGTCCGAGAAAGGGCAGGGCAACAGGTCTCTTCTTCCTGGCCTTTTTTTTCCCTGAGGTGTTGTTGCCTGTGTCCCTCCTTGGAGGCAGTGTACAGAAGCCCCTCTCATTCCCTCACTCAAGACAGTGGGTCATATAATCATATAGTATAATTTCTTTTTTCGAGGAATTCCCCTCCCTCAAGTTCTTCCAGATGTACACACCGTCTAAGGGGGTTTGCAGAGTTTAGAAATCGCAAAACTAGACCATTCAGAGCCGGAATCTACTCAAGGTTCTTTGTCAGGAAGAGATTCCGAATGGTCACTCTTCAGTCAATTACAGGCGTGCATCATCACATCAAAATTCACAGACGCTCCAGGAGTCATCCTTATCGCCTGCCAGTCTATTACCTTCATAGGGCGCAAACTAGAATGGTTCAAAAGGTATTAGGTCTCATGGCATGCGGCATTTTCTCTTTCCCCTGGGCTCGATTCACATGCGCCTCCTTCAGTGGATGCTGTTCACACAGTGGTCATACCAGCAACTCCAATGCGTCACCAGATTCTGGTGACACAAACATGCAAAGAACATCTTGCTTGGTGGATCACATCCTCTCAGTTCACCAAGCAGGGTGCTTGTACCTCCGTCCCGTCCTGGAGATGAGAGCAGTGCTTTTGCCCTCAGCGACTTTCTTTTCCTTTCTTTTCTTGACACACACACACACAACCACAGACAACATGTCTTGTGTTATCAACAAAAACAAGGCGGAACCAAGTCCAGTCCTACCCCTGTAGAAGCCAGCAGCAGGCAATGGGCTGCAACTCTCATCCTCTTTTCTGGTAGCAGCGCAGCTCCTATCCTGAAAAAAACATAGCGGACAGATTGAGCAGAGCTATATTCTCATCTCATGCTCAGTGGTCTCTCAAGCAATCTATAGGAAGAGATTTTTTCTGGAATGGGGTCGTCCATGTTGCATCTTTTTGCTACTCCCCAAAACAGCAAATGTCCAGACTTCTTCAGCCTCTTCCTAGGCCCCCATCCCCCCCGCTCTGACTCTGACCCAGGATTGGCCCCAGGGACTGCCTTCCCCCCTTCCCATTTCCTCTGATCCCAGGTGATCCAGAAAGCTACCCGTTTGAGAGCCAAATTGATTCTCATTGCCCCTTACTGCCCTCGACAAGTTTGGTTCCGTTCCCTCATCATCACCTTTTGGTGCAGCGATTCACTGCCAGCACTGCCAACTGTCAAATTCTCTCTCTCTCTCAACCATGGCTCCACTTCCTTCCTTTCCTAGCCAGGCTTTCCTTTGATCTCTAACCCAGTTTAGAGACATCATAATGCTTCAAAAAAATCCTCTACCAGGAGGATTTACACAAAAATGGAAACGTTTCTCTTATTGGGCTAAGGCCCAAAATATTGATCCTTTTACTGCCCCTGTTCAGGCAGTTCTGGACTTCTTAGCAGAGATTTTTCATGCAGGCTCCTCTTCTTCCACAGTCAGAGTTCAGTTGGCTGCTATTTCTAATTTTCATGTCGGGATAGCAGATCATAATATTATGTCCCATAGGCTCTGCAGGGCCTTCTTGAAAGGAATTTTCCTACTAAAGCCTCCAATCAGGAATCCTCCTCCTCAGTGGGATTTAAATTTAGTGCTGACATCCTTGATTCTTCCTTCGAGCCAGCTGTTTCTTGTTCCCTGAAATATCTTTCTTGGAAAACTTTATTCCTAGTGGCTATTATATCTGCCAGGAGGGTGTCTGAACTTCATGCTCTTTATTTGATTTTTCACAAAGACAGAGTATCTTTGAGAACTAATCCATCCTTTTACCTAAGGTCGCTTCAAAAACAATCTGAATCAATCCATTGATCTCCTGTATTTTTCCTAACTATTCAGATAGAGCTGAACAAAAGCTACATTATCTTGACGTCCACCATCAGCTTAGATATTATTTGGACAGAACAAAAAATTTAGGAAATCTGATCAACTTTTGTTTCCTATGCGGATAATAAAAGGCCTTCCTGTTTCTAAAGTGACTTTGTCCAGATGGCTTTCTTGGTCATCACTGAAATTTATACGATCAGGGGAAAACAGCTGTGCTCAAAACCTAAAGCACATTCAACTAGGAGTTTAGCTACTTCTACAGCTTTTCAAGCTAGACTGCCTTTGGACACTATTTGCAGCCGCCCTTGGGCCACTCCTCACACTTTGTTTCCCATTACAAATTGGACTTGGCCTCCAGGGACAGAGCCAGTTTTGGCTCTACAGTCCTCAAGAGTTTGTTCCATTGAGCCACCCAGGATGCTAGGGGCGTGGTCGTGGTCCCATCAGCAAGAATGAAGAGAGATTGACAAACTTTTAAAGAGTTATGTGTACCTACCCATCAGTGTGTTGTTAGTTGTCTCTCTTCCTTTCTTCTGACCCTCCTCCTTCCCCTGGCCTGGACAGACCTTGTATAAGAAACTATTATGCTAAAGACCATTCAAACCTGGTCCTTTTTCCATCTGTAAGTTTCTTCTTCCTTTGGGGAAGTTTTTATGCTTTGTGTTATTGCCCTTTTGTCAACAAACGAGATCTGGGTACTTCCTGCCTTGCATCATGGGATATGGGCTTCTTATTCGTCATCTGTCTGGACGTTTTAATAATATTCTTTCAGTATTATTGTTTAAAAGGGCATACTATTTTCTGAGTCGCCCTGATTTTATGACATTGTCGTACGCTGCTTTAGCTTTAAGCGGTGGTTCCGCCTGCTTTTCCAATGTCCAATGGATTTTAATGTGGCATTATGTATTTCCTGTTATCATTTTTTATTTTTGGTATAATAACAACTGATGTCTTGATTATAGGGATGTAACAACACTAGGTTAAACGAACAAGGAGTTATGTTACATTTTGTACGTGTGTTTGGCAAACTGTAAGCTAACATTGATCGTTTTTAATCTATTTAAACAAAATTGACTTAGTGTTGTAATGCTTTTGCTATATTATAGTTGTAGTTGTGTGTTATCTACCTAATGTACTATACTTAAAGAATATTGGATATTTTTTTGCTGAATGATTCTTGAGGTAGAATATTCACCACCTGTTCAAATTTGGGTCATCGCCGTTTTAACTACAACACAAACTGTTTTAATTAATAGTTAATTGAGATCTGGTTTCTTGATTTTCCCGCTAAAAAGCTATGTATAAAAACAGTTCACTTGCTTTTATTATTTACACCTGATGAAGCGTAGTGTATCTACGTGAAAGCGCTTGTGTGGTTTTATGGAAAAATAAAGAACGTTTTTACTTGACTTTTCCGTGTGGTGACTCCTGTTTGGATCTACTATTGGTAAAATATTACAAGACAAATCTGTAGAACAGAGTGTGTGTGCTATATCTTTAAGAAGCGTTTCAAGGACTGAACGTGCATATATAAATAGCGAGCACGTGCCATTTTGAGAGTGCAGCCAGAGAGTGAAAATGTATGAATGTAATAGCTAGTTTGTTTATAAGTTTACCCAAGTTAAAGTATTAAACCTTAATTCTGATTTGTTTGTACATAATAAAGCTGCTTGAACAGAGCCCACAAAGTCTTGTCTATTGTATCCTGACTAGATGAGTGACATGGAGTCAGAAGAGGGATGTCAGAAACTGATATCCAGAGCCATGAGGTGCAGAGATAACAGTGATGATAAACTAAGAGAAATGAACCAGAAAAGCAATAGAGGTAACAAAATACTGCGCAAACAATTTTTCATAAAAAGATGAAATGGAGCATTACAAGGGCACAAACCAGATTATTAAATAAGCAAAAGGCACAAAGATTTATTGATTAAGCAAAATGCTTAAAATTAAGTTATTTCATAAAACGGTTGTGAGAAAAGCTCATAAACGGTAAGAAATTACCTCAGAGTTGCAGAACAAGTATGTTTACAGCAAAACAGGCATTTTAGAGTAAAACAGGCACAAGAAAACTAGATAAAAGAGCAAAACAAATATACTAAGGGCAAAAAGGGGCATATTAAGTGTAAATAAAGAAAGGTGACTACATGTTTAGGGTGAAGTGCTGTGATTTGGCATAAACTACTATTTTGCATTAACTAAAGCCCTGAATACCATAACTAAAGTTATTTGAAGTATTTCAAAGTGTGTAAAAGTGCTTACAGTGTGCGCTTGTTACTGTGCATTTATTCCAGAGTGTGTTAGTGTGCAAAGTGCAGCTATTTAGTGAAGTGCAGTCAAAGTACAGCCATTTCAAAATGTTTCTTGTGCTGGGTGTGTCTATTTGCCAAGTGCTGCCATTACAGAGTGTGTCTTGTACTGTAAAGAATTACTTAGTGAAGTACCACCATTTTGGGGAAGTTTCAGTGTGCTATGTACTGTTTATTTGCAAAATGTAATTGCTTTGATATGTTTCTTACTCTGAGTTTCTCCTGCCCATTTTTTACACAGTGCAGGTATTTGAAATGTTTCTTACACTGATAAGGGGTGATTTCTTACAGTATGCTGATTTCAAGAATCTTGCAGTGCCCAAGAGACTTATTTCACAAAGTTAGGTTATTCAGACGCTTGTTGTGCTATTGAGCATAGTTACAAATACTGGCATAAATTTCTGACATATATAAACGTGTGTATGTTTGTGCGTATTTGCAAAACCCTTCACTAGATTCCTAAGAAGGCCATTTGGAATAAATTCTGCAAGTGAAGTCTTTCAGTGTGCAATGGAGCAAATATTTTCAGCATATCCCTGTGCAGTAATAGTAGATGATTTATTAGCCAGAGGCAATGGTGAAGCAGAGATGGCAGAAACCTTAAGAGAGTTCAAGACAGAGTACGTGAAGTGAACTTAAAGTTACATCCTCTGAAGTGCAAATTCAGACTACCAGAAGTTACATATGTAGGTCATTTATTAACTAGTACTGGCTTGCAACCAGACCCATCTAAACAAGCAGCCATTCTCGATATGCTAGCACCAGATAATGTCCAAGCTCTACAATGTTTTCCTGGTAAGGTCAACTATTTAGGCAAGTTTATTCCAGACTTTAGTGAGTCAACAGTGCCTTTGAGAGAGTTAACATCAAAAATGTTACATGGTCTGGGTTAGATCAGCACCAGAAAGCATTTGATGACCTTAAGTGGAAAATTGCCACTCCACCTACATTAAGATACTGTGATGTTAACAAACCAGTAACCTTTTCCTGTGATGCTTCAAAATTTAGTCTTGGAGCAGTCATTCTTCAAGAAGGCAGACCAGTAGCCTATGCATGAAGAACTCTTAGCCAAGCTGAGATGCAGTATGCCCAAATTGAGAAGGAACTTTTGGCAATAGTGTTTGCATGTTCCAAGTTTCATGATTATATCTGTGATTGAGCTATTCAGATTGATACTGATCACCAACCTCTAGTTATTATTGTAAAGAAGCCTATGCATTCCGCCCCAGCAAGATTACAGGGAATGATGCTCAAATTGCAAAAGTACAACTTCAAAATGGTCTATACAAAAGGCAAACTTCTTTATCTGGCTGATACCTTATCCAAATTGCCCAGAAATACAATGGAAAAGCTTCATGAAGAGAAATTTGGCTTTGACATAATGGAAGTGCATAATTTTTCTACCACAAGACTTGATGAGCTGAGAGATCATACAAAGACTAATCCAGTTTTGCAAAAGCTCAACCACTAATTAATGTTGGATGGCCGTCAAAGCAATCTAGCGTACCACCTGAAGTGCAAACTTATTTTCCTTACAGAGATGAGATGTTGATGGAATATGGCATTATTTTCAAAGGTCCTAAAATCGTTGTTCCTGCTTCCTTACAACATGAATACATTCAGATTTTACATCATGGTCACCCAGGATCCGAATCTACCAAAAGAAGAGTGAGAGGACTAATATTTTGACCTTCCCTAGCAAAAGACATTGATAAAGTACTTTCTTCTTGTTCAGTGTGTAATAGTACTAAACCTCATCTGCAAAAATTACCACTTCAGCTAAGTCAAATTCCTGAGCTACCGTGGTCAACAGTAGCCACTAATACATTCGAGTGGAACAATCACCATTACTTGGTATTGGTAGACTCTTATTCGAACTGGTTTAAGTTTGATTTACTACCTAACCTAACGTCTACTGCTATTACTAAGTTGATACATATCTATATCCCCCAAACTTGGTAATTCTGAGACCTCCATATCTTGGAGAAAAGGGAATATTCCAGGAAATGGCAATCTCAGACTGTACATAAATCTGGATTTTAGTCATTTGGTCTCCAAATTTTGGGACTTGGTAATCCGAGTCCCAACATTTTAAATGGTTACTGTAATATTTTTTCATTACAGACAGATACCTATTCCTCCCATTCATTCATTGTTTAACCACTTTGATAGAGTCTGTTGGTCATTTTAATGGAGGGTTAGGAATCCTTGGATTCAGTAGTGAATGTTAGTAAATTGTAGAAAGCATCTTGGGCTTAAAGTACCAGATTTAAAGAACTATGCAGTATCCCCAGCCATTTTAAATGTAGCAGTGGTACAGTACAGTCCTCTGAATATTTATTAAGCATAAAATTAAATGTTGGGGTTTTGTGTATCTCCTCTTATATAGCAACTGTACAAAGATGCTACCACAAATAATCCATTTCTTTAATCTTTTACGTCTATATTCCAGGCATACCTCTCAACCTCTTCGAGCAAGAAATCAGAACAAAGCCATAAATAAAAGTGGGACAAAGGCCCAAAAATAGGGACAGTTTTTTAAATATTGCTCTTACAAACTTAGAAAGTTGATACAATAGCAAGTTTTGTATTAGCATGAATTTTCTGAAGTGTATGAATTCTGAAACTCAAATGTCTGTCATTATTTTTTTAACTTCAGTTTTAATGATTTGTCACAAATTTGCCAAAAAATCATAATTTTATAAAAAATGGGCAAAACATGAAGTAAACATCTGGATATTATGCGAAAATCTGTACAGTTGAGAGATATGACCAGGCCATTGAACTCTCTTTGTGAGGTTTACTGTGCCATGGCTGAGATTACTGGTTACAGATTTTTTTGTCCTATAATATAACTTGCATTACAGAAAGAGGATACTGACACACTGGAATGAAAGATGTAAAAATATATACATTATCCTACGTGAATACAATATGTATATAAAAAAAACATAATAATTGTTTATGCACAGATTTGATACTCCCATATCATCATTTTTAAGAAAAGGCTTTAGCTCTGATTTATAAAGCAAATGATAGAATCTTCAAATGCCTTGGAAAGATTAACTAGGTGAATGAGTGACTAGGACTGTTCATAAAGATTTTTAAAAATCATGAGTCTTTACATTAGTATCTGTACAACTAGAACTTTTTTATGCTGTTGGTTTTTACACTGCATATTGTGGTTAATGGGATATATAGTTAATTATAGAGGTTGGCATTGTTCTAAACCACTGCTGTATTTTTTCATTGTCTGCAGGATTGTATGCAAACATATCTCTCAACTCTCTAGAATTTTGCAGAATGTCCAGATTTTTGTCTATAATTTTTGGTCTGTTCCTCATAAAACTTGTTTTCTGGAAAATTACTGAAGACTGAAGTCACTAAATAGTGGCAAGATATTTCATAGGTTCATAGGATGATACTAGGCTGTTGGCCCAGAGGCCCTTATAAGCCTAGCCAAGAATTTTCCCCATGCTCCCACAAAGTCAACACCTGTTTCCCCTGTCCAGCAGGGACATGTGTGGGATTCCAGGGGTGTATTTTCTGTTTCCCATCCAGTTGTCCAGGTTCCTCTTAAAGAGGGTTAGAGAGGTACTCTGCTTGACATGGAGAGGGAATCTCTTCCATATATGGGAGAGTCTTTGGGACACAAATCAATCCCGCCAAGAAGTTCTATTAATGTCACAGACCAGGTTGAGGCCTTACATGCAGGTTGCCTGAGTGGTGTCTGACTTACGGATATGCATCAACTCCATCAATACTGGGTCTGAGATGGCCTTGTATGCCAGACACAAATCACCTCTGAGCAGTCTGCATGAGACAGGACAGGGCTTTTAGCCTGTCTGTGTAGGATAGGTGTTTAAGACCCTGGATTTTCCTGGTCAGGAACCTCTGTGGTCTCTCTAGCTGCTACATGTGCTTAGCAAGGTACATGCCAAAGGAGGCATTCTACTCGATAATGGGTCTGATAAGGGAGGAGTACAGGAATGTTATGACCTCCTTGTTCCTGGATGAAATACCCGTACTTATGAGGTGGGCCACATAGAAAGCCTTCCGTACAACAGAGGCAACATGGTGGTCAAAAGTCAGGTTGCTATCAACCTAGGTGCCCAAGTCCCTCACAACTGACTGTGTACTTAGTATGTTGTTATTAATGTCATAATTAGTGGGGACTCCAGTTTCCCTAAAGGGGATAATGATGCATTTCTTGGCATTCGGTTTGAGGCCGTGCTTCTGGCACCAGTCATTAGTTTGGGTAAGGCCCTTTTTGGAGGATGTTCACATCGGTAGGGGAATTTAAGACAGTGCCCAGCTTGCAGTCATCTGCAAAACTGGTCAGCCCCAGACCACTGGTTTTGACTTGCATCTCAGAAAAGTATATTCAGAACAGTAGAGGCCCCAAGACCGATCCTTGGGGTATACCACTCGTTATGGGTCTACTACTAGAGGTGGCTTCCCCTATTTTGACCGAGTGGGTTTAATCAGTGAGCCAGTTAGCTACCCGTGTGGTAACATATGGGTTGATGCCTAGCTGGGAGAGTTTATCTATTATGCCTGAGTGGGGAATAGTGTCAAAGGCTTTGGCTAGGTCAACGTAGGCAGCGGAGTGGACCGTCTTCCCCTTGTCCATGGCTTTAACAGGCATGATCTCCCTTTGATAAAACCAAACTGTAAGGGGTCAAGTGTTTGGAGGTTGCCAATGTCCTTGTTTATAAGGTATGATAGTGTGTTCCATGGCCTTGCAGATCAGGCTAGTTAGGCTGATGGGCCTGTAATTGCCTGTTTCAGTGGTCGCTCCACCTTTGTGTAGAGGGATGACAGTAGCTGTCCTCCATTCGGCTGGGACAAAGCTGGTGCTCAGGCTTTGGTTGAATAGGATGCCTAATGGAGCTGAGAGCTCATGCCTGAGGTCATGTAGGATACAACCAGGGATGTTGTCAGGTCCCATGGAGACTGTAGATTTTGCCTTTGAGAGGACATTAAGCACCTGCTTCCTGAGGGGAGGGAAGCAGGTGCTGGAGATGTCCTGGTTTACTGATAGGGGGACAAGGGGATGAAGTTTTCACTGATCCTGTTTGCCAGCAGATTGACTATACCTACTGAGTTTGTCTATATGGTGTTATTGACCACCAGTTCAGAACAAATTTGGGTGTTACATTTCAGATTGTGGACGTATGTGAAGAAGGCCTTGTGATTGTCCTTATGGATGTGGCCAATTTGGACCGAAGTTACCTTTAGAGTATTTCACCAGTGACATTATATGCTTGTTCAGACAAAGGAGAGATTGCTTCCAACTTGGCACCTGCTCCTTCTTGATCCTGAACAGCAATTTTTTTCCTTTAATTATAGAGTTTGTTTATTGCTGCTGTCCACCAGACAGGTTTACTCTTCCTTGAGGAAGATGATTTAGTCCTGTCAGGTACTGCTGAGTCCATACAGCTATGTAGGTGCTCATATATTTTTTGGTGTGGGGTTGGACACTAGTGCTAGTTCCAGCTGAAGGGATGGTGGCTGTGAAGCTGCTTATACCTGCTGTCAGAAGACTGTAGTCAGCTTTGGAAAAGTTTTTGTTTGACCATGATGGGAGGGGGGTCGAGGGTGTCAGGGGAGATGGTGAATTCGAAAGTGATCACTTTATGGTCAAATATTACCAAGGAGGATGACACTGTAGGGGTGCTAAAGTGGTTACCTATGTTGGTTAGTACAATGTGCAGGATATTTTCACCTCTTGTAGGGGTGTTGACCAGCTGATCCAATGCTTTGGCATTGACAAAGTCAAGGGATCTCTGGGTGCTCATGTTTGGGCTAGAACAGGTCTTCCACTCTATGATTGAGTAGTTAAAGTCACCCAGGATCAGAGTAGAAGGTTGAATCTTGATGAATTCAAGTAAGTCCAGATAGGTGGAGTGGGTGACCTGAGTCATGGTTGGGGATCTGCAGCTAGCTATGTTTTGAATAGGTGTTTTGTCAACATTTAACTGCACTTGGGGTGTCTCCTGTGCATCATACCATTTGAACAGCCTGGTGGTGTATATGTCTTTGATAAATATTGAAACTCCAACTCCTTTGGTTTTGTAGCCCTCCATTTGGGGTCTGAAAGTGTGGTAGGATGAGTAACCTGGTAAGGCTGGGGTGCTCTCCGCACCTTTGAACCAAGTTTCTGTGACTGAACAAATGTCAGCATCCTCCAGGACAAGGAATGCTTGCAATGAATGCAGTTTCATGCTAAGACTCCTAGTGTTTAGCAGCATGATCTTTACATTTCGTAGAAGAATTTTTCATGTTGGGTAATTTTGTGCTCGTGCCCTTGCCTAAAAAGGCATTATGGGGAGGCAAGAGCCTTTGCCAGAAGCCTGAAGCCCAGGGGAGACAGATGAAGGCCATCTCTGGCAAAGCATCGTGGTCTGTCAGTCATGCCCTCCCAGGCTGTCAGGTACTGGATCCCCTTGGAATGACACTAGAAACTAAGCCAATTCTTAAAGTCAATGATTTTCTATTTGTACTGAGGCATCATTCTGGGTGAAGGTAGGATGCTAGGGACATACCTGCCTGCATACCTCTCAATCTCTTAGAACAAAAAATCTGGACAAATCCATAAATAATGTAAGGACAAAGGCCCCAAAATAGGAACACATTTTAAATATTGTTCTTACAAACTTAGAAAGTTGATAGGATTACATGTTTTGCATTAGCATGAATTTTCCGAAGGGTATGATGTCTGAAACTCAAATGTCTATCATTATTTTTTGACTTCAACCCTCAATGATTTACCAATGATTTGACAGAAAACCACAATTTTATGGGAAACAGACCCAAAATATGAGGGAAAAATCTGGACATTCTGCAAAAATCTGGACAGTTGAGAGGTATGCCTGCCTGGGACACATATTCAGCAAGCTCAATCAGGTCTGTCTTCATATAGTACAGAGAGGTATTTCTCAAGTCATTCACACCAACATGGACTATGACAGTACTTGTTAAGAGATCTGAGTGCATGCATGATATGGTGGATTATAGCACCTGACAAACAACTTACCATGACTTTCTCCTTGTCTTGC
This sequence comes from Protopterus annectens, assembly GCF_019279795.1. Lineage (NCBI taxonomy): Eukaryota > Metazoa > Chordata > Ceratodontiformes > Protopteridae > Protopterus > Protopterus annectens. The sequence goes on from NC_056744.1 coordinate 1,023,970,095, forward strand.
CTGGTGAGGGCACATCTGTGTGTCTAATTTTAGAGTTTCTTATGACTAATATGCTGAGTTTATGGTTGGGCCTTAGAGGCTGTGAGACACAGGTGTGTGTACTATACGTGATGCTTGATGCTGTGGGTTGTGATGTGCATGTGTGTGTTTGCTTCAGAGGTCTTTTTTGTTTAGGTATGTTTTTGTTGAGAACCTCCCAATATATAGGAGTGTGTTGTACAAATGTGGGTGGTGTTAGAGGTGTGGTGTTTGTAGTGTTTGTCCAGACAACCTTCTCAGTTCCAGATGTACTGGCTTGTGACTGAGACAGCAAGGATTCTAGATTCTTAATGTAATTGCATCTCTCACATATTTTGTTACTAAGTGGTAGTAGTAGAGGGTTGTCTGTGTACATAAGGCAGTTGCTACACTGTCACAGGATGCCCATATCAACCAGACTAGTAGGAGAAACCATAGGAAATTATCCATCCATTGTTGTCAGAATCTGTGGAAGAGAGGTCAGGGATAGTAGAGTGGGTACTATCCGAGGAGAGTATGTATAGGTGTGAGTAGGGCTGGATAAAATCAGTACAGTAGCTGCAACCAAGGGTCTAACTTACAAAAGATGCTGGTAAGGGAAAAAATGCAGCTGAGATACCTTGCAAAGGATTAAAACAGTACAGTGGTGGTACGCAATGTGCAAGCAAGCACAAACCTGCACAAACGCGGGGTTTAAATACCACAAAAATTAAAGTAAAATAGAAATACTGGACTTGACCAATCAACCCTTGAGCTCTTAGCTAAACATCCTATGCCAGACCATTTCCAACCAGTTCACTTACTCCCACTAAGAGCAGGCAGGCCCCAGCCAACATAAGATGGCATAGCAGGAAACACAGGAATCACACAAACAGATCTGGATACATCAAAACCTGTAACCAGTCTATGCTAAAGATATTTAAACTCTGTTTAGGTCGATTTAACAAAGGAGAATAGATACACACTTAAATATAACAGCAGCAAACAAGAGCAAACTGATTTAAACAAATTAGCCTGTTGACCAATAAAAACGCTAACAACTGAGCCCTGTTCCAGCAACCTTCAATCAGACGAGTTCTAACTGCACATTCCTGCCACTAGGGTGCAGGGGAACCCCCTCCAAAAAAGGTGGTTCAGGTTATACAAACAGAGCTATATTCAGCAGTACTGAATCTAGTCTGTGCTACAGCAAAGAAGGTGCACAAATTTCAGAAAGAAACAGTCCAAATAAGCAGGCACAATAAGCCTTCAACCAGCAATTCCCAGCTCAGAAGGGCAGAATCTACCCTCTCCTCCCACAAGAGTATAGACCACAAACATTGTTAATGTAGAATAACTGGCCCGAAGCCCAAGTGCTTAAACCAGAACTAAGACACTTTTAGAATAACAGACACACTAAGCCTTCAACCAGCAATTCCCAACGTAGAAGGATGTAAGCTACCTCTCCAGCCACAAGAGTGTAGACCACAAACCTTCCTACCTTAAAACAACTGGCCTGAAGCCCAAGTGCTTAAACCAAAAGGCTTAGGATAACAGTTACAATTTAATAAGGCTACTAACAAGCAATAATAAATGCATTTGAATATGTTTAAGAACAAGCAACTGGCCTGAAGCCCAAGTGCTTAAACCAAAAGGCTTAGGATAACAGTTACAATTTAATAAGGCTACTAACAAGCAGTAATAAATGCATTTGAATATGTTTAAGAACAAGCAATAAAAGCAAAGAAGAAACACAAATACAGTAAAAGCAGATGAATAAAGTGCACTTTTTTAGGTTAAGTGGGAATGGAGGAAACAAGATAATTCAAGGTTGAGAAACTAAGGGGTTGGGCCTTCCCAAATGGTCTCTTTCTGCTTAGTAGAATGAGCTGATGAGATGGAACTGGGAGGAGTGAACAAAATGAGATTTGTAGTAGGGGCGAGTAACTCAAAAGCCAACAAATGTAAGTACACAACAAGAACTGAGAGGGTGGGATTGGAAAAAATACATCCAGATATGAGCGATATTCAGAGCAAGCAGGGCACACAAATACTTCAGGCGAATACAGATATTTCTAAATAAAAGAGCAATGCTCTTTCTAAGCTACCCCCACTAATTAACTAATGCTATTCACAGTTTGCAAAGGAATTCTTTTGACCCTAGCCAAGAACTCTTAAAACTCCAACAGAACAGAAATTTGAAAGCAAAACAAATGTAATACCACAATAAGATACAAAATAGAAGTGATCAAACCTTAAATGAAGAGCTTCAAATCAAAATATAATGTAGCCAGAGATGAGTGATATTCAGAGCAAGCAAGGCACACAAATGCTTCATCTGAATATAGATATTTCTAAATAAAAGAGCAATGCTGTTTCTCAGCCACCCCCCACTAATTAACTGATGCTATTCACAGTTTTCAAAGGAATTCTTTGATAACTTTTTTTAATTGACCCTAGCAAAGAACTCTTAAAAATCCAACAGAGCAGAAATCTTAACACAAAGCAAATGTAATACTAGAATAAGATACAAGATAGAAGTGATCAAACCATAAATGAACAGCTTCAAATCAAAATAAAATGTAGACAGAGAGGAGCAATATTCAGAGCAAGCAGGGCACACAAATACTTAGCTGAATACAGATATTCTAAATAAAAGAGCAATGCTGTTTCTCAGCTCCACCTACTAATTAACCAATGCTATTTACAGTTTTCAAAGGAATTATTTGATAACTTTTTTAACAGACCCTAGCCAAGAAAAACTCCAACAGAACAGAAAACTTAAAACAAATCAAAATAAAATGCAGTCAGAGATGAGTGATATTTGGAGCAAGCAAGGCACACAAGTACTTCATCTGAATACATACATTTCTAAATAAAAGAGGAATGCTGTTTCTCAGATCCCCCACTAAATAACTGATGCTATTCCCAGTTTGCGAAGGAATTATTTGATAACTTTTTGTAACAAATCCTAGCCAAGAACTCTTAAAACTCCAACAGAACAGAAAACTTAAAAACAAAACAAATGTAATACTAGAATAAGATACAAAATAGAAGTGATCAAACCTTAAATGAAGAGCTTCAAATCAAAATAAAATGCAGCCAGAGATGAGTGATATTCAGAGCAAACAGGGCACACAAATACTTCAGCTGAATACAGTTATTTCTAAGTAAAAGAACAATCTTCTTTCCCAGCTCCACCCACCAATTAACTGATGCTATTCACAGTTTGCAAAGGAATTCTTTGATAACCTTTTTAAAATGACCCTAGCCAAGAAGTCTTAAAACTCCAACAGAACAGAAAACTTAAAACAATACAAATGTAATACTAGAATAAGATACAAAATAGAAGTGATCAAACCTTAAATGAAGAACTTCATATCAGATATAAAATGCAGCCAGAGAAGAGCGATATTCAGAGCAAACAGGGCACACAAATACTTCAGCTGAATACAGATATTTTTAAATAAAAGGCCAGTGCTGTTTCTCAGCACCCTCCACTAATTAACTGATGCTATTCCCAGTTTGCAAAGGAATTCTTTGATAACCTTTTTAACTGACCCTAGCCAAGAACTCTTAAAACTCCAATAGAACAGAACATTTGAAACATATGTAATACTAAAATAGGATACAAAATAGAAGTGATCAAACCTTAAATGAAGAGCTTCAAATCAAAATAAAATGCATCTAGAGATGAACAATATTCAGAGCAAACAGAGCACACAAATACTTCATAAAGAAGCATATGCCCAAACAGGGACATGAACCCTGGACCTTCAGATTAAGATTTTGATGCTTTACCAACTGAGCTGCCTGGGCTATTTCATATATTATATCTTTGAGAAAATGCCTTCTAATTCAAAATCTGATAGTTTGTCAACTTTTTAAATTTTTAAGAGTGATATGTAAAAATCTGTCCCTAATTTTAGTCCTCAGTCCCCCCCATTACAATTGGCTTTGTCCAGTATTCTTGAGCTAAGAGGTTATGAGCTATGTACACAAATAAGAATCTGGTGGGAATACTGTATCTAGCTTAGAAAATCCAACACTGTTGAAATATTACAGTTCAGTGTTCGCCCATAAAATTGTTTAAAGATGATGATAATGATGATGTAGGTATTTATGAATGGATGTTAGTCATTTTAGCTGTATTATAAATAAACATTGCATTCTTTCACATTGGAAAGATTAGCCCTGTCCTTGCCTTTCCATTCTAGGAATGTTAGGAGCACTACATAAAATTTTTACTACTTTTTGAATGAGTAAAAGTAGTAATTAGTATGATATGGTCTGGTCAAATATTGCTTTTTGAAAGAATAATAATGCTAATTAATATGGCCTAGTTAATATATACTTAGATGTTTTCCTCCTTTTTTCTATTTGTTTTCTCTTTTTGTTTCCTGACATTGGACTTTAGCTGGCCTTTGTTTTCTAATCTAATTTAAGTGTGTGTGTGTGTGTGTTTATTTTTGTTCACTGTGTTTTATTATGTACTATTATATTGTACTATTTTAAACAATATGAGGTGTAGTGTTCAGTCTTATTTCTGACTAATGACATTTAATATATCTGTGAGTAGGTTTTAATGGTATATTACAAAAGGTAGCAGTTCCACAGTATGCATCAACTGCACTATGTAAGATGGACTGTGTGTCTTACTTGAACTATTATTTATTTCCAGAATGTGTCTTTCAGCACTGTTCAGAGAAAATATTTCAATGAAACCAAAGGACTGGAGTACATAGAACAGTTGTGCACACCAGAATTTAATACAGTCATAATGGAGGTTCAGTCTAAGTATGAACTAATTTATGATGCAGACTGTCTTTTCAGCATTTGCTTAATGTTTTAAAAACACAACATTGTAAAAGGTTATTTGTTGATGCAGAGAGGCAGGTTAGGCAGTAAAATTAACAACACTGTGAATGAACTTTTAATGTTGCTTTTGAAACTTCAACTTCAGCCTTCTGGGGTGTGTGGTACTGGCAATCTTTTCTTTCTGTGGCATAAGTTTTCAAGACTATAGGTTATGTATAAATGCCTAGAACTTTAAGAATGAATTTTTTAGCATAAACCCTTTTCTGAAGGTATCAGTGCAGCATTTTTGTGTATCAAGTGAATAAAAACACAAAAAACAAGTCTTTTTAAGATTAAAATGCTCAATAATTAAAACAAAAACAGCATTAAGTGAAGGGAAGGCCTGTTTTGAAACTTCATTCATGTTGGCTATAGATGACAGACATCACTGTACCAACTGTAACTGTTGCTTATCTTTATTGACTTTTGTAACTGTCATATTTGCCTAAGAATAATCCTAAGGTGAAAGCACTATGCCCTACTACTATCAAAAAACAAGCTATGCATTTACCATGTTGCCTACTATGTCCCCTTTTTCCTGGTAGTAAAAGTTTCATTCTGAAAATGTTCTACCTTTTTGACCTTCACATCACCTGTATAGAGAGTCTCTGCAAACCACCATATTTTCTGGTGAGAACTTTCTTTGCCACCAAAATAAGAAGGAACATAACAGACAACTCATATTTAAGCCAGTCCTTTGTCTGCCAACCCCCCATCACGAACAGCCATATGGACAGTGTTACTCTGCTTGCATTGCTATATTGATAAATTCCTGCAGACTTTTCTTAAAGGCCAGCAGTTTGGGATAGCCTCATAAAACAAACATCAATTGCACTGTTATATACCTCTTCACACCTTGAACAAAGTAGAGAAGCTGCACTAGTAAATACATGTTTATGAAAACACTTCAAGCAAAGTTCTTGAATTTCTTAGACTTAGCAGCATAACTGGAAATGGTACAGAGCCAGTCCTGTCTAACTAGCTGTGTGGTAATATCCATAAATAGCCATAGTCCTTTTCCACTTATGCAAAGGTACATTGCAAACCTTCATTTTTCCTCCTGTGAAGTAAATAAATAAATAATGAATTAATAAATAAGTGAGCAAGTGTTTTATGTTAGTCCCCAGTGATCTACCCTCACAGTGCTTATTTAACACATCCATGTCTTATCTCCAGTTGAATATTCAACCACTTGCTTCTACCCTGACCACTGAATATTTGTCTATATAACAAGAACTGCCTCCATTGAAGATCTTACTGGAATACAAGAACTGCCTCTTTGAAGTCAAATTGGAGCTGACAGAGTTCCCTGGACAATGGGCCAGTAAGTCAGTCAACAGCCGCAATATTCAATTACTTCAATCATAGTAGCTGTATCTTGTATACCTTATGACTAAATTGACATCAATACATTAATTCAGTCCATAACAGCACATAGTTACCTAAAGACAATCCCAGAATTTATCAGCCACTGAAGAGTGCTATCTTCTGTGGGCTTCAGGTGATCAATAGTTGGTTAGTACTTCTACAAGGCTGGTCAGATAAGTCCACCGTTTGACATTACCTTCTAATTCATTTATTTTTCTTAAGAAAATTGTTTCTTCTCAGTCAAAAAATTATGCTTGAGGCAATATCTGGACTTTTAAATGGTTGTCACTAAAAAGTTTACCTTAGAAATGTATACTCTGAGCCATGGTTATTTTTTTGTGGAGTTCCTCCAGATCTTATTTGCTGCTTTGCAAAAGATGTGGTTCTTCCTAGAGCTCTTGGATAGTCAGGTTGTATTTCTTCAATTATTACCTTTTTTCCAATTTTTTCTCAACCTTCAGTACCTTACTGTTGACCTCTTTCTCCCCTTGTTAGAAAATTTTCATTTTTCCTTGGTAACCACTTTTTATTAGGTTACTTATCTCTCTCTCTGTCTCTCCCCCCCCTGCAACCATCACTTTCTTAGTGTTTTTTTCCCATCATCCCTTACCTTTTTAGGTAATCTTAACTACTATTAGATTCATAGGTTCATAGATTAGTACCACGCTAAATGCCCTTGTGAGCCACTTTAAGCCTAGCCAATTTCCCCACATGAGAATCAAACCCTGCACCCTTTGGCTGCAAGGTAAACACCTTAACCATATTGTTAGTAGTTTTACCCTAACCTTTGTAGGTAGTCTTAATTATTATTAGTAGTAGCTTTACCCTTACCTTTGTAGGTAGTCATAACTATTATTGTTAGTAGTTTTATCCTTACCTTTGTAGGTAGTCTTAACTATTATTTTTACCCTTCTGCTAGTTTTTTCTTCCAAAAAAAATGTTTTTTTTTCTAAGTTTATTTCTCTTCATCTTCTTGTCATGTCAGAAAAACATGATACGCCTGCTGATTTAAAAAAATTTCCAAATGCGGGCATAAAATCCCGCTCATTCATTCTCACAACCTATGTGTGTATTGCCTAGGTCTTCTACAACTGCAGGAGAACTGCTCTATTTCACTCTTTCAGCCATTGTGCATTGGTTGACAGAAGAAACAAGCTAATCTTGAAAAGGATACTTCCCTCTGCCCCTGAAGAGGCAATTTCTGCTTCTCCAATTAAGCCACCTTCTAAGTCAAAGTCAGCTCATTCTAGCCCTGCTTCTTCCCTGTCCGTTAGATCAGGTGATAAGGGCAAGAAGAGACCTTCTTCTGCTCCATCTGATTCATCGGAGCCAAAGGCAAAATCTCCCAAGCATGCCGATAAAGACCTGTCGGGGCCATTGGCACCGACTCCTGACAAATATGATCCGGTATCTTTGGCTCCAAAGTCATCTGATAAAGATGGGCTGGATCCATTGGTAACAGATCCAAGAAAGAGTGCCTTTAAGCCAGTGATGTCTCTTCCTCAAACCAGGTACTCTCCAAACTATGACCCTGTATCTTTCAGAGTACCATCCTTTTTATCCAGGCTGAAATCCTCCTCTGGCTCTTCCCATTCTACAAGGAGTCTTACTGAGGATGACATAGAAGCACTTGGTGCAGAAGACTTTGTGGGTGCAGGGTATAAATAAATCACCCACGGCCTCAACCTACTCGGCTCTGGGACTTCTTGAGTCCATTACTCCCCCTCTGGATCCTCCTCCAACTTCAGAGCAAGTTTTGGAGCCCTCAGAGCCGATGCCTCTGGTGCCCTTTAGGTCACTTCCAAGAACATCTTCTTCAGATCAGGCCTTGGGTCCAAGTTCCTTCATTTTCTTGGAACCAGAGAGCTCTCGGAGCCATAATGACACTTGCAGTCCCCAAGAGCGTTCAACTCCCAGGTTGTCGGAGCAGTTGATGCATCTCAGGGCCTCTGTGCAGGTGAGCTCTGCTATGGCCTTTACCCAGGGCAAGCTGTCTTTGGGGCTGGAAGAGGCTTTGTCTCGCAAGCATGCAACTAAAAGGGTATCTTCCCATTTGGATTGTCATTCCTATCAGGATTCTCTGTATACATCCTCTGACACTGCATGGGACAATGAGACCTCAAGCACCAGGATACCCAGCAGGGCCCCCTCCATCTCTTCAAATACCTCCCCAGAGTCTCCCACTGAGGAGGTTCATTGGAAGAGGCTTTCTAACAGGAAACACTTGGTCTCCACTGAAAAGTCTGCCACTGAAGACACCAACCTCGATGAAGCAGAAGGATCCCATGGTCACCTCCTGAGGAAGTGTCCTTTGGAGAGATTCTAGGAATACTGAAACTGAGAGGTGGCTGGCAGTCCAGTAATCCTTTGGTTGAGGAATCGGTGTACTTGGTGACTTTTGGTTCTTGCCCATCTTCCTCCTGGGTTACTCAGCCCACCGATGAGCACATAAGTTTGATCTCTCTGCAGGCATGGGAGATCCCAGATTCCATATAACCTGTTTCCCAGAGACCAAACAAGATAATTACAGCTCCATCAGATAAAGCCTTCTGGACTAAGGGTGTTGCAGTAGATGCCATGGTCGTGGCAGCAGCAACGAAAAAGTAACTGTCGGAGGAGAGTTCTGTTATCCATCCTCCTAATAAAGATTCTAGGATGATGAATAGGTGTGGGAAGCATGTTTTCCCTTCAGCGACATTTGCCTTGTGATCACTGAACTGTCTTTCCCATTTTACAAGGTTACAGCAGGATGTACTCAAGGAGCTAACAGATACCTTGCAAGGAAGAGTAGCTGAGGGGGTACAACAAAAGGTATCTTCACAGTTAGTGACCTTACACTCTATAGCTAACTCTTCCATGAGGTGTATTGCTCACACAGCCGAAGGAACAAGTAGGGTGGCAGGTTCTGGCATCGCTATGAGGAGGCATGCCTGGATGTGCCTAAGTGACTTTGCAGAGCCCTTTAAGTCTTTTTTTGTCAATGTTCCATGTGATGGTTCTTCTCTTCTTGGACCAAAAGTTAAAGATACCCTTTCCAAGTGTGAAAAAGAAGGTAAGACTCTGTCTGCCATGAGTATACATGTTTCCACCCCCAAAGACCCTATTTTGAAGGTCAGAGAGGAAGCGGGAAGATGTGTTTCAAAAAATCTCAGAGTTTGTACCAGGACATGCATGGAGGTTTTCCCCCAGAGGCAGAGGGGGAATGATAATAATGGAAGAGACCACCCTTGCAGCAGAGGAGGACAGCAGAACCAGGGCTCCTGAGAATCTTTTTCGGGAAATCGTCCCAGCAGTCCTGAAAGGAGGCATAATTGTCCACCTCTGGAGTTAATCAGTGTTCGACTATCCCTGCATTGCAGAGCCTGGCAAAACATAACTTCTGATTTGTGGGTGTAGAGGATGGGTTCCTATCATGTGATCGAAAATCGTAAATGTCAAATGCATATTGAGTGAACCTGATTGGTCAAAATGTTGAAATGTCATGCGCATAACATGGAAATCGCCGTAGGGAATATTTTCCCTTTACTTCAATGCAATACGATCTTGGAGTAGGAATATTTAAGTAGCAGGGGTGTGGGGGATGCAGGGGGGCTTGCCCTCCTGCCTACAGCGTTTAGGTAAGTATTGTTTTTTATTTTTATTGTTGTATTATATTTTCAAAATGTCAAACATTGCTCATATGGTGTCGACCATATGGTGTTTGATGTTTGAAACATTCGAAAATATAATATAGACCCCAGAGGATTATATCCAGAGGCTATCACATTCCCTTCAATCAACCCCCTCTACTTATCAACAGAATCCCGGACATCCCACCCAGTTAAAGGTAGCAAGCAGTTATTCAGATTCAAAAACTGCTAGAAAAAAGAGTCATCCAATAGGTCCCCCCAGAACAGAGAGGATTCAGAACTTACTCAATGTTCTTTTTGGTTCCAAAGAAGACAGGGGACTGGAGACTGATTCTGGATATCAGCAAGCTAAACAAGTCAGTTAGACGCCGCAAGTTCTGAATGGTCACGGTTCAGTCCATACTTGGAGAAGGGCAATTGCATGTGCTGAATGGATATTCAGGATACATACTACCATATAAAGATGGACGGCACTCCAGAAGATACCTACGCTTCCAGTTGGAAGCCAGTCATTTCCAATTCAGAGCCCTGCCCTTTGGTTTCAGCACAGACCCCAAGGCATTCACCAAATGTATGGCAGTGGTTCCTGCTTACCTGAGATGACAAGGAATCTGGGTGTTTCCTTATTTAGATGACTGGCTCATCTCTGCCCCAACCAGGCATCTAGTGTTAAATGCACAAGACTCAGTTCTTCAGCTTTGTGCACAATTGAGTATCTCAATAAACTGTCAGAAATCAAATCTGGAACTGGTATAGACTTTGGAGCTCATTGGAGTAGTTTTGGACACTACTCAGATGATTTCCAAACTTCCAACACCAAGAGTATCTTCACAGCTAGTGACCCCACACTCTATAGCTGACTCTTCCATGAGGCTTATTGTTCACACAGCCAAAAGAATGAGTAGGGTGCAGGTTCTGGCATTGCTATGAAGAGGCATGCCTGGATGCACCTAAGTGACTTTGCGGAGCCATTTAAGTCTTCTTTTGTCAACACCCCATTTGATGGTTCTTCTCTTTTTGGACCGAAAATTAAAGATACCCTTTCCAGATGTGAAAAAGAAGGTAAGACTCTGTCTGCCATGAGTATACATTTTTCTGCCCCCCAAAGACCTTACTCTAAAGGTCAGAGAGGAAGTGGGAAGATGTATTTCAAAAAAGATCTCAGAGTTTGTACCAGTACATGAATGGAGATTTTTCCCCCAGAGGCAGATGGAGAATAATAATGGAAGACACCACCATTGTGGCAGAGGAGGTCCACAGAACCAGATCTCCCAAGAACCCTTTTTCAGGAAACCCACCGAGCACTCCTGAAAGGAGACCCAATTGTCCGCCTCTGGAGGCAATCAGGGGTCAGCTATTCCTGCACCGGAGAGCCTGGCAAAACATAACTTCCGATTTGTGGGTGCAGAGGATTATATCCAGAGGCTATCACATTCCTTTCAATTAGCCCCCTCCACTTATCAACAGAATCTCAGACGTCCCATCCAGTTAAAGGGAGCAAGCAGTTTTTCGGATTCAAAAACTGTTAGAAAAAAGAGTAATTCTAGAGGTCCCCCCAAACCAGGGAGGATTCAGAGCTTACTCAAGGTTCTTTTTGATTCCAAAGAAGATAGGGGACTGAAGACCAATTCTGGATCTCAGCAAACTAAACAAGTCAGTTTGATGCCGCAAGTTCCGAACGGTCACAATTCAGTCCATACTTCCATTTTTGGAGAAGGACGATTGGATCTGCTGAATGGATCTTCAGGATGCATACTACCATATAAAGATGGACAGGCACTCCAGAAGATACCTACACATCCGGCTGGAAGCCAGTCATTTCCAATTCAGAGCCCTGCCCTTTGGTCTCACCGCAGACCCCAGAGCATTCACCAAATATATGTAAATGGTTGCGGCTCACCTGAGACAACAAAGATTCTGGGTGTTTCCTTATTTAGACAACTGGCTCATCTCCGCCCCAACCAGGCATCTACTGTTAAACGCACAAGACTCAGTTCTTCACCTTTGTGAACATGTGGGTATCACAATAAACTACCAAAAATCAAATCTGGAACCGGTACATACCTTGGAGCTCATTGGAGCAGTTTTGGTCACTACTCAGATGATTGTCAAACTTCCAAAGCCAAGAGTATCTTCACAGCTAGCAACCCTACCCTCTATAGCTAACTCTTCCATGAGGCTTACTGCTCACACAGTTGAAGGAATGAGTAGGGTAGCAGGTTCTGGCATCGCTATGAGTAGGTATGCCTGGATGCACCCAAGCGACTTTGCAGAGCCCTTTAAGTCTTCTTTTTTCAACACCCCGTTTGATGGTTCTTCTCTTTTTGGACTGGAAATTAAAGATACCCTTTCCAGGTATGAAAAAGAAGGTACAACTCTATCTACCATGGGTATACACTTTTCCACCCCCCAAAGACCTACTGTAAGGTCAGAGAGGAAGTGGGACGATATGGTTCAAAACATCTCAGAGTTTGTACCAGGACATGCATGGAGATTTTCCCCAGATGCAGAGGGGGAATAATAATAATAGAAGACACCACCCTTACGGCAGAGGAGGCCAGCAGAACCAGGACTCCCAAGAACCCTTTTTTGGGAAACCCTCCCAGAACTCCTGAAAGGAGGCCCAATTGCTCACCTCTGGAGGCAATTGGGGGTCAACTATCCCTGCACTGGAGGGCCTGGCAAAACATAACTTCCAATTTGTGGGTGCAGAGGATTATATCCAGAGGCTATCACATTCCTTTCAATCAACCCCCTCCATTTATCAACAGAATCCTGGACGTCCCACCCAGTTAAAGGGAGCAAGCAGTTATTCAGATTCAAAAACTGCTAGAAAAAAAGAGGTCCCCCCAGACAAGAGAAGATTCAAAAGTTACTCAAGGTTCTTTTTGGTTTCAAAGAAGACAGGGGACTGGAGACTGTTCCACTCAGCAAGTTCCGAATGGTCATGGTTCAGTCCATACTTCCTTTTTTGGAGAAGGATGATTGGATGTGCTCAATGAATCTTCAGGATGCATGCTACCATATAAAGATGGACAGGCACTCCAGAAGATACCTATGCTTCCAGTTGGGAGCCAGTCATTTCAATTCAGAGCCCTGCTCTTTGGTCTTACTACAGCCCCCAGGGTGTTCACCCAAATGTATATCAGTGGTTGTGGCTCACATGAAATGATAAGGATTCCGGGTGTTTCCTTATTTAGATGACTGGCTCATCTCTGCCCCAACCAGGCATTTACTGTTAAATGCATGAGACCTTGTTCTTCAGCTTTATGCACAATTAGGTATCACAATAAACTGCCAAAAATCAAATCTGGAACTGGTACAGACCTTAGAGCTCACTGGAGCATTTTTGGACACTAATCAGATGATTGCCAAACTTCCAATGCCAAGAGTATTAATGATCAGATACAAACAAAGAGGCTGGTTCAAAATCGGAAGGTGTTTGCATGTCATGTTCTTCGAGCATTAGGTTCAATGGCTGTGGCAATAGTACTAGTACTGTTAGCCAGATTCCACATGAGAGTTCTACAGTGGCTTCTGGCTGTCCAATAGTCAGTTTTTCATTAATCCATGTCCCACCAGATTCTGATAATCAACGCATGCAAGAGATCCCTTTTATGGTAGATGCACTCAGACCAATTGTTGCAAAGCCGAGCCTTTGTTCCCCCACAACCGCAGGCCATAATGACCATGGATGTCTCCCAGATAGAGTGGTAGGGGCATTATCTGATGAGGACAGTCCAAGGGACCTGGTCTGTTGATGAGGTAAACCTGCACATCAGTGCCCTGGAGATGGGAGCTGTGCCCCTCGTGTTGAAAGCATTTCAAACTTCTCTCCCTCTGGGAACAGTTGCAATTATTTATTTATTTATTTATTTATTTTATTTCCAGTTTGATTACCGGGGAAGTCCACTGGGCCAGAACGTACCCATTTTCAGTGGAGGCCCGGGGAGAAAAGCTCCAAAAGCAAAGCAAATACAATCTAAGTTACATAGTGTAAAAGATAGTAATAAAATATATACATTTGGAATAACATTACATTGAATACAGTTAGTAAAAAAGCAAATACACGCAGTATACTTCAAAAAACATCATTCAGGAAGGTAGATACAATAGATTTAGTAGTTTCCTTCCAGTAGCAGGTTTGACTGTATGAAAAGAAGGTGTAAGGTTACATGCTATTTACAATATTTACATATGAGGAGTAGAGAGAGAAAGTACATAAACTGAGAGTAGAATATAGTTTGATCAAGCAGTGATCGAGAGAGAAAAGAGAAGAAAAGAAGATAGTATTAGGGTAGAGTAAAGAGAAAGGATGTAGAGGGTTCAAGGGGAATTTATGTAGATTTATGTAGGATGTAAGCAGGTGCACTTATGTTTAGAGGATAAGTAAGAGAAAAGTTGGATTTTGAAGGCTTCAGTGTTAGATGTTGTTCTAAGAGAAGAAGGGAGAGTTCCATTTCCTGCCAAGAGAGTAGGAGAGAAGGAGCTGGCCAGCAGGGCGATTGGGTTTGTGGATGGTGATTAAATTTTGGTGTTCAGATCTAAGAGATCTGTTTGGGGTGTATGGTGGAAGGATGTTTGCTAGGGCTGGGCATTTTTCAGGGTAGAATATTAATTTGTGAGCAGTGGTTAGTTGGAGGTAGTCTAGGTAGTTAGGGAGTTCTAGCCAGTTCAGAGTTTGTAGGGAAAGACAATGGTGAGAAGAGGTTTTAGATTTGGTAGCAAATTTAGAGATTTTATTATAGCAGATTTCGAGTTTAGTGGAGATGGAAGAAGACAGGTTAGTAAGGAGAGGGCTCCATATAGTAGAGATGGTAGAAGATAGGTAGTTGCTAAGGAATGTCTAGCGGAGTTGGAGAGAAAGCAGTTGTTCTTATAGAGCATACCTAGCTTTTGGTGGGTTTTCTTTATGTTTTGTTGTATGTGGCTATCAAATTTGAGGTGCTCGTCTATAGTGATGCCAAGGAGTTTTGCAGATGGGACCACCTCTATGGTTGACTTTGTTTGGCTTATGATTTTGAATGCTGTTTTATCAAATGTGCAAGCCCTGGAGGGCGAAGAGAAGAATTTTGGATTTATTAGAGTTTAGAGAGAGATGATTTTGGTGCATCCAGTTCTCAGTAGTGGAAAAAGCTATTTGGGTTTTTGTCAGTAGTTCGGGAATGTTGGAGGCGCAGACTAAGGTAGAATCATCTGCGTATTGGATGACTGTTGTGTCTGGGATGGCAGAGTGAAGGTTATTTATGAAGATGTTGAAAAGCATGGGTCCAAGGATGGACCCTGGGGAACACCAGTGGGTGTAGGTAAGAAGGAGGAGGTAGAGTTGTTCCATTTGACAGCTTGGGATCTATCTGATAAGTAGCTAGAGAACCAGGATAGAGTATCAGGGGAGAGATGAAGGTTTGATAGATGAAAGAGAAGGTGTTTGTGAGAGATGGTGTCGAAGGCTTTAGACAGATCTAGCAGTACAGTGGAAACTAGTAACCCAGAATCCCTGGCTTGGTTGACTGTTTCTAAGAAGGATAGTAAGGCAGTAATAGTGCTGTGTCCAGGGCGGAAACCATGTTGGGTGGGTGTTAGGAGGTGGTTATGGATTAAGAAAGGCATGAGTTGGTGGTGGATGCATTTCTCTAGGATTTTTGATAAAGGTGAGAGTAGGGCAATTGGGTGAAAGTTGGAGATATTTGTGTTTTTGCCTCCTTTATGAAGTGGGAGAATGTAGGCTGATCTCCAAAGCATAGGAACATATGACTCTTTTATAGATCTGTTAATTAAGATGCTGATAGGGAGAGCAATACCTTCGGCAGCACATTTAAGGAAAGAGGAGGGGATGTTATCAGGGGCATTAGTGCATGGCTTTAGTTTAGATAAGAATCTTTTATGAATATAGTTGAAACAGGTTTCAGCTGGAAACTGGGAGGACAGTTAGAGGGGTTGTTGGGAGTAGAGGAAAGAGAGTTGGATGTATTATTGTTGGGGAAGGATTTGGTAAGATTAGCTATAGATTCCATGAAGAATTTGTTGAAGAGAGAGCTTAGATCTGAGTCAGTTTTACTTGGGTCTGGGCAAGGGTTATTTTTAGATCCTGGGTGGAGAAGGGAATTTACTGATTTCCAGAACTGTTTGGGGTTCTTATTTTGGTTGGACTGTAGTTTGTAGTAGTAGTTCTTTTGTCCAGGGTGATTAGTTTTTTAGCTAGGTTGCGGAGTTGGGTGTATTGGAGCAGGGAAGAAGGGATTTTATTTTTCTGGTATAGCTTCCAAGATTTGTCCCTTTGATGCATGACTTGTTTTGTTTCTTTGGATAGCCAGGGGGCAGAGTTAGCTTTGACTTGTTTGTTTCTTGGAGGAGCTAGGGAGTTCAGAGTATTTAGGAAGATAGAGTTAAACTGTTCTACAGCTTTGTCTAGGGGAAGTGTATTTAGGGTCTGCCAGTTGGTATGTTTAAGAATGTTTGAGAAGATAGTTGGGTTGAAGTTGCTGAGATTACGAGTGTGGATGTAGTGGTGTAGATATTGGGTAGAGTTAGTGGAGCGGTGTATGAAAGTAGGGAGATGGTCACTGAAGGTATCAGGGATAGTGCCTGAAAGAGTTATTTTGTTTGGATGTGAGACTAGGATCCAGTCAATGGTAGATCCTGGGGGATTTGTTTTGTTAGGCCGGGTGGTTGAGTGTATTACTTGGGTGAAGTTAAAGAGGTTGATGAATTGGGAGGGGGAAGGAGAGTTGATTTTATTCCAATCAATGTTAACGTCGCCTAGAATGTAGGTTTCAAATTTGATTTCAGTTGAGTCCCAGTAAAGAATATTTTCAAGGGTTGTTGTGTTGTCACCTGGGGATATATAAAGGGAGATAATGCAGATGTTCTTATGTTTATTTAGTCGAAGGAGACTGGCTGTAAGTTCAGCGTTTTTGAACTCAGGAGTTGGAATTTGTAGAGGGATCAGGGAGAGAAGGTTAGTCAGACAACATATCAGTGGTCTGGTACATAAACAAACAAGGGGGAACCAAATCATATTCTCTATGATGAGAGACTGTCAGAGTGTGGCAATGGGCGATCTCCTCCAACTGTTTTCTCATAGCAATGCACATTTTGGGGAAATCCAGTGTGAGAGCAGACAAATTGAGCAGGTCCATTCACAAGAAGTGGTCCCTCAACTGAAGGGTAGAGGAGGACATTTCCACAGATGGAGCCAGCCGTGCTGTGACTTTTTTGCTTCTCTCCTGACCAACAAATGTAGCAAATACTTTGCCCTGATCCCCCCCATAGGTGGAGTCCCCAAGGGATGGTCTCATGCATGATTGACCTCCTGGTCTACTTTATGCCTTTCCCCATTTCCTCTGATCTCTGAGTTCATTCAGAAAGCAAGCAGGTTGAAGAATCATTGCCCCATTTTGGCCTCATCAAATTTGGTTTCCTTTTCTTTGGCCCCATCTTCAGAAGAAGCCCTTGATTCTGAAAAGCTTTCCATAGCTGCTGCCATACCTGACAGGAATGATTCATTCCAACCTCCACAATCTCAAGCTGATGGCTTGGTTTCTCCAGTTCCATTAATTGCCAAAAAACCTATGCTCTCCTTGCCAGTCAACCATATTTTATTGTCTTCTCATTGATTACCCAAAAACTGTACAAAAGCAAATGGAAGAGATTTGTAATTTGGGCTCAACAGTGTAATGTAGATCCTGTTAAAACCCCTGTTGACTTTCTCTTGGGTTTTCTGGCTCACCTTTTTAATGACAGGGCATCTGCCTCTACAGTCAAAGTTCAATTGACTGCTATTTCTGTTTTCCATGTTGGAGAGGATAATTTGTCTTTAATTTCTCATAAACTTTGCAAAGCCTTTTTAAAAGGGACCCTGTTGTTAAAACCACCTCACAGGGATCCTTCTCCCCCATGTGATCTCAGTTTAGTACTACGTTCTATTGTACAATCACCCTTTGAACCTGCGGCCAGCTGTGATATTAAGTTTCTTTCCTGGAAAACTGTCTTTCTAGTAGCAATCACATTGATAAGGAGAATTTCAGAGATCCAGGCTTATGTTCACATTCTCCTTATCTGTTTTTTCACAAAGATAGAGTCTCACTGCGTACCAACCCCTCCTTTCTCCCCAAAGTTGTTTCTCAAACCAATATCAACTTTAGCAACAAGGGTGAATATGTTCTGCACTTGTTAGATGTACATAGACAGTTGCAATTCTACCTTCATAGAACTAAAGAGTTTTGCAAGGCAAATCAGTTATTTGTTGCTTTTGCGGGGCCTAAGAAAGGCTCGTCGGTCTCCAAGGTTACCTTATCAAGATGGCTTTCTGATTGTATTTCTTTCATTTGCACCTCAAAAATTATTAATCTTCCCAAGCCCATTCGAGCTCACTCCACTAGAGCCATAGCCTCATCTGCTGTTTTTCAAACTAGTGCTTCCATGGATGACATTTGTGCAGCAGCTACGTGGTCTAACCATCATACCTTTATCTCTCACTATTAGTTGGACATGGTCTCCTGAGGAAGGGCTTCCTTTGGTTCGATGGTTCTGAAGAATATTCTCCCTTGAATCCACCCAGGATATAGGAAGCTGGGGACTCTGTCCCATCTGTGAGGAGGAGATGAAAAAAATGACAATAGTAGATAAAAAAGTTGTGTACTCACCATAACGTTCCATCTGTATTGTCAATTTTTTCATCTCTCCTTACATTCCCTCCCTCCAGACCCTGGCCCTGGTTGAATGAGAAGTTATTACAATTAGGACATGTGTTTTTATCATTGTCTCTGTAGAACTGGCCTCTTCAATCATCTTTCACTCTTTACTTTTTATTCCGGGGTTTATTGCCAGTGTGTATGATGACAAACAAGATTTGCGAGAACAGAAAGAGAGAGATGGACTTTGGGTAAGGGGAGTGTCTAAGAGCTTCTTTGGTTGCTACGAACTTGGTAGCGGCTGAGTCAGATCTGAGGATCAGATCCGTGACCTATGTATGAGGAGAGATGAAAGAAATCAACAATACAGATGGAACATTATGATGAGTACACAACTTCATTGTTTTTCCCAAAAGGGAACTTATCTGCCTAGCTAAAGAAAGCAAAAGCTGACCATTGATCCTCAGGAACCTTAGAGGAACATATTCTTCAGCAAAAGGAAAGCTCTAAAAGGCTTCATGCCCAAACTTGTCTTTTATTCAGCTTAGCTCGAACTGCTTGACAGTTTGGGCACGTGGAAGGTGCCCTGAAGCTTTAAAAGCTGACCTGCTGTTATATCCTTGGGAGGATATGACCCATATAGCTAAGACTACTGTAGCAGTGATCAATATGAAGAACATCAACTGTAGTCATTTTATTTGTGTGTGTGTGAGTGTGTGTGTGTGTGTGTGTGTGTGTGTGTGTGTGTGTGTGTGTGTGTGTGTGTGTGTGTGTGTGTGTGTGTGTGTGTGTGTGTGTGTGTGTGTGTGTATGTCTCTGCTTCAGAAAGTAGAAAGGCCAGTAGGCCTTTATTTATGATAGCACGAGTTCCAAGACGAAGGACTGTTAGATCTACAGAATATAATGTGCAACAACACCTATAGTGTTAATGCAGCTATTCTAGTATCACCAAGTAATGTTTATTTGTGATTTACACAGTAGAGCTGAAATGTGAGTTTTCTGATTTCTTTAGTAACTGCATGCTTAAATACTTGCTCAGTAGTTTGTCTTAGACACACATTCAGTGTTTCTGCAAGGCCAACGTTTTTATTTATTGTTTTTACTAAACATGCATTTCTAGATTGTGCCACACATTTGTCATTTTAAATAAAGTTTATCAAAAGACAAACTGTCTAAAATGTTAAGAACATTTGATGTAAAACATAAAAGTTTATAATTTCTTAAACATATATGAATATCCAATTACAGTTAAGTGACATCTTTTGTAATAATCAGAAAATCTTAAGATAATACACGCCCAGTCTGTTATAATTGGTCATAAAAAGGTCAAAGTTTCAGACCACTAGCTAAATGTTCTTTCATACTGACAGTTCTGAAATGATGCTTCCCTATTTTCAAGCAGGAAAATAAAAATTGTTGTTGCTCATTAGAGAAATAAAATGTCATCTGTTTTTCTTATAATGTCAGATTGTTTTTTTTTTTTTTTTTTTTATTATTATGATTTTCATGACAGTGCTTTGTGCCCCATGTGAATGCTCAAAATATACATATACCAACTGGACCTTCCAATAAATCTACAAGACAATTTTCAGTACTTCCTTATAGCGGCCCCAGTGATAGCGGCCTTTGGCAATGCAGTTCAGAAATTACATATGTTATGTATGTTATATAATAAGGACGTACCGATTAAGCCTGGTGTTTTATTCTCCCAACCTTCCCTACAGGTAAACTGGCTAGGGATTTTTGAATGTGAGTTATGTTTTGTTGTAGGTCTCTTAAAACATTTGCTGTCTTAAACTGTGAGTTCATTGCTCCTATAGATAGTAATTGAACTGTTTTAAAGGGTCTCTTTGTGTTGAAAAATATTTCCCGTTTTTTTTTTTTGGGGGGGTGTTATATGCCCTTTTCATGCCCAACTTGTCATTTCTTGCCAAAGGCAGTGTATGGGAGGGGTGGGTAAAAAGGTGGTCTTCAAAATTTATGGTGGTTATTAGTGTCACATTTAGAAATGAATTGACTTCTGATAAACTGGGTAACTTTAAACTTCTCTTTAAAATTCCAGTAAGTCTCCTTTGTTTTATTTTTCAAAAGTTAAGCCTTTCCTTGATGAGACTCACCTGTGGTATTTGGCATGGGCACCAGAACCATAGAGTGAGGGGGAGGGGCACCCCCCCCACACACACACTTTTACAGCTGCAAGACCTGTCGGCGGAAAAGGAGGACCCATGCATTGCACACTAACATGGAAGTTAAATTACCCGGAGGGTAAATAAACTAGCTGTGTTACAGGAGTTATGCTACTGCTGCTCCGGTCATGCCGGTACAGAGAGTTTTGTTTGTGTTATGCTGCCGCTGTTCCAGTCATGGTGGTAAGTAGAGTTTTGTTAGTGCTGATAGTTGTCCAGATCATTGCAGCCCAACTAGCTGTAGCTGTGTGTGTTACAGGAGTTATGCTGCCACTGTTCCATTATTGCTGCCAGAGAGTTGGTGGTTGTTGGTGGTTTTGTGTGTGTGTGTGTGTGTGTGTGTGTGTGTGTGTGTGTGTGTGTGTGTGTGTGTGTGTGTGTGTGTGTGTGTGTGTGTGTGTGTGTGTGTGAATGCCCCAGTTAAGTATACCTGGTAGTTACTGTTACTCAGGCTCAAACCCTGTACCTTAGGTACAAGGAGCAAGAGCCTGAATTCTCTATCCATACCACCACCTGTGATTCAGGGAGTTGAGTCCATAGCTTTCAACTGTCCCAATTTTCACAGAATATTTAGCTCATACCTTTGGTCTGTTCCTCTTAAAACCTGTGGTTTTCTGACAAATCAGTGAGAACTGAGTTCATTAATAATGATGGCCCTTTAAGTTTCAGTCTTCATATCTTTCAGGAAACACAAATTAACACAAAACACTTTATTTTACCAACTTTCTAAGATTATACAAGCAATATTTAAAATGTGTCCCTGGTTGAGGGCCTTTGCCCCCCTCCCCCAAATAAATTTTGGCTTTTTCCAGATTTCTTGTACTGCGAAGTTGAGAGATTTAGTTGAGTGTCAAGTGGATTTTACAAGGAGCTGAGAGCTTCAGGGGAAGATAAGTTTAGTGCTGCTTATGCCAAATCTGTTTGCATTGTTAGTAGCACAAGAGGTAGTATACTTGCTTTTGATGCAGAGGACTGTGGGTTCTACTCCTGCAGTATGCAGATGGATCGCTTATACTGTACTGTGTTGTACTTTAAAGGGAGTGGATGCTGCAGTCCTATGAGTGTCCTCCTTTGGAGGAGTTGCTTAGTAACTATGAACCTGTTATCAGTTTGCCATCAATTTGCCTTTGCAACATTACTAGCTTAGTCATTTTTAATGTAACATAGGCAATTTATTCTTCAAGGGCAACAGGCACTTTATTTGTAGATGAAACAATGAAATATAAAGTTGTTTGCTAGCAGCAACCTCTTCATTAGTTACAGATCCCTTTTTTGGAATTATTTAGATGACTTACTTATGCAGAGATTTTGCATATTTACTGATATTGGTAGATTGTAATGATAGAAGTTTGAGTGACCGTTTGTGGTTGAAATTTTCTGAAATGGGTATTTTTGTCATTATAGGTGCATATATTTAGTTTCATTACTTACTAGAAGAATGTTCAAAACTACAAATTTAAAATACAGTCTAACAAGTGGTGGTGTACTATACAACGAATATAATTTAATACAGTCAGGTTAATACAATCAGGAAGGTGAATCCAAGAATGCATACATATATGCAAGGCCCTAAAAATGTGTAAGGAGCCTATGGTTTGAAAACAGTCCAGAGGTAAGCTTAGTCCTCCATTGGCCAGATGCAAAATGAATGTGGGTTTTCATGCCATTTCAATGAATGTGAGTTTTAAGGGCAGAGAAGTTTACTGCTCATGCTAAGTCTGTTTTCATTGCGAGACAGTATTGTTTGTTTAGCTAATGGCTCAGTGTTTGTCTGAAACTCAAGTGTCTATCATTATTTAAGTTTTGCAATCCTCATAAATTTGCCAGAAAATCAGACCTACGAGGAACAGACCAAAAATATGAAACAAATCAGGGACAGTCAAACATATGCTCTGATCTCTTAACCTCTTAGGGCAAGAATCAGGAGAAAGTGTGAAAGGCACAAAATCATGAGTAAATTTTAGGCTTTACTCTTGTCACCAAAGCAATGGATGAAGGTGAAACAGTTCACACCATATTACCTTCACCTGACAAAGCCTTTTGACACAATCCGCTACTCAGGTGTAGTACAAATGATGAATATGTAGGAGCAAACACATCCCTACCTGGATTGCCAACTTGCTCACAAGATGCAGGAGATCAAAATAGGGGAAGTGACCAGTCACCAGTGAAGTCCCCCAGGGTTCAGTGCCGAGACCATTTCTGTTTGGCATATACATCTCAAAAGTAAAAGAAAATACCAAAGGGCTTTGGCTTACTAAGTTTGAGATGACTGCAAGCTAGGAGCAGTTATTGAATCCCCAAATGACTTAGCCATCATGTAGGAAGGTTTGTCCCAAACAATAACTGGTGCCAGAAGCATGAACTGAAACTAAACTCCAAGAAGTACATTATCGTATCCTTTGAGAAGTCATCTTCTCCAGTGAACTGCCAAATTGACAATACCCCCTGAGAACTGACCCAGTTGTTTGGCATTTGGGAACTTGTGTGTACAGTGACCTAACTTTTGACCAACATGTCCCCAGAGTCATAAGAAAGTCTTTCTATATTGCACAGCTTATAAACAAATTGATTGTGACTAGATCTAGAGATGTTGTTGTCCCCGTTTACAAAGCCCTCATTAGGTCAATCATTTTGTTTAATGCCCACTTTGGCATGTATCTTTCCAGACCCATGCAATAATAGGAATACCCACAGAGATACCTTACTAAAAAGTCCTAAACAATAGGTCTTACATGGATGACCTCAAAGATCTATCACTATACTCAGTATCCTACAGAGTGCTTAGAGGTGATGTGTCTGGCATACAAGGCATCCTCCAACCTAATACAGATGGACCTACTGAACATCAGCAAGTCAGATGGCATCAGAAATAGTCCAGGTATCTAAACTGAATGTTGTGGAGAGATGGGTATATATCACATAGGCTACCACTGTTCCAGAACAGACTATCCATTCAAGTAAAACAAAGCTCATCCCTGTCCATATTCAGATACATCTTGGACCTAAGGATGGGTAATAGAAAATGTACTCCAGGATTGTCCCTCCTGCCACTAATGGATAGAGGCAGTTCCTAAATTCTGCAATGCATGGATAGAAGAAGTACAAGAAAGAATAAGAAGTTTAAAGGTACAGGATATGAAATGGGATGAAATAACAGCCAGAGAGATTGAAATAAAGTTGAGAAAAGCCTCTAATTGGAAAACCCCAAGCCCAGATGCAGTACCGAACTTTTGGCTTAAAGTATTAACTTTTTTACACGAGGATCTAGCCATGAGTAAGAACTATTTATATGCACACCGCAAACAGACACCGGACTGGTTAACAACAGGAAAAACAATGCTCTTACTTAAGTGTGAACCTACAAGCTACCCTAAAAATTATAGACCAATAACTTGTCTTCCGACGATGTATAAACTATACGCGGGGATTGACGCCGACCGACTATGTGAAATTGTTCGATCTCGCCGTTTGTTCTTACACACGGGTTCGGACCCAATCCTCAGCTCTGAGTCATTCACATCACCAGCTCCGCATCTTCGAGAAAGCTCGAGGCACAGTTCTATCCCATGATCCTCTTGTGCTAACCCTCAGATCTAGTTTACCGCTAGCAGCAGATCCCATCGTGAGAGGCTCGGGCCAGTATTTTTTCATTCTATTATACTATCCTTTTTGAAGTTGTAGTTTTTAAAAGTAGTTAAAAAGTAGTTTATTAGTGTAAAGTGTGATAGTTTATTAGAGAGTGTGTTTTTTCAAATAGTTAAAGTAGTTTTAAATAGTTTAGTGTTTTTTACTTCAGTTAAGGCCTTGTTGTAATTCTGTCAGGACTGACAGTAGGGTTTAAATTGTTATTTTTCTGCCTTAACTTATTCTTCCCTTTATATATATAGAGAGAGATAAGTATTATTCATACTTTTATAGTGTGTTATTATATATACATATATATATATATATATATAAGTGTGTTGTTAGTAATTTGTTTACTAGGTATGTCTGAAAAAGCTAAGTCAGGCTTTAAAAGGTGTCATTGTGGACAAAAGATGTCCATAACTGATAACCATTCTTCCTGCATCTACTGCCTTGGCCCTCTCCACTTGCAGGAAGACTGTTCCATCTGTCATTCCTTCAGTGGGAGGGTCATGCTAGAAAGGCACAGGAAGTTGGTGGACAGAGGGTTATTAAAACCCGATTTTCAGGAGGCCCTGGATAAGACTGAACAAGTGTCCAAATCTTGGAAGGGGTCCAAGTCGGGGGTCGGGCGTCGAATGTTTGTCTCTGATCGAGACTCAGGTATTGGAGCCGGTATCGGAGGTACCACTGCCTTCAATCCTTCGCTCGGTGATGGCTTCGGCCCCTTTGACCCGTTCTTCGAGGCCGCTTTCCAACTATGACGTGGACTGAGTGGTACAGAAGCTAATGGAGAACTTGGCTCTGTCCAAACTAATCGAAGTTTCTTCCCAATTGGTTTTGAAACTCGAGGCTCTTCCCGCCCCCGAGACAAATCCTCCTCCGAGACCTGTCGAGTTGTCGGAGCCAGGAATCAAAGAGCCGATGATTGTAGAGCCCTCGGTGCCGAAGCCTCCAGTAGTGCTATCGGCACCATTGACCTCGACACCTTCGGAACCAGCCTGGGGGTCTCGGAGCCGATGGTCTTTCCTAGGTTCCGGGGCGGACAGTCGAACCGAACTTTCGGTTCCGACTCTCCCCCTCGGGGCCTCGGCTCAGAACAGCTCAGATCTGTCCTCAGGGTCGGAGCCCATGGTCCCGGTTCTGGGGAAACTACCGGCTTCTTCGGAACCGATGGGACCCTCGGGCTGGGGCACCGGTGCCTTCGACATCATGAGGAAGGTCTTGTCTGAACAGACACATACGTCATCGGCATTTTCTTCTCCTCCCCCAAAGGGTCCATGTTCTGCTTCTGTACCTTTGGTTCCTACCAAGCATCGAGACCCAATGTCTCAGCCAGCCCCAGAGGGCACCCCTGGTTCCTCGGATGCCTCCCCAGAAGCCCCCTCTGAGGATGTACCGAGGAAAAGATTGTGCAAGAGGAGGCACATTGATTCCCCACAGGAATCTCTGACATCTGATTCTGATACCGATTTGGATGAAGCAGAAGGGTCCCCACGGTCCCCCTCTGAAGATGTCTCTTTTGCTGACATTTTGGAAATCTTGAAACAGAGGGGAGACTGGCAGACCCTTGCCCCTTCTCTAGACGAATCGATGTTGCTGAAGGCATTTGGGGCTCAAACGTCTACCTCCTGAGTGACCCCTCCCTTTGACGAGCTCATGGACCTGATAGCGCGAAGGGCATGGGAGACATCTGATACAGTGGAACCGGTCCCCCGCAGACCCAACAAGTATATCACGGCCCCTCAAGACAAAAGCTTTCAGACTAAAGGAGTGCCAGTGGATACTATGGTGGTGGCGGCAGCCACTAAGAAGGAAATGTCCGAATCATCTTCCTCTGTTCATCCTCCTAATAAGGATTCTAGGATGATGGACAGATATGGGAAGTGCATGTTTAGTTCTGCGACTTTTTCCATGCGATCACTGAACTACCTTACGCATTTCATGCATCTACAGAGAGATCTCCTCAAGGAACTGGGAGATACTCTCCAGGGCAATACAGATGCTGCTGTCTCCGAGAAAGTGACAGCAAACCTTAACACCCTCAACTCCATAGTTAACTCGTCCATGAGGCTCATTTCATATGCAGTCGAAGGTTTGAGTAGGGCGGCAGCCTCAGCAATTGCTCTGAGGAGACAATCCTGGCTGCGCCTATGCTCCTTTGCGGAAGCCTTCAAGTCTTCCTTTGCTAACGCCCCTTTTGATGGTGCCTCACTGTTTGGTCCCAAAGTAAAGTAGACTCTCACTAGGTGCAAGCAAGAAGGGAAGACCTTGTCTGCCGTAGGGGTCCATTTTTCCGCCCCATCTAGACCATACCCCAAAGGGCAAAGAGGCGGAAAAATGTGGTTCCGAAAGACTCAGGGATCCTTTCAGCCCACACAGAGTGATGCCCCCTCCAGAGGCAGAGGAGGGGGAAGAAATGGAAGATGCCATCCAGGCGGCAGAGGGGGTCCGCAGAATCAGGGCGACAGAGATACATTCTCTGGGAAGCCCTTTCAGCACTCCTGAGTGCATGCCCAGCTGTCCTACTCTGGAGGCAGTCGGGGGTCATTTGGCTTTATACCCAGTGGCCTGGCTAAATCTTACATCGGATTCCTGGGTAAAAAGCATAGTTACCAGAGGCTACACTATTCCATTTATAAAAATTCCACCTGCCCCCAAAAAGCTCCCAGATGTTCCACCCAGTCTGCGAGACCAGGCAGCCATAGAAATAAAAAGGCTGCTCGAAAACAGAGTAATCCAACCAGTCCTAGCAGACCAGAAAGGATCCGGAACTTACTCAAGGTTCTTTTTAGTTCCAAAGAAAACAGGGGACTGGAGGCCAATTTTGGACCTCAGCAGACTCAACACTTTCGTGAAAAAGGAAAAGTTCCGGATGGTCACGCTACAGTCGATCCTTCCTTTCCTACAGGACAGCGACTGGATGTGCTCTATAGATCTCAAAGACACGTACTACCATATCAAGATGGCCAGAGCGTCCAGAGATCACCTGCGCTTCCGGCTGGGAGCCAGTCACTTCCAGTTTCGTGCTCTGCCCTTTGGCCTCACCTCAGCCCCCAGGGTGTTCACCAAATGCATGGCAGTAGTAGCGTCTCACTTGAGACAAATGGGATTTTGAGTGTTTCCTTACCTAGATGACTGGCTCCTGTCCACCACCACCGAGTATCATCTTGTGCAAGCCAGGGATTACACCATCAATCTTTGCTCCTCTCTGGGCATAACAGTCAATTTTGGAAAATCTGTCTTATCGCCCTCACAGCGTATCTCAATTATAGGGGCAGAGTTAGACACTTCCCTGGCTCGAATCAATCTCCCCCCACTAAGAGTACCAGCCCTCAGAAATCAAATTTCTATCCTTCTTCAGAGCAAGAGACTCCCTGCTCAACAAATCTTGAGAGTGCTAGAAATGATGGCAGCCGCTCTTATCGTAGTTCCCCTAGGCAGGATGAATATGAGGATCCTTCAATGGATGCTATTCGCTCAGTGGTCTTACCGACAGCTTCCACTATCTCACGAGATCTTAATCACAAACTCCTGCAAACGGGATCTCCTATGGTGGATGCACAGTCAGGACCTAACAGTAGGCCGACCGTTTGTGTTGCCCAGTCCTATAGCTACTTTAACCATGGACGCTTCCCTGATAGGGTGGGGGGGACTTTTTCAGGGAAGAACAGTCCAAGGTCAATGGTCCAACTTGGAGTACAACCTGCACATCAATGTCCTAGAGCTAAGGGCAGTGTTTCTAGCATTGCAACACTTTCACAAGTCCTTACCTCTGGGAACAGTGACAGTTCAAACGGACAACATGTCAGTAGTCTGGTACATAAACAAACAAGGAGAAACTAGGTCTTATCCATTGTGCAGAGAGGCCCTCAGGATTTGGCAATGGGCTGTGTCTACCGGACGCTTTCTGATAGCAACGCACATCCCGGGGACATCCAACGTCATTGCGGACAGGTTGAGCAGAGCCATCCTGTTGCCCCACGAGTGGTCCCTCAAATCTCAAGTCGCGGAAAAGATTTTCCACAGATGGGGCCAGCCTTGCTGTGACCTATTTGCATCCCCGTTGAATGCCAAATGCAGAAGCTACTTTGCCCTACTACCCCCTCCAGGGGGTGCCCCCAGGGACGCACTTGTGCACGATTGGCCCCCGGGTCTACTTTACGCTTTTCCCCCTGTTCCGCTAATTCCCAAATTCCTGCAGAAAGCCAAACGTCTGGAAAGGACCATAATTCTGATAGCCCCATTCTGGCCTCTACAAATCTGGTTCCCCTTTCTTCAAACTCATCAGGTGGAGGAACAGTGGACTCTGGACCCAGTGCCAGATCTGTTAATGCACTCATCGGGAGTTCCTCACACATCTCTCAAGTCCCTCAAACTGACAGCCTGGCTGCTCCACTTCCCATCTTAGCCAGGTCAGATTTATTGTCCCCTGCAGTACAACACATAATTGTATCTCTCCATAAGCCATCCACAAGGAAGCTATACAACAGCAAATGGAAACGTTTTGCTTACTGGGCCTCGCAGCAGGGTATAGATCCATCAGGGGCTCCAGTACACAAGATATTAGAGTTTCTTTCGACACTTTTTCATGAAGGAGCATCGACTTCCACGATAAGGGTACAACTTGCGGCTATATCTAATTTTCATGTTGGCCAGGGAGATAGTTCCCTCATGTCCCACAGACTTTGCAAAGACTTTATGAAAGGTACCTTTCACCTCCATCCCCCCTTTCGTAATCCAGTGGCCCCATGGAATCTTAACCTGATGTTATCACGGCTCATGTTGCCCCCATTCGAACCAGCCGCCACAACTCTTCTTAAATTTTTATCGTGGAAGACACTTTTTGTGGTTGCCATCACTTCCGCCCGGAGGGTTTCAGAGTTGCAAGCGTTATCTGTCCGGCCCCCATATATGATATTTCATCCAGATAGGGTAACATTGCGCACCAATCCATCCTTCCTTCCAAAGATTTGTTCGGTCCAAAATATTAATCAATCGATTGAACTACCCACCTTCTTCAAAAATCACTCCAGTAAGTTGGAATACATGCTGCACAAATTAGACGTCCACAGGCAGCTGAGATTTTACTTAGACAGGACGAAGGAATACAGAAAGTCAGACCAACTGTTTGTATCATATGCTGACCAAAGGAAGGGAAAGGTGGTAACAAAAGTTACTTTATCCAAATGGCTCTCAGACTGTATAAATTTCGTATATTCAGAATCAAATCAACAACTCCCCTTTAAACTCAAGGCTTATTCTACGAGGGCGATTGCTACTTCTTTAGCCCATGCCGCCCGCTTGCCATTAGATACCATTTGTGCGGCGGCAACTTGGGCGAAACCACATACTTTTATCGCTCACTACAAATTAGATAAAAACTCCAGGACAGGGCGACGTTTGGTTCCACTGTTCTCAGGAATGTTCTCCCGTGAGCCACCCAGGATAAAGGAGCTAGGGACGCTACCCGTGTGTATGAACAAACGGCGAGATCGAACAATTTCACATAAAGAAGTTATGTTCTTACCATAACGTTCCATGTGAATTGTTCATCTCGCCTTTGTTCTTACATTCCCCCCCTCCATCCCCCATCCTGCGTTCTGGAAGAACGGGTAAGACTGCATCCGGGTTCAGTCTTCTCTAGATATTGTTATTCTTGAGCTTCCTAGTGTACATCAGGGATGGCATCTTTTCTCTTCTATTGATGACAGTGTGGTTGTGTTTTTTCTATGCGCTTAGGGCGCAGTAACTAGTGGGATTGTTCTGGTGTTAGCAAACTAGATCTGAGGGTTAGCACAGGAGGATCATGGGATAGAACTGTGCCTCGAGCTTTCTCGAAGATGCGGAGCTGGTGATGTGGCCGACTCGGAGCCGAGGATCGACTCTGAACCCGTGTGTAAGAACAAAGGCGAGATGAACAATTCACATGGAACGTTATGGTAAGAACATAACTTCTTTTTATAGTCATTTAGAAGAAAACTCAATTATGGCAGTAGAACAAAAGGGCAGCAAAAGAAAATCATATGGAACAAAGGATAATTTATTGTTAAATAAAGTTATAGTGGAGAACTGTAAGAAAGGGAAGAATCTAACTATGGCATGGATTGACTATAAAAAAGCATTTGATAGTATCCCACATTCATGCATAAAAGAGTGCTTAAAAATGTATAAGGTACATCCTACACTGATTGATTACATTACAGTAACCTTGAAACAGTGGCAGACCACTTTGCAATTAAGCCATGATAAAGGACAGATTATTATCCCAGGGATAAAAATCCAAAGGGGGATATTCCAGGGTGACTCCCTGTCACCGTTACTATTTTGCCTTGCCAGTAATCCATTAAGCTGTTTACTTAACAGCTTAGGTCATGGCTACAATTTGAATTCTAGAAAACAACAAAGCCTAGTGACTTCTCATCTTCACTTTGTTGATGATTTAAAACTGTATAGCTCATCAGATGAGGAACTGATAACACAGCTGCAGGTTGTCAAAACTTTTTCAGATGATATTGGAATGTCATTTGGTCTTGATAAGTGTGCAAAAGCAACCTTTAAGAAAGGAAAACTGCAGCACCAGGAAAATATCAGTTTGGGACAACAATGTGATATAAAAGAGCTTGAGCAAGAGGGAGTGTATAAATACTTGGGAATTGATGAAGGATCAGCAATAAAACATGAACAATTGTGAATAAAGCTTAGTAAGGAATACTTTAAAAGACTTAAATTGATCCTGAAAACAGCATTGACATCTAGAAACAAGATCCAAGCCATAAATCAATTTGCTCTTCCTGTCCTAACTTATAGTTTTGAAGTAATTGATTGACTCCAAAAAGTGTTGGATAGATTGGATATTAAAACAAGAAGGATGCTTTATGCTCACCAAATGATTTATAAAAATCAGTGTATACCAAGATTATATATTCCCCGTTCTGAAGGAGTTATGGGCCTCCTTGAAATTGATTACATGCATAGATTTGCAGTCGTGGGACTTCACACATATTTATTGACCTCACAAAATCCAAATGTAGTGAAAGTTTTGAAACATGAGGAGAATAAATGCAAGATGACATCTCTGCTTAATTTAGCAGAAGCATATCGACATCAAGCAGGAATGGAAATCAAACCAGAAGTGGATAAAAACCAGGCAGCAACTGAATGTGCTATAAAACAAAAAAAAAAAGAATATGAGGTGAAGGACCAGATGAGAAGGCAAGAAATGTGGAAAAAATATAAATATAGTTGCAAGTATAGAAAACTTCTGGAAGAGCCTCATGCTAATCAAGAACTAACGCAGGAATGGATAAGGAGAGGTGAATTCATATCAAGAAATGAAAGGTTAATATTGGCAGCCCAAGACAGTGGGTTATGTACACGCTGGTTTACAAAGCCCATTGAACATGTGGGAGAAGCAGATATATGTAAGTTTTGCAAAACTGAATTGGAAAGAGTCACACACCTTGTTGCTGGTTGTGATGCACTAATGGCAGAGGGACTGTATACTGCAAGGCATAATAATGTGGCGAGACTGTCACACTGGAGATTTTGAAAACATTATGGTATCGAAGTGGCTGAAAAACACTGGAAACATGAACCACAAAGAATCATAGAAAATTATGAAGTTTATATCACATGGGATCACCAAATACCAACAGTTCAAAAGATAGATGCTAGAAAACTGGATATAGTGGTCCACGAAAAGAAGACAAAAGTAGCATTGATCATTGAAATCGCCACACCCAGTGACTACAGTGTCTTGCGTACAGAGAGACACAAAGTCATAAAATATGTTGATCTGCAGGCAGAAACGAGAGCCATGTGGAAGAAAGATACCCAGACAGTTCCAGTAGTAGTAGGAGCAATTGGTCTTATAAAAAAGAATTTACAATTGTATTTAGATATGTTAATTCCTGTAACACCATACGAATTGCAGAAGGAGTCATTACTGGGAACATTGCGGGTGCTGCAAAGAGCACTTTTGTCTAACATCAAAGAGTGAAACAATACTAATTTCATGAACTTTAATCGTACTTTGACTTAGGAATGGGGTCCATTCCCGCCATGGTATTAGAAACCCAAAAGACTTGGAGAAATTAAAAACTGCATCCCTTACATGGGTCCCTTCAAGTTATCTATAGTATGGTCATAGCAATTCTCACTATGACTAATATACAGTTGTCAGCCATGGGATAGGTAAGACCAATCAGGAAATGTTAATTCAAGCACCAAAAGGGAAATTGGCTAAGCTTAAAATGTCCTCCAAGTGAACCTATTTTGTAATAGTAAATAGTTTAAAAAAAATGCCCTTTTTAGATCACTAAGTGCTCCTCTCACCCTTGGAAGTTTGAATGCTAATGATCCAGCTGTGATTTTTACTGCTCGTATATCTTAATCTTGTTCGTGAAATCTGAACAAAGGCAACATAATGGGAGTTAGGGGGACATTTTCATATTTTAATTGTAGTTAAAAGTTAATGACATGTTTTGTAACCAACATCCCTAACTGTACAGTTCTGTCTAGAACTGAGTAACTGTAGCCATACCTAACCAGAGTAACCGAGGGACAGGGCAACAATGCCACTCATGGCCAGGTGTGTATGTCGCTGGTCATATCTAAATTAAATACTGGCTGAGCAACGTGGACCACTGAATTTTCACTTCCCAAATGTAAGGGTATGTATATCGATGGATGCTCCCACCCAAAAAAGGTACACATTAGTCTTTTGACATTTGTTGTACTTTTGTTTTAAGCCTGTTATCACTGGGGCTGCTATAATAAGGAAGTACCCAATTTTGTTTAAAAGTATGGGGGGGGGTTAGTGGCAATCGTATAGTGTAATCGCCCTTCCTGAGTAAACATCATGTTTTGCTCTGACTGAGAGAAATTTAGAATGAAAAAAAAGCAGAAAAAAAAAAAAGAAAAAGAAATCATGTGATATTACACATGTAAAGTAAGTCAGGTTAAGGGTCAATTAAAGGTACCAAATATATGGCTAGTAGGTCTTGCATACCTCTCAACTGTACAGATTTTCACAGAACGTCCAGATTTTTGCCTCATATTTTTGGTGTGTTCCTCCTAAAAGCTGTACCTTTCTGGCAAATAGATGAGGATTGAAGTCATTAAATAATGACAAACATTTGAGTTTAAGACTCCACATCCCTCAGAAAATTCATGCTAATGCAAAACCCATTATTCTATCAACTTTCTAAGTTGGTAGGCACAATATTTAAAATCTGTCCCTATTTGTACCCCCATCATTTTAAGCTTTGTCCAGATTTTTTGCTCTAAGAGGTTAAGAAGCTCACTCAGCCAGTGTTCAAATGAATGTGTAAATTATGTATATATAAACCCTGTGACACTCAGGTAACAGTGTGCATGTCCTCATTGTACTGAGGCCAAGTATAAATAAAGTGTGATTTGTGTAGTACGCAGGTTAAATTTTCTTGATATTTAAATTGTAGCATGTCAAAATGTCATGGTCATATATCTGTCAGAGCAACCCTTCTGTCATGTGAAATTTCAACCTTTCTCCTCAATAATGTTGGAAAGTATATGCATATCTAAGCATGTCTTGGAAGTGAGACAGTTCCCTTGCTTTCTCTTGTGTAAAAGTAGTATAAATGTATGTGCATGTGGGGAAGCAACTCTCCCAGCAGTTTGGAATAGTAGCTAAGTTAAAAATGCAATGGGAAGTTAAAGAAGAAATAAGTCTAGGTACTAGAAGTGTTATTCAGAAATTTTAAATTACTGATATGACTTCAAAAGTACAGTTATAAAAGCAAAACAATATAGATAAGCATTGCTTTGTTTCATGAGACACAACAATGCTATATAATATTAAAACAGATATGTGTGTCTTGTAACTGATGCAAGAATGTCAAGTCACTGATATAAGTATAACTTGTCACTGGTTATATTAAAACTATACTTTTAGTATAAGCCATGTGTTGTAGGCTAAAAGATCAATGCAACATGTGAAACAATCCTTCATTTAGGTTATATGATGGTTTACATTGTTATGTAATATTTAGAGATATGAAGTTGTTTTATCTCGCTGTTCATTCTTACAGATGGGGTTCAGAGCTGAGTCGGCCTACTACAAAGCTCGAGGTCTTCAGACAGCTTGAGGCCAAGTCCCTATCCCATGATGTACCTAGAGTTACCCTAGATCTAGTTTGCCACTGCAACAGATCGGAGGCTCCTCGCATAGCTCGGGCCAGTACAAATTTCTTTTCTAAAATATATCTGAATAACTTTGTTATTTCCCTACATTTAGAGTTAGCTTTTAGCTTTTATAGCCTTATTGTGTGTATTCCCTTTCCCTTCGGTGTGCCTTTTCTTTAGATATAGCTCTCTTTGGCCTTCGTTTTTTGCTATAGACCTGTTATATTTATTGTAGTTTAACTAGTAGTTGTGTGCTTTTGAACAGTGACAGTTTGTCACAGCATTTTGATATATATTTAGATATTTATAGTGCTTTAGATAAGTAGTTAGTGTGTGTCTGTGTGTTTAATAGTGACACTTTGTCATAGCATATTTAGCCCATAGTTTTTTTCAGGGCTTATTTGAAATAGTTTTGGGGTGTGTCTTTGTTATACTACAGTACTTTTTTCTTAAGACTGTACAGTTCATTATGGCTGACCAGGATAGGGATAAGCATCCTAAGTTAGGGTTTAAGAAATGTCCAAAATGTGGACAGAAAATGTCTGTCACAGATAGCCATGTAAATTGTGTATACTGTTTAGGAGCCTTGCACCTTCAGGAAAGCTGCTCCATTTGTCATTCCTTCTCTTTCAGGGTTCTTCAGGAGAGAAAGAGAAAGTTAATTGATAGAGGACTAGTCAAACCGTCATTTCAGGAAGCTTTGAGTGACCAGGACAGGTCTAGTAAATCCTCAAAGTCTTCTAAGGCTTCTACTTCTTCAGAAGTAAAAAAATCAAGAAAATCATCGGCATCGGCTTCACAGCCCTCGGAGCTGAGCTCCTTATCTTTTTGGAGCTGGTCCCCAGTCCTGGAATCGGTATCTGAGGTACCTAAATCGCCAATCCTTCAATCAGTGTCTCCATCCATCCATTCATCTCGGTCCTCAATTAACAATTCTGATTTGGATGTGGATCGTGTAGGGCAGAAGTTGCCACAGGCACTGGCGTTTGCAAAATTTTTGTTGGCTCCAACCCAAGCGGTTTCGGAACCAAAGACTGTATTACCATCGACTTAATTTCCTCCTCCGAGCTATGCTGGTCCTTCGGAGCTGGAGGAGTTGGACTTGATGATTGTTGAGCCTTCGGAACCGATGCCTATTCCAGTGTTATCGGTTCCATATACTTGGATGTCCTCTGTACTGATCGAGGAGTCTAGGAGCCGACACTCCAGTCGGGTCCTGGGAGGATAGTCGGACTGACTTGTCAGTTCCAACTTTGCCTCTCAGGGCTTCGGCTCAGATGAGCTCGGCTCCAATCTCTGGTTCAGAGCAAACTAACTGTCCTAATGCCGAGGGGATCAATGGTTTCCTCGGATCCAGCAGTCCCTTCTCATCGGAGCAGAGGTGCCTTCGAAGCCATGAGGAGAGTTATGTCTCCTAAGACATCTACAACTTCAGGTCCGGCTACCTCCTCCCCAAAAGCGCCTGTGTCTGCTTCTGCTTCACAGATCCTTTCTAAGCGTAGAGACCCAGAGCCTCAGGAAGCCCCAATGGGTGGCTCCTGCTCTTCTGAGACCTCACCAGAAGTTCCCACTGATGAGGTTCCCAGGAGGAGAATATGTAAAAGGAAGCACTTAGACTCTCCACAGGAGTCTCTCACATCCGATACCGACTTGGATGAATCAGAAGGGCCCCCCTCTGAGGATATCTCATTTGCTGAGATATTAGAAATCCTTAGGCAGAGGGGTGACTGGCAGTCCACCAACCCTACTGAAGATGAGTCAGTTCTCCTGAAGGCTTTCGGGTCTCAACCCTCCACCTCTTGGGTGTCTCTGCTCTTCGATGAGCTCATGGAGCTGGTCTCACGAAGGGCATGGGAGTCTCCTGACACCATTGAGCCTGTCCCCAGGAGGCCTAATAAATTTATTTCTACCCCCCAGGAAAAGTCCTTTCTTACCAAGGGAGTGCCAGTTGATGCCACCAAAAAGGAGATGTCAGAAACTTCTTCCTCTATCCATCCTGCTAACAGAGGTTCTAGGATCATGGATAGATATGGGAAGTGCACGTACAGTTCAGCGACTTTTGCCTTGCATTCACTGAACTGTCTCACCCATTTTACGAGACTGCAAAGAGATCTCCTAAAAGAGCTTGGAGATACTCTTCAGAGTACAGTAGCTGCAGGAGCTTCAGACAAAGTCACCTCCCAGATTGTTACCCTCAATTCCATAGTCAACTTGTCCATGTGTCTCATTTCATATGCAGCTGATGGAACGAGTAGGGCAGCGGGTACAGGAATTGCTCTTAGGAGACATTCCTGGATGCGCTTGTGTTCCTTCATGGAGCCCTTTAAGTCATCCTTTGTCAACACCCCTTTTGATGGCTCGTCCCTCTTCAGGCCCAGAATTAAGGAAACTTTGACCAGGTGTGAGAAGGAAAAGACTCTGCTGTCGGACTCCATTTTTCCACCCCTAGCAGACCCTATCCCAAGGGTCAAAAGGGAGGAAAGATATGGTTCCAAAAAGCCCAAGAAGCCTTTCAGGACACACATGGTGAACCCTCCTCCAGGGGCAGAGGTGGGAGCAATAATGGAAGATGCCGCCCTCGTGGCAGAGAGGGGTCTGCAAAACCAGGGCAACAGAGAGCAGTTCTTTGGGAAGCCCTACCAATGCTCCTGAAAGGAGGCCTGACTGGCCTGCTCTGGAGGCAGTCAGGGGTCGCTTATCTTTGTATCCAGATGCCCGGCTCAAAATAATAAACAACAACTGGGTACAAAGTATAGTTTCCAGAGGATATTTCATTCCATTCACCACTCCCCCCCGCACAATAAACCACTCCCATGCCTGATAAAAAGTATATATATATATTTAGAAAGCTTGTGAGGAAATTATTACTCTATTTTTGTTTTACTTGGATCGCTTGTCTGTGTACTTAATAAAGGATTTTCGACTGGAAACCGACTAACTGCCTTGCTTGGATTACTTTTGAATACTTAGTAATGCTGTAGAATTATATATTTTCTATTATGACTTTTCTTCTACTACTATTGTCTGATCTGATTAATATACAGTGATTAACTAGAAATATATGGACTGAAAATCTTCCATGTAGAGAAGTTTCTTACACTGTTTTAAATTTTATGCTTTCATGCATTATTCTCCAACCTTTCGAACCAGCTTCCTCGTGTGATTTGAAATATTTGTCATGCAAGGCTATCTTCTTAGTAACCATCACTGCTGCCCATAGAGTGTCAGAGCTGCAGGCCTTGTCCATAAAACCTCCTTATTTGATTTTCCATGCTGACAGAGTGTCCCTGTGAACAAATCCTTCATTTTTACCCAAAGTTTGTACTGAAACTAACTTTAACCAGATCATAGATTTGCCAGTGTTCTTCCCTAAATACACCAACAATCTGGAGTATATGAGTTCAGAAAATCAGAACAGCTTTTCATTTCTTTGGTATGCCAGTGGCAAAACAACACTGTCTAAATGGTTATCTGATTGTATCACATTTGTTTATTCAGCTGCTAATATGCCCTTACAACACAAAATTAAGGCTCATTCTACCAGAGCAGTGTCCACATCTTCTGCCTTTTCTGCTAGGCTTCCTATAGACAACATTTGTGCAGCAGCCACTTGGTCAAAACCTCATACCTTTATCATTCATTACAAAGTTGACAAGGCCTCCAGGGACAGGGCCTCCTTTGGGTCTACTGTCCTAAAAAATATACTCCCATGAGCCACCTGAGAAAGATGGTGCTTGGCATCTTGCCTTCATTCTTACTTCTCCAAGTTTTTGAGATACTAGATTTTTCCTGACTGCACAATCTTTTATGGTTTTCTCCTAAAGAGTGATAGAATGACACATGGTATTATTATTCGCAGCAAACAAGATCTGAGGTAACTCTAGTTGCATCATGGGATAGGGACTTAGCCTTGAGCCATCTGAAGACCTTGAGCTTTGTAGTAGGCAGACTTGGAGCCGAGGATTAGCTCCGAACCCCATCTGTAAGAATGAAGGCAAGATGAACAACTCACATGGAACATTATGGTGAGTACATAACTTCTTTTTTTAGTGTGTTCTTGTTCTTAATAATTTATATTCTTGATTGTAAAAGTGTGCTCATATGTCAAGAGAACAGCAAAACAAATAACTGTTTTGGTTTCCTAATGTTTTCAATACATGGTCATTAACCTCTGAGAAAATTATAAGGCAAACTATGTTGGCAGTACTGCTTCAAAAAGGTATACACCTTACCGTCACTATAGTAGGTAAAACAAAGCAGTCAAGGTAAAAAAACAGTAATATTTGAAACTTACAGTATCGTATTAACATATGCATTTGGTTAACTACAGGGTATTGTATTACAGTGCAATAGGAAGGAAAGGCTTCTGCATTATGTTCAGTATCAGTATAATGTAAGCACTTATCTAAATTAGCAAATGTTTGTGCTAATCAAAACAACCTAAGGTCAGAAAAAGCTCAGCAAAAGTTAAGAATTTGCATGTTTATAAATCATGCTCATATATTTCAAAATATTAAGTAAATGTAACCCATTTTATGTTCAGCCTGCAATGAGTGTCCACATTCTGAGTTACTTATTGGCAATATGCAATAGACAGAGAACTTTAGCCCTGACTAAAATATAGTTGCATGGAACAGTTTTTAATATGGTTTGCAATTACTGTTAATAACATGATTGTCAAATGTCCCTACCTTTGCCTCATATTTTTGCCCTCCTCTCATGGATTGATTGATTTTTCTGGTGAGTCACTTACAATCGCAGTCAATCCTTGATGTCAGACATTAGAGCTTCATGCCCCTGGTTATTCAGACATTGCATGTTGATGCAAAAGCTGTTATTCTGTTGACGTTTTAAATTAATTCCATTATTCTGTTGATTTTTAAAATGAATTAGAGTATTTAAAGAGTGCCCCTGATTTTGTCCATTATTTCTTCCATTGTTTCTGGTGTTGTCCAAAAATTCTTGATCAGAGAGGCTGTGAGGTTTGATTAATAATATAAACATAAAGATGCTACTAGACTTCAATAATAAACAAATGGTTACATTTCAATGTTATACAGTTTTGTTCTATATTTCTGATGATGTTCATCGTGTTTCACTGTTGCAGTCCTTACAAAATTGGTTATCTGGCTCCCGGTAGCCCACAGTTGGCCAGAATACCAAAGTCCTTGGTATATGACGTCGGCCGCCTTCAGTTTAAGCCTGACGTCAGGTACAAAGGAAGGCAGCTGATGCTATTTCCTCAGTCTTTCTTGCAACAGAGCCTGAAACAGAAGCTTTTTGTATGAGTGCCGGTCGGCTGAGTACCTCCTCTTTGTATTCCGACTGCTTAAGTTGAAGACATCCTCAGACAAGTACTCTGTTGGGGACCCTCTTTTCTTGCTTTAACGAATGTCAGAGAAAGTTAATAACTGTCTTGCCTGTGGAAAACAGATTCTGCACTATGATTTTCACTCCTATTGTATCACTTGTTTGGGCCTTGAGCACGACATCCCTAATTGGGTTCTTTGGGCTTCTTTCAACCCGCGTACCATTTGCCATAGAGCTAGGATCTTGTTCAAGTATTTCGGAATTTGGCCTAAGTTCATCGGTATGGTGTCTTCTGGTCTCCCGACTTCAGATGTGCCTAAGAAGTGCAAGGATAAGGACTGCGACAGGCTTAGGGTCAAATTAAGCGATGACTTCCCTGTTAAACTGGTTGTTGGCCCAGCAGTAGTCAGTGAGGGGCTTTCATTGCCCCTGCAGTCCACTGATGTCCAGCTACAGTGATCTGCAGAGGCCACTTCTGAGGCCTCCATGCCACAGGCTTCCACTTCGTCTTCTGACCCTCCACCAGTCGCCACCTCTGATGTATCTGGAGCCGCTAAGCAGGTGCCAGCTTCTGAGGCCTCCTTTCTCCACCCGGAGACCAGATCCAGACCGACGACCTTGGTTCAGACTACTACAGTGGCTAGGCATCCTGAGTTCCTCCGACTTTCTAGCAGGCCTTCCAGCTGAAAATCTACTCTCAAGCAGGTGCTGGCCTCCCCTCAAATGCCTAAGTCTCAGATGATTAAGATAGCTAGTGATCTCTTGACCCTTATCAGGGGTTCTCAAACACCTCCTTCTAAGAGGGCTAGGGAATTGTCCCCTGAAGTTTTGTCTGCCTTAGACTCTGAGGTTTCCAGCACTTCTGCCGATGAAGAGGGAAACTCTCAACTTTTTCTGGTTTTGAAGATTCTGATGCAGAAGACTCCATCCCATCTGCCTCCCCTTCAGAAGATTTTTCTTTTGGAGATACTCTGAATACTCTTAGGGAGCATTTCAAATGGGAAAGTCAAGACTACCCACAGTCTAAGGAATGGATTAGGGTATTCCTGAATTTGCCACAGCATAAGCCTTTGGCTATCCCTCTGGTTTTGGAAGTAGTTGATGATGTTTTCATGGAGAATTCTTTGACTCCTAATTCTGTTCCTCCTGCTCCCAGAAAGCCTGACACGTATTATAGAGTTCCTGATTCTCATCAGTTCCTTTTCAAGAATCCTACTGCTGATCCAGACATTATTTCTCAGGGCTCTAAAGGTGTTAAAACCACGGTTGCTAAAAATCCTGTTCTTTCTGACAGGGAATCTAGGGCCTTAGATAGATGTGATAAAAAGGTTTATACTTCTTCCACCCTAGCTATTAGGTCTGTTAATTGTCTTTTTCATATGCTTAAGTATCAGCAGCATACTTTGGAGGCCATTAAGTCTACAGTTCATGGTGTTCCTTCCCTGTTAGAGAGTAAGGACATGCAAGATGTATTGAATTCTGCAACTCTTATCATTAAATATTCTCTACATTTTGGTTTTGACACTGGAGGCTTCTTTCAGGGCAGCAACCACTGGTTCTGTTATTAGAAGAAATGCTTGGCTCAGGAAACAGCCCCTTTGTGAACCTGTCAAATCTAAATTACTGGATGTACCTTTGCACAAGGACAATCTTTTTGGTAGCAAAGCAGAAGAGGTGTTGAAAAAGTTGGAGGATAGTGCGAAATCTATGCAAACTGTTAAGGATTTTCTGCAAGTGCAGCCTCCTCATTTTAGTAGGCATTACCCTTCTAAGAATTGGACTTTTCCTGACCCTAGTAAACAGGGTCACTCTAGGCCAAGAGGTTACAGGTCTTCTAGGGGACAGACTTCCAACCCTCAAAAGGCTAAATGCTGACAGGCTCCCTCTTCAAAATCAGGGAGTTCTAAGCAAACTTCCCAAAGCAAGGATTCCCAATGAGTCCGGCCTTCCCCTGCCTGCCTCTGCGGGCCCAGGATTTCCTTTGGGGGGGACGGTTAGCCATTTTTGCAGATGTCTGGTACACCATCACAGATGACAGATGGGTCCTCTGAATAGTATCCCAAGGCTACAAGTTCTCCTTTCATACCTTCCTGGTCCACCAAGGATATCCAGATATCCCCCCACATCAAAGAGCAGAAGCAGAAAAACAAGTTTCTTCTTTGCTAAACCTGGGAGCAATAGAGCCTGTTCCTGCACTACAGATAGGCCAGGGTTTTTACTCAAGTCTTTTCCTGGTTCCCAAAAAAAGGGGGCACCTGGCACCCTATTCTGGATTTGTCCATTCTAAACACTTTTCTGCTGATTCCCAAGTTCACAATGCTCACTCTTCAGCAGTTGCTGCCAATGCTGGCCAAAGATTCCTGGCTGGTAACTTTGGATCTCAAAGAAGCTTATCTGCACATCCCAATCAGGGAAAGCTGCAGGCAGTTCCTTCACTTCAGGGCGGGGAACAGGCACTTCCAATTCTCTGCACTGCCCTTTGGCTTATCTACTGCTCCCAGAGTTTTTACAAAATGCCTGGCTCCAGTCATTGCTTTTTGCAGGCAAAGAAACATTCAAATTTACCCATACTTGGACGATTGTCTTATTCAGGCAAACTCTCCAGAGCAACTTCTAAATGATTTGGACTTTATAAAGAACCTTCTCACCTCTTTGGGCTACACTATCAATGAAAAGAAGTCAAAATTAGTGCCCACCAGGGAGATTGTATTCCTGGGAGCGAGTCTGAACACAGCCGCCCAGATGGTACCCCTCCCTCAAGAGAAACAAATAGATCTTTCAAATTCAAGCATGACCCAGCTCTCTGCACGGCAATTCCTGCAAGCCATGGGGTTCATGGCTTCTTGTATTCTGATGATTCCATATGCCAGACTGCATATGAGGAAGATACAATGGTACCTCAAAAAACTTTGATGTCAACACACTCAGGATTTAGACTTGATTCTTCCTCTGATTCCCTGCCTGCAGATGGAGTTCCTTTGGTGGGCGATGGCCTGTACACAGAACAAAGGCCTGCCTTTCTGTCCACCTCCTGCCAGCCAGACTCTCACCACAGATGCCTCGGATTATGCTTGGGGAGCACATCTAGAGGGCAGGAGCATTCAGGGGACTTGGAACTATCAACAGGTTCATTTACACATGAATCTGATGGAATTGATGGCAGTCCAGCAGGCCTTGATGGCTTTCAAGCATTTTCTCTCTCCTGATACTCTTCTAGTCAGGGCAGACAACACCACAATCATGTGGTACATCAACAAGCAGGGAGGGACTCACTCTTACCCCCTGTGCAGATAAAGCATGATACTATGGTCCATGGCAGCTTCCATGGGCATTCATCTGATAGCTCAATTTCTTCCAGGAAGGCTCAACACCTTGGCAGACCAGTTGAGCAGGCAGGTCCTGGATCCTCATAAGTGGCAACTAAACAAGACCACCTTCTTTCACATCATTCAGTGTTGGGGCACTCCCCAGGTGGATCTCTTCTCATCTCCGACCAACCACCTTCTTCCAATCTTTTACACCAGGGGTCATCACAACAAAGCTTGGAAAGTGGATGCTCTGTCCTTCCCCTGGACACATTTCTCGATCTATGCATTCCCTCCTCTGTCTCTTCTTCCCAGAGTGCTGTTAAAGATAAGGGATGAAAAACCAAGGGCCATCATCATAGCTCCAGACTGGCCCAGGCAGCATTGGTATCCACTACTTCACAGTCTCTCCCAGTTTCAGCCTTGGCATCTTCCCCTGATACCAGATCTCTTGCTTCAGGAGGGGGGGAATTCTGCATCCTCATCTTTAGACTCTGCATTTGGAAGCCTGGCTCATAATTTAAACCTTTCCCAACAGGTGGTTGAGGTCCTTCATGAGACCAGGAGGCCTAGCACTAGGAAATCTTATGCAGATAAGTGGAAAAGATTTACCATTTGGATGCAGACTAGAGGGGTAGACCCTTCTCAACCTACTCTTCCTCTTATTCTTGACTATCTGGCAGGCTTGCTTAATGGTGGACTTTCCTTTTCTTCTATCAAGATTCATGCTAGATTTTACCTGGACAAGACTAAACCTTTTCGAAAGTCAGATCAGTTGTTGGTCAGTTTTGCTCCTGGAGCTCAGGGCAAGGCTATTTATAAACAGACCATTTCTAAGTGGATAGCTCATTGTATTCACTTTTGTTACTTACAGCATGGCAAGGTTCCTCCACAGAGTATTAGGACCCATTCTACTAGGGCAGCCTCTACCTCAGCAGCTTTTATAAGAGTTGTACCTACTAGGGACATCCTGGAAGCAGCTACCTGGAGTTCTGTCCACACTTTCACAAAGCATTACAATTTACCCTTGTTTTCTAAGTCCAGGGCTGGTTTTGCCACTGCAGTGTTGCAGGGCATCCTTACCAACCCTTGAACAGTGGGTGTTCCTCCTCCCTTTTATTTTTTCCTGGGCTTTGGGAATCAACCCATTTTGTAAGGACTGCAACAGTGAAACAAGATAAACATAGTACAGTTGTGTACACTTACCATAAATGTAGATGTTCAAGTATATTCACTGTTGCAGTCCTAGTTCCCCCCACCTTCCATCCCCCTTTTTTCCTAGGGCACAGACTGGATTTTTCTTTTACTGGTCTAACCTTTTTTGGGGGGCTCCTGACAGTTAAGGCAAGAAAAACTGAAGAAATGGCATTAGCTGCCTTCCTTTGTACCTGATGTCCTGACGTCAGGCTTAAACCGAAGGCGGCCCCACGTCATATACCAAGGACTCTGGTATTCTGGCCAACTGTGGGCTACCGGGAGCTGGATAACCCATTTTGTAAGGACTGCAACAGTGAATACACTCGAACATCTACATTTATGGTAAGTGTACACAACTGTACTTTCTAAATGCCATAGTTATCAGAGACTATAAACTGTTATTTAAAATATACTCGTTTCGATACATAAAGATAAAATATCTACAATTTGCACCACAGACTAAAAAAAGCCATAGATAAGAGGCATTGTTGT
Organism: Protopterus annectens; assembly: GCF_019279795.1. Lineage (NCBI taxonomy): Eukaryota > Metazoa > Chordata > Ceratodontiformes > Protopteridae > Protopterus > Protopterus annectens. The sequence continues at coordinate 1,024,014,863 of NC_056744.1, forward strand.
AGTCTGCCAATGCAATCTGCAAGCTATAATAGTCATAGTCTCTGAAAAGCCAAATCTGCCTTTTTAAGTAGTGCTCATTTAATTAGGCAATTGTAGCAAAAGAATCACAAAAAGGAGGTTAAACCAATAATTCCAACAAGAACGTAATTCAGCCACCAAGTTTATTAGAACAATCTGCACGACAGGCTCACCAATAACCTAGGTTTCGTCTAAGCAATGACTTCCTCAGATTGGTACAGCCCTATATATAGTGCATATAATTAACAATAATTAAAATTCCATAGTAACCAATTGAATACAATTAATGCAATAATTATAATTAAATTGTACATCTAATAAATAATTCAATGTAATACATGCATACACTGTTTCCTATCTAAAAGAATGTTACTTAAAAAACAATAAATATGTGTGCACCAATGTATAAATATCTCAATTTAAAAAAATTATAAATATGTATAAAGCAATTTATATAAAATGATTACAAATATATTATATTAATTTACACATAAATTTACAATTATTTATATATCATATAAAATGATGTCAATTAATACTTATATCCATGGATAAAAATTAACTTGTTATGAACATGTACTATAAAATGCTGTCAAAATGTATTAGTTATACAAGTTTATTTCATTAGTGTTTCAACCCTCTATTTGTCTAATCCTTAGACAGGGTTTTATAGATGTAAACTCATTAATACCTGGATGATTATGGGCATTTAAACGTAACTGTTATTTGAGTTCACACAAATCCAAATGGTATTGTGTGATTCTACCTTGTGGGTCATTATTCAATTGCTGTATAACACAAAATTTAAAATGATGGTCTTCATATTCAATCACATGTCTTGCTAGGGCGTTGACAGATTTTTATGTTTAATATCCAAGAGATGTTCTTTAATTCTCTCTAAATTTTCTACAAGTTTTTCCCACATAAAATACCTCACAATTCTGACATTTTGCAAGGTAAACCACATTCTTGGTGTGGCAATCAAAATGTCCCACAATATTAATACTACAATAGTTAACTGATAACTTGTCCTCGGTGGTATAAATATAACAACATGTGGTACATCTGCCACATTTAAAATTGCCCTTTATTCTGTTTATAGGATGTATTGAAGTGACAGTGTTTCTTTCAAAATATCCTTAAATGATCTATCTTTTTTATAAACAAATTTCAACTTTTTATTGAAAACCCTACTACATTCACTATCATTTTTGAAAACCTCCCAGTTATTCAAAATGAATCTCTGGATAATTTCTATATCCTTATTATAAGTTACAATAAATAGAATGGATTCATCAGTCAGTCTCACTACAGATTCCTCGTTACAATTATAACCAAACTTATCTGTATCTGATAATAAGATAGCTTGCATGATTCCACTGCTCCTTTTGTTTAAAATCTCTTCCTTAACTTCCATACACAATTTTTCAGAATATCCTCTATTTAAAAATAAGGATATAATATAATCCAATTCACTCACTAAATCATCCAATTTACTTGTCATACACTGCCCTAACCATCTGTCCTTTGATTATAGCTTTTGATGGCTAGGGTGATTACTATTATTATGCAAGTAAGAATTGGAAAACGAGGTTTCCTATATATATTAGAATTAATAACACCTTCTGTGATGTCATATTCTAATGTAATGTCCAAATAATTAATTTTCTTGTCATTAAATTCATGAGTAAACTGTAAAACCACACTGTATTATTGATATATTTCAAAAACATCCAACTTTGTTTTATCACCTATCCATATTATAAAAATATCATCCAGGTAACGTAAATATAACTTAATATATGACATAAATTCACTATTCAAAATAAACTCCTCCTCCCAATGTGCCATAATATATTGATATAAATGGGAGCACAAGATGCTCCCATAGCTACTCCAGTTTTTTGTTTGAAGTAATGTCCTTCAAAGTATATAAAATTATTACAGAGGACAAGTTCCATTAATCTAACATACAGATTAATTTTTTCCTGTTCATATATGCCTGAGGCACACAATTGTTCTTCCAGCCACACTAAACCTTCATTGTGTGGTATTACAGAAAACAAATTGCAAACATCTATAGTCACAAATAATATCTCCGTATTCTTACAAATGTTCAAGTGCTTAATTCTTTCCAAAAAATGCCATGAATCTTTTAAAATATGTGTAAATTGCTTCAAGCCATTTTTCATATGGTGATCTAAATATTTACTAATAAAATGAATTTTACTTTCGCCATCTACTATTGGTCTAAATTTTACATTATCTAGACCCTTATGAATTTTTGGTATCCTAATATATTGCTGATAACCGAAACTTGTTCAATAAATATTCATAATCATCTTCATTGATCTCATCCTGCATAAGCATGTCTTCCAAATTCATATCTATTCTTCTAAAGGCTATATTTATCTCATTCAAGCTCATTTCAGTGTAGTTGTCTTCACAGAGCATAGCCATCAAAATACTAATATAGTCTTGCTTATTAGTTATCACCACACCATTACCCTTATCCGGTTTCATGATTCTAACATTGCCCATATTGCTTATTTCTTCAAGTATTTCATATTCTCTATCTGTCATATTGTTATAAGATTTGTTCCATTTATTATTATTATAATATTGTCTTATGTTTTGTTCACATAATCTTTCAAATAAGGTTACAGTGGGATTCATTACAGGGTTAAATATACTTGGTTTTACCAATTTATTTCTTTGATCTGTATTTATAAAATTATCATCATTAAAATGTTGCTTTAAATTCATTTTTCGTGTAAAAGTTTTAAATCCATCAATAAATCCACCATATTCCCTTTCCTAGAAGGAATAAAATTAAATCCTTTAGAAAAGAATTCCATGTTCACTATCAAAAATATATTAGAATAATTGTAAATTTTAAAATCTCTAGCACTATTATACAAAATAATAGGGTTACTTAAAATACCACATTCTTTAAAACCCAAACTAACATTGGTGCATCTCATATCAATACACAAATTATCTAATTGATTCACATTATTATCAATAAATTCTGTGATAAATGAATCTACATCAGGTACAATTAACATGTTAAGTGCATTACTATCTTCATTACTCATATTAATAGGCAGATGTACACTTAAATTCATTAAAGGATCCACACCCATTAATTCTCTGTTAAATTCCACAGGTTCTTGAACTAATGATTCCATCTCTAAAATATTAGAATAACACATATTAACATTTGTAGTTGTGAGTTCACTGAAACCCATATTATCTTTCAAGCAAATTGATTCACTTAAAATGTTAACATTGGTAGTACATATTTCATCTACACACATACTATGACTGTTCACTGTATTATACAAGATGAAAATTTCATCATTAATAACTTCTGACGTAGGGATAATAATATTACTAATATTTTCAACTTGCTTTGAATCACTAAACATATTCAAATCTGCACAGACTGTTAAGTCGCATGTATTACTAATTCTATTGTGAAAATTAGTCCCACACTCATCTTCACAACTGCTAAGTTGTTCTTTAAGCAAGATATCCCATCCTTTATCCGAACTATTCGCTTCATTAAAGTCAGAAGCCACCTTCCTTTTATCAGTGTTAAACCATTTAGAACCAGTCAAGTCAATAGCATGAAAAGTCAAAAGTCTTACCCTTTATGGAACAAAATTGAGTATTTACAAGTTTTTTGGCGTCTTCCCCAATCCTCGCTGTTGTACAAAACCGTGATTTCTTGTTTTGGACCGAGCTCCCGACCATACTGCACTTTCTTCTTCGTCCTGTTGCCCCTGATTTCTGAGTCTCTCTGACCGTCCCTAAAGGGTCGCTTGCAGATGAGGCAGGGCTAATATATCCTCCATTGTCTTCCGATTGGTTTACGTCATCATTTTCTCTCCTCCGAAAGCTTTTCCCTTTATACATTATATAATTATACATTGGTGCACACATATTTATTGTTTTATAAGTAACATTCTTTTAGATAGGAAACAGTGTATGCATGTATTACATTGAATTATTTATTAGATGTACAATTTAATTATAATTATTGCATTAATTGTATTCAATTGGTTACTATGGAATTTTAATTATTGTTAATTAGATGCACTATATATAGGGCTGTACCAATCTGAGGAAGTCATTGCTTAGACGAAACCTAGGTTATTGGTGAGCCTGTCGTGCAGATTGTTCTAATAAACTTGGTGGCTGAATTACGTTCTTGTTGGAATTGTAGCAAAAGGCTGGGCCAGTTCATAAACAGATTTCTCACAAGTAAATAAAGCAAATGAGTGTTAATTTAATCGTCTAATTTTTTTCTGAAAAAGTGAATTACTCTTTATTTTGTTTGTAAGGGAGGACAAAAGCTTGTAAATTAAAAGTAGAAGTGTTTAATAAGAAGCTTACTCTTGGTGAAATAAGTTGTCAATCTGATGTTGTTAATCTTCATTCCTTCATTACTGATGGGTATCGGTTCTGTCCTCGGAACCGAGTCGGCCGTTATAACAAGCTTGCGCCAGCCGAAAAAACTCTTTATCTAAGTTTACCCATAGTGCCCCTGTCTGTATCACCTCAGATCTCATTTGCCTCATAGAGTATCAAGATGCGTCAGGCCAGCTCTCAAGCTAAGTGACTTAAAATTAATACTTACTTGACATATTTTTCTCTCTGATTTTGAGAATTTCCTTTCTATTAATAGTTGTTAGGGTTTGCTTACCCTTGCTACCTGTTTGAATGCTTCTTTCAATTTCTTTCTGTTTCTGTACCAAGTTTTTGGTATTCTTCATGCCATTGCTGGTACAGCCCTTCATTATCTCTGTGGTAACCTTTCTAATACCATTGTTGATATCCCCCCCAATCTTTTTCTCCCTTTCTCTCTTACCCATTGGTTACTGCTTATTTACCATTGTTGGTAATCAAAATAAAAATCACCTTTCTTTTCTACTCTGTGTGTGTGTGTGTGTGTGTGTGTGTGTGTGTGTGTGTGTGTGTGTGTGTGTGTGTGTGTGTGTGACAGTGACTGCTTTGTATACTGATATTTGACAAGCTTTGTATTACTGACATGGCTGATAAAAAAGGGACAACAGGCTTTAAGCAGTGTGATCAGTGTAATAGAAAAATGCCAAATTCTGATGGACTTTTGTCCTGTGTTTATTGTCTCAGGGTTCCGCATTTGAAAGTTCAACCCCTTTGTGACTTATGTAAGGGCTTTAGCTCCTGCCCCTTGGCTGAGAGAAAAAAATAAGATTATACTTAAAAGTCTTCTTTTTCAGAGGCTATATCTGAGGAGGAGGGCTCAGCCCCTCCTAAGAAAGAACATAAAAAGAGGAGTCATTCTGTACCTTCCTCTCCACATACTAGTGACTCAAAATCTGTTAAGTCCATGGAACCAAAGGCAAAACAACCTAGACTGACGTCTCAAAATACTTCGTTGGTACCGTCGTCAGCACCAGGGCCTCAAACTCCTACTACAGTGGTGCTTGTGATTACAGAACCGTGCAAGACATCCACTCCTTCCTTACCCCTCTAGGCACTAAAAATAGTATCCCCAGTACAGGTCACTATTCCCCCTGGCTACACAACTTGCTGGTCCTTTAACCATGGTGTTGAAGGGCAAATTATTACCACGGACTTGATACTCCCCGTCAGCAGACCCCTTCTTTGGGCAACAGTACAGTCCCTTTCTAGAACACCCCGATTCTCCATCGGGGATGTCGACCCACTCTTCCAGGATCCTTTTGGAACTCAATGTAGTGAGACTAGTGGTGGCCAGAGGAATTCCATCCCCTTCTAAGTCCTCCCTCCCTCCTAGAGCTGAGGAATTTTTTCCACAGACTCCGATTTATATTCCTCCTTCAACCTCCTTGGAGGTATTTGAACCCTCGACGCTGGTGCCTCTCTTGATAACAGCTTCTTCGGTTCCACTGGTAGACCTTACCATGACTCAGGAGTCTACCCTCTAGTCCTCAACTCTCTCAGAGCCGACCCATCCTCGGGATCTGATTGGTTTGTTGGTACTGTAATCCCTAGTATGGCACTTATTTTTTCCAAGGTGCCGTCTACTACAGTTCTGGTTGTCTTGGCGGCACTGAGTCTTCTCATTGCTCCTTACCTGGGGTTGGGTTCATCAGAGCAGGGTGTGACCCCGGTCCTGAGGTTGTCTTTCTCGGTTCCAGGCTCCCATCCCTCTTTGGGTGGGCCTGCTTTCCAAGTTGATAGAGAGGGCACTTGCCTCTGCAGGTTCACAGCTGGTTCCTTTGACACTAGAGTGCCATATATACATGTCCTCTGAACCACAGCTGACACAGGCCACTACTCTGGGACATCGAGCATGGGAACCTCAAGATACCCTTCCACAAGGCACCCACTCTTCATAGTCCTCTTCAGATACTCCTGCTGAGGAGATACCTCATAAGAGGACATGCATGAGAAAGCATGTGGATTCCCCTGAAGAATTCCTTACCAAAGATACAGACCACTATGAAGGGGAAGGGTCCTCATGGTCGCCCCTGAGGATGTCTCCTGTGGAGACATACTAGAAATTTTAAATCAGTGGGCAGACTGGAAGTCAACCAACCCTTCCTCTGAGGAGTCTGTATTCTTCAGGCTTTCCATACTTGACCTTCTACTTCCTGGGTGATGCCGCCTTCAGATGACCTACAGTAATCCAGCTCATCATGCAGCACGCTTGGAGGAATCCTGATACCATTGAAACTATCTTCTGGAGACCAGACAAAATTCTTTCTCCACTATAGGGCAACTCACACTGGTCCAGAGGTTTACCTACAGACACTATGGTGGTATTGGCGGCCACTAGGAAAGAGTTCGCCGAGGAGAGCCCTGCTGTCCACCCCCCAAACAGGGAGGCTCAGGCAATGGACAGGTTAGGGAAGCAGGTATATTCTTCATCGACCTTTGTCATTTAGTCCTTGAATTACTTGGCACATTTTACCCATCTCCAGAGAGACCTAATATCGGAACTCTCAGAAACACTAGCAGGAGCAGTTTCTGATGAGGTACGCATCAAAGTTGCCTCACATCTTGCTACCCTGGAGTCAATATCTAATTCATCAATGTTGTTGATTTCTCACACTACTGAAGGGGTGCCTAGAGCAGCAGGTGTAGGCGTTGTCATGAGACGTCACGCCTGGATACCCCTATGTGATTTTGCAGCCCCTTTTATGTCTTCCTTTTCTCAACACTTTCATGGAAGCTTCTTCTCTTTTTGGCCCAAAGGTCAAAGACCCATTAGCTAGGTCTCAGAAGGATGGTAAGACCCTGTCTGCCATGGGTGTATGTTTTTCCACCCCCCCCCCCGCAATGATCCTACTCTAGGAATCAGAGTAGTGGAAAGATGTGGTACAAGATGTCCTAGGAGCCTTTCCATGACACACATGGTAAGTTTATCCCTGGGGTAGAGGGGAAAACATTTCCAGAAGATGCCCCTCCGGAGGCAGAGGGGGTCCATGTAATCTGGGATCCAGAGATTCTTTCTCTGGACAGTCCTATCAGCACTCCTGAAGTGCGGCCCGATTGCTTACCTCTGGAAGCAGTCGGGGGATGGTTTTCTCTGCGCCTCCTTGCCTGGCAATCCATCACAACAGATACTTGGGTGCAGATGATAATTATCAGAGGTTATCACATCCCCTTCAACCTTTACCCAAGGCCACTAAGACAAATTCTCGATGTTCCACCCAGTCAACGGGAAGCAGCAGCTCAAGAAATACAAAAGTTGCTTCTAAAATGAGTAATCCAAACAGTCCCATCAGACCAGATAGACTCAAGATTTTACTCAAGGTTATTTTTAGTGCCAAAAAAGACAGGGGACTGGAGGACAATTTTGGACCTCACCATCCTAAACAAATTTGTCAGACAGACAAAATTCCAGATGGTCATGGTTTATTCTGTCCTTCCTTTTCTGGAGAAAGGCAATTGGATGTGCTTGATAGATCTTCAAGATGCATATTATCACATAAAAATGATTCCTCCCCTTCCAGCTGGAAGCCAATCATTACCAATTCCGAGCACTGCCCTTTGGTCTCTCGAGGGCCCCCAGAGTGCTCACCAAATGTATGACAGCAGTGACAGCTCACTTGAGACTGCAAGGACTCTGGGTGTTTCCATATTTAGACGATTGGCTCCATACCTTCCCTACCAAGTGTGTACTGGTTACAGCCTTACATTATACCCTAAAGTTACTGAAATCCTTAGGGATCTCAATAAACAAAGAGAAATGCAGACTGATTCCTACTCAAAATCTGGAATTCATAGGGGCAACTTTCAACACTCAGTCTTGCCTAGTCTCCATTCCACTTCACAGGTTAGAAAGGCTAAGGTCTCAGCTCCTGGTGATACTCTCTCAGGACAAGGTTTCAGCTTGGGCAGTCTCAGCTACTAGGATCAATAACAGCCTTGATTACTATAGTTCCCCTGGCAAGACTACACATGAGACTCCTACAGTGGCTTTTAGCAGCACAGTGGTCTCCTTTGACTCATTCTGTGTCCTTTCAGATCCGCATAACAAATCAATGCAAGCAAGACCTACTCTGATGGATGAAGTCAGGAAAAGACCGATTTAGTTGTCCTTTCTCACCCTCTCAGTCCAAGGCCATAGTGACCACGGCTGCTTCTCTGATGAGGTAGGGGGGTGCTTCCAGGGAAAGACAGTCCAAGGTACTTGGTCCTCCATGGAGGCCATCCTATCAGTGTTCTAGAACTGAGGGCAGTGCTTCTAGCATTGCAAGCATTTCAGTCTCCCCTCCCATCAGGAAAAATTGCCATCCAGTCGGACAAGATGTCCGTAGTCTGGTATATCAACAAACAAGGGGGAACCAAGTCCTACCTGTTGTGTTGGAAAGCTATGAGAATTTGGCAATGGGCAATATCTTTCAACTACTTTCTGACAGCACCGCACATTCCCAGGGATTCCAACATGATTGCAGACAAGCTGAGCAGATGCATTCTCCTGCCTCACGAGTGGGGCCTCAACCCTGTCACAGCAGCAAAGATCTTCAGTCACTGGGGCCAGCCTTGCTGTGATCTGTTCACATCCCCCGCAAACCACAAATGCAGCAGCTACTTTGTTCTAATTCCCCCGAAGGGGAAGTCACTGAGGGAAACACCCAGAGTCCTTGCAGTCTCAAGTGAGCTGTCACCGCTGTCATGATTGGCACACAGGACTATCCCTTCTCTTCCCCTGGTCCTGCAATTTCTAAAGAAAGCTTTTCAGTTGAGAAGCAGAGTAATCCTCATTGCACCCTATTGGCCCTGACAAGTTTGGTTTCCCTTCCTTTAGCCTTACCTAATACACCAACCATGGATTCTGGATCCAACTCCAGAATTGCTGTGGCACCCACAAGGGCTGATGCATCCAAACATATTAAGTCTCAAGCTGACAGCTTGGTTTGTCCACTTCCAGTAATTGCCAGGGAGAATAATCTATCCTCCCCTGTATGTAACATTCTTCTGGCTTCCCATAAACCATCCACCAGGAAATTTATCTCAACAAGTGGAACAGATTCTTAATTTGGTCTTGAGAGGGGGGAAAAGACCCCCTTTCAGCTTCAGTTACTTCTGTACTAGACTATTTATCGAATCTCCTCCATTAGGGGGCAGCAGCTTACACCATTTGAGTACACCTAGTGGCTATCTCTAACTTCCATAATGGCTTCCAGAACTCATCCTTGATTTCTTACCATCTCTGTAAAACCTTTTTGAAAGGTGTCATGCACATTAGACCACCCTTGAAAGAGTCAATCGAACCTTGGAATTTGACACTAGTTCTACAATCCTTGGCTCATCCACCTTTTGAACCTGCTGCCATTTCTGATATAAAATTTTTATGTTGGAAAACTTTATTCTTGGTAGCCATTATTTCTGCAAGGCGGATATCCGAACAGCAGGCCTTGTGTATAAAACATCCTTATATGGTTTTCCACAAAGACAGAGTATCACTCCAGACTAATACCTCCTTCTTACCTAAAGTTATTTCAGATTTGACTGTTAATCAGACAGTTGACCTACCAGTCATCTTTCCAAATTCTTCTAATAAAAGAGAATATGCTCTGCATTTACTCGATATCCATAGACAATTGTAATTCTAATTGGACACGACTAAATCACTACGAAAATCTGATCAATTATTCATAGCTCTCTCAGGACCAAAATTGAGAAAAATCTATTTCCAAAGTAACTCTATCTAAATGACTAAGAGACTGCATTTGTTTTACCTATCAACAAAACAAAGTTCTTCTACCAGCTAAGGTCAAAGCCCATTCAACCAGATCAGTTGTGACATTTGTTGTCTTCCATACAAAAGCTTCTGTGGATGACATTTGTGCAGCAGCTACATGGGCTACCCCTCATACCTTTATCACTCATTACAAATTGTATTTGCTCTCCATAAGGAGAGCATAATTTGGTTCAATGGTGCTCAGGAATATCCTTCCATAGGGCCTCCCAAGACATAAATTAGCTAGGGACTTTGTCCCGTTAGTAATGAATGAATGAAGATTAACAACATCAGATAAAGAAGTTATGTTCTTACCATAACTTTCCATCTGTGTTGTTGATCTTCATTCATTCATTACATCCCACCCACCATCCCCCTCTGAAAGACTCCTGGAGGTTTGGATTTGGTCCTACCTTATGATAGGGAATTTGCTGAGATAAAGCCTCCGCTTTCTACCCCTTTTTTCTTATGAGCAAACTCAATCTGAGGTGATAGACAGTGGCAGTATTGATAAGCTTATCTCAAGTGTTTTTTGGCTGGTGCAAGCTTGTTATAATGGCCAACTTGGTTCTGAGGACGGAACTGATACCCCTCAGCAATGAATGAATAAAGATCAACAACACAGATGGAACATTACAGTAAGAACATAACTTATTTTTTTTACTTTGAATAACAGTTCAGTAATGTTTATTTGGGAATAAAAGGTTTATTAGCCTTAAAATGTTATTTTCAGTTGTTGAATTATCAGTATATTATGGCCAAATATTGAGACAATAACTTGTAAAGCATATTCAATTAAATGGTTTGCACAGGCACAACTGCATAAAAGTACCACATCATGACCTTTTTCAATAAATCTGCTTGCTAGTAACATTTTATATGGGTTTATAAGACCCTTGCCTAAAATAAAACTTGAACTGAAAATAATACACGTTTTGAGTTTAGCCTGTCATTTCCTGCCAAATAAGTTCCATTGACACCTATATAATATTTATAGCAGCTCCCTATTGACATGTTAGCACTCAAAATACCGCGTGCCAACAAGCTAAAAATAGACTGAAACTGCAGGAGAAGAACACATCTCGAATATCACTTTTGTCCTTTAAACCTCTTTTTTTGCAAGGGGGCAAACCACCCTGCGCCCCGTTATGTGGGGGGCAAATGCCCACATTCCCCCTGACTTACATATACCAACTGTGAGATCACCATACCTCAGATGAAAGGGAATATTCAGAGAGATGACCATCTTGGACTCAGTATATGCAAGTATGTTTTTTTGCCAGTTCAGTCTCCTTGTTTCAGGACTTGTTCTAACGGTCCTGACATTTCAAATGGTTGCCATTTAGGAATCAGTAATAGCCTTCTCTTAAAAACTGATTAACAGTAAAGTGTTTAAATTGTATTCCCATAAAGCTGAAGCCTAGATAGAGTTGTTGCAAGTAAACAAGTGGTACTCAAATCTGTATAAAACATGACTAATGGCAAAAAGTTGTGTACAAAGTTTGTTTAAAGAAAAAATAGTACTTGTATAATAACAGAGAGCAACTGCTAGTTTAGGCCTTGCTTTAGTAAATATGTTAAAAAATACAATTCTATAGAAGCCAGCAACTCTGTGTAAAGCCATACAAATAACTATTTAAGTGTTTCAGTTGGCAATAACGTATTAAAAAAAGACTACAACAAATTTCTGATCAAATTGTTCCAGAGTAGCTATTTCAAATATCTTCACAGGATACAGCTCTTTGACTTCTAAACAAAATCCAACAGATCAACCTTTAAACAATGTAAACTACCAAAAGTGATGAGAAACTGCCTGCATACTTAGTAATGTGCTAATTTTATATATATATATATATATATATATATATATATATATATATATATATATATGTAAACACACACACACACACACACACACACACACACATTCATTTAATAGAGTACTGCATAGAATAAGCAGACTTTTGTAAAATAATGTCTAAGCTGTTATATGCTGCTATATGACCTTTTATTAATCTGCAATGAGATCTGTTCTACTAGTGTGCAGCAAAGCATTAGTTTTTATCACACAGTTACTTAAAAAAATTAAGGGTCTTACAGTGTTAAAAATTATTTTAAGTTGTTGTATAGTTAACTTCCCTGAACATAAAATATCTATGTAACTAGTAAACTCGTTCAGAAGCCTAGAGAAAGGGTGCACAGCAAGTACATAATGCTTATTTTCATTATTGCTTGCATGCTAAAGGGACATATACCCACCTGTCTAACAAAAAAGGCAAAACACTGTGTATGAGATTGACTTATACCTAATAGGTTATACTTTGCTCTGTGAACATTAAAAGATAACATGCTTACGTATTCATCACATAACTTAAAGTGCTACTATAAAGTAGACGTTTGGTGCAGTTGGCAAATTAAATTAAACTAAACAAATGTGTGTTGTTAATAGACTGCCTGTAAATAAATGTTCAGAAATCAAAAAGGCAAATATAACTTCTTAACAAGTATCTGATACTTCAGGGCATATGTCTGTATATTATTCCTGAGTTGTACAGAGCATAATAACATTTTGTAATATGTTTACTAACTAAACTGTCATCTGTAAATTCTTTTGGGTCCATGTCCTAATTGGTATGTGAGCCACCTAACACCATTTAGTAAGCTACAGGTATTAACACAGTTACTCCCCCATATATATATGTATATACACATATGCACACACATGCTGCATCATTAAAATAAAAAATATTTTAATACAATGTCTGAGTAATCAAAACAGATGTCCAAATATCAGATGAAAAATATTTGTAAATGTACACATAAATATGGTCAAAGTAAATCGTAAAAAATGAAAAAAAGTGATTTATTTTACATTTTAAATACTTAGTCCCTTAAAAATAAATTACTATATTTTTGATTTTGTAATAATGCCACTAATACAATTGCATCTACATTATTAATGTATCACTGGTTAGGAGTAGTTGATGCCCACAGTAAAACAATGCATCTTGTATGTCACATGGCTAAAATCTGATATCAGAATTGTATATGTGTTTATGTATGCTTGTATTACATGACAATCAATATTTTCCTGTTAAGACAGTGTTATGTATTAATTCTTCCTAACTGGTATTAAGCTGCGATAGTACCTGGTATTATGCAACTAGTGTGCCAAATGTTTGCGTACTTGATTAAATACAATAATCTATTTTAATATAAAAAGTTACTATATATTGAGTTAAAGATCAAATGTCAAAAAATATAATTGATTGCCACTAAAAAGTCAACCAATATGGCATATATGAGTGTTTCTTAAATCTGCCAGTGATTTACAAATTAGGTTGTGTTATGATCAAAGGGAGGTGCATTGTAATCAAAAGAGCAAAAAGAAAAAGTTACTATCAAGCACCAATGTTCCCTAAAATAATTTTTTAAATGCTATTGTATAAAATATGTTGCCTTTCCATACACGTTAAACAGACTGTGTAGTGTGTACTAAAAATGAAATACTTAAAAAGATAAATACTAAAGACACCTCAGCTTTAAAAAAAAAGTATAATTTGGAAAAACAGCATTGTATCTTGAATGTTTCCATTTCCTAGTTGGCAGGTTATCTATGCAGAATCTGTATAGATATTACTGTTTTGTAGGTTTACAGGTGTACTATGTTATTAAAGCTGCATATTTCAGTAAAAAAATATGAAAATAAATAGCAGTCTACTCAGCAAATAGTATTTAGGGCAAATAAATAACATAACTGTGAATTAGTCCCCTGGCATTACTAATGACAGATCTACCAAAGTCATGTTTAAATGTTTCTGAAGTACAACTACAAATAATCAGCAGCTTCAAATAAGCTTAAAAGACATATTACATGCCTTGTGATATTTTCTGAAAGAAATAAAATGTAATCCAAATTTCAAGTTATTACTTTGTAGTGGTGGTCTTTTTTGCTTCTGAAAAAATGCCGTCGGTTCCAAATTTAACCTGCGTTGATCAGTTCAAGTTGAGCCGCCTAAAACATAAGTTTGAGTGCCAAGCCTTTTAGGGTTTTTCTGCTGCCAAAGAGAGTGCTCCTTCCCGGTCTTTCGAGGATTGATAGCTTGCACCGTTTCTTTTCTGGGCAGATAAGTTCCCTTTGGGAGGAAAAACCTTCCATGTAAATTTATCATCTAAATGTACTTTCCTGCTTAGCAAAGTTGTTTTTAATCACTGAGTTTGTGTTTTAATTTATTGTCATGAGACTTAACTGTACTTTTAAATGGGAGTGCACTTTTTAATGTCAGTTTAAAAGTGGTTAAAAGTAGTGGAAAACATTTTTTTCCTGTGGAGAAATTGTGTTTATTTTACTTTTTGGGGCTGGAAACGTGTATTAAAGTGCTTTTTATTGTGTTTTTGTAGGGAAAAAGTAACTTTTAACAACTTTATTTTTTTGCTGGCTTGTGCTGCTTGTTCTAATTGTTTAGAGGAAGTTTGCCTGGCTGCATTCTTAGAACATCACAAATGATGTGTGTAAAAGGAAAAAACTTCAAAGACCAACACATGTTAGGTTCAAGCAAGGCACCCTTTATTACTTGCAGCAAGGAGACAAAGCATGTAGGTACAAGATTTGTCTGGCTCTTCGATGATCAGTATGTTATTCTTATACAGTTCTCTTCATGTCACACAGAAAATGTTACTATTCTATTGCTGACGTAGTTGGACACAACTTTCTGTATGTTTCACAGAAAATGTTACCAGACTTATTGTTGACATGGTTGGACTATTTGCTGTCTTGCAAAAACATTTTGAGAAAAACAACCGGGCCTTGGGCTTATTTTAGCCCATCTTAACTTTTCAATTCTTCATTTGTACAGTTCTAATACATGTGCTACATTTTGTGTAGATTCAAGGTACATTTCTAGCTTTAGTACAAGTAATGCTGACTATGGTTTATACTTTCAAGCATCTATTGTTTTCTTTATCAAAGCTTCTAGCAGCTGCATATTTTCTCAAGGTATAAGCAGAAATGAAATATCTCTTTGTTAAGTTTCATGACATTAGCAGAAATTAAATGTCTCTTGTTAAGTTTCTAATAGCTGTGCAGATTCATGCAGTGTGAACAGAATAAATGTATTAACCCTTTTAAACCTCGAATGTACTAAGCATGCATATTACTATTATATATTTTTCTAACATTCCCCCCCCCTTTTAATACTTTTATTCTACTTTCAAGATAAGCATAAACAGTTTGTTTTCTTTCCCTAACCTCTTCCTGCTCAGGAGTTGCAGTTAAGAGAATCATTTAGTTTAAGCTCATGAAAGCATTTTCATTGTTTTAGCAATTCTTCAAGTTCAGCATCTTGGTATAAGGTTTCTGAAACTGAAATGTCTATAACATTTTTAATGAGTCTTTTTATGCAGGGGATGCAGCAGCATGCACATACCACCAGTAGGATTATTCCTACACAGATGGCAATCAGAATGTTCATCAGGATGCTGCCCCAATCCCCAAACAATTTCTGGAAAAAGTCCGTCAATGGATTTGGTCCTGGTTTGGTCATGGCTGACACCTGCTGAATCACCTCAAGATGGTTGTCTATCTCGTGTTTGTGGTCAGGAATATATGAACAGCACTCCTCCTGGATTAAAGCACACATACCTCCTCTCGCCACTAGGGTGAAGTCAAGAGCCATGCGATTTTGAAGCACCACTGTTCTCATGGCAGTCATTTCATCAGTCACCAATTCTAGGGCAGAAAATGTTGCATTGCTCATTATTTTGAGAAGCTTAGACAATTTTCTCAGTTCCCAGATTGATTTCGTTGCTCCATATGCTGGCAGTACACCTGCCCACGATATAACAGTATCACTCAAGTCCATGTGTGACAGTCCATTGCCCACAGCATGATGGTTTTTCCAGTGTGCATCGATTTGCTCCACTGGATTGACAGGCTTCTTGATTTCTCGAACATTCCGAATTTTCCCTTGAGGTAAAACTGCTGTGTGTCATATGGCTGGAACCAGGTACCCCAAAAAACAACTTCCGGACCAATTCTCAGGTAGCCATTTATATGCTTTTTTACCGCATATAAAGTAACAATCTTCTACTTTAGTAGTAACTTTGCTACACCCTGACTCTGCATGAAATATTTTTTTGTCAATTATGGACAGTTGCTTATAGAGGTCAGCATTATGTTTTACTTTACCAATTGTCCTATGCATCAGTTCAACAAATGAATCATAGGTTGTGTTGCAATAGGATCCGATGTTATCAGGTTTAGTGTAGCATCTATAGGGAACAGTCACATTGCAATTGCTCCAACTCACCTTGACTGTATCATTCTTATAAAAACACACAGTTCCCTTCTGTCGAACAGACAAGTGCAATGCTACTTTATCTTGTGATGTGACATCTGATGTATCATGAATTAGGTTTTCCCAGGTCTTGTTGGCTCCTAGGGGAACTGAAGTTAACAGTAACCCCCCCCCCCCCATATGCTGTTGGTAAAGCTGTGAAAATCTAGCAATTCGAAACATTGAAGGTTTCAGCATACACATATTTGATTGCCTGGTAAGTGTTAAAGTTTGGGTGCCACTCTGCAAGCTTGTTCAGTTCAATTTGTGTGGCTAAGAAAAGGAATGGCCACAACAAAAAGATTATTGTCACTAGTACAGTCAACAGGATGGTTATGCAATATTTTTGTGGAAATGGTTGTTCTGCATTTCTGTTTTCTCTGGCTCTTCTAAGTAGGTGTATTTGGATCTTACTGGATTCCGTCATTTTTACTTTGGACACGTACTCTTACTCTCTGCCCTAATATTACCTTCAGCACCGATGGTTTCTTCACTGGGGTTGAGATGGATCAGTCCTATTGATCTGACCCCCCTTTGTAGCCAGACTTTGTGCTGAGGGCCCGATGGAGAGGAAAGATTTTTGTCCAACTCAAAGTTCTTAACCAGCTTGCAGTGCGTCAGGTGTATCCACAAAGCTCGTTCTGCTATCTTGACTGCAGTGGGTGTCGAAAGAAGCACCTGGTAGGGACCTTCCCACCTTGGCAAAGCCCAATTTTTTCACTTGATTATTTTGATCCACACCCAGTCTCCTGGCATCACTGCCACTTCTGATGCTTCGGTTTGTTTTCTATCTGAAACAGAATTTGACTGCAACAGATGTTTAGAACTCAACAACTTTTTCATGTATTCAGCTAGTGTAAAATCAGCTTCCTGGTCTGATGACATGAGAAGTTTCCACTGGGGAGTATAATAAGCCCTTCCAAATAATTTTTCAAAAGGAGTCAATCCTTTTGCTGTAGGGACAGTTCTCATGCTCAACAGTGCCAGGGGTAAACAATAAAACCAAGTTTTTCCTGTCTCAGCTATTAATTTTCTCAATTTGTTTTTTAGTATACCATTATGCCTTTCAACTAGCCCTGCAGATTGCAGATTGTATGCACAATGATTTTTTAAAGAAATACCAAAATGCTTACTCAACTGCTGTATGGTTTGATTTACAAAGTGTGTACCATTGTCACTGTAGATTCTTTCCGGAATACCAAACCTAGGAATGATTTCCTTGACAAGTACTTTTGCCACCGTAGCTGCATCTGGATTTTTGGTTGGAAAGGCTTCCACCCATCTGGAAAACATATCTACAATGACAAGACAATACTTCTTATTTTCACATTTGTTCAATTCTATGAAATCCATACAAATAGTGTGAAATGGATATGGTGGTGTGGGGAAACTCCCTTGTTTGGGCTTTTTTGCCCCGTGTGCATGATGTTTGTGACAAGTCTAACACATCAAACAAAATTTTTTAGAGTAATTTGTAAATCCAGATTTGTGAACACCTGGTTCACCAGCTGTACCATCCCCCCTGTTGAGACATGGCACTGCCCATGGCTCAACAATGCTGCATAGCGAAACAAATTAGAGGGTAGTATCGGTTTTCCCTCTCTAGAGATGTACAGCCCCTTTTCGAGGATTGCTCCTCGTTTTATCCATTGCTGTTTTTCAGCTTGCGTAGTGAGTGTCTGCATTGTTTTTAACATATCTAGAGCTAAAGTTTCAGAGGGTTGTAATTCCTCATTTAAAAGAAATACTTCTGTGGCTGCTTGTTTTGCAGCTGTATCAGCTCTCGCATTACCTTTTGAAATTGTATCTTGTTGCTTGGTGTGAGCTGAGCATTTACAAATGGCTATTTTCTGAGGTAACTGAATAGATTCTAAAAGATCTAAAATAAACTGTGCATGATTTATAGGTTTGCCAGTAGATGTTATCATTCCCCGTTTTTTCCACTGTTGTGCAAAAACATGTACAGTAGAAAAAGCGTACTGGCTATCAGTAAAAATGTTTACACATTTACCCTTTGCTAAGGTACATGCCCATGTCAGGGCAATCAATTCCGCTGCCTGTGCAGATAAATTGTGTGGTAAAGGTTTTGCTTCTCTAATCCCAGTATCAGAGACTACTGCATATCCTACGAGGATCTGTCCTGCAGGACCCCTTTTGCACAAGCCATCCACGTAGTATGTCACCTCAGCATCATCCAAGGGGACATCCATGAGATCTTTTCTAGGTAGTGTCTTTTGCTCAATTACCTGCAGGCAGCAGTGCGGTGTGCTGTCTGCAGGGGTCGGGAGCAGAGTAGAAGGGTTTAAAGTCATGCATCATTCAATTGTCATATGAGGTTGGCTCAATAATATAGTCATACAGGAAAGATGTCTAGCAGGGGAAAGATATGCCACCTTTTCTTGTAGTAAAATAATCATGACTGCATGAGGTACTCTCAAAGTGAGAGGGTGGAACAAGATTACTGAGGCTGAAGCCTGTACTGCCATTGCAGCTGCAACTACTGCTTGTACACAGTGGGGTAAGGACCATGCCACTGGGTCTAGTTGTGATGAGTAGTAAGCAATGGGGCATTGCTTATCCCCATGCTGTTGTGTTAACACTGATGTCATGTAACCCTGCTTGCAATCTACAGTTTGAAAAAAACGTTTATGGTAGTTTGGCAATCCCAGAACTAATGAGGATGCTTATTAACTGCTTTAGTTTACAGAAGGCAGATTCTGCCTCTGGTGTCCATTGTAACAAATCCTGTGCTGCCATAGGCTTCTTATATATAAGGTCAGTCAGAGGTGCAGATTCCAAGGCATAGTTTGGAATCCAGCTCTAGCAAAAATTAGTTGTACCCAGGAAGGACATAATTTCCTTCTTGGTAGTGGGTTTTGGTGCTTGCAAAATTGCTATTTTTCTGTCCTCATCTAACATCCTACCTTCCTTGGATATTACATATCCTAAGTATTTGACCTGTTTTTTTCCAAAGCTGCAGTTTATTTTTATTTACCTTATACCCCTCAGCAGCTAAAAATCGTAGAAGTGCTATGGTATCTTCTCTACAATCCTGCTGGGTGGGGGCCGCCAGAAAGATGTCATCAACATAAAGTAAAATCTGACTGCCTCTCGGTGGGGTGAATCCCACCAAGTTGCTTGCCATTTCTTGTGAGAATATCATTGGACTTTCACAATATCCCTGTGGTAGTCGCGTATATGTATACCTTTTCCCCTGAAATGTAAATGCAAACCAATACTGGCTATCAGGGTGTATCGGTATCGAAAAGAACGCGTTGCTGATGTCTACCACAGAAAAATATTTTTGTTGTGGTTTTAAATCATTCAACAGGGTGTGTGGGTCTGGCACCGTGGGTGCCCTTGGTATTACTGCATCATTTATGGCTTGTAAATCCTGGACCATATACAATTCTCCATTGGCCTTTTTAACTGGAAATAAGGGTGTGTTACATGGTGAATCGGGAGATTCTACTAGTATCCCTCCTTTAAGTAAGGCTGCTATAATAGGCTTTATCCCTGCCACTGCATCTTTTCTTAAGGGATACTGTCTTTTTTGTGGTCTGAATGCTGATTTTGGCATGATAGTAACTAGTCCCGCTGCACGAATGAGTCCTACATCTGATTTCCCTGTTGACCAGAGAGTCTCTGGTATGTCTCGTAAGGCATTCTCTTCCTCCTTTAATAGGAGTGTCAATCAGCTGTTCTCGCTAGATTGCAAGTGCACAGCTGGGTTGGTCTGAGTTATCCAATTCAACTTTTGTACTTGTATTCCTTGTTCTGACAGTTCTAGTTCTGTCTGTTTCTCCCATCTCGTGACTTTTTCTCCTAGGTCTGCCCATTCTATATTTCTGTTTTGGTTAAGCTAACATGTGGTAATCGATTAGATTTATAAAGTGCAAAGAACTCCTGGGGCAATGAACAGCTGGCTACACTGTTCCCTTCTGTGTCCCAGTACAGGTTACGCAATATCAATCTGTTTGCATGATTCTTAAATAACTCTTGCTCATATTCCTTATCAGGTCCTGGTATGTTGCAGTAATACAGGGTACAGTGCAACAGGTGTTACTTATCAATGTCAAGGGAGGGGAACTTGCTGATGGCTAGGTTCATTAACTCTTTGGTCACAGTCCCTGGACCAGTCGTAACTAAGTCCTGGCTGTACCAATAAAACATTTCACCCTCCGATTGCACTACAAAGGTGTTAATTTGTCACTGTGCTTCCGTACCCTGCATGGTTGGGACTACTGCTATACCAAATAGCTGCATGAGGTCTCTGCCCAAGAGGTTTACTGGGCATTTTGCAGAAACTACAATTTTGCTTCTTTGTGTCAATCCTGAAACTGGATCAGTTATTGCAATGTTACGGGAGAGAGGCTCCCGATACAGCTGTCCATTAGCTGCTTTGTCCAGTATGTAATCAGGTGACTCTGTTTTCTGGCAGTTTGGAGGGGTGTATCAGGGTTCGTGATGCCCCTGAGTCACACAAAAATTTGACCTCCCTCCCTTCTACCAAGAGTGTAACTTCTTGTTTTGTGTCTGCTAAATAGAGCTCCAAGCTCAATAAAGCTAGGTCTAATATTTCATTTTCTTCATTGTTACTAACTTCCTGCACTTCCTCTACTCCCTCTATCACATTCTCATTTGCCCTTTCTTTGCTAGCCCCTTCTAGTGATTCTTGACTACCATATAGTCAGTCCTCGCCCTCCTTGTCTTCCGTTGTTGCCTTCTTGTTTTTCTTGCAATCCCTTGAAATGTCCCTTTACCACATTTAAAACATTCTCCCCTTTTTTCCGCCCTTCAAAGTCCTCTGATCGCTGATCAGATTGTTTGTTTCCCTGCATGTTTTTCTTGCCCTTTTTCCCAGACTGTACTACATAAACTTCTGCTCCATCTTCTACAGAAAATACTTGAGCTTTCTTTTTCTTTTTGCTATTAAAATGCCTTTCGGCATGCCTAGCATATTCAAGTAATGATTGTAACCTGCTTGCATGATGGTCTACCATGTGTTTCGTAATAAAACTGCTTATAGGCATGCTACTGCCTTTTAAAAATGCATTCTTTAACTGCTGTTTATATGGGGAATCTTGTGTTTGATCTTCAGGAACCTGAATTCCACAGTGGTTATTAAAACATTCTAACAATCTGGCATAATACTGATCAATTGTTTCACCTTCTTGTTGGATGCATTGATTAATGCAAGTCCAGTCTGCCCTAGGTTTCCATTTTTCAGAGATGCGGTCTGTAAGACCTTTTACTCTGGTGTCTAATTCTGCGCTGGTATGTGGGAGGGGTCTTTGTGCAGCATCACAGAGATTCCAGTTCCCACTAATCATGTACCAATCTGGCCCTACAATTTGTCTAATTACTTTTTCTATTTCTTCTCCATTCAGGTTATAACTCAGCCTCATTCCTTGTAAATCTTCTGAGAATTTTCTGAAATTAACCTTTGGATGGGGAATTCCCTCTGTGGCTTTCCGGATATTTTCCGGAGTCCAAGGTCTATACACTAAGATAGTTGGTCCTGATTGTCTTGACCTGCCTGAGGATTGGGTATTTCTATAAGCGGGCATATTTCTTCTTCTTCACCTATAGATCGTGAATTCTTAACTATTCACCATAACTCGATACCTTCTTCTGAATTACCTGCCTTTGTTCGGGACCTGGTCCTGATGGGATCTCTAATTTTAGTCAGTTTTAATTTCACAATATCTCTATCTTCAGTGACCGCAGGATATAGTGGGGGTGGACTAATTTGTTCACTTGCTTCATATTCTGGTAAGGGAGGCAGAGGTGCTGATGCTATTACTAAGTTATTATCCTCCCTATTTAAAAACATTGCTTTTGAATCTTTGTTTTTTTGTTCCCTATGGTTTACTTCCTCCAGCCACCTGTGTGCCTGAGGAATTCCTAATCGATGTTGCTTTTTTACCCGACCCTTTGAATCGTTTTTGAGCTGTTTGATAAGTTTGATAAGCGAGGATTTTTCTAATTTTCCGTCAAATTCGTATTTATTAACCCATTTTGAATAATATCTAATATTGTCGACGCGCTGCGACTGCATATATTTTGCGTCTTCCGTTAACGGCGGGTTTTGGGTCTTTGTGTGCAATTATTACCCATTTTGTTTTGCCCTTTGATCGTTACGTAACTTCTCTTAATTTTTAACGTGGTACCACGGATTTTGTTATAGTCTCTTCAGAATGACTGCCTACTTATTCTGTTTCTCCTGATCTATGACAAGACAGTAATCTTTTTTGATCCTGACTTGCAAAAATACAATCTGACAAAAACAATACACATCAGAAAGATCAGAAAGTGGCTGGCCCCTTTTGAACGACAATTCAATAGGAGGACTTTCCATATAAGAAGAACCGATTTGGTTTCTTACCCATACGGTTTCAGCCACCTGGCCATATGATCCGAGGTGAAGAGAGGGTTGTGGTCCAAAGGACCAATCTGTAAAAGGAAAAAACTTCAAAGACCAATGCACGTTAGGTTCAAACAAGGCACCCTTTATTACTTGCAGCAAGGAGACAAAGCATGTAGGTACAATATTTGTCTGGCTCTTCGATGATCAGTATGTTATTCTTATACAGTTCTCTTCATGTCACACAGAAAATGTTACTATTCTATTGCTGACATAGTTGGACACAACTTTCTGTATGTTTCACAGAAAATGTTACCAGACTTATTGTTGACATGGTTGGACTATTTGCTGTCTTGCAAAAACATTTTGAGAAAAACAACCTGGCCTTGGGCTTATTTTAGCCCATCTTAACTTTTCAATTCTTCAGTTGTACAGTTCTAATACATGTGCCACATTTTGTGTAGATTCAAGGTACATTTCTAGCTTTACGAAAACCACCAAGGAAGCCTTCTGCAGATGATGATTTCAATGAATCCAATAAGTGAAAAATAGTCACGAAGTAAGGACCGTAATGTTAGCACTTTATTGATATACAAGAACTTTCGGACGGCCTTGTAGCCTTCCTTCCTCAGACAAACAAATTATGCAGAGATGAACCTCATTTAAATATGCAATTAATTACACTATTAATGACCTCATTGGTGGGGACCGTCTTATTTTAAAACCACACGTTCATTTTGAACCATAATAAAAATCATAAAAATTGTATATGATACATTTTACATATATTAATCTATTGTACATTATCTGTCAACTTGTAAAACATTAGAATAAAGCGTTAATAACATCAAATGTAATACACTCAATATCCCTAAATTAAAGTCAATGCTATATATATATGCACTATGTTACTAAATGTCAACTGCTTGATTATGCACATCTAAAGTTAGAACAATTTATACTATCTAATAGGATGACGATATATACACCCTATGTAGCACCCCATAGGGTATAGGGCATAGCATGTACAATAGATTAATATATGTTCTTGTATATCAATAAAGTGCTAACATTACGGTCCTTACTTCGTGACTATTTTTCACTTATTGGATTCATTGAAATCATCATCTGCAGAAGGCTTCCTTGGTGGTTTTCGTTTCACTAGTTTGTTCGGCAGTTTTGGTTGTTTACATTTCTAGCTTTAGTACAAGTAATGCTGACTATGGTTTATACTTTCAAGCATCTATTGTTTTCTTTATCAAAGCTTCTAGCAGCTGCATATTTTCTCAAGGTATAAGCAGAAATGAAATATCTCTTTGTTAAGTTTCATGACATTAGCAGAAATTAAATGTCTCTTGTTAAGTTTCTAATAGCTGTGCAGATTCATGCAGTGTGAACAGAATAAATGTATTAACCCTTTTAAACCTCGAATGTACTAAGCATGCATATTACTATTATATATTTTTCTAACATCCCCCCCCCTTAATACTTTTATTCTACTTTCAAGATAAGCATAAACAGTTTTTTTTCTTTCCCTAACCTCTTCCTGCTCAGGAGTTGCAGTTAAGAGAATCATTTAGTTTAAGCTCATGAAAGCATTTTCATTGTTTTAGCAATTCTTCAAGTTCAGCATCTTGGTATAAGGTTTCTGAAACTGAAATGTCTATAACATTTTTAATGAGTCTTTTTATGCAGGGGATGCAGCAGCATGCACATACCACCAGTAGGATTATTCCTACACAGATGGCAATCAGAATGTTCATTAGGATGCTGCCCCAACCCCCAAACAATTTCTGGAAAAAGTCCGTCAATGGATTTGGTCCTGGTTTGGTCATGGCTGACACCTGCTGAATCACCTCAAGATGGTTGTCTATCTCGTGTTTATGGTCAGGAATATATGAACAGCACTCCTCCTGGATTAAAGCACACATACCTCCTCTCGCCACTAGGGTGAAGTCAAGAGCCATGCGATTTTGAAGCACCACTGTTCTCATGGCAGTCATTTCATCAGTCACCAATTCTAGGGCAGAAAATGTTGCATTGCTCATTATTTTGAGAAGCTTAGACAATTTTCTCAGTTCCCAGATTGATTTCGTTGCTCCATATGCTGGCAGTACACCTGCCCACGATATAACAGTATCACTCAAGTCCATGTGTGACAATCCATTGCCCACAGCATGATGGTTTTTCCAGTGTGCATCAATTTGCTCCACTGGATTGACAGGCTTCTTGATTTCTCGAACATTCCGAATTTTCCCTTGAGGTAAAACTGCTGTGTGTCATATGGCTGGAACCAGGTACCCCAAAAAACAACTTCCGGACCAATTCTCAGGTAGCCATTTATATGCTTTTTTACCGCATATAAAGTAACAATCTTCTACTTTAGTAGTAACTTTGCTACACCCTGACTCTGCATGAAATATTTTTTTGTCAATTATGGACAGTTGCTTATAGAGGTCAGCATTATGTTTTACTTTACCAATTGTCCTATGCATCAGTTCAACAAATTAATCATAGGTTGTGTTGCAATAGGATCCGATGTTATCAGGTTTAGTGTAGCATCTATAGGGAACAGTCACATTGCAATTGCTCCAACTCACCTTGACTGTATCATTCTTATAAAAACACACAGTTCCCTTCTGTCGAACAGACAAGTGCAATGCTACTTTATCTTGTGATGTGACATCTGATGTATCATGAATTAGGTTTTCCCAGGTCTTGTTGGCTCCTAGGGGAACTGAAGTTAACAGTAACCCCCCATATGCTGTTGGTAAAGCTGTGAAAATCTAGCAATTCGAAACATTGAAGGTTTCAGCATACACATATTTGATTGCCTGGTAAGTGTTAAAGTTTGGGTGCCACTCTGCAAGCTTGTTCAGTTCAATTTGTGTGGCTAAGAAAAGGAATGGCCACAACAAAAAGATTATTGTCACTAGTACAGTCAACAGGATGGTTATGCAATATTTTTGTGGAAATGGTTGTTCTGCATTTCTGTTTTCTCTGGCTCTTCTAAGTAGGTGTATTTGGATCTTACTGGATTCCGTCATTTTTACTTTGGACACGTACTCTTACTCTCTGCCCTAATATTACCTTCAGCACCGATGGTTTCTTCACTGGGGTTGAGATGGATCAGTCCTATTGATTTGACCCCCCTTTGTAGCCAGACTTTGTGCTGAGGGCCCCGATGGAGAGGAAAGATTTTTGTCCAACTCAAAGTTCTTAACCAGCTTGCAGTGCGTCAGGTGTATCCACAAAGCTCGTTCTGCTATCTTGACTGCAGTGGGTGTCGAAAGAAGCACCTGGTAGGGACCTTCCCACCTTGGCAAAGCCCAATTTTTTCACTTGATTATTTTGATCCACACCCAGTCTCCTGGCATCACTGCCACTTCTGATGCTTCGGTTTGTTTTCTATCTGAAACAGAATTTGACTGCAACAGATGTTTAGAACTCAACAACTTTTTCATGTATTCAGCTAGTGTAAAATCAGCTTCCTGGTCTGATGACATGAGAAGTTTCCACTGGGGAGTATAATAAGCCCTTCCAAATAATTTTTCAAAAGGAGTCAATCCTTTTGCTGTCGGGACAGTTTTCATGCTCAACAGTGCCAGGGGTAAACAATAAAACCAAGTTTTTCCTGTCTCAGCTATTAATTTTCTCAATTTGTTTTTTAGTATACCATTATGCCTTTCAACTAGCCCTGCAGATTGCAGATTGTATGCACAATGATTTTTTAAAGAAATACCAAAATGCTTACTCAACTGCTGTATGGTTTGATTTACAAAGTGTGTACCATTGTCACTGTAGATTATTTCCGGAATACCAAACCTAGGAATGATTTCCTTGATAAGTACTTTTGCCACCGTAGCTGCATCTGGATTTTTGGTTGGAAAGGCTTCCACCCATCTGGAAAACATATCTACAATGACAAGACAATACTTCTTATTTTCACATTTGTTCAATTCTATGAAATCCATACAAATAGTGTGAAATGGATATGGTGGTGTGGGGAAACTCCCTTGTTTGGGCTTTTTTGCCCCGTGTGCATGATGTTTGTGACAAATCTAACACATCAAACAAAATTATTTAGAGTAATTTGTAAATCCGTACTTTGTGAACACCTGGTTCACCAGCTGTACCATCCCCCCTGTTGAGACATGGCACTGCCCATGGCTCAACAATGCTGCATAGCGAAACAAATTAGAGGGTAGTATCGGTTTTCCCTCTCTAGAGATGTACAGCCCCTTTTCGAGGATTGCTCCTCGTTTTATCCATTGCTGTTTTTCAGCTTGCATAGTGAGTGTCTGCATTGTTTTTAACATATCTAGAGCTAAAGTTTCAGAGGGTTGTAATTCCTCATTTAAAAGAAATACTTCTGTGGCTGCTTGTTTTGCAGCTATATCAGCTCTCGCATTACCTTTTGAAATTGTATCTTGTTGCTTGGTGTGAGCTGAGCATTTACAAATGGCTATTTTCTGAGGTAACTGAATAGATTCTAAAAGATCTAAAATAAACTGTGCATGATTTATAGGTTTGCCAGTAGATGTTATCATTCCCCATTTTTTCCACTGTTGCGCAAAAACATGTACAGTAGAAAAAGCGTACTGGCTATCAGTAAAAATGTTTACACATTTACCCTTTGCTAAGGTACATGCCCATGCCAGGGCAATCAATTCCGCTGCCTGTGCAGATAAATTGTGTGGTAAAGGTTTTGCTTCTCTAATCCTAGTATCAGAGACTACTGCATATCCTACTAGGTTCTGTCCTGCAGGACCCCTTTTGCACAAGCCATCCACTTAGTATGTCACCTCAGCATCATCCAAGGGGACATCCATGAGATCTTTTCTAGGTAGTGTCTTTTGCTCAATTACCTGCAGGCAGCAGTGCGGTGTGCTGTCTGCAGGGGTCGGGAGCAGAGTAGAAGGGTTTAAAGTCATGCATCATTCAATTGTCATATGAGGTTGGCTCAATAATATAGTCATACAGGAAAGATGTCTAGCAGGGGAAAGATATGCCACCTTTTCTTGTAGTAAAATAATCATGACTGCATGAGGTACTCTCAAAGTGAGAGGGTGGAACAAGATTACTGAGGCTGAAGCCTGTACTGCCATTGCAGCTGCAACTACTGCTTGTACACAGTGGGGTAAGGACCATGCCACTGGGTCTAGTTGTGATGAGTAGTAAGCAATGGGGCGTTGCTTATCCCCATGCTGTTGTGTTAACACTGATGTCATGTAACCCTGCTTGCAATCTACAGTTTGGAAAAAACGTTTATGGTAGTTTGGCAATCCCAGAACTAATGAGGACGCTATTAACTGCTTTAGTTTACAGAAGGCAGATTCTGCCTCTGGTGTCCATTGTAACAAATCCTGTGCTGCCATAGGCTTCTTATATATAAGGTCAGTCAGAGGTGCAGATTCCAAGGCATAGTTTGGAATCCAGCTCTACCAAAAATTAGTTGTACCCAGGAAGGACATAATTTCCTTCTTGGTAGTGGGTTTTGGTGCTTGCAAAATTGCTATTTTTCTGTCCTCATCTAACATCCTACCTTCCTTGGATATTACATATCCTAAGTATTTGACATGTTTTTTTCCAAAGCTGCAGTTTATTTTTATTTACCTTATACCCCTCAGCAGCTAAAAATCGTAGAAGTGCTATGGTATCTTCTCTACAATCCTGCTGGGTGGGGGCCGCCAGAAAGATGTCATCAACATAAAGTAAAATCTGACTGCCTCTCGGTGGGGTGAATCCCACCAAGTTGCTTGCCATTTCTTGTGAGAATATCATTGGACTTTCACAATATCCCTGTGGTAGTCGCGTATATGTATACCTTTTCCCCTGAAATGTAAATGCAAACCAATACTGGCTATCAGGGTGTATCGGTATTGAAAAGAACGCGTTGCTGATGTCTACCACAGAAAAATATTTTTGTTGAGGTTTTAAATCATTCAACAGGGTGTGTGGGTCTGGCACCGTGGGTGCCCTTGGTATTACTGCATCATTTATGGCTTGTAAATCCTGGACCATATACAATTCTCCATTGGCCTTTTTAACTGGAAATAAGGGTGTGTTACATGGTGAATCGGGAGATTCTACTAGTATCCCTCCTTTAAGTAAGGCTGCTATAATAGGCTTTATCCCTGCCACTGCATCTTTTCTTAAGGGATACTGTCTTTTTTGTGGTCTGAATGCTGATTTTGGCATGATAGTAACTAGTCCCGCTGCACGAATGAGTCCTACATCTGATTTCCCTGTTGACCAGAGAGTCTCTGGTATGTCTTGTAAGGCATTCTCTTCCTCCTTTAATAGGAGTGTCAATCAGCTGTTCTCGCTAGATTGCAAGTGCACAGCTGGGGTGGTCTGAGTTATCCAATTCAACTTTTGTACTTGTATTCCTTGTTCTGACAGTTCTAGTTCTGTCTGTTTCTCCCATCTCGTGACTTTTTCTCCTAGGTCTGCCCATTCTATATTTCTGTTTTTGGTTAAGCTAACATGTGGTAATCGATTAGATTTATAAAGTGCAAAGAACTCCTGGGGCAATGAACAGCTGGCTACACTGTTCCCTTCTGTGTCCCAGTACAGGTTACACAATATCAATCTGTTTGCATGATTCTTAAATAACTCTTGCTCATATTCCTTATCAGGTCCTGGTATGTTGCAATAATACAGGGTACAGTGCAACAGGTGTTACTTATCAATGTCAAGGGAGGGGAACTTGCTGATGGCTAGGTTCATTAACTCTTTGGTCACAGTCCCTGGACCAGTCGTAACCAAGTCCTGGCTGTACCAATAAAACATTTCACCCTCCGATTGCACTACAAAGGTGTTAATTTGTCACTGTGCTTCCGTACCCTGCATGGTTGGGACTACTGCTATACCAAATAGCTGCATGAGGTCTCTGCCCAAGAGGTTTACTGGGCATTTTGCAGAAACTACAATTTTGCTTCTTTGTGTCAATCCTGAAACTGGATCAGTTATTGCAATGTTACGGGAGAGGCTCCCGATACAGCTGTCCATTAGCTGCTTTGTCCAGTATGTAATCAGGTGACTCTGTTTTCTGGCAGTTTGGAGGGGTGTATCAGGGTTCGTGATGCCCCTGTGTCACAAAAATTTGACCTCCCTCCCTTCTACCAAGAGTGTAACTTCTGGTTTTGTGTCTGCTAAATAGAGCTCCAAGCTCAATAAAGCTAGGTCTAATATTTCATTTTCTTCATTGTTACTAACTTCCTGCACTTCCTCTACTCCCTCTATCACATTCTCATTTGTCCTTTCTTCGCTAGCCCCTTCTAGTGATTCTTGACTACCATATAGTCAGTCCTCGCCCTCCTTGTCTTCCGTTGTTGCCTTCTTGTTTTTCTTGCAATCCCTTGCGAAATGTCCCTTTTTACCGCATTTAAAACATTCTCCCCTTTTTTCCGCCCTTCAAAGTCCTCTGATAGCTGATCAGATTGTTTGTTTCCCTGCGTGTTTTTCTTGCCCTTTTTCCCAGACTGTACTACATAAACTTCTGCTCCATCTTCTACAGAAAATACTTGAGCTTTCTTTTTCTTTTTGCTATTAAAATGCCTTTCGGCATGCCTAGCATATTCAAGTAATGATTGTAACCTGCTTGTACGATGGTCTACCATGTGTTTCGTAATAAAACTGCTTATAGGCATGCTACTGCCTTTTAAAAATGCATTCTTTAACTGCTGTTTATATGGGGAATCTTGTGTTTGATCTTCAGGAACCTGAATTCCACAGTGGTTATTAAAACATTCTAACAATCTGGCATAATACCGATCAATTGTTTCACCTTCTTGTTGGATGCATTGATTAATGCAAGTCCAGTCTGCCCTAGGTTTCCATTTTTCAGAGATGCGGTCTGTAAGACCTTTTACTCTGGTGTCTAATTCTGCGCTGGTATGTGGGAGGGGTCTTTGTGCAGCATCACAGAGATTCCAGTTCCCACTAATCATGTACCAATCTGGCCCTACAATTTGTCTAACTACTTTTTCTATTTCTTCTCCATTCAGGTTATAACTCAGCCCCATTCCATGTAAATCTTCTGAGAATTTTCTGAAATTAACCTTTGGATGGGGAATTCCCTCTGTGGCTTTCCGGATATTTTCCGGAGTCCAAGGTCTATACACTAAGATAGTTGGTCCTGATTGTCTTGACCTGCCTGAGGATTGGGTATTTCTATAAGCGGGCATATTTCTTCTTCTTCACCTACAGATCGTGAATTCTTAACTATTCACCATAACTCGATACCTTCTTCTGAATTACCTGCCTGTGTTCGGGACCTGGTCCTGATGGGATCTCTAATTTTAGTCAGTTTTAATTTCACAATATCTCTATCTTCATTGACCGCAGGATATAGTGGGGGTGGACTAATTTGTTCACTTGCTTCATATTCTGGTAAGGGAGGCGGAGGTGCTGATGCTATTACTAAGTTATTATCCTCCCTATTTAAAAACATTGCTTTTGAATCTTTGTTTTTTTGTTCCCTATGGTTTACTTCCTCCAGCCACCTGTGTGCCTGAGGAATTCCTAATCGATGTTGCTTTTTTACCCGACCCTTTGAATCGTTTTTGAGCTGTTTGATAAGTTTGATAAGTGAGGATTTTTCTAATTTTCCGTCAAATTCGTATTTATTAACCCATTTTGAATAATATCTAATATTGTCGACGCGCTGCGACTGCATATATTTTGCGTCTTCCGTTAACGGCGGGTTTTGGGTCTTTGTGTGCAATTATTACCCATTTTGTTTTGCCCTTTGATCGTTACGTAACTTCTCTTAATTTTTAACGTGGTACCACGGATTTTGTTATAGTCTCTTCAGAATGACTGCCTACTTATTCTGTTTCTCCTGATCTATGACAAGACAGTAATCTTTTTTGATCCTGACTTGCAAAAATACAATCTGACAAAAACAATACACATCAGAAAGATCAGAAAGTGGCTGGCCCCTTTTGAACGACAATTCAATAGGAGGACTTTCCATATAAGAAGAACCGATTTGGTTTCTTACCCATACGGTTTCAGCCACCTGGCCATATGATCCGAGGTGAAGAGAGGGTTGTGGTCCAAAGGACCAATCTGGAAAAGGAAAAAACTTCAAAGACCAATGCACGTTAGGTTCAAACAAGGCACCCTTTATTACTTGCAGCAAGGAGACAAAGCATGTAGGTACAATATTTGTCTGGCTCTTCGATGATCAGTATGTTATTCTTATACAGTTCTCTTCATGTCACACAGAAAATGTTACTATTCTATTGCTGACGTAGTTGGACACAACTTTCTGTATGTTTCACAGAAAATGTTACCAGACTTATTGCTGACATGGTTGGATTATTTGCTGTCTTGCAAAAACATTTTGAGAAAAACAACCTGGCCTTGGGCTTATTTTAGCCCACCTTAACTTTTCAATTCTTCAGTTGTACAGTTCTAATACATGTGTTACATTTTGTCTAGATTCAAGGTACATTTCTAGCTTTAGTACAAGTAATGCTGACTATGGTTTATACTTTCAAGCATCTATTGTTTTCTTTATCAAAGCCTCTAGCAGCTGCATATTTTCTCATGGTATAAGCAGAAATGAAATATCTCTTTGTTAAGTTTCATGACATTAGCAAAAATGAAATGTCTCTTGTTAAATTTCTAATAGCTGTGCAGATTCATGCAGTGTGAACAGAATAAATGTATTAACCCTTTTAAACCACAAATGCACTAAGCATGCATATTACTATTATATATTTTTATAACAATGTGAAAAATTAGATTTTAATTTCCTCTTTGGATAGAGATTTAGTTTTTTTTTTTTTTTTTTTAAGGGCAGCCATGGTGGTGCAGTGGTTAGCATTACACCAAGAGGTTCTCCGGTTTGATCCTCGGCTGGGGTGTCTTCTGTGCGGAGTCTGCATGTCCTCCCTGTGGTCACGTGGGTTTCCTCCTGGTGCTCCGGTTTCCTCCCACATCCCAAAGACATGCTGTAGGTGGATTAGACTCTCCAAACTGGCCCTAGGTGTGAGTGTGTGTGTGCCTTCCATGGAAGGTTGGGTGCTGGGCTGGCAACTCAACACCATAAAACTCCACTGCCAGTCATGAGCGGACAGGTGATCTGCTGTGGCGACCTCTAACTGGGAAAAGAAGGATAGAGATTTAGTTGTTGACTCCTCTGCTGTAGTGGTTACCAAAAAAAGTACAATGAGAGGGGTAAGATGATACAGGGACTCTCTAAGATTTATCAACCCTCCTTTTCTATGTTTTCTCAGGGATTCTGTAACCCCTCATCCAGTTTTGGCAAGAAACCAAGTAAATAGTCTCAGCAAAATGCTAGTAAACAGAAGTTTAAGAAGAGATGACAAGAAGGTTCCAAAAAGAATATTGTAACCCCCCCTCAAACAAAAGGCAGTCCAGCAAGTCAGACTGACCTTTTAAGAGACCCCCCCACTTCTGTCTTTGCAGATAGTTTCAGACAAATGGTTTCTGAAGATCATTCATCATTGTTACAGAAGGTAGTTGGAGGAAGTTCCTCCTTTCCAGGGGGTAACTCCTCATCCAGCAGACCAGGTACCTCTATTTCTCCCTATGTCAACATGTGTTGTCTCAGGGAGTGATAAAGCCAGTTCCTTCTTCCTAGTTTGGGAAAGGTTTATTAGTCAATGATGTTTTTGTTGCCAAAGAAAGAAAATGCTTGGAGACCAGTTCTGGATCTTTCTGTGTTTTTAATATTGATCACTGCTGCAGTGGCCTTAGCTATATGGATTATATCCTGCATAGGATATAACAGCCACCAGCTTCCAAAGCTTCAGGACATCTTTTACATGCTCAAACTATCAGTCAGCTTGTGCTGAGATGATTTTAAAAACAAAATGTAATTATGCTGTATAAAATCCAGTACTGAGTTTGAAACACAAAACAAGAAAAAAACAAATGTGGAAAAAAGAACCAGTAAATCCAAAAATTAGGATAAAGCACAGGAACACAATTGCAACAAATGTGAGTTTGCTCTGTGGACTGTACTGGCTGTTATTTCGATTTCCCATGTGTTCGGAGTGGTGAATAAATCCTAGGAATTTGTTGCAATTGTGTTCCTGTGCTTTATCCTAATTTTTGAGTTTGAAACACAGCCAGTCGTTATTAAAGTAAAAAACAAGTAGGTGAGTGCATACCCGCTTCATCAGACCTTAATACAACATTTTTTTCTAAGTGTGTCTTATATCTTCTTCTTTTGGCTGCTCCCGTTAGTGGTCGCCACAGCAGATCAACTGTTTCCATTTCCTCCTGTCCTCTGCATCTTGCTCTGTCACACCAACCACCTGCATATCCTCTCTCACCACATCCATAAACCTTATCTTAGGTCTTCCTCTTTTCCTGTTACCTGGCAGCTTCATCCTTAGCATCTTTTTTCCCAATATACTCCGCATCCCTCCTCAGCACATGTCCAAACCAACATAATCTTGCCTCTCTGGCTTTGTCTCCAAACCTTCCAACCTGGACTGACCCTCTAATATCCTAATCCTGTCCATCCTCGTCACACCACTGCAAATCTTAACATCTTCAACTCTGCCACATCAAGCTCTGACTCCTGCCTTTTTGTCAATGCCACTGTCCCCAACCCATATAACATAGCTGGTCTCACTACCCTCTTGTAGACCTTCCCTTTCACTCTTACTGGTACTCGTCTGTCACAAATTACTCCTGACACTCTTCTCCACCCACTCCATCCTGCCTGTACTCTCTTCTTCACCTCTCTTTCACACTCACCATTACTCTGAACTGTTGATCCCAAGTACTTAAACTCATTCACCTTCACCACCTCTACTCCCTCCATCCTCACCATTCCTCTATCCTTCCTCTCATTCACGCACATATATTCTTAGTCCTGCTGACTTTCATTCCTCTTCTCTCTAGAGCATATCTCCACCTCTCCAGGGTCTCCTCCACCTGTTCCCTACTCTCACTACAGATTACAATGTCATCTGCAAACATCATAGTCCACGGGGACTCCTGTCTGATCTCGTCTGTCAACCTGTCCATCACCATTGCAAATAAGAAAGGCCTCAGAGCTGATCCTTGATGTAATCCCACCTCCACCTTAAACGCATCCGTCACTCCCACCGCAGACCTCACTGCTGTCACACTACCCTTGTACATATCTTGTACCACTCTTACATACTTCTCTGACACTCCCGACTTCCTCATACAATACCATAACTCCTCTCTAGGCACCCTGTCATATGCTTTCTCTAAATCCACAAAGACACAATGCAACTCCTTCTTACCTTCACTGTACTTCTCCATCAACACTCTCAGAGCAAACATCGTATCTGTAGTGCTCTTTCCTGGCATGAAACCATACTGCTGATCACTAATCATCACCTCCCTTCTTAACCTAGCTCCCAGTACTCTTTCCCATAACTTCATGCTGTGAATGATCAGTTTAATCCCTCTGTAGTTACTACAGCTCTACACATCACCCTTATTCTTAAAAATCAGTACCAAAACACTTTTTCTCCATTTCTCAGGCATCTTCTCACTTTCCAAGATTTCATTAAACAATCTAGTTAAAATCTCCACTGCCATTTCACCTAAACACCTCCATGCTTCGACAGGTATGTCATCTGGACCAACAGCCTTTCCGTTCTTCATCCTCTTCATAGCTATCCTTACTTCCTCCTTGCTAATCCACTGCACTTCATGATTCACTATCCACACATCATCCAACCTTCTCTCCCTCTCATTCTCTTCATTCATCAACCCCTCAAAGTACTCTTTCCATCTGCTCAACACACTCTCCTCGCTTGTGAGTATGTTTCCCTCATTATCCTTTATCACCCTTACCTGCTGCACATCTTTACTAGCTCGGTCCCTCTGTCTAGCAAATCGGTACAGGTCCTTTTCTCCCTCCTTAGTGTCCAACCTTGTATACAACTCTTCATACGCCTTATCCTTAGCCTTCACCACCTCTCTCTTTGCCATACACCTTATCTCCTTATGCTCTTGTCTACTTTCTTCATCTCTTTGACAATCCCACTTCTTCTTCGCCATCCTCTTTCTCTGTATACTCTCCTGTACTTCTTCATTCCACCACCAGGTCTCCTTGTCCTCCTTCCTCTTTCCAGATGTCACATCAAGCACCCTTCTAGCCATCTCTCTTACTAGCTCTGCTGTAGTTACCCAGCTATTCGGTAACTCTTCACTGCCACCCAGTGCCTGTCTTAACTCTTCCCTGAACATCACCTCACAATTACCCTTTTTCAATTTCCACCATTTGATCCTTGGTGCTGCCCTCACACTCATCCTCCTCTTCTTGATCACCAATGTCATCCTACAAACCACCATCCTATGCTGCCTAACTACACTTTCCCCTGCCACCACTTTACAGTCTCCAATCTCCTTCAGATTGGCCCTTCTACATAAGATATAATCCACCTGTGTGCATCTTCCTCCACTCTTGTATGTCACCCTATGCTCCTCCCTCTTGTTAAAATATGTATTCATCACAGCCATGTTCATCCTTTTCGCAAAATCCACTACCATCTGACCTTCTGCATTCCTTTGCTTAACACCATACCTACCAATCACTTCCTCGTCCCCTCTGTTCCCTTCACCAACATGCCCATTGAAATCTGTTCCAATCACCAGTCTCTCACCCTTGGGTACAGTCATCACCACTTCATCCAACTCACTCCAAAATTTTTCTTTCTCATTCATCACACACCAAACTTGTGGAGCATATGCACTAACAACATTCATCATTACACCATCAATTTCCAGCTTCATAAACATCACTCTATCCGACACTCTTTTCACCTCCAAAACACTCTTAGCAAACTATTCCTTCAGGATAATGCCCACGCCATTTCTCCTCCCATCCACACCATGATAAAACAATTTGAAATCGCCTCCGATACACCTAGCCTTGCTCCCCTTCAATCTGGTCTCTTGCACACACAATATACCAACCATCCTTTGGTTCATCATATCAGCTAGCTCCTTAAGTGTGTCTTATATAAAACTTTAAAACTACAAGAACCACTGACAATAAGTAAAACACATTTCATCATTCAATTGCTTAACTTCTTATAAATGGGCCATTATAAAATACACTTGTTAAAAGGGTAATGTCATCCCAAGAAATGTATGTCTCATACTACATCAGTAAAAACTAAATATATATATATATATATATATATATATATATATATATATATATATATATATATATATATACACAAATCAATGTAAAACATAAGTGTATATGTGGCACATGTTCACATATACACTTATAGTTTACATTGATTATTTATATGTATATGTATATATTTATTATATATACGTATAAATAATCAATGTAAAACATAAGTGTATATGTGAATATGTGCCACATATACACTTATATTTATTGGTGCTGCGGTGGTGGTGCTGCGGTAGCATTGTCACCTCACAGTAAGACGTCCTGTTCGATTCTCAGCTAAAGTGTCTTCTGTGTGGAGACATGCGTGAATGGGCATACCTTCGTTGAAGGTTGTGCATCAGGGCTGGCAACTCGGTACGTAAAAATATACTGCCAATCATTAGCAGACCGGAGTTCCACTGTGGCGACCCCTAACCGGGAAAAGCCGAAAGATACAACATATGTATATATTTATTGTCATTGGTTCTTGTAGTTTTAAATGTTTCAAACTCCATACTGGATTTTATTCAGCATATTTATGTTAGGTGTGCACAGAGTTTGTTAATCCTACTAGGAGGTGCGTTGTGCTGTTTTATATTGTGATTTAAAAAAACGGTTTGGTACCAAGCTCAAGAACGTTCCTGCCACCAAAGAGTCCACTCCTTTGAGGCTTTTGAGGATTGATGGTTGGCTTTTACCTTTCCTTTGCTGGGCAGATAAGCTCCCTTTGTGGGATAAAAATCTTCCATTTGAAAAAAAAATGTCTGTTTATTAATACTTTCCTGTTCATGAATGTTATTTTAAAGCTAGGAGTTTGTGTTTTAGGAATATATCACAAGACTGTATTGCTCTTTTTGAGAGCGTTCTTTTTGTCCTCTCGGTTTAAAAGATGTGTAAAGTAATTGAAAACCACTTTTCTGTGGAGAAGTTGTGTTTACTTTAGATTTGGGGCTGGTAGAGTGTTTAAAGTGCTTTTCATTGTATACTTATGTGAAAAAATTGATGCATAAAGACTTTTCAGTTTTACTGACTTTTACTGCTTGCTTTTTGTGGCAAAGAGGCACCATTTT
The DNA here is from genome assembly GCF_019279795.1 of Protopterus annectens. NCBI lineage: Eukaryota > Metazoa > Chordata > Ceratodontiformes > Protopteridae > Protopterus > Protopterus annectens. The sequence continues at coordinate 1,024,053,039 of NC_056744.1, forward strand.
GGCTTGACCGTGGAACAAACTGCTGGTCCCATAGTCAGTACTTCTTTCAGATACAAAAAAATAAAGCTAAGCAAACAGCCTTTGCCACCACAGCAAGCCAGAAATTTGCCTCAGCTGCAGGTGGTTGACTCTGCTGTGGTAATTTGTTGTACCTCAAACCATTCATCTTTTACCCTGGATCCCTGTGGTATAGCACCTACAGCCACGATTGACTGGGGGATAGTTATTGACCTCTTTGGTTGCTGGGGTTCCCTCAATGGGCAAGGGAGAGCTGCACTTGTTGGTCCTGGGAACAGGGAACAGAAGAGGCTTTCCTTTTTTGTCAGAATGTTGTGTCCATCCCCTGGGAAGCTGCTGCTGCTATTAATAACACTGTTGTTCCTATTTTTCCAGTCAAAAAGAAACAAAACTAAAAGTCTATATACTCCTCCTCAAATGTCCTTAGACCGAGTAGTTTACTGGGTCTGGTTCAGGGTTTAAGTCAGGCTATGGATCCTTCTTATAAAGTAGTTTGTGTCAAAAGAAAGAGGGATCTCTCTTTTTCTGAACAGATTCACAATTCTGAATCTGGACAGGAAGATGAAGGGGCAGATACAGAGTTTTCTTCTCAGATTTCTGATTCAAACTCACAGGAGAGCTCAGAAACTTCTTCCTGTGGGGAATTCTCTTTATCTGAGACTATTTCTAGAATGTGCCAGTGTTTTCATTGGAAAATACTGTGAGCTGTAACAGAAAGAAGTTCTAGAACATTCATCCAATCCTTCAGTTCTGTCCACTTTGGAGGATCTGTGTGATACTGCTTAAAATTTTCCTGATAGTCAGCCAACTGCCCCTAAAAGGCAGATATAATGTATAATGTTCCTCAGTCTTCTAAGTTTGTATACTTTGTTCCCAAACCTGACCCAGCAGCTATAGCTTTAAATTCCACTGTTGCTAAGCATTTAATTAATTCCAATCCTACTCTTTCTAATAAGGATGGGACGATGATTGATAAATATGGGAAAAAGTGTATGATTCTGCACATGTGATTTTCAGAATTTTGAATTGTCAGGCTCGTTTATTCTGACTAATTGTGAAATTATGAAGAATGCCTTGTCTGAAGTTTCTTCTTGTGATGAAAAATCTGCTTTAAATAATTTAGTTTCTTCAATTGTACAAATCACTACTCATTCTTTGCAATATGTAAAACTTAACTGATACTTCTTCCAGCACTATGGCCACTGGTGCTATTTTATTTTTTTATTTATTTTTTATTTATTTTACATTTGATTACCGGGAAAGTCTGACTGGACACAGGTCCTTTTCCAGCAGAGGCCCAGGAAGAAAAGCTCCACATAAAATAAGCATATCTAACAAAGATTCAAGTACAATATATATGACAAAACACAGTTGAAGACAGTAGAAATATACAAAATGTTATACACAGGCATAGTTAACATTGTATTAGATATCATTTGTTTTAGAAAGTACGGATAATGAGACTTAATCAATATGGAAGCATTTCTAGGAGCAAGCTGTTTAGTCAGTCATTTTGAGGATGTTTGCATGGCAGCATTCTCAGAACCTCTCAGATGATATTTAAAATGAGATTTTAAATTCTCCTTTGGATAGATATTTAGTTTTTGACCCTTCTGCTGCAGAGATTATCAAAAAGCATGATGAAAGAGGTAAGTTGATTAACTCTAAGATTTTTCAGCCCTCATTTTCCAAAATTTCATAAGGATTCTCTACCCCCTCATCCAACTTTGGCAAAAAGCCAAATAGAATATCATCAAAATGCAGGCAAACAGATTTTTAAGAAGTGGCAAGCAGGTCCCAAACAGAATTCAGGAACCTCCCAAAATCAAGGACAGTCCAACAAGTCAGAATGACTATGTAATGGACCTTGTGACCCCCTCCCACCCTGGCAGTCCCATTTCCCTTTTGGAAAGTCTGAATTTCCTCTTTTCTCATTCATGAAGATAATTCATCAAGGTTACAGACAGCAGAGAGAGGAAATTTCTTCTTTCCAGGATTTAATTCCTCTTCTGCCTGGCATGATATTTTTATTTCCACCTGTTCTTCATCATATGCTCTCCCAGGGAGTGATAGAGCTTCTTCCTCCTTCCTGGGTGAGGAAAGGTTTTTATTCAATTATGTTTTTATTGCCAAATAAAGAAAATAATTGGAGATCAGTTCTGGATCTTTGTATTTGTGATAGTGTCCAAATTCAAAATGGTGTCACTTCACAACCTCTTACCTCTTCTTCCTCATTCAACTTTCCTGGTAACACTAGATTTAAAAATGGTTAACATCACAGAACTATTCATCTAGATTTCAGGCATTTCTTAAGGTTCTGTATATCTGGATCACATTATCAGTTGTCTGCCTTAACCTTTAGACTGTCCACTCACCAAGAGTGTTCACAAAGTGTCTAGCTCCAGTTATAGCTCATTGCAGACTACAAGATACCCACATTTTTCATATTTAGATGACTTGCTTTTATCTGTATCTATATCTAAGGTTTTCCACTCAGAGTTCAGTCACTGTGAGGGAATATCTCAGGAGTTTGGGCCTCATGGTATCTATGATTCTCATGATATGGCAAGACTCAACATGAGACCAAATTGTCTCATTTCTCAACAGGTAGCACATTCACCTTTGGTGCAGAACGCTGCATGTTTTATTCCCACACCAGCTAGTTAGCTTTAACCCCATCCCATATCTGGGGGATTAAGATATAATATTGCCATATCCTGGATATTATTGGCTAGGCTTGTAAAGGCTTTTGCACCATTAGCCTACTAATGACCTATGAACCTATGAGAAAGATAAAGTGGTATCCGAAATCTCTTTGGTCTCAGTGCTAGCATCCTTTGTCTTTTCAAATCCTAGTGCTGAGGTTTCTCAGGAGAGAAGTAATTTGGTGGAGACAGCAAATCTCCTTATATCTGGGTGTCTTCTTCTCCCTCCCCTTTTTCTAAGAAGTCAGTTACCACAGACTTTACTTGGGGAGAAGTTTCAGTAATGGTAAAACTGCAGGCAGTGTGGGACATCAAGGACAGACTCAAGCACATAAATCTAAAAGAGATGCTTGCCCGGGTCAAGGCAGTCAGCTCTCTGAATCATCTTTCCTGGGACCTCTTAAAGTTGTTACAGACAATACTACTTCCATGTTGTACACCAACAAGCAAGAGTTATTCAAGGTAATAGCCCCTTTGCAGACTGGGATATAGCTTTACAACACAATCTGACTCTACAGACATGCTACATTCTGTCAGAGAAAGATTGTGTGGCAGACAAGCTGAGCAGGACCAGGGCAGACCCTTACGAATGGAGACTAGATTTGGGGGGGGGGGGTCTTCCAAGATTTGATCCATCTGTTGGGAGATCCTCAAATATACATATTTGCTTCCTCTCTGAAAAATCAGCTAGTACAATTCTGCACCAGAACTCCATGCACAAAGAAGAGAGATGCCTTTTTCATTCCTTGGACAGGGGTTTTCCTTTATGCTTTTCCACCCTTTCCAGTGATATCCAGGGTATTCCTGAGATTCTGAATGAATTCCCCATTATCATTATGGTGACTGCCTTCTGGCCCAGGCAACAGTGGTTCTTCCATCTTTGGAAATGGCCAGGAACAATTACTACAAGCTTCCTCCCAGAATGGATTTGTTTACACTAGAACAACTTCAGCTGACTGCCTGGATTCTAGGGTATTAATTCTCTTTAGGCACCTGTTTACTGAGAACATGCAGCAGGTATTAATGGAGACAAGAATACCTGCTCCTAGAAAATGATATATTAGCAAATGGAAGATGTTTTTTATTTGGTGCTAACAACATAACCAGCACTAATTCAGAGCAAGTGTTTCTCTGGTTTTACAATATTTGTGTGTTACTTTCTTTTTGTGTGTCTTACTTCTCTATTGAGATTCAGTTGTTGATCATTTCTGCATGTCTGCTCATGGATTTATCTCTTTCAAGTCATTCCTATGTCAAAATATTTTTGAAAGAGGTATTGCATAAGAGACTGATAAGAAAAACGGTGGCTCTTTTCTGGGATCTTAAATATGTGTTGGAGAAGCTAACATCTGCTCCATTTGAAACAGCTCATCTGTCTGACTTGAAGTTTTTAACATGGAAGACAGTTTTACTGATTGCTTTGATCTCTGCAAGAAGCTTGTCTGAGTTACAAGCACTTACGGTGAATCAATGTCTCATTTTTCACAGAGACAGAGTTTCTTTGAGAACTAATCCTTCTTTTGAGCCTAAAGTGATACCCAAGTTTTCTTTAAGCCCAGATATCCATCTAAACCTAAAAATGAGGGAGAAAGGATACTCCATACCTTGGATGTTCATAGCCAACTCAGGTATTGACTGAACCAAATCTTTTAGTTCTTTGCATCAGTGATTCATTTCTTGTGAAGGTAAGAGGAAGGGACAACCTTTGTGATAACAAGACTATTTCCAAGTGGCTCTTTTACACTGTTACCTTTTGTTATAATCATCACAACAAAACTATTTCAGGCAGGATCAAGGCCCACTCTACCAGGGCCTTGGCTTTGTCTATGTCTTTTTGGAAAAGGTTTGGTTCTTGAAATATGCTAGAAGCAGTAACATGGTCTTCTTTACAAACTTTTGTAAAACACTACAAGCTTGAATCTTTCTCTACGTCTAGATCAGCTTTGCGAAGACTTTTCTCTAGGGACTACTGGACCTTTCCCCTTTCAGCTCCTAAATGTAGTAAGCTAGGATAATCTACCACTATAGTTAGAACTACTGCAGCAATGATCAATATGATGAACATAGTACAACTATGTAAGCAAACTTACACAAACAGTAGATAGCTTGAATGATCACTGCTGTCGTAGCCATTCCCTCCCTCTGCCACCTTTTTGTTTTTATTAAACCTGGGTGTGCATATACATATGATAATATTTTTACTGCTAGCAATGCCCCCTTAGAGCTCATCCTCCATCTGTTAGTTGGCTTGAAAGTTCTGAAGGGCTTGGTGCTCAAATCTGTGTTTTTAGGCAGCTCAAGCTGCCTAATGGTTTGAGCACGTGGAAGGTGCCCTGAAGCTTTGGAAGCTGGCCAACTGTTATCTCCTTGGCAGAATATAACCCCACAGACCTAAAGCTGCTGCAGCAGTGACCATTCAAATATAAACTGTTATGATAAGTTTACTTATACAACTGGATTTTCCCACAGGTTCCATTTATTTCAATGTAATGTGCTCCTTTCCTATTCTAAAGCTCCAACTTGCAGTTCTTTTATCTATTTTATAATATTCAGCACTTTAAATACAGTTGGTTTAGATTTTGATTTCCATTTTTGAGTAATTTCTTTTTTGGCAGCCAATACAATTAAGCTTAATTAAGCTTTATTGTGTCTAGGTAATTGAGATCCTGTGTCCCAACTCAAATGTGTCACTTCCTTAGTTACAGCCATTTGCTTCCCCAATATTTCTGACGGAGTACTCTGTAGGGAGTTTTTAAAATCTGCCAAGTCATTATGCTCACATAAAACATGTTTCCAGTTACCTCTTTCTTCGACATCACACCTTGAACATTTGCTATCTACCCAAGTAAAGAAAAAATATTTGACATATGCAAGACACTTCCAAGCAAAAATCGTAGACCTTCTGGACTTTTTCTTGTTCTTTGTTCCCAGTACCTCGATTTCTTTATATTTCTTTCTAGTAAATTCCAAATCCCTGTTGCCTATTTTCTGTATTTCTATTTGCAGTCATCTCTACAACAGAAGGAAGAAACTGTTGCAAAAAAGAGTAAAATCCAATGATTGCAGTAACTCCCTGGTCAGCCTCAGAAAGAAACTGAGATCCCTCATAAAATCCTCCAAAGCTAGTTATGAAAATAAATCGCCATGGATTCTAAAGACAACCACAAAGCATTCTACAGCTATGTCAAGAATCTAAATGGCAACACTCAGCTCTGCTCTGAACTACAGCACGATGGGACCACATTTACTGAACCAACTGATATTGCCAACATCCTGGCAGACAGGTTCAATGCAAACTTTAGCCCCCTCACTCCCCAAAGGGCCCATCTCCATAACAGAAGATTGCAAAGCCCCTGTAATCACGGATGCACAGGTAAAGACCACACTCTCCAAAGCCAAGAACACAGCATCCACGGGACCAGACAACATCCTAGGCTGTGTTCTGCATGAACTACAGAACAAACTGGCACCCCACCTAAGTACTCTGTTCAACCATAGCCTCACTTCAGGCTTTGTGCCTATGGAATGGTGCACAGTGACGGTTATCCCACTCCACAAAGGGGATGCCACCACTGACCCTGGGAACTACTGCCCCATTAGCCTGATGAGCCTGGTCTGCAAGACCATGGAACGCATCATCCTGGAGCTTATAAACAAAGACATAGGTAACCTCCAAACTCTAGACCCCACTCAGTTTGGTTTTGTAAAAGGTAGGTCATGCCTCCTAAACCAGATTGACTTCTTCGTAGCACTCACCAGAGCCTTAGACAAGGGTAAGGTGGGGCACACAGCCTATCTTGACCTTGCCAAGGCTTTTGACACCATCTCCCACTCCGGTATTATAGATAAACTCACTGGACTAGGCATAAATCCGTATGTCACAATATGGGTGGCCAACTGTCTCACTGACAGAATCCACACAGTGAAAGTAGTGGACTCCAAATCCTACTTCAGACCAGTGACAAACGGAGTACCACAGGGTTCGGTCCTGAGTTCTCTCCTGTTCGGTATCTACTTCTCTGAAGTCCAGGCTAATACTGCTGGTCTCTGGCTAACGAAATTCGCAGATGACTGCAAACTAGGAGCCATAATAGATTCACCTAAGGATGTGGACATTCTGCAAAGAGGCCTCACTGAGACTGATGCTTAGTGTCAAAGTCATGGCTTAAAGCTCAATGCCAAGAAGTGCATTGTCATCCCCTGTGGGAAAAACATCGTACCCATGAACTACCACATAGGTGGTAGCCTACTAAACACCAAAAGTGTGATAAGAGACCTTGGGATACAGGTGGACAGTAGTCTCTCCTTTGATAATCACATCACCACAGCAGTCAGGAAATCCTTCTACATGGCACACCTCATCATAAAGGGATTCTCCTCCAGAAAAAGAGAGGTCATCGTTCCTCTCTACTCATCCCTCATCAGACCCATTATAGAATACAATGCCTCGTTTGACATGTACCTTGCAAGACATCTGCAACAACTAGAAAGGCCACAGAAATACCTCATAGGAGGATTACCGGCCTCAAACAGATGCCATACGTAGACCGTCTCAAAAGACTCCAGCTCTACTCTGTCGCATATCGCCTACTCAGAGGCGACCTCTGTCTAACATACAAAGCCATGTCTAACCCAGATATGATGGACATGTCACACTTAAAGAAATACCAGTCTCTCTGAGCCACATGCTCCAGGGACCTAAACTTTGTCACCACAATAAACAGAACATGTTGGAGGGATAGATTCCTGTCCCAGAGACTTCCCATGCTGTGGAACAGGCTACCCATTCACGTCAAGCAAAGCTCCTCATTACCCCTCTTTAAGAGGAATCTTGACAACTGGATGGGAAACAGGAAATTCACTTCCATGGCTCTGCTCGACAGGGGCACAGGAAAGTAATCTTCTTGGGTGGTGAAAGCAAGGGAACCTCATTTGGTTAGGCTTATCTAGGCCCTAGGACCGATAGCCTAGTACATACCTATGAACCTATGAAACTATGGTAAAATTTCCTTTCTGCATTCTCACGTTGTCTTAGTTATTGGAATATCTTCTGAAACCTTATGAATCTAATATTCTGTATGGTTGTTATTATTCTCCATAAGGATCTGTATCCAAAATTCTACTCTCCTTATTTCTTGAACTCCCTCCTCCACTTCAGCTTCATACCTTCCCACTTTGAATTATAAACATCTGCTTGTGTTACATATATGGGTATTAACTGTGAAAGTCTAAAATATCCCGTTAAATCAGGTAATCCTAAACCTCTTTGATCTGATGTAGTCAATTTTCATTCTGTCCTCAACCTGTGGGTTTGGATCTGATCCCTCAGATCTGACTCAACCATTGCAAAAGCTTGTGGTAACCAAAAAAACTCTCAAGCTTCTCCCTTACCCAATATGCACCAACCCCAAGTACCTCAGATCTCATTTGCTGCTATACGCGAAAGACATGGCGACCATTGCTCTTGAGCAGATACGTCTTTAAATTTCATAACATTATCTCCTCTATAGTTAAAAACTTTTGTTTTATTCTGTCCCTTACCTTCTGCTTGATTCTATTGCAGTCCCCCCCCCCCCCAGTTTTAAGATATTTGGTCCCTTTTCTTCCACTCATACATTTTTTTCATCTTGAATACTATTGTTAGAATGCTTTGCTTACCATAGCTCGTAATTTTAATTTCCTCTCTCTGGTTTTTTACAAAAAAAAAAAAAAATATATATATATATATATATATATATATATATATGTATATAGATATAAAATTAATCTGTTTCCTATTTGTTGAAATCTGGTATTTTTCCTGCTAGTGTTTAAAATGGTGGAAAAAGAGAAAGGCCCGGCTGGGTGTAAAAAATTTCTAAAGTGCAAGCATAAGATTTCAGTTTCTGATGCCCACACGTTATATGAGTACTGTTTAGGCCCACTGCACCTTCAAGAGGACTGCTCTATTTGTCATGCCTTTAACCCTAGAGCCCTGGTTGAATGCAAAAACAAGTTAATTTTAAAAGGGTTACTCCTTTTTTCTTTTCGTGAGTTATTATATGGAGCTCTATCCCCTGCAAAATCAAAAAAGACTAAATCTTCTTCCCTGCGCTCTTCTTTGTCTTCATCAAAGCCTTTGGAGAAGTCTAAGAAAAGGCAACTTATGGATCCGACCTCCCCTTTAGATCCTAGAAAGAAAATATCTAAGCTATGGGATCAGACTTCAACCATGTATCTGAAGCTAAAGAAAAGAGATTAATCTGATACAACCTTATCGGATCCTAAAATAAAGAAGAGCAAAGATACATCAGATCAGACTTTCTCGGGTCCGACACAGCAATCATCTGATTCAACATCCAGTACCATTTAACTCCCAAGGACCAGATACCCTCCTTCAGTGGACCCGGTTCTCTCCAGGGTTCCTTCCCCCTTTTTGGAGAGACCTAGGTCCCCTTCGATAGTATCCACACGCTCTTTCAAGAGTCTAATGGAAGAAGTTGTGGAGAGATTGGTGAAAAGAATTCACTTGGTGCACAGCCTGACACATCTCCTTGGCTTCTACTCCTTTGGGTCAGGAGTTCTGATCTTCACTACACCCCTTCTACCAGTTCTTCCTCTGATTCCTTCCACAGTCTCAGAGTCCTTAGATCTGAGCTATCTGCCTCCATCTGCCTCAGATCAGAGAATACCCTTATCCTTGGATCTGAGATTGGCTCTGAGCACTTTGGTTCAGTCAGATCCAGAAAGCTCTCGGAGCCAAGTCTACTCTGTCAGATATGAGGTGTTGGAGTCGACTCTGAAGTTGTTGCAGCCTTCTCTGCCCCTCGGAGCCTTAGCATGGGTTAATTCAGCTTTAGTTTCTGCCTCGGGGGAATTGTCTGCAAAGTATGGATGGACAATGATCCAGATGCTAGACTTTTCAGATCCAGGGTCCTCTTCCTCTCTAGGGACGTCTGCCTTTGAGGCCATGGAGAGAGCATTGTCTGCCTTAGCAACACAGACAGTTCCTACCCTCAGATCTTCAGTTAGCAGCTTTGATGTCTCTGTGCTTGGAGTTTCACCCGTCTTTTCCACAGGGGCAGCTGGTACCGAAACCTCAGGCTTCCCAGCAGGGTGTTCTGACCTCTTCTTATACCTCCCCAGAGCATCCCACTGAGTTGGTTCCTAAGAAGAAAATATGCAAGAGGAAGCACTTAGCCTCCCCACAGGAGTCCATCACAGGAGACACAAACTTTGATGAAGATGAAGGGTCCCCATGGTCACCTCCCGACAAAATCTCATTTGGAGACACTCTTGAAATCCTGACACAGAGAGGTCGCTGGAAGCCCAGCAGCCCTTTGTTCAAGAAGTCTGTGTTCCTAAAGGCTTTTGGTACAGGCCCATCTGCCAGCAAGCTTATTGAGTTGAACTCTCAGTGGGCATGGAAGGACCCCAACACCATTGAACCAATACCTTAGAGACCTGACAAAATTATGACAGCACTGGAGGACAAACAGTTTTGGACAAATGGTGTGCCTGTTGATGCCATGGTTGTGGCAGTGGCCACTAAGAAGGAACTTGCTGAGGAGAGTTCCACTGTCCATCCACCCAACAAGGAGTCTCGGGTGATGGGCAGGTTTGGGAAGTGTGTCTATGCTTCAGCAACCTTTGCCTTAAGGTCACTGAACTATTTGACAACTTTCACAGGTTACAGAGAAACCTGATTAATAAACTGTCAGACACCCTTTCAGGATCCATTTCTGAAAAAGTGGAAGCATCTGTGACTTCTCAGGTGGCTACCCTGCAATCAATTTACAACTCTTCCATCAGGCTAATTTCATATGTAGCCAAAGGAACCTCAAGGGTAGCGGGTTCAGGCATTTCCATAAGGAGGCATGCTTGGATGCGCTTATGTGATTTTTGAGAAGCCCTGCAAGTCTTCATTCATCAATACTCCATTTGACAACATGTCTTTGTTTGGCCCCAAGGCAAAAGACACATTATCCAGTTGTGAGAAAGATGGAAAGACCCTATCTGCTGTTGGAGTACATTTTTTCACCCCTCAAAGATCTTTTTCCTGGAATCAATGAGGTAGTGGAAAAATGTAGTTCAAGAAGTCCCAGGGACCTTTCCAAGATACAGTTGAAGGAGATTCCTCCAGGGGTAGAGGAGAGAACTTGAATGGTAGACACTGCCCCTGTGGTAGAGGTGGCCCGCAAAGCCAATGGTCCAGAGATTCATTCTTTGAAAGATCATTCCAGCACTCCTGAAAGAAGGCCCAATTGCCTTTCTCTGGAGGCAGTTGGGGTCATTTAACCGGAGTGCCTGACTAGAAATAACAAAAGATATTTGGGTGCAGAGGATCATTTCCAGAGGTTATATAATACCCTTTTCTCTTCCTTCTCCTCCTTCCAGAAAAATCCCCAATGTCCCACCCAGTCAGAGGGAACCAGCAGCAATTCAAGTACAAAAGCTACTAGAAAAAAAGAGTCATCCAAGAGGTTTCCCCACACCAGATAGAATCTGGAACTTACTCAATATTATTTTTAGTGCCAGAGAAAACAGGCGATTGGAGACCAATTTTGGATCTCAGGACCCTGAGCAAGACAGTTCAACACACCAAGTACCAGATGGTCACAGTTCAGTCCAGTCTTCCCTTTTTGGGAAAGGATGACTGGATGTACTAGATAAACCTTCAGGATGTGTACTATTGCATGAAGATGATCAGGCGATCCAGAAGGTTCTTACACTTCCAGCTGGGAGCCAGTCATTACCAGTTCAGAGTTCTGCCCTTTGGTTTCACCACTGCCCCCAGGGTGTTTACCAAGTGCATGGCAATGGTAGCAGCTCCCTTGAGACTGCAGGAATTCTAGGTGTTTCTATATATAGCTGACTGACTCATTTCCTCCCCATCCAGGCATCAACTGTTAAAGGCAAGAGCCCTGGTTCTCCAGACATGCTTTCTTCTGGGGATTACTATAAACCATGAAAAATCTCATCTAGAGCCAACTCAAAGTTTAGAATTCATAGCAGCATTACTAGTCAATACAAAATTAACCGTAGCTTCACTTCCCCTGCCAGAGTTCAAACAATAAGATCACAGGTCAAAAAGATAATCTGCAGTACCAAGATTTCAACTCACTTGGCCCTTCAGGCTCTAGGATCTATGGCAGCAGCAATAACACTAGTACCACTGACCAGATTTTACATGAGATTCTTCAATGAATGCTAGCCATGCAGTGGTCGATACTTTGTCAACCCATCTCTACTCTGACACGAATCACCTGCATCTGCAGGAGAGATCTCATGTGATAGATTCAATTAGATCAAGTTCTACAAGGCCATACATTAATTTCACCCTCAGCCCAAGGTGATAGTGACCACAGACGCTTCCTGGTTGTGGGGGCATTTTCTGGGGAAACAATCCAAGGCACTTGGTCCCCTGAAGAGGCCAACTTGCATATTAATGTCCTAGAAAGGAGAGCAGTGCTTTTAGCATTGCAGGCCCTTCAAGATGTTCTCCCCTCGGGGGCAACTTCAATTCAACTAGACAACATGTCAGTAGTTTGGTACATCAACAAACAAGGAGGAACCAGATCTTGTCCCTTGTGTCGAGAAACACTCTTGGTGTGGTAGTGGGCAATTCTTACAGCAACGCATATTCCAGGAAAGTCCAATGTGATAGCAGACAAACTGAGCAGGTGCATTCTTCTACATTGAGAGTGGTCTGTCAGTAAGAACATGATGGAAATGATTTTCCTCCAGTGGGACCAGCCTTACTGCAATCTTTTTGCATCTCCCCTAAATAGGAAAAAGAGAAAAGCCCGGCAAGTAGGATCCAAGTGCAAGGCAAAACAAACTATCAGTAACTGAAAAAATGCCAGCACAAAACTCAGTATATATCAGCAACAAAACTACAGCAACACTAAGGTAAAACTTAAATGTTTTAATACATATCGAACAATTCAATAATCCAGACCGGTTTCAGCCTAACATGGTTTTCCTCAGTGGAACAAGAAAAGTACAAACAGGAAATGATGCACAAGTGCAGGTTTAAATAAGGTCCATAGACCATTCAGGTGCTTCCAAAGGATTTTAGGCATGCCCATAATACTGCCTGAAAGAAAAACTGGAAGGAAAAATACAAACTAGAAAATAAAAAATAACAAGTAAAAAATAGATGATCCAAATAGCAAATATGGTAATAAAACATAAGTATGATAATACATTCAATATTGGATATATTAATTGGTTATAAATGATCATTTAAACCAGGAGAAAATAGTGCCCCTAGCTTGATAATCAAGTATTTCTCTTTTTGGCTGAGAATGGAATGCCATCCCTGTTTGTTGGATCTGTCACCCAAAATTCTATCTACAATACAAAATTGAAATCTAGCAGTATGATGTTGTGTGTAGTGCCTGAACAGAGCGTTGGTTTCTCTTTTGGTTCGAATGTCACAATGATGTTCCATCATGCATAATCTCAACGCCTGTGATGTCTGACCCACATAAAATGAACCACATGTGCAAGTCGCAAGATATACCACCCAATCACTATTACAGTTGCCAAAAAACTTCATGTTAAAAATCCTATCAGTGTTTTTACTGGAAAATTGTTTAGATGTGAATATAAATGGACATGATGAACAATGGCCGCATTGATAAGTGCCCCAAAGTTTGTCACCAGTCATTGTAAGTTGTTGATGTATAATGCCACCTGAACCCATCCTCTTATAATGTGAAAAAAATGAACTTACTGTTCTCCCTCTACGGTAACCATATTGACAAGTGTTACCGACTAAGGAGGCAATATCCTCATTGGCAGTGAGGATGTTCCAATGTTTCATCATGGTATTTCTAATCAAATTGATGTTACGCCCATAGGTAGTAATAAACCGTAATCCTCCATCCTGTGCATCCCTATTTCTGTCATAGTATTTGAGAAGGGAAGTTCTGGTGGAATTGGTTGCAAAGTGATGTGCCAACTGAATGTCAGGCTCCTTGTATCCCCTAGTTCTAAATCTGTTGGTTAGATCTTGTTGTGATTCTTCAAAGTCATTTTCTGTGGAACAAATCCTGCGTATCCTGAGGAACTGGGATTTGGGTATATTCCGGATGATGTGGCTAGGGTGCATACTAGTTGCATGTAATAAAGTATTGTATTGCGGGTATTTACAAAATGTTTTGCTTCGTAAAGTACCATCTGGATTCCTGATGACTGTTACTTCCAAAAAGTTGATTTGATTTTGGTAATAAGTTGAAGAAAATTCAATACCCCATTTGTTATGGTTGAGGTATGACACAAATTCAGCCAAATATTCTTCATCGAAATGCCAAACTAACCAACAATCATCAAGATAACGTCGCCAAATATCCAGCTCCTCAAGATAGATGTTATGTGTTTGATCATAAATGAGTTGCTCCTCAATGTAGCCCATGAATAAGTCCGCATATATAGGAGCAAAAGAGGCTCCCATAGCGGTGCCCTTCAACTGCCAATAGCATCCACCTTAAAAATAGAAAACATTTTTATTCAAAACATGTTCCGCCATACAAATCAAAAGCGTATTGAAACCAACTGAATATAATTTGGCTCTATCTAACCAAAACTTGAGGGCCTCAAGTCCAGCCCAATGTGGTATATTGGTGTATAAAGCCTTGGCATCTAATGTACAAAGTAACCACTCAGGTTCTAATTGGTTATCATCTATAATGGATAAGAATTGGGTGGTGTCTTATATCCTTGCTCGAATCAAATTTAGTAGTGGTTTCAAGTATGAAGTCAAAAACATTGAGGAGCAGCTCATTTATGATCAAACACATAACATCTATCTTGAGGAGCTGGATATTTGGCAACGTTATCTTGATGATTGCTGGTTAGTTTGCGTTCTGATGAAGAATATTTGGCTGAATTTGTGTCATACCTCAACCATAACAAATGGGGTATTGAATTTACTTCAACTTATCACCAAAATCAAATCAACTTTTTGGATGTAACAGTCATCAGGAACCCAGATGGTACTTTATGAAGCAAAACCATTTCGTAAATACCCGCAATACAATACTTTATTACATGCAACTAGTATGCACCCTAGCCACATCATCCAGAATATACCCAAATCCTAGTTCCTCAGGATACACAGGATTTGTTCTGCAGAAAATGACTTTGAAGAAACACAACAAGATCTAACCAACAGACTTAGTCGGTAACACTTGCCAATATGGTTACCATAGAGAGAGAACACTAAGTTCAATTTTTTCACATTATAAGAGGATCGGTTCAGGTGGCATTATACATCAACAACTTACGATGACTGGTAACAAACTTTGGGGCACTTATCAATGCGGCCATTGTTCATCATGTCCATTTATATTCACATCTAAACAATTTTCCAGTAAAAACACTGACAGGATTTTTAACATGAAATTTTTTGGCAACTGTAATAGTGATTGGGTGGTATATCTTGCGACTTGCACATGTGGTTCATTTTATGTGGGTCAGACATCACAGGCGTTGAGATTACACATGTCGGAACATTGTAGTGACATTCAAACCGAAAGAGAAACGAATGCTCTGCTCAGGCACTACACACAACATCATACTGCTAGATTTCAATTTTGTATTGTAGATAGAATTTTGGGTGACAGATTCAACAAACAGGGATGGCATTCCATTCTCAACCAAAAAGAGAAATACTGGATTATCAAGCTAGGGGCACTATTTTCTCCTGGTTTAAATGATCATTTATAACCAATTAATATATCCAGTATTGAATGTATTATCATACTTATGTTTTATTACCATATTTGCTATTTGGATCATCTATTTTTTACTTGTTATTTTTTATTTTCTAGTTTGTATTTTTCCTTCCAGTTTTTCTTTCAGGCAGTATTATGGGCATGCCTAAAATCCTTTGGAAGCACCTCATTGGTCTATGGACCTTATTTAAACCTGCACTTGTGCATCATTTCCTGTTTGTACTTTTCTTGTTCCACTGAGGAAAGCCATGTTAGGCTGAAACCAGTCTGGATTATTGAATTGTTCGATATGTATTAAAACACTTAAGATCTCCCCTAAATAACAAATGCAGCAGCACAGGAGGAATCACTGAGGGATGCTCTACTTCACAATTGCCCCCCCCCCCAGTTTAATTTACGCTTATCCACCAATTCTCTAATTCTGAAATTCCTTCAGAAATCTGCCATGTTGAAGAGCAAAGTCATCCTCATTGCACCAGATTTTGTTCCCCTTCCTTTGGTCTCACTTACTTCTTGAACCTTGGATTCTGGATCCAACTCCAAATCACCTGTCTGACCCAACAGGAATGATCCATCCAGGTATACCAAACCTCAGGCTGACTGCCTGGCTTCCCCAATTCCATTAATATCCAAACAACCTATGCTCTCTTCCCCAGTCTGATGCATACTTTTATCTTTCCATAAACCTTCTACGCGTAAACTTACTCCAGTAAATGGAGAAGGTTTGTTTACCGGGTACTTCAAAATAATGTTGATCCATTTTCATCTCCCATGCATACAATCCTTGAATATTTAGCTCTCCTTTTTAAAGAAGGAGCTAGTTCCTCAACAGTTAAGGTCCAGTTAGCAACAATATTAAATTTTCACATTGGATATAAAGGTTATTCTGATGTCTCTCATAAGCTCTGCAAAGCCTTTTTGCAAGGCATTCTTCTTTTAAGGTCGCCTTTCAAAGACCATACTCTGACGTGGGGCCTGAATCTCGTATTACAGGCTCTTACCCAACCCCCCCTTTGAACCAGTAGCTAAGTGTGACCTTAAGTATCTTTTCTGGAAGACAATATTTGTAGTAGCAATTACGTCTGCCAGAAGAATTTCAGAGATCCAAGCCTTGTCTTCAAAATCACCATATTTGATCTTTCACAAGGACAGAGTCACATAGCAAACCAATGCTTCCTTTCTCCCTAAGGTGGTGTCAGAGTCTAATATCTATCAGTCTATTCATGTATTTTTCAAAATTTGCTAACAAGAGTGAATACATGTTACATTTATTGGATGTTCACAGACAATTGTGTTTTTACCTACATAGAACAAAAAAAAAATCAGGACTAATTATTTGTATCATTTTCAGAAATAAAATTGGGGAAACCATTTACCAAAGTAACTTTAGCCAGATGACTTACTGATTGCATTTCCTTCATTTATAATAGGTTGGGCATTACCTTATTGAAACTGTTATGGGCTCATTCAACTAGAGCCATGGCAGCTTCTTCAGTGTTCCAGTCTAGAGTGTCCATGGATGACATATGTGCGGCAGCAACGTAACCTACTCCCCATACCTTTGTTTCTCATTACAAATTGGATCGGGTCTTCAGAGGCAGGGCATCATTTGGTTCAACGGTGCTCAGGAATATCCTTCCTTGAGTCCACCCTGGATTTTAGGTAGCTGGGCACTCTGTCCCATAGGCTGAGGACAGAATGAAAATTGCCAACATCAGATAAAGAAGTTATGTACTTACCATAGTGCTCCATCTGTGTTATCCATTTTCATTCTTCCTCAACTCCCCTCCCACCAGCCCCCTACCTTTGAAACAGTTGGACGAGTGAGTGGTTAAGGGATTCCACTTCCCTGATATTGAGCTCCGGATATAGTCTCTTCTCTATGTGACTGCAAATATTTCTTTCTGCTATTATCAGCAAACAAGATCTGAGGTACTTGGGGTTGGTCCATTATGAGTAAGGGAAAAGCTCATGAGTGTTTTGGTTTCCATGAGCTTTTGCAATGGCCAAGTCAGATCTGAGGAATCAGATCCGAATGCATAGATTGAGGAAGAATGAAAATGGACAACACAGATGGAATGTTATGGTTAGTACATAACTTCATTTTCTGTTGGAAGGATCTATTTATCCCACTTGACTCTTGCCCTTTTCTCTTCCCAAATAAAATCTTTCAACTCTTTATTAATTACTATTCACAACTTTTCCTCTGGTTGATAAAAATATGCCTGACCTGTGTATAAAACTAAAGGGACTAAAAACATTTTTACTGCTTGTATTTTCCTGTCCCTGTCCATAGGTAAGAGCTTTCGGTTTCTATGTTTTTGAATTATCTTTTTTTACTCTCTTCCCACAGATCCTTAGCTGCCATAACAGAATCATTTTAACCCATACTCCTAAATACTTAATTTTATTGTGGATATTGGTGTACCAATTCATGTGTGGGAACATAGTTTACAGCTATAACCTTTGATGTGAGAGTGTTCAATATCGCCGTTTGTTCTTACACACGGGTTCGGAGCCGATCCTCGGCTCCGAGTCAGCCGCATTGCAAAGCTCTGCATCTCAGAGAAGCTCGAGACCAGACTATATCCCACAATCCTCCCTGCCATTACTCAGATCTAGTTTGCCGCTGCAACAGATCGGATCGAGGAGAGCTCGGACCAGAGAAAAAATTTATAATTTTGCTTCTTTCAGATAAGCTACTTCCCTTTTTTGTACAAACAAGTTTCTAATAGTTAGTTTAGTATAGAAGTGTGTGTGTGTGTGATTATTATTATAATATTCCTCTTTTTTTCTTAAGGCACCTTTTTGTGGCCTACCCTTTTCTCTCGGTGTGGTTTTTGTTGAGTGTTTTTTATACTTATATAGATATTTACTCCACACATATATATATATATATATATATATATATATATATATATATATATATATAAATTGGTTATTAATAGTTTTTTTCTTGTTATTAACCTAGTGAAGTGTTTTTACTTCTTCAGTCATGTCGGAAAAAGCAAAATCCGGCTTCAAAAGATGTCAGTGTGGGCAGAAAATGTCCATCACTGACAACCACGCATTCTGCATTTACTGTCTTGGCCCTCTCCACCTTCAAGAGGATTGCTCTATATGTCATTCCTTTAGCGGGAGGGTCATGACAGATAGACGCAGGAAGCTTATAGATAGAGGGTTGCTTAAACCTGACTTTCAAGAGGCCTTAGACAAATCGGATCAGGCTTCTAAGTCCTCGAAGGGGTCGAAGATGTCGGAGCCCATGTCATCGGCTCCGAGTTCATCTTCGAAGGTTCGTTCGCCGGTTCCACAGACCTCGGGGCCGAGCGTCAAATGTTTATCTTTCACTGAGCCCCAGATCTTGGAACCGGTGTCAGAGCTGCTGCCACCGTCCATTCTTCGGTCGGTGCCATCTTTGGCTCCTTCGACCTGTTCTTCCAGACCATTATTTGAGACAGATGTGGATCGTGTCGTGCAGAAACTCATGGAAAACACGGCCCTTTCCAAGTTGATTGCAGTTTCCTCCCAGTTGGTGTCGAAACTAGAAGGCCTCCCCATATCTCCAACGGGTCCTCCTTCGAGACCCATCCAGATCTCGGAGCTGGGAGAGGATGACCTGATGATAGTGGAACCCTCGGTGTCGAAACCGTCCATTGCATGATCGACACCATTGACTTCGACTCCTTCGGAACCGGTAGGTGAGTCGCAGAGCCGACGGTCTCTCCTCTGTTCCGGGACCAAGAGTCGTACCGACCTTTCAGTGCCGACTCTCCCTCTCGGGGCCTCGGCGCAGACTGGCTCGGCTCCGTCCTCGGGGTCGGAGCCCATGGCCCCTGTGTCTGGGATGCTCCCGTGTTCTTCGGAACCGGGGGAGTCCTCGGCCCGGGGTTCAGGGGCTTTTGACCTTATGAGGAAGGTATTGTCTACACAGACAACCACTTCATTAGATGCGTCTTCTCCTTCCCCTGAAGGGCCGCTTTCCATTTCTGCTCCCACAACCCATCCAAAGTGTAGAGCCCCATTGCCTCAGCCAACCCCAGAGGGTTCCCCCTGTTCCTTGGAGGCCTCACCAGAAGCCCCCTCTGATGAGGTCCCGAGGAAATGGTTGTGCAAGAGGAGGCACATAGATTCCCCACAGGAATCTCTAACGTCTGACACCGACTTGGATGAGACAGAGGGGTCCCCAAAATCCCCCTCTGAGGATGTGTCATTTGTGGACATCCTGGAGATCTTGAAACAGAGGGGTGATTGGCAGTCCCTAGCCCCCACTGAGGGTGAGTCGGTGCTGCTGAAGGCTTTTTGGGCTCAACCTTCTACCTCCTGGGTGACTCCGCCCTTCAATGAGTTAATGGAATTGATTGCTCGAAGGGCGTGGGAGACACCTGACACAGTGGAACCAGTCCCTAGGAAACCAAACAAATTTATCACCGCCCCCCAGGACAAGACTTACCTCACCAAGGGAGTTCCGGTCAACGCTATGGTGGTGGCGGCAGCCAGGAAAAAGGAGATGTCTGAGTCTTCCTCATCTGTTCATCCTCCTAATAAGGATTCTAGGACTATGGACAGATACGGGAAGCGCGTTTTTAGTTCAGCGACTTTTTCCATGCGTTCGCTAAACTATTTGACTCATTTCACACGTCTGCAGAGGGATCTCATCAAGGAGCTGACAGATACCCTCCAGGGTAACACAGATGCTGCTGTTTCAGATAAGGTAACAGCACAACTTAACACCCTTACCTCCACAGTAAACTCATCCATGAGGCTCATCTCGTATGCGGCCGAAGGATCTAGTAGAGCTGCAGCTTCAGCTATTGCTCTTAGAAGACAATCCTGGATGCGGCTGTGCTCCTTTGCGGAAGCCTTCAAGTCTTCCTTTGCCAACGCCCCCTTTGATGGTGCCACACTCTTCAGGCCCAAAGTTAAGGAGACTCTCACTCGATGTGAGCAAGAGGGAAAGACCCTGTCTGCTGTCGGGGTCCATTTTTCCGCTCCAACTAGACCGTACCCCAAAGGGTAATGAGGCGGGAAAATGTGGTTCCATAACAATCAGGGATCTTTCCAAGCCACACAGAGTGATACCCCCTCCAGAGGCAGAGGGGGGGGGGTAGAAATGGAAGACGCCACCCCGGCAGCAGAGGGGGTCTGCATAACCAAGGCGACAGGGATATCGTCCCTGGGAAGCCTTTCCAGCACTCCTGAATGGAGGCCTGGCTGTCCTGCCCTGGAGGCAGTCGGGGGTCGCTTGGCTTTATACCGACAGGCCTGGCTAAATATTACTTTGGATTCCTGGGTAAAAAGCATTATAACCAGGGAAGAACGGGTAGGACTAGATTCTGATCGAATGGTCTTAACCCCTTCTGGGGTATATGGTCCTGTGTATCATGGGGTATATGCTACTACCCTTAGTTATTTGCTATGGTGAGAGAGCGTCTCTGAATGCCTGAGAGAGTGTGTAGTTCTTGCACCTGAGGTATTGGATTTTCGGTCTGGTTTGTTTGCAAACTAGATCTGAGTAATGGCAGGGAGGATTGTGGAATATAGTCTAGTCTCGAGCTTCTCTGAGATGCAGAGCTTTGCGATGCAGCCGACTTGGAGCCGAGGATCGGCTCTGAACCAGTGTGTAAGAACAAAGGCGAGATGAACACTCCACATGGAACGTTATGGTAAGGACATAACTTCTTTATTTATCTTCATAGTTTCATAGATTAATACTAGGCTAACTGCCCTTGCGAGCCATTTTAAGCCTAGCTAATTATCCTTTGTGAGATTCAAACCCTGTACCTTGTGTTTGCAAGGCAAACACCTTAACCATTAGGCCACCCTTTATATCCCCCCAAAAAAACGGAACTGTCTCAGAATGTTCCACAACAATCAGGTATCCTTTTTTTTATTTTGTCAGGTACAAAATAATATAATTTGCAAATAAAGCTAACCTTTCTTAATCACCATACCGATTATATCCTTGAATTTCTGAGTCCCTTATTTTCTTTGCCAATGGTTGTAAATATAATGTAAATAAAGGGGAAAGAGGACAGCTCTGCCTTGTTCCTCTGTTCAAACAGAACGTATCAGAGAGGAACCCCCCACTTTAATTTTCACCTCCAATCCCTCATATATCCTTCTAATGAACCTTATTATTGTATCAGGAAATGCAAATGCTTTCTTTGCGCTACTCACAAAATCCCAGCTTACTCTGCCAAATGCTTTCTCTTCATCAGGACCCAGTAACAACAATGATATTTTCTTACATTCTTCATCCCTCTGAATCTGACTTCCACACTAAATATGAAACACACCAGTTCCAGGACTCTGACTCCCCTTACCCATAATTCCCTGAACTTGTTACTTCGTAACCATACCTCTTTTTCTTTTATTTCTACCCTATTTTTAAACCCCACTCTCAATTTTTCCAACTCAGAGGCTATAACTTCTGGAGTACTTTCTACCTTCCCTAATAACTTTTTAACAGGTAGGTGGAGAAGCACCAGTGCCTCATGTTTACTTCATTACACTCCATTTTTAAATTAGTAATTATTGGCACATGATCTGAAATAATTATTGGATACATGTCAAAGTTCTCAATTAAATGTTTATTTTCCTGTGAAATATAATTTCTGTGCATTCTAGCCCAGTTATTGTACTTGGGGAATAATATGTAAATTCTGTCTGCATTCCTACTACTGAATTCCCATACTAAATATTTTCATAAATTTCTTCAGCAATCTACCCTCTTTTGTTATATTTTCCTTTCTGTGCCCCCAGACCCATCTCCTTTGTTGCAAATCAAATTTCAGTCCCCATCTATAAGTACAATGTGTTGCTGAAAGCTGATTATTTATCCCAAATTGTTTTAAGCTCCACAGTGGCAGTTTTAACTGGAATATAAATTCATGCCAAAGTAACCTTCATCCTTTGCCAGTAGTCATATACCATCACAAATCTGCCACTATTATATCTTTTGTCTTCTGCCACTATTTGAACTACTCTAGGAATTAATGTAAGTACTACTCTTCCTTTGTCCTTGATATTCTGCTGAATAGCCATACTGAAACCTTTTTTTTAATAAATTCACATTTTTTTCTTTCCAGATGTGTCTCCTGTATCATTGCTAGTTGCACTCTGCATTTCTTAATATAATTAAATATTCTTTCCTTTTTGTCTATATCTGTGAGATAATACACATTCTGAGATAATATGGAGAGTGTTGCATTATGAGATATAATTATTCCCATCTATTATGTATGACAGTTTTTTAAATGCCTATTTCTAGCTTTTGTGATAATTGCATCCACTAATGTTTATCAAGTTAATCCTATATACATTTTTTGGTTATCAACATTGGAATCGGTGTCACAATTAATAAGACTTTTTGTTTTATTGAAAACCATCAAAAAAAAAACAAAAAACAAGCACACCTGCAGAACATCAACATAACCTGTTAACACAAACACACAAAACTAAACTACGTATATCTTCAAATAATGAAGTTGAACCCTCCTAATAGGAACAATTGTCCCAAAATGACAGCTGGTGACGCAGGCCTTAATTAATCTAAAGTTGAGGTTATCCATGCTAAGACTCACTCTATTGCCTGTGGTTCTACTTACACTAGATGTTGTTCCGCTTCATACAAATCAAAAGCGTGTTAAACCAACTAGATATAATTTGGCTCTGTATCTTAAAACTTGGGAGCTCAAGTCAATGTCTATGGTATATTGGTGTATAAAGCCTTGGCATCTAATGTACAAAGTAACCACTCAGGTTCTAATTGATTTATCATCTATAATGGATAAGAATTGGGTGGTGTCTTATATCACTGCTCGAATCAAATTTAGTAGTGGTTTCAAATTGAGTCAAAAACATTGAGGAGCAAAGCTCATTTATGATAAAACACATAGCATCTATCTTGAGGAGCTGGATGTTTGTAGCGTTATCTTGATGATTGCTGGTTAGTTTGCGTTCAGTAGAGAATATTTGGCTGAATTTGTGATACCTCAACCATAACAAGTAGAATTATTGAATTTACTTCAACATCACAAATCAAATCAACTTTTTGGATGTAACATTCATCAGGAACTTAGATGGTACTTTTGTAAACCAAAACCATTTAAGTAAATACCGCCACAATACTTTACTATTACATGCAACTAGTATGCACCCTAGCCCATCATGTCCAGAATATACCCAAATCTGGTTCCTCCGGATACATAAGTTGTTCTGCAGAAATGACTTTGAAGAAACACAACAAGATCCTTAGCAAGACTTGATGGGTAACACTTGCCAATATGGTTGCCATGAAGAGAACACTAAGTTCAATTTTTCACGTGCCAGAGGATCGGTTCGTTGGCATTATACATCAACAACTTCATTGACTGGTAACAGGCTTTGGGGCACTTGTAATCGGCCATTGTTCATCATGTCATTTATATTCACATCTAAACAATTTTCCAGTAAAACACTGACAGGATTTTTAACATATGAAATTTTTTAGCATATAGTAGTTGGGTGGTATATCTTGCGACTTGCATGTGGTTCATTTATGTGGGTCCAGACATCACAGGCGTTGAGATTACACGTAACCGGAATTTTATTGTAGTGACATTCAAGCTTGAAGAGAAAGCGAATGCTCTGCTCGGGCTTTACACACAACATCATACTGCTAATTCAATTTTTGTATTGTGCCAGATAGAATTTTGGGTGACAGATTCAACAAACAGGGATGGCATTCCATTCTCAGCCAAAAAGAAAATACTGGATTATCAAGCTAAGGCACTATTTTCTCCTGGTTTTAAATGATCATTTTATAACCAATTAATATATCAATATTGAATGTATTATCATACTTATGTTTTATTACCATATTTATATTTGGATCATTTTTTGTATTGTTTTATTTTCTAGTTTGTATTTTCCTTCCAGTTTTCTTTCAGGCGAATATTAAACTTCTCATGTCTATGGACATGTGCGCTCTTACATCTCCCTGTTATCTTTCTTGTTCCACTGAGGAAAGCCATGTTGAAGCTGGAAACCAGTGGATTGAATTGTTCGATATGTGTTAAAACACTTAAGATCTCTAAATAACAAATGCAGCAGCACCAGGAGGGAATCACTGAGGATGCTCTACTTCTAGTGCCCCAGTTTAATTTACGCTTATCACCAATTCTCTAGTCTGCATTCACTTCCAGAAATCTGCCATTTTGAAACAAAGTGTCCTCATTACTTGAATTTTGTTCCCCTTCCTTTCCTTTGGTCTCACTTACCTTCCCAGACACTTTGGTTCTGGATCCATCCCAAATCACCTGTCTAGAGCCCAACAGGAATGATCCATCCAGATATACCAAACCTCAGGCTGACTGCCTGGCCCCAATTCCATTAATATCCAAACAACCTATGCTCTCTTCTGATCTAGTGCATCGTTTATCTTTCCATAAACCTTCTCTGCGTAAACTTACTCCAGTAAATGGAAGGTTTGTTTACGGAGTACTTCAAAATAATGTTGATCCATTTCATCTCCCATGCATACAATCATGATATTTAGCTCTGCTTTTTAAAGAAGGAGCTAGTTCCTCAACAGTTAAGGTCAGTTAGCAACAATATCAAATTTTCACATTGGATATAAAGGTTATTCTGATGTCTCTATAAGCTCACCAAAGCACTTTACCGAGCATTCTTCTTTTAAAGGTAAGCCTTTCAAAGACCATATACAATGAGGCCTGAATCTCGTATTACAGGCTCTTACCCAACCCCTTTTGAACCAGTAGCTAAATTAGTGAAGGCCTTAAGTATCTTTTCTGGAAGACAATATTTGTAGTATGCAATTCACGTCTGCCAGAAGAATTTCAGGAGATCCAAGCCTTGTCTTCAAAATCACCATATTTGATCTTTCACAAGGGACAGAGCTTCACATAAAGCAAACCAATGTGCTTCCTTTCTCCATAAGGTGGTGTCAGAGTTCTAATATCTATCAGTCTATTCATGTATTTTTCAAAATTTGCTAACAGGAGTGAATACGTTACATTTATTGGATGTTCACAGACAATTGTAAGTTTTACCTACATAGAACAAAAAAAAAATCAGGACTAATTATTTGTATCATTTTCAGAAATAAAATTGTGGAAACCACCAACAAAGTAACTTTAGCCAGACCGACTTACTGACTGCATTTCCTTCATTTATAATAGGTTGGGCATTACCCTTATTGAAACTGGCCCTTGGGCTCATTCTAACTAGAGCCATAGCGAAAAAAGGCTTCTTCAGTGTTCCAGTCTAGAGTGTCCATGGATGACATATGTGCGGCAGCTTAACAGTAATCCCTACTCCCCCATACCTTTGTTTCTCATTGCTAAATGGGATCGGGTCTTCAGAGGCAGGGCATCATTTTGGTTCAACGGTGAACTCCAGGGAATATCCTTCCTTGAGTCCAATTCTGGATTTTAGGTGGTAGCTAAGCACTTTCTGTGCTCCCATATGCTGAGGACAGAAATGAAAATTGCCAACAGCATCAGATAAAGAGAAGTTATGTACTCTACCATAGTGATCCATCTGTGTTATCCATTTTCATTTCTTCCTCAACTCCCTCTCCACCAGCCCCCTACCTTTGAAACCACTTGGACGGTGAGTGTGGTAATAAGTGGATTCCACTTCCCTGATATTGAGCTCCGGATATAGTCTCTTCTCTGTCTTGACGTGCAAATATTTCTTTTCTGCTATTATCAGCAAACAAGATCTGAGGTACTTTGCCCAGGGGTTGGAACCATTATGAGTAAGGGAAAAGCCTCCATGAGAGTGTTTTGGTTTCATGGAAGCTTTTGCAATAATGGCTGTAAGTCAGATCTTGAGGAATCAGATCCGAATGCATAGATTGAGGAAGAATGAAAATGACAACTTCTAGATGGAATGTTATGGATTTGAAGTACATAACTTCATTTTCTTGTTGGAAGGATCTATTTATCCCACTTGAGCTCTTTTGCCCTTTTCTCTTCCTCTAAATAAAATCTTTCAACTCTTTATTAATTACTATTCACAACTTTTCCTCTTGGTTGATAAAAATAAGTATGCCTGACCTGTGTGTATAAAACTAAAGGGGACTAAAAACATTTTTACTGCTTGTATTTTCCTGTCCACACTCCATAGGTAAGAGCTTTCAAGTTTCTATGTGTTTTGAATTATCTTTTTACTCTCTTCCCACAGATCCTTAGCTGCCGCCACAGAATCATTTTAACCCATACTCCTAAATACTTAATTTTATTGTGGATATTGGTGTACCAATTCATGTGTGGGAACACTAGTTTTACAGCTATAACCTTTGATGTGGAGAGGCACCCAATATAAGCCGCTTTTTGTTCTTATTATCAGGGTCTGGAGAACCGATCCTCAAGCTGTTTCCGAGTCAGCTTCGCATTACAAAGCTCTGCATCTCCAGAGAAGCTCGAGAAACCAGACTATATCCCACAATCCTCCCTGCCATTACCTCAGATCTAGTTTGCCGCTGCAACAGATCGGATTCGAGGAGAGCTCGGACCAGAGAAAAAATTTATAATTTTGCTTCTTTCAGGATAAGCTACTTCCTTTTTGTACAAACAAGTTTCTAATAGTTAGTTTAGTATAGAAGTGTGTGTGTGTGTGATTATTATTATAATTATTCCTCCTTTTTTTTCTTAAGGCACCTTTTGTGGCCTACCCTTTTCTCTCGGTGTGGTTTTTGTTGAGTGTTTTTATACTTATATAGATATTTACTCCACACATATATATATATATATATATATATATATATATATATATATATATATATATATAGTTGTTACATTAATAGTTTTTTCTTGTTATTAACCACAGTGAAGTGTTTTTACTTCTTCAGTCATGTTGGAAAAAGCAAAATCCGGCTTTCCAAAAGATGCTCTTTCAGTGTGGGCAGAAAATGTCCATCACTGAGCAACCACGCATTCTGCATTTACTGTCTTGGCCCTTCCACCTTCAAGAGGATTGCTCTATATGTCATTCCTTTAGCGGGAGGGTCATGACAGATAGGATGCAGGAAGCTTATAGACAGAGGGTTGCTTAAACCTGACTTTCTTCAAGAGGCCTTAGACAAACGGATCAGGCTTCTAAGTCCTCGAAGAATTGGGTTAAGATGTCGGAGCCCATGTCATCGGCTCCGAGTTCATCTTCGAAAGCAGCCTTAGACTTCGCCCGGTTCCACAGACCTCGGGCTGAGCGCCAAATGTTTATCTTTCACTGAGCCCCAGATCTTGGAACCGTGTCAGAGCTGCTGCCACCGTCCATTCTTCCAGCGTCGGTGCCATACTTCGGCTCCTTCTGAGCCTGTTCTTCCAGACCATTATTTTGAGACAGATGTGGATCGTATGCGTTGCAGAAACTCATGGAAAACACGGCCCTTTCCAAGTTGATTGCGTAGTTTCTCCCAGTTGGTGTCGAAACTAGAAGGCCTCCCCGCGCACTTATCTCCAACGGGTCCTCCCTCTCTGGAGACCCATCCAGATCTCGGAGCTGGGAGAGGATGACCTGATGATAGTGGAGCCCTCGGTGTCGAAACCGTCCATTGCATGATCGACACCATTGACTTGACTCCTTGAACCGTGGGTGAGTCGCAGAGCCGACGGTCTCTCCTCTGTTCCGGGACCAAGAGTCGACCAACCTTTCAGTGCCGACTCTCCCTCTCGGGCCTCGGCGCAGACTGGCTCGGCTCCCTCGGGTCCGGAGCCCATGGCCCCTGTGTCTGGGATGCTCCGTGTTCTTGGAACCGGGGAGTCCTCGGCCCGGGTTCAGGGGCTTTTGACCTTATGAGGAAGGTATTGTCTACACAGACAACCACTTCATCAGATGCGTCTTCTCCTTCCCCTGAAGGGCCGCTTTCCATTTCTGCTCCCACGACCCATCCAAAGCATAGAGCCCCATTGCCTCAGCCAACCCCAGAGGGTTCCCCCTGTTCCTTGGAGGCCTCACCAGAAGCCCCCTCTGATGAGGTCCCGAGGAAATGGTTGTGCAAGAGGAGGCACATAGATTCCCCACAGGAATCTCTAACGTCTGACACCGACTTGGATGAGACAGAGGGGTCCCCAAAATCCCCCTCTGAGGATGTGTCATTTGCGGACATCCTGGAGATCTTGAAACAGAGGGGTGATTGGCAGTCCCTAGCCCCCACTGAGGGCGAGTCGGTGCTGCTGAAGGCTTTTTGGGCTCAACCTTCTACCTCCTGGGTGACTCCGCCCTTCAATGAGTTAATGGAATTGATTGCTCGAAGGGCGTGGGAGACACCTGACACAGTGGAACCAGTCCCTAGGAAACCAAACAAATTTATCACCGCCCCCCAGGACAAGACTTACCTCACCAAGGGAGTTCGGTCAACGCTATGGGTGGCGGCAGCCAGGAAAAAGGAGATGTCTGAGTCTTCCTCATCTGTTCATCCTCCTGTAAGGATTCTAGGACTATGGACAGATATGGAAGCGCGTTTTAGTTCAGCGACTTTTCCATGCGTCGCTAAACTATTTGACTCATTTCACACGTCTGCAGAGGGATCTCATCAAGGAGCTGACAGATACCCTCCAGGGTAACACAGATGCTGCTGTTTCAGATAAGGTAACAGCACAACTTAACACCCTTACCTCCACAGTAAAACTCATCCATGAGGCTCATCTCGTATGTGGCCGAAGGATCTAGTAGAGCTGCAGCTTTCTCTCAGCTATTGCTCTTAGAAGACAATCCTGAATGCGGCTGTGCTCGCTGCGGAAGCCTTCAAGTCTTCCTGCCAACGCCCCCTTTGATGGTGCCACACTCTTCGGGCCCAAAGTTAAGGAGACTCTCACCGATGAGCAAGAGGAAAGACCCGTCTGCTGTCGGGGTCCGTTTTTCCGCTCCAACTAGACCGTACCCCAAAGGGCAACGAGGCGGGAAAATGTGGTTCCATAACAATCAGGGATCTTTCCAAGCCACACAGAGTGATACCCCCTCCAGAGGCAGGGGTAGAAATGGAAGACGCCACCCGGCGGGGCAGAGGGGGTCCGCATAATCAAGGTGACAGGGATATCGTCCCTGGGAAGCCTTTCCAGCACTCCTGAATGGAGGCCTGGCTGTCCTGCTGTGGAGGCAGTCGGGGGCCGCTTGGCTTTATACCAACAGGCCTGGCTAAATATTACTTCGGATTCCTGGGTAAAAAGCATTATAACCAGGGGATACAAAATCCCCTTTACATCAACTCCACCTCAACAAAGAAGGTTTCCAGATGTGCCACCCCATCTGCGAAGCCCAGCAGCTGTAGAGATTTCAAAGCTGCTCAAAAACAGAGTCATCCAGCCAGTCCCGGCGGACCAAAGGGAATCCGGAACTTACTCAAGGTTCTTTTTAGTTCCAAAAAAGACAGGGGACTGGAGACCGATTTTAGATCTCAGCAATCTCAACACCTTCGTGAAGAAGGAAAAGTTCTGGATGGTCACGCTTCAATCGATCCTTCCATTCTTACAGAAGGATGATTGGATGTGCTCTATAGATCTCAAAGACGCGTACTACCACATCAAAATGGCCAGACCATCCAGAGATCACCTGCGCTTCCGGCTGGGAGCCAGTCACTTTCAGTTTCGAGCTCTGCCCTTTGGACTCATCTCAGCCCCCAGGGTATTTACCAATTGCATGGCAGTATTGGCGTCTCACTTGAGACAACAAGGATTCCAGGTGTTTCCCTATCTGGACCACTGGCTCCTCACCACCACCACCGAGCGTCGCCTCATACAATTCAGAGACTACACAGTCAACCTTTGTTCCCACCTAGGGATTTCGATAAACTTCGAAAAGTCTTGCTTATCGCCCTCACAGCGTATTTCATTCATTGGAGCAGACCTAGATATACGATTAACACTGCTAAAGCTCCCTCCAATAAGGGTGTCAACCCTCAAACAACAGGTTCTTCTTCTACTAAAGAGCAAGAAAGCCCCGGCCAAACTGGTATTGAAAGTTTTGGGACTAATGGCAGCGTCCTTGATCGCAGTTCCTATGGGAAGATTACACATGAGGATCCTCCAATGGCTGCTTTTCGCGCAGTGGTCATTCCAGCACTTACCCCTAACACACGAGATTCTGATAACAGACACTTGCAGACGAGACCTCTCATGGTGGGTGTACAGTCAGGATCTCACTATGGGTCGTCCGTTTGTTCTACCCAGTCCGACGGCCACAATAACCACGGATGCTTCTCTGATAGGGTGGGGGGGGTCTATTTCAGGGAAGAACAGTCCAAGGGGAATGGTCCAACATGGAGTACACTCTACACATAAATGTTCTGGAGCTGAGGGTGGTGTTCCTAGCGTTACAACACTACCAAGCCCTCTTACCTCTAGGAACAGTAGCAGTTCAGACGGACAACATGTCTGTGGTCTGGTACATAAACAAGCAAGGGGGAACCAGGTCTTACCCGTTATGCAGAGAGGCCATGAGAATTTGGCAATGGGCAGAGTCCACGGGTCGCTTTCTGATAGCAACGCACATCCCGGGGTCATCCAACGTCATTGCGGACAGGTTGAGCAGAGCCATCCTGTTACCTCACGAGTGGTCCCTCAATCCACAGATGGCGGAAAAGATCTTCCGCAGATGGGGCCAGCCTTGCTGCAATCTATTTGCTTCCCCGTTGAATACAAAATGCAGAAGCTACTTTGCCCTTCTACCCCCTCCGGGGGATGACCCCAGGGACGCACTGATACACGATTGGCCCCTGGGTCTCCTATATGCATTTCCACCTACTCCCTTGATTCCCAGATTTCTACAGAAAGCCAGGAACCTGGAAAGGACAATAATACTCATAGCCCCATTCTGGCCTCGGCAGATATGGTTTCCCTTTCTTCGAGCCCATCAAACAGAGGAACCGTGGATTCTGGACCCAGTACCAGATCTACTGACCCATTCGTCGGGAGTTCCTCACCCATCTCTTCAGTCCCTCAAACTAGCAGCTTGGCTGCTCCGCTTCCCTGCCTAGCCAGGTCTGATCTACTTTCTCCAGCAGTTCAGCACATTCTGGTTGCTTCTCATAAAGCTTCCACTACAAACCTCTACAGGAGTAAATGGAAACGCTTTGTGTACTGGGCGTCTAGCCAACACCTAGACCCCCTGGTAGCTCCTCTACATAAAGTATTGGAGTTCTTATCTATCCTCTTTTACGAAGGAGCCTCTACTTCCACACTAAGAGTACAGTTGGCAGCCATATCGAACTTCCATACTGGTGAAGACGGTTCTCCCATTATGTCTCACAGACTTTGTAAGGCTTTTATGAAAGGAACCTTCCATCTTCTGCCACCCGTCAGAAAACCTTTCTTTCCATGGAGCTTAAATTTGTTACTGTCACAGCTCATGTTGCCACCCTTTGAACCTGCTTCATCCTGACTCGTAAAGTTCTTATCGTGGAAGACACTTTTCCTCGTAGCTGTTATTTCAGCTCGAAGAGTGTCAGAGCTGCAAGCATTATCGGTCAGACCACCTTACTTGATTTTCCATCCAGATAGAGTCTCTTTACGTACAAACCCATCTTTCCTTCCGAAGGTATGTTCCATTACAAATATTAACCAATCCATAGAACTCCCTACCTTCTTCAAGAACCATACTAACAAGTTGGAGTATATGCTGCACAAGTTAGATGTTCATAGACAGTTAAGATTTTATTTGGATAGGACTAAAACTTACAGGAAGACAGATCAGCTCTTTGTCGCATTTGCAGACAATAAAAAAGGCATGGCAATTACAAAACGTACATTATCTAAATGGCTTGCTGATTGTATAGCCTTTGTATACTCTAAGTCAAATCAGTCCTTACCCACCAAACCTAAGGCCCATTCTACCAGATCCGTTTCCACTTCCTTGGCTCATGCAGCTCACTTGCCTTTGGACACGATTTATGCAGCAGCCACGTGGTCTAAGCCACATACTTTCATCACTCATTATATAGTTGACAAAGTCTCCAAAGACAGGACATCTTTTGGTTCCACTGTGCTTAGGAACATTCTTCCATGAGTCACTCGGGGTGACAGAGCTAGGGATGCTACCCGTGTGTAAAAACAAACAGCGAGATTGAACACTCTCACATAAAGAAGTTATATCCTTACCACAACGTTCCATGTGGAGTGTTCATCTCACCTTTGTTCTTACATCCCCCCCCCCCACGTGTTTTGGAAGAACGGGTAGGACTAGATTCTGATCGAATTGTCTTAACCCCTTCTGGGGTATATGGTCCTGTGTATCATAGGGTATATGCTACTACCCTTAGTTATTTGCTATGGTGAGAGAGCGTCTCTGAATGCCTGAGAGAGTGTGTAGTTCTTGCACCTGAGGTATTGGATTTTCGGTCTGGTTTGTTTGCAAACTAGATCTGAGTAATGGCAGGGAGGATTGTGGGAAATAGTCTAGTCTCGAGCTTCTCTGAGATGCAGAACTTTGCGATGCGGCCGACTTGGAGCCGAGATCGGCTCCTGAACCAGTGTAAGAACAAAGGCGCAGATGAACACTCCACATGGAACGTTATGGTAAGGACATAACTTCTTTATTTATCTTCATAGTTTCATAGTTTCATAGATTAATACTAGGCTAACTGCCCTTGCAAGCCATTTTAAGCCTAGCTAATTACTCCTTTGTGAGATTCACAGATCTGTACTTTTATTGATACTGGAAGCTTGTAAATTTCTGGGTCTTCATGATCAGGTATCCTTTGCCCCAGTGTTGAAACTTAGGGCAGCCAGATTATAATAGTTTTAATAAATACAGTTTAATTTTGGTTTTAATATTTGTCAGTATAGAATATATAATAGTTAATAGTTTGTATATTTTAAATAGTTTCAATATATACATACAGTATTTATTATATAGTTTTATTAAGCACTTATGACATAACTATATTTATTTACTTTATAATTCAAGTTTGTAATGTGATAGATGATGTTCTAATTTGCATGCTATATGGGATATTATTAATTGATTTAACCACTGAAAGACAGCATATCACTAGGATTCTATTCACTTATTAGTTTAGTTTCTACTTACTTAGGTAGGATGATTATTTATACAGTTTTTTATTTTGAAAATGGTTTAGGTTACTTATATGTCCTCAGCTGTTCATAATTCTTATAAGTTTGGTATTTTATTCACACATGTATTGTATATTTAAGTTGTTGATGTGGTTTAAGACATTGTGCTTAAGGGCAATGGCATTTGTATTTAATCAATTATGTTAATAATTGAGGGGTTTTGTATTCTGATTGGTTAACTTAGGTATTTAAAGGAATTGATGGGAATGGGGATGTTGCATGTCTGAGGACGTTCTAATGTTCAAATGAAAAACATGGTGTGACAGTTAAATGTTTTATACTATTGCATTTTGTGAGTAGTGCACTTGTCTGTTCCAATAAAGTGGTTCCCCTTGTTTATGCTCTTCATGATTTCTCCTGCTGAAAGTGCCGTTTGTAGATTTATTGAGTTGTTTTGTTCACTCTTTGTCTCTGATGTTGTCATTTTCATTCATTCCTCAATGAATGGGTCTCGGATCTGACTCAGCCACTTTTTCCAGACTCTTGGATCAAACTCTTGAGCTCCTCCCTTTATCCATAATGCCCCACTAACCTAACATACCTCAGATCCTGAAAATATGACAAAAAGGCCAGTAAAAAAATATAAAATTCACCAGCTTGCACTTTATTAACAAGAATGTCTCAAGTCTCTAATGTCCTGTATGTTTCTACCTTTTGTGTGCAAAAATATAGGAAATCTACATAATGTATCACAAAATACTTTAAATTAAAAAAAAATGGCAAAAATGCTTGATTATCTTAACTTGTTCATGAGAAAAAAACACTGTAAGAAATAACTATATACATTTGCCTAACTTCTAACTTATCTTGTCTAGTATTACTGCCAGTATATATTCTGTAGTGTTTCATAACAGAGGTACTGGCTTCTGACAAATTATTTTACACCAATAAATTATTTT
This sequence comes from Protopterus annectens, assembly GCF_019279795.1. NCBI lineage: Eukaryota > Metazoa > Chordata > Ceratodontiformes > Protopteridae > Protopterus > Protopterus annectens. Next base: position 1,024,087,460 of record NC_056744.1, read on the forward strand.
TTAGGTTAACCAGTGTCTTCTGGATATTTTTTCATGAAATAACCCCTTCCAAAGAACATATTTATAGAAGTACACATTTCCTTGTATAATTTCTTTTCATCAGCACATAGTCTTTAGACTCTCAGTAACTCTCCATAGGGTAAAAAATCCAATAGATGAGATAGCTGGCAACTGGTTCTATGTAAAAAATTATTACTTTTGTCAAACTTTCGATGAATTTTAGTTTTAATTTTTCCCCCCACTACACCTGTTAAATCAATATCCAGAAAATGTATAATTTGGCCCTGTTGAAGTCCATCAAATTTTATTTGAAACATATTTACATCCAAATCTTTAACAAAGGCAGATCTTGTTTGCCACCCCATTACTCAGACATGGATCCTTCTCTCATGAGCAACCAGGTGCCTTTTTCTCAGGGTTTAAGAAATGCATTTCCTGTGGGCATAAGATTCCCAACTCTGATGCCCACAGGGAATGTGTTTACTACTTGCATGTTGTCCATTTGGATACCGACTGCACTATCTGTCCAGGTTTCAATTTCAAAGCTATAATTGACAAAAGAAATAAATTGTTGTTGAAGGATCTTCTTCTTTGTACTTCTTCTTCTCTGCCAACTGGGGCTGAAAACCCCTCCAGGAGGTCTGAAAAAAGGAAGACTGAATCAGCTCCTAAGGATAAGGGCACAAGAAAAAAGTCTCAGGACTGCTTATCTACTTCGGCTCCAGCCACTGAGCCTCTGTCAAAAATTAAAAAAAAAGTTAGATCTGACTCCCTCAGATCCTACTTACTTGAAATCTAAATCACCTCGAATCTGGTCACTCTGATACTTATCTGAGCCGATATCTCTTCGACTTCCTTCACTTTTCTCCTGGAGACTCCAAAGAAGCATTCAAGACCGCCATCTACCAGCTTCTCCCTTAGGTTCTCCAGGAGCTTGTCTGAAGTAGACCTGGAGAGGGTGATGAGGAAGTTCTTGGAGCTCAAATCCAGATGGGGGCAATTCTGGGTCTGTCTCCCATTGGATCTGTGAGCCTGCCCACCACTGACTCTCAATTAATATCTCCTTCTCTGATCTGTCCTGTGGTTTTGAAGCCCTCAGATCCGAGACCCTTGGGGCTGTCCTCATTGGATCTGCAGATAGGTTGTTCTTCATCTCTGACCACTTCCTTGAGCCATCCAGCTGTGATCCTTTTGGAACCAGAGGAGTCTTGGAGTGGATCGGCATCAGCTCAGAGTGTTGGGATTGACTCTGAAGTTATTGGAGCTATCCTTGCCTCTAGGTACTTCAGCTCTGGACAGCTCGGGACCAACTCCATCCTCAGCGAGGGAGCCTGGGGGGATTCAGGGCTTGTCACCACAGGGAAATTTAGCTCTGGTGCTGCCAGCTTCTGTTTCTGCTAGGCCATCTGCCTTTGAGGTAATGAAGATGGCCTTCTCTTTGTCTAGAGAGTGGACATGCTTGCCCCGCCAGTCCTATCTCTATTCCACTTAGTTCTTAGCCTCTCACTGCTATCCCACTGGGACAGCCAACCCAATCAAATCTCCAGTCAGTCCTTCAGGACTCCTGTGTCACTTCTAATACCTCACCAGTTCAACCTACTGATGAGGTCTCTTGGAAGAGAACTTGCAAAAGGAAACACTTAAATTCCCCTCAGGAATCTCTCATAAAGGAAACTGATCTCCACCTGAGGATGTCTCCTTTTGGAGAAATTATGGAACTTCTAAAATAGAAAGTTGGTGGGTCTTCTGACACCCCTTCCTAGGAGGAATTGGTGTTCCTGGAAGCTTTTGGGTCTGGCCCGGCTACATCTTTTGTGACCCCCCCCAACTGATGAGCTAATAGACCTTGTCTCATGCCGTGCATGGAAGGAGCCAGATACTGTGGAGACTGTCTCAAGCACCCACATAGAATTTTAGTCCCATCCAAGGAAGAGGCACACTGGGGAAAGTGGGTCCCAGTAGGTACCATGCTTTTGGCAGCAGCCACTAAGAAAGAGCTCACAGAGCAGAGCTCACCTGTCTATCCCCCTAACAGGGAATCTAAGGCTTTGGACAGATTTGGTAAGCCCAATTATGCTTCAGTGAACTTTGCCCTGTGGTCATTGAATTATTTGGTGGACTTCACAAGGTTACAAAGAGAACTGACTAAACAACTCTCCAAATCTGTTCCCAGGTCCATGTCTGTGGAGGACCAGAACAAGATCTTTTTACAACTGGCCACCCTTTAGTCCATATCTCACACTGCAGAGTGTCTGTCACAGGCGTCATGTTCAGGCATACCCATCAGGAAACATGCCTAGATGTGCCTGTGCAATTTTGCAGAGCCCGTCAGATCTACATTCATCAGTGCTCCTTTTGATGTTTGGCCCAAAGGTGGCCTTCTCTGTTGTTAAGATCCATTTTTATACTCTTCCAAGAGCATTTTCTCGGAATCCTGAGGAGGCAGGAAGATGTGGTTTCACAAGTCCTAAGGTCCTTTCCAAGACTCACAAGGAGATGGTTCCCCCAGAAGCAGAAGGGCGAACTCTAATGGAAGATGCCACCCCCCCCCCCGGCAGAAGTGGCCTGCAAGAACCAGGTTTTCCAGAGTTCCTTCTCAGACAAACCCTACCAGCAACTCCTGACAGGTTACCTCACTGCTGTTCTCTGGAGGCAGTCGGGGGATGCTTGTCTCTGCATCACGAAGCCTCGGCATCCACCACAAAAGCTTCTTGGGTGTAGAGGATCATATCCAGATGATATTTTATACTATTTTACTAAATTCCCTCTACAAAAATGAAAAGAATACCTGATGTACCACCTAATCAGAAGGGGGCAGCAGCCTTGGAGATAGAAAAGCTACTAGAGAAAATGAATCATCCAGAAGGTCCCCCAATATCAGATAGGATCCTGCCACTTGTTTAGATCTGTCCCAGAGTCCAGTTCTCCACACTCACATTTGGCATCAGGTTGTTACTGACAAATGGGCTCTAAAAATCATGACCTTATACAGGAAGTTGACATAATGGTTAAGGTGTTTACCTTACAGATACAAGTTGCAGAGTTTGATTCTCACATGAGGTAATTGGCTGGGGCTTAAAATGGCCCATTAAGGCAACTGTCCTGGTACTATTCTATGAACCTATAAGAAAATATGTATATACAACAAAGAGACAACAGTCCTATTAAAAAAAAAAATTTTAAGCCCTCTGACAACTTAGTTTCTCAACAAAGCATTTAGAGTAGTTCACCAAAAATCATTCACACAATAGCAGCATGCTTAAATAACTAAACCATTTTAAAAACCTAATGTCATTTAATAAAAATAAAGATACTTCCATTTGCATTCTATATTTATCCCCCAAGAAATAAAGTGCCATACTTAAGAATATTAATAGCTTCTTTATAGAAAAGTTTATTTTTTAAATTACTATTCTCCCCAAATTTAATATACACATTTTCAAGAACTCTCCCTCTTAATAACCCGACATTGCCTTCATGAAATTCATTAAAGTGCATAGCCACGGGCCTTTCCACTCTGCCCTTTTTAATATCTCACTCGTGTTCATGCAATATATTCATAAAATTTCCTTTACATTCTTCTATGTATATTAAGTCACAATGGCATAAGTAATATTTTATGTAGTACAGCAATATCTCCCATTAGATGCAAAATTAATATTATTAATTTTTCCAAAAGTATGTACAGCATACTTACATGTATGACATGATTCACAAGGAAAAGTGCCCCTATCATAACCCATATACATATTAACACTGATTTGTACCTTGGGATGTTTATAAATACCGTGCACTAGCAAATCAGTTATACTATGGCCTTGTCTAAATGCAGTTTTGGCACTGTCATGCAATCCCTTGCTATAAAGGTTTGTATCCTTTACTAAAAACTTCTAGTGACATTTAATCAAATCAATTAACTTATCTGCAAACACATTATATATAGTAACAAAATATATAATTTGATTATCAAAGTTACGTTGGTCCTGTGTTATGTTTGTTGTTAAGTATACAGTAATCAATCTGTCTTTGGGCATACTTAACACTTTATATTAAGAGTCTATGACAGAATATTTGTCATAGTTTCTATTAATGAACATTTGTACTGTTTGTTTAGATTCCTTTAAAACAATCAATACATTAACTAGAGAGCCTTCATAACCTCAGAAATTCACCATAGGGCAGTGATGAAAGTAAATGCAAAGGATGACAACTTCTGCTATATAAATGCTAGCTATTTGCAGTAGTTTATCTATGAATAGTAGTTCTGATCTTACTATTATCTAGCCCATATAATTCCAAATCTAAAAAGTTGTACTAAAAACTACTTGGCTACTCTCAAAAGTAAAACCAAATATATTATCCTGTTGATATTCAGTAAATTGATGTATACTATTTTTACCACCCCAAAAAATAGAAATCAAATGGTTTGGCTGGCTACAATCAACTGTATTAGAAGCTGAAGTTAAGTACAAACTTGCAGTTTTAAAGATAGTAGTGTATTTTATTTTTCTGTCGATTTAATTGTTTAATTTAACTTTGCCTGACTGAATTATTTTATATATTTTCTGGCATTGCTTTCTGTTCTCATCTGTCCTGAAACTGGTTTTCCCCCTCCTCCCACCCTATTTTTGTGGTGTTGTTATAGTTGGTGGCTTTGCAGTTGCCCGCCCCTACTGTAAATTTGATCTGGGACACCCCTCCCAGTCTAGTGTTCACTCTACTTAATACAAGAGAACATTTGAGAAGGCCAACCCACTTATTCTGTCCTTGCACTTTACTAAAAAAAAAATTGCACTTTATTCGTCTGCTTTTACTGTATTTGTGTTTCTTCCTACTTTATTACCTTATTTACTTTTGCCTCTTCTTAAAAGTTCTCAATTGTATTTATTGTGCTGCATTTATTACTGTGTCGTAGTAGCCTGATTAAATTGTAACTGTTATTCTAAGCCTGTTGGTTTAAGCACTTGGGCTTCAGACTATTTGTTTTACATTAAGAAGGTTTGTGGTCTGCGCTGTTGTGGCAGAATAGGTAGCTTACATACTTCTAAGTTGGGAATTGCTGATTGAAGGCTCAATGTCTGTTATTCTAAAAGTGTATTAGTTCTGGTTTAAGCACTTGAGCTTCAGGACAGTTATTTTACATTAAGAAGCTTTGTGGTCTACCCTCTTGTGGGAGGAGAGGCTAGAGTCTGCCTTCTGAGCTGGGAATTTCTGGTTAAAGGCTTATTGTGCCTGCTTATTTGAACTGCTTCTTTCTGAAATTGGTGCGCCTTGCTTGCTGTAGAATAGACTATATTTAGGCCTGCTGAATCTAGCTTTGTTTGTATAACTTGAGCACTAATCCAGGCCATCTTTTTGGAGAAGGTTCCCCTGTAGTTAGAACTTGTCTGATTGAAGACTGCTGGAACAGGGCTCAATTTTGAGCTTTTTTACTTGCTAATTAGGTAATTTGTTTAATATCAGTTTGCTCATTTTCTATTGTTATAAAAAAATGCACTTTATTCATCTGCTTTTACTGTATTTGTGTTTCTTCCTACTTTATTACTTTATTTTGCTTTTGTTGCCTGTTCTTAAAAGTACTTAATTGCATCTACCCCCAATTCCCACCCACCCCCAGTGCATCTACATTTATTCTAACCCCATATCACCTGACCACTCCACACAGCCAATCATCTTCACTCCTCCTACCTCCCATATCACCTGACCACTTCCAAAATCCAATTATCTTCTTTCCTCCCAAACACCACACCTATCTTCCTCTCATCCAATTAACATTATCAACCAAACACAATGACACATACCATGCTCTCCTTTCTTATATGCCTCCTACTAATCCTCACAGCCCTAACCTACACAACGTCCCTACACACATACATTTCATTACCCCAAACCACCTACCATACAACACAACCCTCCACACCAACAAAAGGCCACAAAAGCTTCCCTATATCCCCCTCTCTACTTGAAAGCAGCAAAATAGTACTCATACTCAACAAGTGCTGTTTAACATCTCTCACTAGAAAGATACCAAACAAGCTTTACATAGATATGCTACAAGCAATCAGACGTCATATACTGATAAAGAAATACCTCCTTACCTTTGGTGACATTCAACCAAATCCAGGACCAAACAACATCATACCCCCAAACAAACACACAACAGACCTACTCATCATAAACCTTAACATTCGCAGTATATCTAATAAAATTACTCACACACACGCATTCATAACCCACTACTCCCCCCGATATACTAACCATAACAGAGACCTGGTTAAATCCCAGCACAAGGAATGAAGAAATTCTCCCTCCAGGATATAACATCATTAGACTAGATAGAATAGGAAAGAAGGGAGGGGGCATTGCAATTATCTATAAAAATACACTTACTATACAACCCCTACTGACCCCTCCACCAAAATTCGACAATGCTGAAATCATAGGAATTATGCTACAACTTAACAATAAAAAGAGTATCAATATTCTCTGTGCATATATCCCTCCAGGCAATAACATTATTAAAATTGAAGAAATTCTGCAATGGACAAAAGACAACCTCCCACAAGAGACTATTCTGCTAGGAGACCTAAACACTGATTGGCTAGCCTGCAACTCTAAAAACCCCACTCGCCACATCAACCTGTATGGATTCTCTCAACTTATTCTAGAACCTACTAGAGTAGATAAGAAGTCCCCAAAAAAATCCATATTAGATTGGACATTAGTGAACTACCCAGAACAAAACTATCACACAGGTTGTCTACCAGACAGCCTTAGTGACCATCTCCCAACATTCCTCCTATGCAGACGTACTAACATACCCAAACCTACTGTCTTTAGACAAGTCAGAAATGATCGCAAGGTTAACCCTCTAGATCTCGACACTGCATTAAAAAACTGCAACTGGGAACCTCTACATATCCTGAACTTGGACCTAGCAGTGGACTACTTTAATAATACTTTCATTAAGGTCCTTGACCAAATAGCACCCATAAGAACTATTAGAGCTAAAGTCCACTCAGCTCCTTGGCTTACTAACACCACTAGAGCCCTATTAAAATCTAGAGACAAGGCATGGAAAACCTGGAAGAAAGACAACACTAGTCTTTCTAAACAAAACTATCAACATCTTAGAAACCAAGCTAAACAGCAAACTAAGCTAGATAGACAAAACTACTACCTAAATATCCAAAACAAATACTCCAACAGCCCACAAAAGTTCTGACATGCAATTAACTCCCTTCTAAAACCAGGAAAAAATACCACACCCTCTCCCACCTCAACCTCCACAGATACAACTACCGAAATAGCCTCAAAATTCAACCAACATTTTACCAAATCCATTAACTCACTATCCACTCAACTAGCCAAAAATAGCTACACACCCATGCCTACAGCGCCTAACAGCTCTGCTCCTCTTACCTTCTCACCTATCCCAACCTCTACAATAAAGAAACATGTCTTAAAACTAAAACCCACTACCCTCGCAGGAGATGGGTACCAGCACATTTCCTAAAAATGGCAGCCAACTCCATAGCCTACCCAGTCTCAATCCTTATCAACCGCTCTATACAGGAGTCATATATCCCTCATCTGTGGAAAGTCTTCTATATCATTCCCCTTCATAAGGGAGGCACCTCCTATGATTTCTCAAACTACCGACCCATTGCTATTCTGTCACTTTTATCAAAGATACTAGAAAAATGCATACACTCTCAAGTCATGCACTTCCTAAACTTAAACAATCTCCTCTCACCCACACAACATGGCTTTCACCCTCACCACAGTACAACCACTGCCCTCCTCTCCTTCACAGACCTAGTTAACCAACATAGGAATAACAACAAATTCGTATCAGCCATATTCCTTGACCTCTCTAAAGCATTTGACATGGTCTCTCACTTCATACTAATAGATACCCTCACCTCCCTAGCCTTCACCCCAAACACCATTGCTTGGTTTAAAAGTTACCTATCAGAACGACAACAAGCTGTCCAGTGGCAAGGAGCTTTATCATCTCTGCTTCCAACCACTATTGGTGTACCACAAGGCTCCATACTAGGACCGCTTCTCTTCTCGATTTTTACCAATAACCTATACAAATGTACCCTGCATGCCTCACTAATCCAGTATGCAGATGATTCCACCCTTAGATGCTCAGCTCCATCCCTGACCTCCCTACAGCATCTCACCCAAGAGTCCTTCACCTCAGTAGAAAGATGGATAACTAACATTCAACTTATCCTAAATCCTAACAAAACCAAACTACTACTTTTTACCCCAAACAAATCAAAAACAACTCCAGTCTTCTTCTCCATCTCCTCCGATAATGGTACTATCATCTCTCCCTCTCTACACACCAAGCTCCTTGGCATCGAAATAGACAACAACCTCCACTTTAACATCCATATCTCTCAAACTATAAACAAGGTGCACAAAAGAATGGGTTCCTTATACAGGCAAAAGAACTTTCTAACTAATCAAGCTAAAGTCACCCTAGCTCAAACCCATCTCCTATCTACACTACTGTATGCAGCCCCAATTCTCACTTACATTAGGAAATCTGACCTAGACAAACTTGAGTCCTGTTATAACAGAATTGCCAAGTTTGCCAAAAACTCCCCATTTAGAACCCATCACTGCATACCTCTCAGACAATTTCAATGGCTCGAACTGCCACAGTTGCTACTATATCACCAACTTGTTCTATCATTCAACATCCTAAAACAACCTGACAAAATTCCTGCTCTAAGGCATCTACTGACCTGCCACACTCCAAATCGTCCACTCCACTCAGCCAACAAATCACTTCTCACTATTACCTTAGCAAATAATACAGCCGGAAAATCTCTCTTTTCACACACTATAGCCAAAACTTGGAATAATCTCCCCCCATCTGTGACTTCTGCAGCTAACACCACTCTATTCAAAAACTCCCTTAAGACCCATCTTACAAGTTCTTGGCTCTGTCCATGTATTACATAGACCACAATCTGTTACCTTTACAACCATCTTCTATCTCTCTTTTCATGCCCCAATAAATATGTTTCCTCAAAATATTTTACATGGAAAACATGTACCTGTTAAAATCTGACTGTTGCTCTTTGCAAACTAAATGTATATATGTAAATTTTTTTGATTGCAAATGTCTACTCTTTTTGACTTCTTTCTAGAAATTTCTAGTTCAATAGATACTACTTCCTACGCATTGTATTATATGTTTATTTTCTGTAATGTGTTGTTCTAATGTAACTGGAGCTTTTCTCCCCGGGCCTCCGCTGTAAACAGACCTCGTCCAGTCGGACCATCCCAGTAAACAAAATTAAAATAAATAATACATTTATTCTGCTGCATTTATTACTGTTTGTTAATAGCCTGATTAAATTGTAACTGTTATTCTAAGCCTTTGGTTTAAACACTTGGGCTTCAGACCAGTTGTTTTACATTAAGAAGGTTTGTGGTCTTCACTGTTGTGGCAGAACAGGTAGCTTACATCCTTCTAAGTTGGGAGTTGCTGACTGAAGGCTTAGTGTGTGTTATTCTAAAAGTGTATTAGTTCTGGTTTAAGCACTTGGGCTTCAGGCCAGTTATTTTACATTAAGAAGGTGCAGTCTGCACTCTTGTGGGAGGAGAGGGTAGATTCTGCCCTTCTGAGCTGGGAGTTTCTGGTTAAAGGCTTATTGTGCCTGCTTATTTGGACTGTTTTTTTCTGAAATTGGTACTCCTTGTTTGCTGTAGCACAAGACTAGATTCAGACCTGCTGAATCTAGCTTTGTTTGTATAACTTGAGCACTAATCCAGGCATCTTTTTTCTGGAGAAGGTTCTCCTGCACCCTAGTGGCAGGAGTGTGCAGTTAGATCATGTCTGATCGAAGACTGCTGGAACGGGGCTCAGTTTTTAGCTTTTTATTGGTTAATTGGTTCATTTGTTTAAATTAGTTTGCTCATTTTCTACAGTTATATTAAAAAAAATACACTTTATGCATCGTCGCTTAGCTAGGGTTAAAATATTCCCGGCGCCATAAAGTCTGCTCTTCAAATTTTCTGTTAGAACTAGCCAGTTTTTTAGTTTTAGCACTCAGATCTGTTTCTTTAAGCTCAGCACTTGTTCAGAACTCATTGTAAGCACGATATAAGCTACAAATTACTACAGCACTCAACTTTCCTCACTTGTGTAGAGGAAAACAGTTTTTAGTACTTAATAAATAAGCACCTATCCAGGCATGTCTATGGGTCAGCTCCCGGTATTTTCTCCTGTCTACCTGATGAATATGGGCATCTTGGGGCAATGATGCAATTGCCTCATGTACACAGACAGCCCTCACCTCCTACCACCCAACACTACAACTGGTGAGAGATGCACTTATATAGCCAAACTGGAAGCAAAGCTCTCTTCACCCAAGAGTGGACTAGACAGTCAAGAGGAGAGGGTAAACACTTGCACCACAACACACTCATCACATAGTCCTTCAAAACCTATGCCACCAAAACACACACATAGAAACACAAAACACACACCTACATTCACGGAGGCTCTCAATAAAAAATATGCCCAAGCAACAGAGACCTCCAAAGCAGAAACCCAAGCAACCTCCACCCCCAACACAACCCAAATGACACATAGCCCACAAAATTCAGTGTGCTACCCAGCCACAGCCCATAAGGCACAACAGTGTACCCAACACTCTAGTCATAGGTGACTCTATAGTCAGGCACACAGGTGGTCCACTCAGCAGGCTAAACAAGGAGAAAGTTACTGTCAGCTGCCTGTCGGGTGCCAGGATCCACCACATAATGCACACACTCAGATCACTCCACAACAAATACAAATAAGACTCTGATATTGCCCATGTTGGTCTGAATGACCTGAGATGTACCTCCCTGGACTACATGAAAAGACATGGAGGAGCTCTCCAATGTTGTAACCCAGGCAGGTATGACCCTGGCCCTGAGTAGCATCCTGCCATCACCCAGAATGATACCACAGTACAAGAACAAAATGATTGACTTCAACAATTGGCTAAGCTTTTGGTGTCATTCTAAGGGGATCCAGTATCTGTCTGCCTGGGATGACATGATCGACAGACCACGATGCTTTGCCAGAGATGGCCTGCACCTGTCACCCTTGGGATTCCAGATACTGGGTAAGGCTCTTGCCACCCCTATAGTGCCTTTTTTAGGCAAGGTTCAAATGACAAATTTACCACAGTAACGGGTACAAGCAAGCAAAATCTGAGGGTAATGCTACTCAATGCTAGAAGTCTAAACCTCAAAATGCACTCACTTGAGGCACTCCTTAAAATGGAGAAAATCGACATCTGTGCAGTGACAGAGACCTGGTTCAAGGCTCCAGAGAGCACCCCTGAATTACCAGGCTATAATTCATACCACACCTTTCGGCCAAGACCAACTAAAAGCAGAGGCATGTCTATATTCATTAAGGATAGCCACACCTCTAGGCTAGTTGCTAAGCATAATGCATTCGAGATTATACAAGTGCAACTAACTCTGGACAAGACCTCAATCCAAATTGTAGCTTGCTACAGATCCCCCATTATGCCCCAGGATTCCCACTCCTCATTTCTTGATACACTGGAAAATATTAGGGTACAACCTAACACCCTAATAATGGGCGATTTCAACTACCCCACCATTAACTGGGAAAACTACTCATGTACCAACTCTTTTGCTCACTGTTTTCTGGAATTCATAAATTCCAGTGCCTTGGATCAACTTATCCACACCCCCACCAGGGGCAGCTATATCCTAGACCTGGGATTGCCAACATGGGCGACCAGTGTTCCATACCAGAGGTCAATTCCTTGTTGGTTAGATCCGTCCACAAGCTAACCACCCTAGACATTCACATCCCGCCCCCACCCCCCATTAGGGAAACCACCATAAAAAAATTCTCCAAAGCCAACTTCATGCTTCTTAAGACAGAAGTGGCAAACTTCACGACACCCATGCAGATGGAAAATAAAGGTACGACTGCTAAATCCTGCACAAAAGCACTTTATAAGCACTTTATAAGTGCATGGATCATGCTATCCCTAACAGAACCAAGATGCTATCCTCCAAAAAAAGGAAGCCAATCTGGTGGTCCCCTGCCATAAACAAACTCTACAACAGAAGAAAGAAACTGCTGGAAAAAAAGAGTAAAATCTCATGATTGGAGGAACTTTCTGGTCAGCCTCAGTAAGAGATGAGATCCCTCATAAAATCCTCCAAAGCTAGTTACGAAAACAAAATCGCCACTTTCTAAAGACAACCACAAAGCATTCTATAGCTATGTCAAGAATCTCAATGGCAACACTCAGATCTGCTCTAAGTTACAGCACAATGGCACTAAATATACAGAACCAACCGATATTGCCAACATCCTGGCAGATATGTTCAGTGCTAACTTTACCCCCCTCTCATCCCCTAAAGGGCCCATCTCTATACCGGAAGAATGCAAAGTTCCTGTAATCATGGCTGTACAGGTAAAAACCACACTCTGCAAAGCCAAGAACACAACATCCATGGGACCTGACAATATCCCAGGCTGCATTCTACATGAACTACAGAACGAATTGGCACCCCACCAGAGTACCATGTACAATCATAGCTTCACCTCAGGCTTTGTGCCCAGTGAATGGCGCACAGCAATGGTTATCCCACTCCACAAAGGGAGATCCAACATGGACCCAAGGAACTACCACCCCATTAGCCTGACAAGCCTGATCTGCAAGGCCATGGAATGTATTATCATGGAACTTATAAACAAAGACATTGGTAATCTCCAAACTCTGGACCCCACCCAGTTTGGATTTGTAAAAGGCAGATCATGTCTCCTAAACCTGATAGACTTCTTTGAAGCAGTCACCAAAGCCATAGATGAGGGTAAGGTGGTTTACACAGCCTATCTAGATCTCGCCAAGGCTTTCAACACCATCCCCCACTCTGGAATTATAGATAAATTCACTAAACTAGGTATAAATCCCTATGTCACAAGATGGGTTGCCAACTGGCTCACTGACAGAACCCAGAGTGTGAAGTAGCAGACTCCAAAGTGACAAGTGGAGTTCCACAGAGTTCAGTCCTGGGTCCTCTCCTGTTTGGTATCTACTTCTCTGAAGTACAGTCTAACACAGAAGGCCTTTGGCTATTGAAGTTCGCAGATGACTGCAAACTAGGAGCCATAGTTGAGTCTCCAAATGATGTGGACATCCTACAGAAGGGCCTCACTGAGACAGATGCCTGGTGTCAGAGCCATGGCCTCAAGCCAATGCCAAAAAATGCATTGTCATTCCCTTTGATAAAAACTTTGTACCCATGAACTACCACATAGGCGGTAGCCTACTTAACACTGAAAGTGTGATAAGAGACGTTGGGACACAGGTGGACAGTAGTCTCTCCTTTGATAATCACATTGCCACAGTAGTCAGGAAATTCTTCTATGTGGCACACCTCATCACAAAATGTTTCTCATCCAGGAAAAAAGAGGTAATTGTTCCTCTCTACTCATCACTCATTAGACCCATTATAGAATACAGTGCCCCTTTTGGCATATAAGTCACAAGACATTTACAACAACTGGAAAGGCTGCAGAAATACCTCACAAAGAGGATTACCGGCTCCCAAAAGATGCCCTATGCAGATTGTCTCAAAAAAACTGTAGCTTTACTCTGTCGCATATCTCCTACTCAGAGGCGATCTCTGTCTAACATACAAAGCTATGTCAAATGCAGAGCTGTTGGACATGCTCCACTTAAAGAAATCCCAATCCCTCCGAGCTACATGCTCTAGGGACCTAAACCTTGTCACCACAATAAACAGAACATGCTGGAGGGATAAATTCCTGACCCAGAGACTTCCCATACTCTGGAACAAACTACCTATCTATATCAAACAAAGCTCTTCATTAGCATTCTTCAAGAAAAATCTTGATGATTGCATAGGAAATAAGAAATTCACCCCAGTGATCACTTCTGTGTTCTGTGGCTCTGCTCGACAGGGGCACAGGAAAATAATTTTCTTGGGTGGCGAAAGCCATGGTACCTTTTTGGCTAGGCTTATATAGGCCCTAGGGCCAATACCCGAGTACCTACCTATGAATCTATGAACCTATGTATTTAAAATATTTAGTAGCATGTTCTCTCATAAACTCATGTCCATACATACACTTCACTTCAAATAGCCCCATTACTAAGTATATATATATATATATATATATATATATATATATATATATATATATATATATATATATAGGGTCTATATTATAACATCGAAGTTTTTAAACATCGAATGTTATAATATTGAACACGTAATGTCGAACGCTGAAAGCAGCGAAGGTGCAGGACACTGAATTCTTTCCCAGGGAAAGAATTCGGTGGGCCGTTGCTGTGGCTTCGCTGTTTTCAGTGTTTGATATGTTGGAACATTATGGGTCGGATTCAGGTAAGTGTGCGATTATGTGTAGGTTAGGGGGCAGGTTAGGTGAGTTAAGGTTAGGGAGCGGGTCAGGTAAGTGTGCGGTTGTGTGGATGTTAGGGTTAGGGGGCGGGTTAGGTGAGTTAGGGTTACGGCGCGGGTCAGGTAAGTGCGCGATTGTGTGTAGGTTAGGGTTAAGGGGCGGATTAGGTGAGTTAGGGTTAGGGCGCAGGTGAGTGTGCGATAGTGACGGACCTTAGGGTTAGGGTTGGGTTAAGGTAAGTGGATAGTAGTGTATGTAAAGTTTAGTTGAGGTTTAGGTGTAGGAATTTAAGTGTATGTGTGTGGATTGCTGTTTTTTGTGTGTGTTTGTGTTGTGTGTATGTTTCTCGGAATAGCGATTTTTTTTTTCCTGGGAAAAAGTTCGGTATTCTGACTGTTTGATGTTTTCAGATTTCGGTGTTTGGGGTTCGATATTATAACATTCGATGTTTAAAAACTTTGATGTTATAATATAGACCCGATATATATATATATATATATATATATATATATATATATATATATATATATAGATAGATAGGTCCACTTCTTAATCTCGAAAGAACAGAATCCCGAATTTCTAAATATCCAACTCAGAATCCTGAGATTCTGAATTTCGAAATTAAGAAGAAGAAAAAACACTACATAACTGTAAAACCCTGTTATTGCAGGGGTGCAAGCCCCCCCCGTCACCCCCCATGTGAGGGACACCCCCACACCTCCTGCAACTTAAATATACTACCTCTGAGATCGTGCTACAGTGAAGGGAATGGTATAATTCCCATTCCACACTGTTTAGCACTGTAGCACGATCTCGGAGGTAGTATATTTAAGTTGCAGGGGGTTTGATGGGTGCAGTGGGGCTTGCCCCCCTGCAATAACAGGGTTTTATGGTTATGTAGTGTTTTTTTCTTCTTCTTAATTTTGAAATTCAGAATCTTGGGATTCTGAATTCAATATTCAGAAACTCAGGATTCTGTTCTTTCAAGATTAAGACGTGGACCCATATATATATATATATATATATATATATATATATATATATATATATATTATCTTCTCAGTAAGTACTGATTTCTTTTAGATGTAAATAACACATACATAAATATTGCTTATTATGTAAAACAGCAGTATTGTTGCCCTTGTTTGATGGTTTCAAAATCAAGCTGTCATTATTATCCCATTTATTAAGGGCATTCCATTCTGCTGTAGTTAGATTATAATTGCAGCATAAGTTCTGGAAAAGCATCATCAACAGCAAAATTTGACATACTAAAAAAGTATTTAGCACACTCATTACTAAATAGGAGTATGAAATGACTATCACACTTAATTTAGAAGTATCATATTAACAGTAAGCATTAACCTGTTCTTTATCAGAAACACGGTAATAGAAGCTATTATCAGAATAATCAGAAAAGTTATCTTCACAACACTGCTAAAATTATCAAAAAATAATCACCATTATCATCATGTGAAAATAATAAAGCAAATGTTGTTGGTACCAATCTAAGAATCTCAATTTTAAATAAATGTGAACAAGAGAACACAGTAAAAATAAATTTTAGCCCATGTTTTAAAATGGAAATATAGTTATCCCTGATAACTTCATAACAGCAAAATCATTTGTATAATGTTCAGAAGTTTGCAAGTCACGAACTGAAGATAAAAATATAGAGAATTCAATAACCTCAGGAAACTGTACCTTATTTCACATTCTTTTCTTATTTTGATACTTCTGTTGTCCCTCTCAGCAGCATTATAGTCGTTTCCATTCCTTCTCCTCTTTCTGTTGTAATCTGATTGCTGATTCTCTGTTGATGACTCTACAAAATTGACATTTCAGTTCCCCCAGTTCTTTGGCATTTAGTAAAAATGGAAAATGATTGCTTTCACTGCCTCAATCCATAGTGTAGTTAGTGCCATCTGAGTAAGCAGGCATGGACTTTTGATGCTTTTTATTATCTACATTACATTAGATTCATGCTTTCTGGTTAACAATTTAAATGTCCACAAAATGCTTTACAACTATTGTAATCTCTCTTGTTGTATATACAAATTGATTCTGACAGTTGTTCGGAAAGGTTATAGGTGGCAGTGGGAAAGTCTACCTCCCTTTTGGGAAATCTCCCCGCATTCTCCATACCAGACTTCCCCTTTCCTTCTTGTCATCAATCAAAGGCTTTCATTGCGGATCATAAAACCAGTTCCCCCCCAGACCAGTGGAGAAAGAAGCTTTATTCAAGAATATTTCTGGTGCCAAGGAAAGATGGAGACCAGTTCTCGAACAGTCCCTTCTCAGCCTGTTTTTGAAAGTTCCAAAGCTTAAAAATAGTGATGTTATAGACTGTCTTACCTTTTATTCCTCCTTTCCTCCTCAGAGTTTTTTTTTTGGCAACTTGGATGATGATTATCATCACATACCTATTGCCACAGATCTCAGACTTTTTCTAAGATTTTCTGTGTTTGATTACATTATTCATTCTCTGCATTACCCATTTGGTTACATACAGCTTCAAGGGTGTTCACATAGTGTTTAGCTGCTGTGATAGCTCATTGCAGATTGCTCAGCATGCACATTTTTCATTATGTAGATGACTTGCATACCTTGCAGAGTCTTTCTCCAGGTGTCCTGAGTTCCTTAGAAGGGTAAGCAATCTCCTTGTCAGTGCATGGTTCCATATCAACATTTAAACATTCTCTGATTCCTTCTCGCATTATTGTATTTTTTGAGTGTCAGCTGAATTCCCCCATGCAAAAGGCATTCCTTCCTCTGAAGAAAGTGAATGTGTATTGGGAAGTTTTCCTAAATTTCTCCAGTGAGAGTCAAAACTTCAGCCAAAGAATTTCTCAGGATTTTAGGGGTCATGACATCTGTGATTTTCATTACTCTTCTTGTCAAGTTGCACATGAAAAACATTCCAATGTTTTTTAAAGATTGTCTGTACCCAACATTCACAGCCACTGCCTTTTCAGCTTCCAGTGTTAAGATTTGTGAAGACAGGGAGAGAGAGAGAGAGAGAGAGAGAGAGATAGAAAAAGTTACAGTGAAGGAGAGACTAGATATCCTTTGCCATTTGCAGGTGATTGCAGACATCACCACAGTGATAGACATAAGGAAACAGGTAGGTACCAGGTCATACCCTCTGTGAAGAATGACTATAGTAACTTGGGATGTTGCAGACCAGCACTATTTAACCCTACAAGCCCTTGCATTCTGTCAGAGCAAAACATTGGAGGCAGACAAGCTCAGCAGGACAAGGGCAGATCCTCATAAATTGAAACTAAGCGAAGGGAGGTTTGCAGCAATTGTGAGGAATACCTCAAATAGATTTGTTCACCTCCTTTCAAAACAGATAATTAAATAAGTTCTGCTCCAGGACTCCGTACAGGCAAGCCTGGAAAAGTGATGCCGTTTCATTCATGTGGACTGGAATGTTCCTTTATGTATTTCCACTTTTTCCACTGATATTCAGTATCATTTAAAAATTCAGAAGGACTATCCAAAGACTATTATGGTGATTCCCTTTTGGTCCAGGCAATAGTAATCTTCCATTTTTATTGAACTGGCCAAGGGCAAATAAAACAATCTTCCTCCCATATTGGATCTACTTACACAAGCCATGGAGGTTGATATTTCAGAATCTAAAACAACTATAGGATGAGTCAGTTGATCACTGCTGCAGTAGTCTTAACTATATTTGATATATCTTGCCAAGGATATAACAGCTAACCAGATTATGAAGTTTCAGGGCACCTTTCACACACCCAAACTGTAAAGCAGATCAAGCTTAGCTCATTGAAAGCTTGTTTGCTAAGTCCTTCAGAGCTTTAATGACGCTGAAGAGTATGCTCCTGAGCTTTTTGATAATTAACAGTTGACTTGTGCTTTCCTTTTCTGGGCACATAAGTTCCCTTTAGGGAAAAAAACTTCCATTTCCTTAATTTTGTTACTGGTAGTGTTTACCAGCAGTTACTGTTTATCTTTCCCAGGAAAGAGATACCATTTTGACTTGACCATGGACCAGACTACTGATCCCACTGTTAGTCCTTCTTCCACCCACATAAAGAAAAGGTTAAGCAAACAACCTTTGCCACCACAGCAGGCTACCAATTTACGTTGTCCACAGGTGGGTGACTGCTGTGGCCATTTGTTGTTCCTCAGACCATTAATCTTTTACCCCAGATTCCTGTGAAGTAGCACCTGCAACCACTAAGTACCGGTGGTTAGCCACTTATTCTTAGGCTGTTGTGGCCCCTTCAATGGACAAGGGAGAGCTACTCCTATAGGCCCTGGGAGAGGGAACATAGAACATTTCCCTGTTGTGTCAGAATGATGTGCCCATCCCTGGGGAAGCACCTGCTGCCATTAGTAAAATGATTGGCCCTATTTTTTCTCTCATAAAAGAAACAGTACACCAAGCATGCATCTATGCCCCAAGAAATAACTTCCAAGAAACCAAGGCAAATAAGATAAAAGATAATCCACAGACAGGAAGAACTGAACCAAAAAGCACAAAGTGCAGCTTTATTGAACAACAAACAGGTCAATAAATCAAGTGCTTTCACCAGGCAAATACCTGGCTTTCTCAAGATAAAAAGTAGTGTGACTGAAAAGTTTAAATACTTAAGCATCTGATCACATGGTACTTAATTAGTTCAACAAACATCCACTTAAGAAGGCAGTTAATTAGTAACTGAACTCAGTGAGTGAAAAGTATATATATGAAAATGCAGAATAAAAGTTCAAATAGTGAAAACACTAAAAAATCATTTAAAAATCATTTAAAAATCATTTAAAAATGATGTACAAATGTGTGCATAAAAAATCACAAATGTGTAAGATAAAAGACATTTACTAATTGTAACAAGAAAATCATAGCCTAGCCCTTCTCAGCTTTAGTACACTGGATATATTAATGGCCTCATTGAGACCAGGGGATTTTGCAGCATTAAGTCTAAGCTGCCATAAAAGTTCTTTATATTCAAGGCGGGCTTCCCAGTCACCTCCTCCTGCATCCTGGGTTACCTGTTCAAGAACCATAAACTTAAGTTTCATGTTAGGGCAAGAAGCAAGATGTTTAAAAAAAGCATTAGTGTCCTTCTTTTTTGTAATGTCATATTGATGTTCATAAATTCTTTTTCTAAGGGGTCTCTCAGTCTTCCCTATGTAGAAACTGCAACATTCTGTGCATAATCCTAAGTACACCACCCCTTTTGCTCCGCAGTTGTAATATCGGTCAGCGTCAAAATCAAAATTTTCTAGATGGAAGATAAAAAGAACTATCATTCATGATAAAGGAACACTGCTTCCATGCCCCACATTTATAGGTACCAAGTTTAGGGGAATAATGCCTTGAATCTGATAGATGCTTTCTTTAAAATAACCCTTTTAGGTTAATATCCCTTCTAGTCACAAATTTGGGACGTTCCTGGATTATCCCTTTAAAGTCATCGTGTAGCGTCAAAAGTGGCCAGTGTTTAAGCACTGTGTGTTCCACCAATTGGGAATCCTGTGAAAATGTGTGAATAAAACTATTATGCAAATTAAAGTATTCCAAATTCTCAAACTGCTCAACTTGCTGAAAGCCACTACCTAACAGCGGAAAATACTTGGTTTGTCTATTATCTGTCACTTCTTGGGCCACGTTGTTAACCAAGGAGGCAGGGTAACCTCTTTCTAAAAAAAGTTTTTTTTAAAAACTCAACTTCTTCAAGAAAATATTCATCAGTGCTAGACATCTTAGATGCACGAATGAATTGCCCCTTAACCAAGCCCTTCTTCTGGGGAAATGGGTGACCACTGTCAAAATGAAGGTATGAATTAGAAAAGGTGGCTTTCCTAAATACCTTGGATTTAAAGGTGTGATTACAGTAGTCCTTCTGTATTGATATATCCAGGTAGTTCAGTACGTCCTTACTAACATTATAAGTGAAAGATAGAAAGTGTGTGGTAAACTTAATATAACTCATGAACTCAAGAAAGTTGCTCAGGGTTCCTTTCCACAGTAGGCAGATGTCATCAAGGTATCGCTTATAATGGACTATGTATTGTACCCAATGTGTGAAAAATATAAAATTGTTCTCCCAGTAATGCAAAACTATGTTGGCGTATAATGAGGCACATGCAGCGCCCATCGCAACCCCCTTTTTCTGTTTAAACAGTTCTCCATTGAAAAAAAGAAAATTATTATTGAGAACAATTTCCATAAACTCAACAATTAAGCTGATTGTGTTGGAACTAAGGCCGGATTCAGAGGCCAAAACTTCATTGAACCACTCTAATCCAATAGAGTGTGGGATGCTGGGGAACAATTCTACAATATCAATGGTTGTCATAAGTAAATCAGGATGAAATAACCTAATTTCTAAACCCTTGAGAAAATCCCAAGAATCCTTGCATACATGCTGTAGTGTAGAAGAGAATTTCTTTGTAATGTGGTCAATAAACTTGCTCAATGGTTCAGTGATACTTCCAGCCCCCGAGACAATAGGTTTAAATCTCATGGGGTCTAAACCTTTATGGGTTTTGGGTATTCCAAAAATTACCGGGGTCCTAGGTTTATTGACGTGTAAATAGTTGTATAACCTTTCATTAATAACTCCCTGTAATAGGTGGTCCAATAACAAAAAATTGATCTTGGAATAGGCTAAATTTAACTCGTTCCTAGAAATCAATTCATACTGCTCAGGATCCTGCAACATGTTGTGGAGGTAGGTGTCATATGCAAAATTATACATCAGAACCACCCCCCCTCCCTTGTCGGGTTTCATCACCTTAACACTGTCCTGAATAAGGGACTTAATTAAATGCTGTGACTTAGAGTCCAAATTATTAGATGGAGAATGTGTTCTGCTAAAACACTGCTTTCTTAAATCCATTTCCACCACCTCCTCAAAAACCTTAAGAGAGGGGTGTAGAGGGGGATTGTAGGTACTAGCCCTTGTTAGCTCTTCTTTTGTGTGTGGTTGTCCCTTAAATTGTAATGTTAGATTTAAATGTCTGACAAATAACTTTAAATCCACTAAAGCATCAATCAACTTTAAGGGGCGTAGTGGAACAAACTTGAAACCTTTAGTAAAAAGCTCAAAATAATCCGAGGTTATTACTAAATCAGTAAAATTAAATATAGTAAAATTATCTTTTTTTGTTATAGTGTACTTGTCAGATGATTCAAGTAGTAAGTCAGAAGGTTCAGATCCTAGCATGTTACCTATCTGCGCCCCCTGTTCCATCCTTGCTGCTGGTGGGTGATGTCCCTGCCCCCTGGTCTGCCCGGGGGATAGTGAAAATCCTGAAAGCTGTTATTATTGGTCTTCTGAGCTAATCTTTCACTTCTCCTAGGCAAATCGGTTGTTGGGGTACCCTGAGCATCTACAGTGTCATAGTTGTTAGCACCAACCTCTTTGGTGTTAAATTTACCCTTGCCAGGACCCGGATAAGCCCTTCTGTCCCTGTATTCAATGAGATCACGTTCAAGCTTTCTTATTTTCCTATTAACTATTTTAACAAAGTATTGATCAACTTCATCAAAAATATTATCATAATTCCTTTTAATAATTAAAAAGTTCTTATTTTTAACAACGGAATTATTTAACGTATTCACTATCTTTAACAAAGTATCGGCTTTCGCCTCATAATCCTCAGTCATAAAATTCAACATTTCTAAGCCGACTTTATCAAACAAAACAACCAATTTGTTATACAGTTCAGAGCCAGGGAGAGCACTATTTGGAAATTTGTAGCAACGTAGTCCTTTCGGAACACATTGCACCCGAACACATTCTTAAAGATAATCTATTTCCAACTGCATGCTTTTATAAGCATACAGCTTGTCACTTAAATTATTAAATTTGTTCTCTGCACCAACATTAGAATTTGTTGTAGTTAAGACAGTACCTTGTTTAAAAAGAAATGTCCGCTCAGTCCAGGCACTAAAACTAAAATCTTTTTTAGAAGATGCCAAACTGGTAGCATAGTTGATGTGTTTACTTCCGGACTTCTCCTGTAGATCGGTGTTGCCCAATAAGATCTCGCCAGGAAGTTCCGTTTGCAGTAAACCATTCAATCCTTGTTTCGGTGATAATGTAGATTTCTTCCTACAGTCTAATTGCTGATTGCCAGGAGGTATACTAGCAGGATCGTTGGAACCCAGATTCAGTGAATTGTTTAACTGAGTCAACAAAAACAGTACCTGCTTAAACTCCCCACATGTTACCGGAGCTTCATCTGATTCACATCTAAGTAGAAGTGGTGTCTCCTGAAAATTGGTCTGGTCCAATCAATCCTTCAGCCATGGAAATGTAAACCGAGAAATAACTTCCAAGAAACCAAGGCAAATAAGATAAAAGATAATCCACAGACAGGAAGAGCTGAACCAAAAAGCACAAAGTGCAGCTTTATTGAACAACAAACAGGTCAATAAATCAAGCGCTTTCGCCAGGCAAATACCTGGCTTTCTCAAGATAAAAAGTAGTGTGACTGAAAAGTTTAAATACTTAAGCATCTGATCACATGGTACTTAATTAGTTCAACAAACATCCACTTAAGAAGGCAGTTAATTAGTAACTGAACTCAGTGAGTGAAAAGTATGCATATGAAAATGCAGAATAAAAGTTCAAATAGTGAAAACACTAAAAATCATTTAAAAATCACTTAAAAATCATTTAAAAATTATGTACAAATGTGTGCATAAAAAATCACAAATGTGTAAGATAAAAGACATTTACTAATTGTAACAAGAAAATCATAGCCTAGCCCTTCTCAGCTTTACTCAGCTCAGACCATTAATCTTTTACCCCAGATTCTTGTGGAGTAGCACCTGCAACCAATAAGTACCGGTGGTTAGCCACTTATTAGTGCAGAATAATGAGAACCAACGTAAAAACCAGAATGTGGTGAAAACGGACTCAGCCGGCAGACTCCGAACACTGACACCAAGACTTTATTATTGTAAGCGCTTTCGGTAGAGACAAATCTCCCCACCTTCATCAGACAATAAAACACACTAAGAACACCCATTAAATACATTGCACTGTTCTGATTATTGCACTAATTGGTTAATTATTTGATTAATCATGTCAACAATTCCTCCATTAAATCAAATGAAAAATTAATACATAAATATTGATACGTAAATGTTAATATATAAATAAATATTAAGTGATCATGCATACTAATAATAACAATGGTGAAAGATTCCATAAAAGCATATTAACTGTGCTAAAAATGCATATGAAAATGTACACATGACTGTATCACGTCTAATATTGTTTACTTAAAAAAACACATTATTTGCTTAAAAAAAAAACACACAAGCTGCAAATTGCAAACTGATACATGTGTATCTTCTCTAAACATACAACTGCCTGTGTATATATATCTGTACAACCAGCATAGTTGTGTGAAAATAAAATTATCTTAAAATTAATTAAAACCAGTGTGCATAAATATCTAGATATTTAGACATTTAAACATATAGGCATCCAGATGTTTGATTAACCTATGTACTACTTGGACCCGCCTGCGTGAATATACAAATTTATATATGTATATTTAAAAAATTATAATATATACATGTTGTTATTTTTAAAAAGTATTTTGTGTATATTATTTTATTGATATTTTCATTTTACTTAGTTTATATACAAGGTCGACAGACCTTTTAATATAATCAAAACAAGTTCAGATTCAAATTCAAAACACCAAAGCAAGCGAGAAAAATCTTCCCTATGTATATATACATGTAATCCAACCGCTCCTGAAAGCCACTCGTATGAGAGATTAGGGCAACTTCCCCATCCTCATATTACTATGTATATAAACATATGGATAGTGTATTAATTTAAATGTTTATATGTATGTATATGTGCACAATCTTAAAGAAGCATAGATATAACACACTTCAGACTGTGATGCAAAATATGCTATCCCTATACAATGTAGTAAAACAAAATGAGTGGTCAGGATTTTGACAAACATGTTTGGCAAGGGCGTTGTTCATATCTCCATTCACAATAGCATATAAATGCTCATAGATCCTTTTCTTGAGTGGTCTATCGGTCTTACCGATGTAAAATGCAGGACACACCCTGCAAGTTGCCGCATTTTACATCGGTAAGACCGATAGGCCACTCAAGAAAAGGATCTATGAGCATTTATATGCTATTGTGAATGGAGATATGAACATGTTTTTCAAAATCCTGACCACTCATTTTGTTTTACTATTGTACAACAAATACAACCACATTGTAGGGGGGGGTCCCTGGCAACTACAACTTGAAGAACAGGAAGTCTTTTGGCAGATTCGCACGGCTTCATACATGTTTCCAGGACTTAATGAGGTAGTGTCCATAAAATGCATTTTAAAACTAAAGGCACTTAAAAGATAGGATGGATGTTGAATGAAAGCGAATCCTGTTTGTGATATTATAGGGATAGCATATTTTGCATCACAGTTTGAAGTGTGTTATATCTATGCTTCTTTAAGATTGTGCACATATACATACATATAAACATTTAAATTAATACACTATCCATATGTTTATATACATAGTAATATGAGGATGGGGAAGTTGCCCTAATCTCTCATACGAGTGGCTTTCAAGAGCGGTTGGATTACATGTATATATACATAGGGAAGATTTTTCTCGCTTACTTTGGTGTTTTGAATTTGAATCTGAACTTGATTTGATTATTTTAAAAGGTCTGTCGACCTTGTATATAAACGAAGTAAAATGAAAATATCAATAAAATAATATACACAAAATACTTTTTAAAAATAACATGTATATATTATAATTTTTTAAATATACATATATAAATTTGTATATTCAAGCAGGCGGGTCCAAGTAGTACATAGGTTAATCAAACATCTGGATGCCTAAATGTTTAAATGTCTAAATATCTAGATATTTATGCACACTGGTTTTAATTAATTTTAAGATAATTTTATTTTCACACAACTATGCTGGTTATACAGATATATATACACAGGCAGTTGTATGTTTAGAGAAGATACACATGTATCAGTTTGCAATTTGCAGCTTGTGTGTGTTTTTTTAAGCAAATAATGTGTTTTTTTAAGTAAACAATATTAGGCGTGATACAGTCATGTGTACATTTGCATATGCATTTTTAGCACAGTTAATATGCTTTTATGGAATCTTTCACCATTGTTATTATTAGTATGCATAATCACTTAATATTTATTTATATATTAACATTTACGTATCAATATTTATGTATTAATTTTTCATTTGATTTAATGGAGGAATTGTTGTCATGATTAATCAAATAATTAACCAATTAGTGCAATAATCAGAACACTGCAATGTATTTAATGGGTGTTCTTAGTGTGTTTTATTGTCTGATGAAGGTGGGGAGATTCGTCTCTACCGAAAGTGCTTACAATAATAAAGTCTTGGTGTCAGTGTTCGGAGTCTGCCGGCTGAGTTCGTTTTCACCACATTCTGGTTTTGGTTAGCCACTTATTCTTAGGCTGTTGTGGCCCCTTCAGTGGACAAGGGAGAGCTACTCCTGTAGGCCCTAGGAGAGGGTACATAGAAGATTTCCCTGTTGTGTCAGAATGATGTGCCCATCCCTGGGGAAGCACCTGCTGCCATTAGTAAAATGATTGGCCCTATTTTTTCTCTCATAAAAGAAACAGTACACCAAGCATGCATCTATGCCCCCTCGATTTTCTTTTGGTAGGATTTTACTGAGTCCGGATGAGGGTTTAATTCAGGCTACTGATCCTTATTGTAAAGTAGTTTCTGGTAAGGAAAGAGAAATTCTTCTTTTTATGAAGAAATTCAAGATTCTAAATCTGAACATGAGGATGCGGGGGGTGAGGGGATACAGGTTTTTTTCCCTCAGATTTCTGATTCAGACTGAGAGCAGTGCTATTTTCCTAATAATCATCCAACTGTGCCTAAAATGGCAGATGAGTTGTATAAAGTTCATCAGTCTTTTAAATGTTTATACATTATTCCCAAACATGACCCAGCAGCTATAACTTTAGCTGCTAAACACTTAGTTATTTCCAGTCCTACTCTTTCTGATAAGGATAGGATCGTTATTGCTAGTTATGAGAAAAAAGTATATACTTCTACAACTTTGATTTGCAAAATTTTGAATTATCAGGATCATATGTTAAAGTTTGTTCTAGCAAATTGTGGAAGTATGAGGAATGTTTTATCTGCAGTTTCTTCTTGTGAAGAAAAATATGCATTAAATAACTTAGTTTCCCCTATTACACACATCACTAATCATTATTTGCAGGGTATGTATGGCTGTATTGATGCTTCTTCCAGGCCTATGGCTACTGGTACTGTTTTGTGGAGGCTTGCATGGCTGCATTTTCAGAACCACCAGGATGATGTTAAAAATGAGATTTAGTGTTTGACCTCTCTACTGCAGAGGTGATTAAAAAGTGTGATGAAGGGGGCAAACTTATCCAGGGAATCTCCCTCCTTTTCCAAATTGTCCAAGAGATTTTTTAATCTCTTTATCCAGTTTTGGTAAAAAAAAAACAGAATAAACAGACTCAACAAAATTAAGGTAAAAGATGTTTAAGAAGAAATGGCAACAGGGTTCCAAAAAAGTCTTCAACCTCCCAAAAGCAAGGACGGTGCAACAAGTCTGAATGATTACTCGAGACTTTGTTACCCCCTTTCACCCTGGCCCCTTTTTCTTCCAGAAAGTCTAAATCTCCATTTTTCTGTTTGTGCCAAAGAAAGAAAATGCTTGGAGACTAGTTCTGGATCTTTCTTTCCTAAACCTGTTTGTGATAGTGCCTAAATTCAAAATATAAACACTTCACAACCTGTTACATCTTTTTCCTCTTTCAGGTTTCCTGGTAACACTAGACATAAAATATGCTCATCACCACATCCTTATTCATCCAGACTTCAGACTTTTCTTAGGGATTTGTGTGTCTGGATCACATTATGAGTCCTCTGCCTTACCCTTTGGACTATCAACCATACGAAGAGTGTTCACAAAGTGTCTAGCACCAGTTATAGCTCATTGCAAGGCTATTAGGGTTTCCACATTTTTACATATTCAGATAACTTGCTTGTCTTTACAAAGTCTTTGTCAAAGTGTCAGGAATCTCTGCCTTGGCTGAGTGATCTCTTACACAAGCTAGGATGCCAAGAGGACATTCAAATATCTTTCTTGACTCCTTCACACAGGATTGTCTTCTTGGGATGTCAACTAGATACCTCATTTCAAAGAGCTTTTCTTCCACAGAAAAAAAGTAGATCTTTATTTAGATCTATTGCTAAGGTTTCCACTCACTCAGTCTTCAGGTCACCTAGAGGGAATACTTCAGGATTTTGGGTCTCATGGCATCTATGATTCTCATGATAGCCTCACCAAGTCTCCACATGAGAAAAATACAGTAATATCTGAAATCTCTTTTGTTCCACCATCAGCACCCTTTATCTTTTCAAATGACAGTGCTGGGATTTCTCTGAAGAGAAATCTTTTGTTGGAGACAACAGATATCATTAAATCCAGGTCTTCCCATCTCCATCCCTGTTCCAAAGCAGTCAGTTACCACAAACTCTTCGGACTTTACTTTGGGAGCAGTTTCAGGAAGGACAAAACTACAGGGGGTGTGGGACACCAAGAACAGATGCAGGTATGATTTAGGCAGTCAACTGTCTGAACCATATTTGGTCCCGTGGACCTCTTCAAATGGTTATAGACAATGTCACAGCTAGGGGGAACAAGATCCTACCTCTTTCCAGACTAGACATATTAGCTTGGAATATCGCTTCACAGATCAGTCTCACTTTACAGGCATCCTGTATTCTGTCAGAGTAAAATTATGCGGCAGACAAGTTGGGCAGGACCAGGGTAGACCCTCATAAATGGAAGCTAGATCAGGGTTTCTTCCAAGATTTTGTCCATCTGTGGGGAGTTCCTGAAGTCAATTACTTTGCCTCTTCTGTGAACAATCAGTTGGTAAGATTCTGTTCCAGGACTCCATGCATGAAGGACTGGAAAACAGATGCCTTTTCCTTTCCCTTTCCTTTTCCCACCCTTTCCACTAATATCCAGGGTACTTTTGTAGATTCAGCAGGAATCCCCTAAGATCATTGTGGTGACTCCCTCGTTGTCCAGGCAACCACGGTTCTCCCTTCTTTTGGAAATGGCCAGGGTCCATTACCACTGGCTTCCTCACAAAATAAATGTATTTACACAAGAACACTGGTGTCTTACACACCCCAACATCAATCATCTTCAGTTCATTGCCTGGATTATAGGATGTTAATTCCTTTTAGGCACCTGTTTACTGAAGCAACATGTATTAGTGGAGTCAAGACAGCCTGCTACTAGAAAATCATATCTAGCAAGTGGAAAAGGTTTTCTAGTTTGTACCAACAGCATAACCAGCACCCATTTAGGGTTAGTTGTTCTCTGGATCTAATGTTATCTTTTCCATCTGTTCCTCAACTGATGGATCTCAAATACAATTTTGGCCACTATCCAGACTTAGGATCTGTAGCTCAGGCTCCTCCCCTTACCCATAATCCCTTCCAAACCCCAACATTACATAAGATCTTGTTTGCCACTCTGTGAGCACAGATGTGGTTTTGTTGGCTCAGGCCCACAGATAAGTGTAGACTTTGTTTGCTCTTGTTCCTAGTTTTCTTCTGCGATTTGTTGGCTGTCATGTTAACACCTTACTGTTAAAAAAAAAAAAAGTCATATATATATATATATATATATATATATATATATATATATATATATATATATATATGTTTGGCTTACTATTATTTTTGTGAACGGAGATGCTCCGCAGATGGCAAATTCGAAACATGGATGTTGGAATTTCCATCATGCTGAACATCTCCATGTTCGAAAAGTTTATATCAGTGAATGTGTTGTGCATTCACTGATATGAACTCGAATTAGTGTTCGGAAATCATGGTATAGTAAGGTTTGGAAACTCATCCCTTTCCTCACTGATTCGACATTGTGCCCTTGTGTGGATGTTGATGTTCGTTGTTGTGATTCAATGTTGTGAACAGCATTTATTTTGCCTTTCGCAAAACTGATAGTTTCCTCTGTTTCTCTGGTGGCCGTTTTGGCCTTGACAGCTTTGTCACTCCTTTACTAGTAACATAGTAATTCTTTATTACCATTGTTGGTAACTTTCTCTCTACCCTTGTCTTTGACTGGGTACTTGGTTACTATTGCTGCTACCTTTTTTCTTCTTTCTGAAAAGTTGAAAGTTATTTTGTTGTTGTTGTTGTTGTTGCTGTATGCTTGTGGTAGTTTTTTTTTCCATTGTCATGGCAGGTAAATCAGCTGGATTTAAGAAATGTATATCTTGTGGCCACAAAATGCCAAATTAATTCTGACAGTCATATTACGTGTCTGATGCTTAGGGTAGCTCATTTGGAAGAGTATTTTGCCATCTTTAAGGCCTTTGGACATTGGGCAGTTACTGAGCACTGTAAAAAATTCATCTTGAAGGTTTTAATTCCTCAAACATCTAATGTGAAGTTGCTCTATCTTGCCTTCATTCTTACTGATGGGTTCAGAGCCAATCCGCGACTCCGACTCGGCCAAATGCAAAGGCTCGAGGTCTTCAACCAGCTCTTAGCCTACTCCCTATCCCATGATGCACCGGTGCTTCCCTCAGATCTTGTTTGCCGCTGCAACAGATCGGGTGATTCACCAGCTCTGGCCAGTGAAAATTTGATTTTTTCTCATTATTACTTAGAATTTTATAGTTCTAGATAAGATTTGTTTAGTTAGGATAGCTGTCACTTCTTATATTGCCTTTCACACTTTGCATTTTCCACTACTGTGCTGTTTTTCTTCTAGTTCTTTGTGGCCTGTTTGAAGGCTTTTGTTAATCTCCCTATTCCCCTTAATAGAGTGATAGTTTGTTAGGTATTTCAAATAATAGTAGTTAGAATTTATTGTTATTGTGCAGAGTGTTTGTTATATAGGTAATCATGTGTGAATATATATATATATATATATATATATATATATATATATATATATATATATATGTGTGTGTGTGTGTGTGTGTGTGTGTATATATATATATATATATATTTAGCCATTTAAATTTCTTCATAGTATTTTGTGTTACTATTATATTTTTTTCTTGTAGCCTGTTTAAATTAGAAGGCTAATTTTTTGCTATAAGCTCATTTAAATTAGGGAGCTCTTTACTGTGTGTTTGTGTGGACAGACCATTTCTTGTTACCTTTTTAACATGTCTCAACAAGACAAAGACAAGGAGGCAAAACAGTCCAAGTCTTCAGGATTTAAGAAATGCCCTAAATGTGGACAGAAGATGTCCATTACTGATGGGCACATGGATTGTGTGTATTGTTTAGGTCCATTACATCTACAGGAAACACGTTCCATCTGCCACTCCTTTAGTTCCTGAGTACTACAAGAAAGGAAGCACAAGTTGATTGTCAGGGGCTTGATTAAATCTTCCTTTCAGGAATCGTTGGAACAAGGTCATACAGCTCATGCCAAGCTTTCTAAACCTTCTAAAAGATATTCTACTACTGGATCTTCGGAGCCAGAAAAATCTCCATCATCCAGTAAGTCGAGATCTGACAGAGCTTCGACCTCGGCACCACTGACTTCGGAGCCGACAGTTTTCACAATGTGAAGCCGGTCCCCGGTACTGGAGCCGGTATCTCCCATTCTAAAATCTTCGATATTGAAATCTGTAGCTTCTTCAGATCTGTCCTTTCAGTCCTCAAGAAACCTGTCAGACATGGATGTGGATCGTGTGGTGCAGAGACTTCTGCAGACACCGGTGTTGGCCAAGCTTTTGTCGGGGCCGAGCCTTTGGGCTTCGGAACCGTCCTACCTTCCTCCCCCCATATCTGTTCCTTCTCCGATCCAACTCGAGGTTTCAGAGCCAGAGTGCTCGGATCTAATGTTAGTGGAGCCGTCGGTACCGAGACCTGCACCAGGACTTTCATCTCCGACCTCTCAGACTTCTTTGGTGCAGACTGAGGAGTCTAGGGGCTAACACTTGCCAGTTGGGTCTGTGGAGGATAGTTGAACTGATCTTTCTGGTCTGAGTTTGCCTTTCGGGGCTTTGGCGTGGGTGAGTTCAACACCTACCTCTGGCTCAGAGCCTACCATCTTGGTGTTGAGGAAATTGACTGCATCTTCAGATCCAGGGGTTCCTTCGCATCAGAGTCAGGGGGCCTTCGATGCCATTAGGAGAGCACTGTTTCCACAGACTACCACTTCATCAGGACCAGCAGCTTCTCCCCCTAAAGCACCGGTGTCTACCTTGTCATCACAGACTCCACAAAAGCGTAGAGACCCAGAGCCTCAGGAAGCCCCATTGGGTGATCCCTGCTCTTCTGAAACCTCACCAGAAGCTCTCACTGAGGAGGTCCCTCAGAAGAGGCTATGCAAAAGAAAGCATCTGGACTCCCCTCAGGAATTCATCACTTCAGACACTAATGTGGATGATTCAGAAGGTTCCCCATGGTCACCCTCAGAAGATATCTCCTTCGCAGATATCTTACAGATTCTGAAATAGAGGGGTGATTGGCAGCCCATCAAACCTACTGATGATGAGTCAGTCTACCTGCAGGCTTTTGGGTCTCAGCCCTCTGCCTCTTGGTTGTCTCTGCCTTTTGACAAACTCATGGACTTTGTTTGTTGAAAAGCATGGGAGTCTCCAGATATGGTGGAACCTGTCCCTAGGAGGCCTAATAAGTTTATTACCTCACCACAGGACAAGGCTTTTCTCACCAAGGGAATCTCTGTTGATGCCATGGTGGTGGCAGCGACCACCAAGAAGGCGTTATCCGAATATTCAACGTTGATCCATCCATCAAATAAAGATTCGAGAGTCATGGACAGCTATAGATAGCTCATGTTTACTTCAGCGACTTTTGCTCTTAGGTTGCTGAATTATCTTACACATTTCACTAGATTGCAAAGAGATCTCCTAATAGAGCTAGGAGATACTCCACAGGGTTCAGTAGCTGTGGGGGTCTCACATAAAATATCCTCACAACTCTCCACCCTTAATTCCCTAATAAACTCATCCATGCGTCTGGTTTTGTACGCAGCTGATGGAGCGAGCAGATCTACGGGTATAGGAATTGCTCTTAGATGACATTCCTGAATGCGCTTATGTTCATTTGTGGAGCCCTTTAAGTCATCCTTTATCATCACCCCTTTCATTGGCTCGTCCCTTTTTGGACTGAAAGTGAAAGAAACACTTACCAGGTGTAAACAAGAGGGAAAGACTCTGTCTGCCTTCGGAGTCTGTTTTTCCACACCTACCAGATCTTACCCTAAAGGTCAGAAAGGAGGAAAGATGTGATTCCGTAAAACTCAAGGAGCCTTTCAGGACAAATCCTCTGCCCTCCAGAGGCAGAGGAGGGGCAATAATGGAAGATGCCATCCATGTGGCAGAGGGGGGGTCTGCAAAATCAGGGTGACAGAAAACATTTCTTTGGAAGCCCTATCAGCGCTCCTGAGAGGAGGCCCACCTGTCCATCTCTGGAGGCAGTCGGGGACACTTATCTTTGTACCCAGATGCCTGCCTAAAAATAACAAAAGACAGCTGGGTAGAAAGCATCATATCCAGAGGTTACTCTTTTCCCTTTTCCACCCCACCTCCCTCAATAAGAAAGATCCCAGACATTCCACCCAGTCACAGGGAACAAGCAACCATAGAAATTCAAAGGTTGCTAGAAAAAAAGAGGCATCCAACCAGTTCCCGCAGACCAGATAGGATCCGGAACTTACTCAAGGTTCTTTTTAGTTCCAAAGCAAACAGGGGACTGGAGGCCCATTTTGGATCTCAGCAGATTAAACAAATCTGTGAAGAAGACAAAGTTCCAGATGGTTACATTGCAGTCGATACTTCCTTTTCCAGGAAAAGACAGTTGGATGTGCTCGATAGATCTCTAGGATGCGTACTGCCACATAAAAATGGACAGACCATCCAGAGATCAACTGTGATTTCAGCTGGGGGCCAGTCACTACCAATTTTGAGCACTCCTCTTTGGTCTCACAAAAGCCCTCAGAGTGTTCACCAAATGCATGGCAGTATCACGATTCACTGAGATGTTTGGGATTCCAGGTGTTTCCATACCTAGAAGACTGGCTCCTAACTGCCACTACCAGGCATCAGCTCATTCAAGCAAGGGACACTACTATGAATCTATGCTATCAGTTGGGGATTACCATAAATTTAGAAAAATCTGCCTTATTGCCATCGCAACAGACCATTTTTATAGGAGCAGATCTGGGCACCACCAAAATGACCTTAAAACTTCCATCAGAAAAGGTTTTTGCTCTTCGACAACAGGTTCTAACCCTTCTCTCAAAAGAAAAAGCCCCAGCTTCCACGGTTCTCAAGATGTTGGGTACAATGGCGGCACAATCATTGCAATTCCACTGGGTCGGATGCATATGCGGATACTACAATGGCTCCTTTTCATGCAGTGGTCTTTTCAGGAACTCCCAATGTCGCATCAGATTATAATTATGAATTCATGCAAGAAGGACCTTCAGTGGTGGCTGACATCACATTGTGTAACGATAGGGCGTCCCTTTGTTCTACTCAACCCAATTGCCATAGTGAGCATGGATGCTTCCCTGATAGGGTGGGGGGCATTATCAGGGAAGAACATCCCAAGGCACATAGAAAGAACATGAGGCTCACCTGCATATCAATGTCCTAGAGATGAGAGTGGAACTTCTAGCATTGCAGTCCTTTCAAGACTCTCTTCCTCTGGGGACCATTGCAGTCCAGACAGGCAACATGTCAATAGTCTGGTACATAAACAAACAAGGAGGAACCAAATCTTACACCCTATGCTGAGAGGCCTCGAGAGTATAGCAATGGGCAAACTCCACCCAGTGTTTCATTTAGCAACTTATATCCTGGGAAAGTCCAACGTGATAGCAGACAAGCTGAGCAGGGCAATTCTATTGCCTCACGAGTGGTCCCTAAACAAAGAAGTGGCAGAAGGGATATTCCACATATGGGGTCAGCCTTGCTGCAATCTCTTTCCCACACCCACAAACACAAAATGCAGCAGCTACTTTGCCCTAATTCCCCCACTGGGGGAAGCCCCAAGGGATGCACTTGTACATGATTGGCCCCCTGGTCTCCTTTATGCTTTTCCACCATTACCTCTGATACCCAAAATTTTACAGAAAGCCAGTGCTCTGGGAAGGACCATAGTTCTGATAGCCCCCTACTGGCCTCACCAAATTTGGTTCCCCTTTCTTCAGCCTCATCTGTTGGAAGAACCTTGGGCCCTGGACCCAGTTCCAGACCTCCTAATTCACTCATCAGGGGCTTATCATCCATCCCTTTAGTTCCTCAAATTGACAGCTTGGCTGCTCCAATTCCAAACATTGCCAGGCTTCAGAATCTTTCAACTGCAGCGCAGCATATATTGACATCCTCTCACAAATCCTCCAGTAGAAAGCTATATCTCAGCAAATGGAAATATTCTCAATATGGGCATTATAAAATCATATTGATCCTTGTTTAGCTCCAATAGCTTTTATTTTGGAATTTTTGACAAACTTTTCAATGAGGGAGCAGCTGCCGCGACTATTCGAGTTCAATTGGCTGTAATCTCTGACTTCCATCTTGGTGAGGAAGGGTCTAATATCATGTCACATAGATTTGTCAAAGGCACTATACATTTAAGACCACCCATCAAATCCCCTATCTCTTTGTGGAATCTAAATTTTGTTCTATCACAAATAATTCTACTAATGAGGGTCTAATATCATGTCACATAGATTTGTCAAAGGCACTATACGTTTAAGACCACCCATAAAATCCCCTATTTCTCTGTGGAATCTAAATTTTGTTCTATCACAAATAATTCTACCACCCTTTTAACCAGCCTCTTCATGTGACCTAAAGTATATCACATGGAAAACCATCTTTCTACCAGGTATTACTTCTGCTTGAAGGGTTTCAGAGTTACAGGCCTTATCCATTAAACCCCCTTATATGATATTTCATAATGATAGTGTTTTTCCAGACAAATCCCTCATTTTTTACCAAAGGTATGTTCGGAAACAAATCTCAATCATTCTATAGAGTTGCCTGTATTCTTCCGCAAGTATTGCAGTAAGACAGAGTATATGCTGCACAAGCTTGATTTTCATAGACAGCTCTGCTTCTATTTAGGCAGTACCAAGGGTTTCAGGAAAACAGATCAACTCTTTCTTTCCTTCTCAGACTCCAGGAAAGGGGTGCTCCTGTTGTAAAAACCACCTTATCAAAATGGTTATCGGATTGTATTTCCTTTACTTATAGTTCAGTAAATACACCATTACAAGACAAGATAAAGGCCCACTCAGATAGAGCTCTCTTCACTTCCTCAGCTTTTTCTGCCATATTACCAATAGATACAATTTGTGCTGCAGCTACTTGGTGAAGGCCTTATACCTTTATCACTCATTACAAAGTGAATAAGGCCTCCAGGGACAGGGCTTCCTTTGGTTCCACTGTCCTGAAGAATATACTCCCTTGAGCCATCCAAGAAGATGGCGCTTGGGACACTGTCCCATCAGTAAGAATGAAGGCAAGATAGAACAACTTCACATAAAGAAGTTATGAACTCATCATAACATTCCATGGGAGTTGTTCATCTTGTCTTCATTCTTACCTCCCACTCTCCAACCCCGTTCCAGACTTCTTGAGGATCGAGAACCTGAGGTGAGGCATGGCTGTAATTGTCCTTTACCTAGTGTATTCTATGCTGTTGCTATATTGGGAGATGGCTTATACCATTGTTGGCAGCATACAAGACCTGAGTAAGCACCAGTGCATCATGGGATAGGGAGTAAGCCATGAGCTGGTTGAAGACCTCAAGCTTTTGCATTTGGCTGAGTTGGAGCCAAGGGTCAGCTCCAAACCCATCAGTTAGAATAAAAGCAAGATGAACAACTCACATGGAACGTTATGGTAAGTACATAACTTTTTTTTTTTGTATGCTTCTGGAGGGTCCACATGTATGAAGAAGCCCTTGGATAAACAAAAAGGGAACAAGAGTGAGAAATGTAAAGAAAAGCCTAAGGAAAAAAGGAAGCAAACCCGTAACCATGCTCCTTTGACTTCTACTTATGCTCATCCAGCAAAGCATGCTAAGACTTTATATACAGGTGCTACTTTGATTCTGTTGTCTATCTCTTCTAGCACTCCCTCTTGTAGGGAACAGAGATTTTCCCTGGAACCTGTTTTTTCCAGGTTGCATTCTTCTTTCTTGCAGGAGATACCAATTTACAAACGTTCTAAATCTCCTTCCTCATCTTCCTCCGTCAGGTCTGTCAAAAGCTTGTCAGAGGCTGATGTGGACAGAATGATGAGGAAATTCCTCAAGACTCAGATTCAGTTGAGGGTTCATCTGGCTTTGTTTCCCATCAGACCCATGAGCTTCAGACCTTCCTCTATGCCTATTACTGCTCCTGTGCTAATGTGTTCTTTGGCTTTGATGTCTTTGAATCTGAGTTTTCCTGAATCATCTGTATTGGATCCAAAGTTTTGGACTTCTTCAACTCCAGTATCTTCTCTGATCCAGTGAGATGGATATTTGAGCTGAAGCTTTGTCTCCAAGTCTGGAGGTAGGGGTTCAACTCTGAAATTTTCAGAGCTGTCTCTTCTCCTCATAACTTCAAAGTTAGACATCTTGGCTTCAACTTTGGTTTTGAGGCAGGGACAGGGAGATACTCTTGGTCACCCTGGAAAAGTAGCTTTGGCTCCTACTAGAGTGTTTTTTGCATTCTTCTTCAGCCTTTTCCTTCAAGGCAGTAGAAAGTGTCCTTTCCACATCATGAGTTCAGGCGTCCTTACCCACATCAGATCTACTCACTCCCCAATTGTCAGCCATGGGTCCTGGGCCTGCTCATTCTATTCCATTTGGACAGCCGGTTCACACATTGGCTCAAGTTAGTCCTCATTCTGGATTTCCCCAGACTTCTGAGTCTACACCAGAACATTCCACCATGCAAGCTCCTAGGAAGCATAAGTGTAAGAGAAGGAACATTGACTCTCCACATGAGTCTTTAACAGAAGATATGGACTTCAGTGAAGAGGAGGGGTCCACCAGATCACCCCTTAAGGATTTCTCCTTCTGAGAAATTCTCAAACTTTTGAGACAGAAAGGTGATTGGTCTTCCAAAGCACTTTCTCAGGAGGAATCCATTTTCCTTGAGTTTTTTGGCTCAGGCTCAGCTACATTCTGGGTGGTTCCCCAGTTAATGAGATGATTGACCTTATCTCTTGCCATGGAAGGAACTAGATATAGCAGAACCATTTCCCAAGAATCCAGATAAGCATTCACCCCTAAAGACTGCACGCATTGGAGCAAAGGCCTGACAGTGTATGCCATGGTAGTAGCGGCAGTCACAAAAAAGGAACTTGCAAAGGAGAGCTCATCTGTCCACCCTGTTAATAAAGAGTCGAGGGCTTTGGACAGATATGGAAAGCATGTATATGCATCAGTGACCCTTGCTTTCAGGTCACTGAATTACCTGGAACATATGATAAGATTTCAGAGGGACTGGACAAAGGAACTTTCCAAGTCCCTGTCTGGGTCTATGCCTGCAGAAGACAGGAAAACCAAGGATTTGCAGGTGTTCATCCTGCAGTCCCTTGTGAATGCCTCCATGAGATTGATTTCCAATGCAACAAGGGTGTCTGTAGAGCTGCAGGCACAGAGATTATAGTAGGGAGGCATTCTTGGATGTTGTTGTGTAATTTTGTGAAACCTTTCAAGATGTCTTTCATCAATGCTTCCTTTGATGGATCCACTTGGTTTAGCCCAAAGTTCAAGGACACACTCTGCAGGAGAGAGAATGATGGGAAAACTCTTTCCGATATAGGTATACAATTTATAACCCCCCCACCCACACACACACACACACACACACATGAGGACCATTTCTAGAAACCAAAGAGGGAATAAGGAAATGTGGTTCCATAAGTCCCTAGGATTTTTCAAAGATTCTTTTGGAGAGAGATCTCCCCTGAGACCATGGGGGTATTCTAATGGCAGATGTTACCCTCTTGGCAGAGGAGGTCTGCATTATCAAGACTTTAGAGGTCCTTTCAACAAGAAGCCTTATCAGTGCTCCTTAACAGTTACCTAAATGATACACTCTAGAAGCATTCAGGGGTGCATATCTCTGCACCCTGAGGTCTGGATGTCCATCTCCAAAGGTGTCTTTCTGCAGACGATCATTACAAGAAGGTATTACCTTCCCTTTGTTTATCTATCCCCAACAACGAAGAAACACCTCAACATTTCACCTTCCCAAAGAGAAGTAGCAGCACTAGAAATCAAAAAGCTGCTGACACAAGGAGTAATCCGGGAGATCCCACCAGTCCAGCAAGGATTCAGAACTTACTCTAGAGTCTTTTGACTGCCAAAAAAAGGACAGGGACCGCTGTCCTGTCCTGGACCTTATCTGTCTGAATCTGTTTGCCAAACACTTGAAGTTCCGAAATATCACAGTTCAGTTCATCCTCTTTGTCCTATGGAAGGACATTGGATATGCTTAATAGACATTCAGGATGTGTACTATCAGTTTAAAAAAAAACAGATGCTCCAGGAGGTTTCACCCCTTCTGGCTGGGAGCTAGTCATTTCCAATTCAAGGTCCTGCCCTTTGGTCTCATCACAGCCCCCTGAGTGTTCTCCAAATGCATGGCAGTGGTTTCAGCTCATCTCCAATTGTAAGAGGTCTGGGTGTTCCTCCATGTAGATGACTGTCTCTTCGCCTCTGCTACTAGGCATCTTCTAATTCTGGGCCAAGGATTATCTTATTTAACTTTGCTCCAGACTAGGAATTACAGTGAATTACTACAAATCTTAACTCTTCCCAAAACAAACCCTAAAGTTCATAGGTGCACACTTAGACACTTCTACTCAGATAGCAAAACTACTGCAGACCAGGTTGTCTGCATCACAAAATCAGGCCTAACTTCTGTCTCTTCAAAGCACTTCAGCAAGGATGATTTTGCAGGTCTATATTAGAAGAACGAAATGACGAAAGAGCGAATGGTCTTTCGTCAACATGTAAAACCTGAAGTCTGAAGACAGCGAAGTTACGGAACAGCAATTTTTCTCCCAGGGAAAAAAATCACTGTTCCAAAAAAAAAAAATATATATATATATAAAGACAAAATAAAGTGTGCCCCCACACCCCCCTTCTTAAATATACCAACTCTGAAATCACACCACAGTGGAGAAACCAGCAAAGTCCCGAGTAGGGCCCAGCAATTTTTTTCACCGTTCTGTAACCTTTGTTTTCAGACTTCGGGTTTTGCATGTCAATGAAAGAGCTCTTTCGTCGCTTCGCTCTTCTAATATTGACCCAGTTTTACAACTTATGGGGTCACTGGCTGCTTTCATTATCCTAGTTCCACTACTACAATTCTATATGAGGGTATTACACTGGTCATTTGCAGTTCAGTGGTCCATCAGGCATCAGCCTATGATTTTTCCGGTATGCCTCACCAACATCTGCAGAGAACATGTAACTTGGTGGATTCAGTCATTGGAAGTGTCCCAAGGCTGTCCCTGTGTTTCTCCCTTTCCCAAAGCCATGGTGACCATGGGTGCTTCCCTGATAGGGTAGGAGGGGCATTACATGGAGAAGATGGCTCATCATGTATGATGGCTCAAGGCATTGGTCCCCTTTAGAGGCTAATCTTCAGATCAGTGATGAGGGCAGTGCTCCTAGCATTGCAGGCATTTCAAGATGTCCTCCCTGTAATGGGTGATCTTTATACAGACAGACAATATACTGGTGGTCTAGTACATCAACAAACAAGGGGAAAGTCAGTTTTATCCCTTGTGTCAAGAAATGATGTGAGTGTGGCAATGGGAGATCTCTTCCGCTTGCTTTGCTTTGTATTAGCAATGCACGTACAGAGGAAGTCCAACATATTAGCAGACAGGTTTAGCAGGTCGATCCTAATGTAACAGTAGTGAAAGGTAGTTTTTGTCAGTGGGGCCAACCATGATGTGATCTCTTTGCCTCTCCTGCCAATTTCCAATGGAGCAAGTTCTTTGCCCTGATCCCACAGCCCTGTGTTTCTAATGCTTAGTCAAACAGTCCACTTGTCCTGTGTTGATGAGTCCATAACAAGGCTGAAACATGCATGTCCACAACTAGTGGGGTTTGGCTTTATTGGCCTGAATTTGTCCATTAAATGACTTAAAAAGATAAAAAGTCATGGACAAGTTACATGTTCTCTGCAGATGTTGGTGAAGCATACTGGAAAAGTCATAGCTGAAACACCTGATGTTCATAAGGGTCATTTGCATATATCCCATGTGCATCTAATACGAGAGGTCTGAGGGGGTCACTCAGTGGAAGTTATAGTTTGGCTAGAATTTGATCTTAGTTTTTACTGATTGTTTTTTCTGTGTGACCTTTTCACTCATTGTTTTAGTTTGTTAGAAGGAATGGAAAGATAAGAAAATGAAGGAGAGGGATGTTGTGGACAACGGAGAACCTTCCATATCTGCAGTCAGGTGTCCAGGTGATTACTCAGGTGAGGCATCTTTGCAGGCCCCTGATCCAATGACTACTAAGCCTGAACCCTCTGGCGTGACCCCTCAGGAGGCCACCATGGAGGGAGGATACACTATTGTGACTACTTCCAAACTGACATTGGTTGAGTCTGAAGCTGCTTCGCATGCTTTGTCTTGTGATGCTGGAGTGTTGATGACCAAGACAGAGGGTGGTACTTCCTTGGTAGCTGCATGGGAATAAATTTCAGGAAACTGGATGAAGGTTGCGGCCGCCTGCCCATGTATGGAGGCCTTAGTTTCAAAACATGGGATACCCAAGCCTAAGAGATCAATTAACTTGGCTTAGCTTACACTGTCCCGTTTTTCTGCAGCATCAGCTCAGGTTGATGCATAGTACCTGATTAAGCTGTAGAGAACCCAGCCAGAAACAGGGTGTTTGTTTCAGGAACTTCTCCTGGTAAAGCCAACTTCATGCTTCTTAAGACAGAAGTGGCAAACTTTATGACACCCATGCAGATGGACAATACAGTTACGACTGCTGAATCCTATACATATGCACTCTATAAACACTTACACGAGTGCATGGATCGTGCTATCCCAAACTGAACCAAGACGCTATCCTCCAAAAAAAGGAAGTCAATCTGTTGGTCCCCTGCCCATAAACAAGCTTTACAACAGAAGGAAGAAACTGTTGCAAAAGAGAGTAAAATCCCATGAGTGGAGGAGTTCTCTGGTCAGCCTCAGTAAGAAGCTGAGATCCCTTATAAGATCCTCCAAAGCTAGCTACGAAAACAAAATCGCCTCTGATTCTAGGGACAACCACAAAGCATTCTATAGCTATGTCAAGAATCTCAATGACAACACCCAGATCTGCTCTGAGTTACAGCACAACGGCATGAAAAATTACAGAACCAACTGATATTGACAACGTCCAGGCGGATAGATTCAGTGCTAACTTTACTCCCCTCTCACCCACTAAAGGGCCCATAACTATACAGGAAGAATGCAGAGTCCCTGTAATCACAACTATGCAAGTAAAAGCTGCACTCTCTAAAGCCAAAAACACAGCATCCATGGGACAGGACAACATCCCAGGCTGCGTTTTACACGAACTTCAGAACGAACTGGCTCCCCACCTAAGCACCATATTCAATCATAGTATCACATCAGGCTTTGTGCCCACTGAATGGTGCACAGCAACAGTTATCCCACTCCACAAAGGGGGGAGCCACCACTGATCCCAGGAACTATCACCCTATTAGCCTGATGAGACTGGTCTGTAAGGCCATGGAATGTATCATCATGGAACTCATAAACAAAGACATTGGTAACCTCCAAACTCTGGACCTCACCCAGTTCGGGTTTGTGAAAGGCAGGTCATGCCTCCTGTACCTGATTGACTTCTTTGAGACAGTCACCAAAGCTGTAGACGAGGGTTAGGTGGTTCACACAGCCTCGCCAAGGCTTTTGACACCATCCCCCATTCTGGAATTATAGCTAAACTCACTAAACTAGGTATAAAGCCCTACGTCACAAGATGGGTTGTCAGTTGGCTCACTGACAGAACCCACACTGTAAAAGTTGCAGACTCCAGATCTGACTTCATACCAGTGACAAGTGGAGTACCACAAGGTTCATTCCTTTGACCTCTTCTGTTTGGTATCTACTTCTCTGAAGTACAGGCTAACACAGAAGGCCTTTGGCTATTGAAGTCTGCAGATGACTGCAAACTAGGAGCCATAGTTGAGTCCCCAAATGATGTGGACATCCTACAGAAGGGCCTCACTGAGACAGATGCCTGGTGTCAGAGCCGTGGCCTCAAGCTCAATGCCAAAAAGTGCATTGTCATTCCCTTTGGTAAAAACTCTGTACCCATGAACTACCACATAGGCGGCAGTCTACGTAACACCGAATGTGTGATGAGAGACCCTGGGACCCAGGTAGACAGTAGTTTCTTTTTTGATAATCACATTGCCACAGTAGTCAGGAAATCCTTCTATGTGGCACACCTCATCACAAAAGGGTTCTCATCTAGGAAAAAAGAGGTCATTGTTCCCCTCTACTCAACTAGACCCATTATAGAGTACAATGCCTTTTTTGGAATGTACCTCACAATACATCTGCAGCAGCTGGAAAGGCCACAAAAGTACCTCACAAAGAGGATTACTGGCCTCAAACAGATGCCCTACACTGACCATTTCAAAAAACTCCAGCTTTACTCCGTAGCATATTGCCTCCTCCAAGGTGATCTCTGCCTAACATATAAAGCTATATCAATCCCAGAGCTGTTGGACATGCTACACCTAAAGAAGTCCCAATCCCTCCAAGATACATGCTCTAGGGACCTAAATCTTGTCACCACAATAAACAGGACATGCTGGAGGGATAGATTCCTGTCCCAGAGACTTCCCATACTCTGGAACAAGCTACCCATCTATGTCAAGCAGAGTTCCTCATTAGCACTCTTCAAGAAAAATCTTGATAAGTGGATGGGAAATAGGAAATACACCCCGGGGATCACTTCTGTGGCTCTGCTCCACAGAGGCACAGGATGAGGAATGGTTGTCCTATACTGAGCACCTCCCTCATCAGTCTTTCCCTGATACAGATTCAGATGGAACCTTCTCTTCTGCTTCCCCCTCTGAGGAATTATTCTTTAGGGATACCCTGCACAAGATGAAGGTATTTAATTGGGAGACCAAAGAGTTGTTTCAGGCCCAAACCCATTACAAAGAACTTCTAAGCCTGCCATCTCCTGTACCATCAGCTATCCTGTTCTCATAGTACTGTAGATGTCATTGAGGATATCTCTCTGCACAACATCTCTTTTCCTCCTGCCGGTAGAAAGCTAAATTGTTTCTGTGGAGTCACCTAAAAGCACCATTACAAGAACCCATATGCAGATCCTTACATAGTGTCTACTGAATCTTCCAAGGGCACTACTAAGGGTGGAGACAGACACCCTTTGCCTAAAGACAGAGAAAGCAGAAAGTAGATTTGGTATCTGCTATCCTGGCTATGAGGGCACTTAACTGCAAATTTCACATGTTAAAGTGCTGGAGTCTGTACAACAACCATAATCATTGCTAATGCTGAGGGCACTGCAGACAAGAACCTACAGAAAGACTTACAGGAGACAGTTGGATCAGCACTCCAGGTATCCAGACATTCAGTAAATTGTAGCTATGATTCATTGGATGCATCATGTAGAGCAGCTGCTATGGGCCCTATCACTCTCATACATGCCTGGCTGAGGACTCTGACTCAGACCAAGTAAAGGTGAAACTCCTTGATGCCCCACTGGATCAGGGATTCCTTTGTGATCCCCATGCAAAGAAAGTTTTTGAGAAAGTGGATAAGAAAAGGAAACAAATCAAAACTGTAAATCATTTTATTTGTCTCCTACACATAGTTATCACAGGAATTGGCCCTCTAAATCTTGGTAGCTGCTTCCAAGGCAAGAAAAAGGGAGGCCTCCCCAAGGCAAGAGAACAAGACAGTGTAGAGGTTGGTAATCTGAACAAAGTTCTAAACTTGGGAGATCCAAGGACCCAATCCCCCCCTTCCCAGAGAACAGTTGTAATTATGCACGATATTTATCTCACCATCCCCCTCCCTCTAGTAGGGATACTTTCACCCTTCCTACAGCAATAGAAACTCAGTATCGGGTACCTGTGGATCTTAAATATCATGGAAAAGGTCTGTTTCATTCAGTTCAGGGAAAAGCCTTCCTAGGGATACAAACTCCCCTAAATGACTAAGAGGGATTTTTTCACCCATACTGCTAAAACTTGTGCAACAAAGGTTCAGTCATCCAGTATCTGTAGAAGAATAGGGCACAGGTTTTAC
Organism: Protopterus annectens; assembly: GCF_019279795.1. Lineage (NCBI taxonomy): Eukaryota > Metazoa > Chordata > Ceratodontiformes > Protopteridae > Protopterus > Protopterus annectens. Next base: position 1,024,132,321 of record NC_056744.1, read on the forward strand.
TTAAGGATTTTTCTGGTCCCAAGAAAGGAAGGCATGTGGAGACCAATCTTAGACTTGTCAAAGTTAAACAAATTTCTACACATTCCAAATTTCATAATGTTAAGCCTACAATAACTTTTCCCCATGATCCTTCAGGGAGACTATATGTTGACCCTAGACCTGAAGAATGCCTACCTTTATGTTTCTGTAGCCACGGAGCACATGAAATATCTTTAGTTTGTGGCAGCAGGCTTACACCACCAATTCTGTGTCGTACCATTAGATATATTCAAAAAGCAGTATCAGTGGCCCAGCATGTAGCTCAATCACTTTTGCTGCAGGCGCCTGTGGGTTCTATTCTCATACCAGGGAGATGGACTTCTGACACTGCAGTGCAGCATAATGGAGGTGCTGCACTCCTAAGGGTGTCATCCTTTAGATGATATGTTAAACTGAAGCCCCATCTGCCTGAATTGGTGATAGCTCTGGTGGATGTTTGAAGATCCCACAGCACCTATCAAAAAGAGTAGCGGGAGTTCCCCAAAGCCCTGGTCAAATTTCCCCTAGTAGTAGAAATACCACCTCAGGTCTCCTTTGAAAAGAGGTTACTACCCTAGTGGGACTAACTCAGTAAATAAAAAGGATAAATAAAAATTATCCACTGCTCCCAGAGTTTTCACCAAATGCATAGCCCCAGTTAAAGCCCATACAGAACTTTAGGAGTTCACATTGACCGTTACCTGGATGACTGCCTCATCTCGGGGAAATCTGTCCTGAAGTTCAGACAGCTCTGCAAGTCACCACTGCTGAAGGCCTTACTCTCAACTTCCGCAAGTTACACCTTCAGATACGGAGAAGAATTCTCTTTCTGGACCCACTGATAGATTCAATAAAATAGGTCTCCCTATCCCAAGACAAGGTTTCATGCCTGACAAGCTGTCTACACAGCCTACTGTTTCTGGAAGGAAATACCTAATGGCCTTGGAATAAATGGCATCCTGCATCTAAATGGTTCCTGTTGCGAAGCAATACTCTAATGGCTCCTAAAAACACTTTGGAATAACATGCACAACCCTTGAAAACCCAGGTGCCTCTTCTTCATTGCCTAAAATAGGAACTGTTTTGGTGGAAAGACACAATTCTGCAGACCCAGGGGCAAACATCTGTCTATCAGAGACAAGACAAAGCCATCATCTTAGTTCAGAAAGAGGTTGGGGAGCACTCATAGGAGAATTGAAGGTGCATGGAATCTGGACCCCTTAGCAAAGGAAAATGCATATAAACCGGAAAGAAATGCTGGCGATGTTTCTAGATATAGCAGCCATTCAAAGCGACTTAACCCCAGGAGCATTGCAGATTTGAACAGAAAACACTACATTTATGTGGTACATAAACAAGTGAGAACTCATTCCTACCTCCTCTGCAGTCTGGTGATAAAGATTTGGCTCTTGGCACTAGAACTGCATCTAACACTAATAGATCCTAGGCTGGAACAACACCATAGCAGACTCCTTGAGCAGGGACCTTTGGAACCTAATGAATGGATGCTGAAGAGAGAGATTTTCCTGGATTCACCCACCAGTGAGAATACCTTAGTACAGATTTCTTTGCCTCTCCTCAGAACAGACTGCTACAAGGGTTCTAATGTAGAACCTAACAGATATGGACATGGAGGGTGGATGCCTTCTCCTTGAAATGGACAGACCTCTTCCTGTATGCATTCTTTCTGCTACCCTTGATCCTCAAAGTACTACTAAAATTGAGATCAGACAGCCTGAGCCTAATATTCATAACCCCCTTCTGGCCAAGGCAGCATTTATTCTCCCTTCTGTTTGCCCTCAGAGATTGGAGATACCATAACCTTTCCCTGGTAATAGATCTACTAACCCCTAAGGAGTCTATCATTCATCCACACCTGAACATGCTCAAGGTAGCAGCATGGACAATCGTATTTTAGCACTGAACAATGCAAACTACTCTACTCAAGTGCTACCTGTCTTGAGAGTGGGAAGAAGGCCATCTACCAGAAAATCATATTTATCTAAGTGGAAAATGTTTTCTGTCTGGTAACAAACCAATGGAATGATGCCACCATATGGTAGCATGAATCTGGTGTTGGAATAACGTTCAGAATTATTTGAGCAGGGCTTTTCTTATTCAGTTATTAAAGTGCATGCTTCTGCCATGTCTACCTGCCTTCCCTCCTCCCATCTATTCTCACCCTTACCTAAAACAGTTCTTAAAAAGGGTATACACCTGAGACCACCCAGGAGAAACCCTGTTCCCTCTTAAGACTTGAACTATGTTTTGGAAAAACATACCCTGCCACACTTTGAGAGAGAAGTTTCTGCTCTTTTAAAGATGCTCACCTGGAAGACCACCCTAGTGATTGTAGTTGCCTCAGCCCGGTGGGTCTCAAAATTACAAGTCTTGATGTGCAAAGAAGCCTTTATTGTTTTTTTTTTTTCACAGGGATAGTATCACCCTCAGAATTAACTCCTCTTTCACTCCCAAGGTAGTATCAGAACTCTCCTTCAATCTGGCTATACACTTGTCAATGTTCTTTCCTAACCCATAAAATAAAGCCAAACAAATCTTATATTCCTTGGATGTGCACTGACAGATCAGTTATTAACTTAAAGGAACATAGCTTTCAAACAGAGCAGGACAACTTTTAGTGGCCATTGGAGAATGAAAAGAAGGTAGGCCTGCCTCTAATCAGACTCTTTCAAAATGGATAGCAAATTGTACTACCTTCTGTTATGCTCATCATAGAAAACTCTTACAAGCTTCTATCAGGGCATGCACCACAAGACAAAGGGCAGTCACCATTGCCTTCCTAAAAAGTTTTCCTACTCAGGCCATCTTGGCCATCTTACTCTGTCCACATAAATGTGGGTTTTGCTAAACAAATTTGTGTGTGGGTACATTATTTATGGCTACAGTGTTTGTTTTATCTTCATTAATTTTATATCCTGAAAAGAGCCGAAATTGTCTGAAAATTATCAGTGACACTGAGATGTCCTTTACTGGATTTAGCATTTCTAAATAACCGACTTTTCTCAATTACCATACCAATTATATCCTTGCATTTCTGAGTCCCTTATTTGCTTTCCCAGTGGCTCTAAATGCCACATGCATATGTATATGTATATACATATATATATATATATATATATATATATATATATATATATATATACATATATATATATATGGGTCTATATGACTTGGTCGATAGTTCATATGATCGACTGTTTATTTGGTCGACAGTTCATTTGATCGACAAGCATTTGCCCCTTCCACAATGTTGTGTGACCCTGGAGTTGGTATATATAGTTAGCTGTCGATGAAATGAACTGTCGACCAAATAAACAGTCGATCATATGAACTGTCGACCAAATATATATATATATATATATATATATATATATATATATATATGTTATATATTATAAATAACAAAAGGTAAAGAGAATACCCAACTTATGAGAGAGGAACCTTCTCACTTTAATTCTTACCTCCAGTCCTTCATATATCTTCCTAATTAACTGCATTATTGTATCAGGGAGTGCAAATGCCTCCATTACCAAGTTCATTAAATCTCAGCTTACTCTGTGGAATGGTTTCTCTGTATCAAGACCCACCAGCAACAGTGGTATTTTCTTTCTTTCTGCTTCCCACTGGATCATCAATGTTATGTTAATGTTGGCAAATGTTTGTCTCTTCTCCAAAAAAGACATTGATCCATATTTCTCACATTTGACAACATATTTGCCATTCGTTTAGGTGGTATACAATTACACAATTTATAATCATGGTTTAAAATTGAAATGGGTCGATATGAAGCTGAGTATGATGGATCTTTACCATCATTAGGTAATATATCCATCAAAGATTTCTTCTGAGATGTTGGTGCTTCCCCTCCTTTTAAAATACTGTTAAACTGGATGATTCAGTTTTAATACCTTTTAGGCACATATTTCATAAGGATGTGCAGCAGGTACTTAAGGAAGCAAGAAAGCCTTCTACTAGAGAATCCTATATTGGTAAGTGGAAACAATTTTCTAATTCACTCCTAACCAGTAACCAGAGGCCCATCAGGGATTTTGTACCACTGGTGCTTATATATTTCTGTGAGTTACTTTCCTCTGGCCTTGCTTATTCCTCTGTAAAGATTCAACTCGGGTCATTTCAATGTGTCTCCCCTTGGATCCTTCTCTTTCTTCTCTGTTTTGTTGTGAATTTCTGAAAGGAGTTATATACCTAACATGAGACCTCTTTGTGAATCAGTTGCTCCTCATTGGGATCTCATCTATGTGCTGAAGAAATTGACTATGTCACCTTTTGAACCTGTTCATCAAGCTGATTTAAGGTTCTTGACTTGGAAAACTGTACTCATCATTGCTCTGACATCTACAAGAAGAGTATCTTGAGTTGCAAGCTTTTATGGAAGGCGAACCCTACCTGATTTTCCAAAGGGATAGGATATCTTTAAGATCAAATTCGTCATTCATACCCAGAGTAATTTCAGAGTTTACTTTAAATTAACCCTTCACTCTCCCAGTTTTCTACCATGAAGCTTAAAAACAGAACAGATTCTGCATACTCACTATGTTTGTAGGCAGCTCACGTACTATCTTGAAAGAACTAAGCCCTGCAGTAAAGCTAGTCAGCTATTTATGTCTTATGAAGGGCAAAAAAGAAACACCCTGTAGCTAAACAAACAGTTTCAGGTAGTTGTCCTCAGCTACTTTTTTTTTGTTATTCCCACAACAGCAAATCCATTCCAGGCAGTATCAAAGCAGATAACAGTAGAAACTTGTCTTCTTCAGTGGCATACTAGAAAGGAATAGAATCTTGAAGCATTCTGTACATACTGTTACAAAGAATTGCAAACTGGATTCCTTTTCTGAGTCCAAGTCTAGCTTTGCTAGGACCATTCACCAAGGGCTTTTGGATCCATATCCTTCCTCCTCCCAGGTTGGATTGGCTTTGGTAATCAACCCATATAACCTAAATGCTACTGCACCAGTGTAAATAAGGAAAATAGTATAGCTGTGTAAATTGCACTTACCCATAACAGTAGATGTTTCAATTCCTCACTGCTGCAGGTGCTGCACCCACCCTCCATCCACCTACTCTTGTATATAGTTGTAGTTGGGATATAAAGTAGGGTTTATTGTTACTATCGATTGGTTATTTCAGAATTACTAGGACTTTTCTCATTGTGTGAGCAAGAAAGTCCTGTAGAAAGCTTCACAATGACCGCTGATTACCCTCCTGGGTATTAGCCAGTTAACATTTGGGGAGGTGAGCAAGAGCTTTCTGTAGCTGGCTTGTTGCTTTCTAGGCAGAAAACAACCCATATAACCTAAGGGCTACTGCAGCAGTGAAGAGTTCGTACACTGCAACTTACACAACTGTACTATCTGTTTCTTTAGAAATTCCTGTCTAAAAGAGACAGAAAACTAAACATGTGTCTTCTCCTCTATCAGTCAGTCTTGACAGTAGTAATTTACAGGTCTATATCAGAACATTGAATGATTAAAATTGTGAACGCTGTAAAGAGCAAAAATGCCAGACCTCGAAGTGCTTTTTTTTTTTGAGATCGCAGTACAGTCAAGATTGGAATATTTGCCCTTTCCTCACTGTAGTGCAATCTCAGAGTTGGAATATATATTTAGTGGGGGGTGTGGGGGTGCAGGCCCCCACAATAATGAGTTTGAGGTCAGTCATTTTCCCTATTTAGAGCATTCGCAATTTTAATCATTCGATGTTCTGATATAGACCTGTAATTTACTAGGTTTGGCTCATGGTCTTGTGTGGGCTGTTGACCCTTCTTACAAAGCTGTTTCCGGTAAGAGAAAAATGTATTCCTCTATCTCTGAAGAGGTTCAAGAGATTGTACTTGTAGGGCAATGTGAAAGGACGTAAAGTTTTCTCCTCAGGTTTCTGATTCAGATTCTGATAAGAGTGTGCTATCTGGCTCTCCCTGTGAATTATTCTGTTTCTCTGAGACTATTTCTAGAAAGCAGTGTTATAGTTGATTTGTTAGTCATTTAAAACATTCTTTATAGTCACCTTGCTGATTTTCTGGTGTTTTAAACATTTTTTTAGTGTCTGACTGCTATTTTTCTGCTGTGTTAAACATTTTCTGGTGGTTCCCGCTGAAACTATGGTAGCTAGTAGCTGTAGCATAGTCCAGATACATGTTTGCTGTATCTGGGTCTGTTTGTAGTGGCTGTTTGTTCTGAGCACGTTTTCCAGGCCACGTTGGATTGGAAGGGGCCTTTCTGCACTCTAGTGAGAGGATTGTGTTGATTGGAACCTGTCTGGTGAAGGGTACTTGGTCTAGGGCGTGGAATAAGCATCCTTATTGGTCCTTTTGAACCTTTTTAAATTTTTTTTCAAGTTTGTAGCTTCTGGTATTTAAGCCCTGCATTTGAGCAGGTTTCTGCTTGTTTGTACTGAGCTGAATTGAGGAGGGCTACCAGCCACAACTCTGAGTTGAGGTACCAGATGACTAGAGGCTTCTGAGCTTCCAAAAAAACATAAGTTGCCTGTTTTTTGCTTATTTATAATATTTACTGCACTTTTTATTGCCTGCCTCCTACTTTAATACTGTATTTATATGCTGTGTACTAATCTACACTGTTGTACTGCAATTGTCTGCCTTACTGTCCTTGTTAAATTGAATGTTATTGCTGTTTTCACTATTTACTAAGCTCTTTTTTGCTATTTTCACTGTTTGTTAAGTATTTGCTGGTGTTTTTCACTGATGCAAAGCAATCTGTTCTGCTTGTTCTGGTTTAACTGCCAAGCAGTGTTATAATAATTGACTTATTAGCTGTTTAAAACACTCTTCAGAGTCTCCTTGATGAGGTTTTGCTGTTCTAAGCATTTTTGTAGTGTCACACTGCTATTTTTCTGCTGTGTTAAACATTCTGTAGTGGTCCATGGCAGCAGCTATAACTCTGGTCCCTTTAACGAGATATCACATGAGATTATTGCAACGGTTACTAGCAAATCAGTGGTACATTCTAACTCACCCAATGAACCATCTAATAATTATCACCAGTCGCTGCAAAAAGGACCTATCCTGGGTGATGGAATCAGAGCAAATTCTTCTTGGCCTCCCCTTTGTCTCTCCTCAACCCAAGGCCATAGTGACCACAGTTGCTTCCCAGATGGGGTGGGGGGGCATTATCTGGGGCAGACAGTCTAAGGCACTTGGTCCATGATAGAGGCCAATCTGCATATCAACATCCTGGATTTGAGGGAGGTGCTTCTAGCATTGCAAGCATTTCACTCTGTCCTCCCTCAAGGAACAATTGCAATTCAGTCAGACAACATTTCTATAGTCTGGTACATCAGCAAGCAAGAGGGAACCAGATCCTAACCCTTGTGTCGAGAAGCACTCCGAGTGTGGAAATGGGCCATAGCCTCCAACCACTTTCAAATAGCAATGCACATCCCGGGGAGTTCAAACATGATAGTGAACAAACTGAGCAGGTGCATTCTTTCGCCTCATGAGTAGTCTCACAATCCCATGATAGTGAAGAAGATCTTTTGTTGCTGGGGCCAGCCTTCCTTTGACCTTTTTGCCTCACCCTAAAACAACAAGTGCAGCAGCTACTTTGCCCTACCCCCCCCCCCTCAGGGGGAATCCCCGAGAGACACTTTTCACCTTGATTGGCCCCCTGGTCTTCTCTATGCCTTTCCTCCTTTCCCTCTGATCCCACTCTTTCTAAAGAAAGCAGCCAGGTTGAGAAGCCAAGTTATTTTCATTACACCCTACTGGTCTCAACAAATATCGTTTCCCTTCCTATGGCCTCATTTAGTTCACCGTCCATGGATTTTGGACCAATTTCCAGACCTTCTGTCTCTCCCTCAGGGACTGGTGTGTCCCAATCTTCAAAGTCTCATGCTAACTGCTTGGTTCCTCCAATTCCATTAGTCCCCAGGCACAATGATATACCATCCCTGGTGAGAAAACCTTTGCTGGCATTGCATAAACCATCCACCAGAAAACTCTACCTCAGTAAGTGGAAGAGGTTTTCATTCTGGGCTTGTGATAATGGTCTCAACCCCTTTTCAGCGCCAGTGGAAAATGTTTTAGAATTTCTGGCCATCCTTTTTACAAAAGGAGCTTCCGCTTATACTGTTAAGGTAATTCTAGCTGCCATCTCTAATTTTCATAATGGATTCAGAGACCTACCCTTAATTTCACATAGACTATGTAAGGTCTTCCTCAAGGGAATATTCGATTAAAGCCTCCTTTTAAAGACCCTCTACCCCCATGGGATCTGACTGCTGCTCTACAATCACTGGTACTTACACCTTTTGAACCAGAAGCTACTTGTGACTTGAAGTTTCTCTCTTGGAAAAACCTCTACTCGTAACTCTGACCTCTGCAAGATGAGTATCCAAATTGCAAGCCTTATGTTCAAACCCCTCTTATTTAATTTTCCATAAAGATAGTTACACTCAGGACCAATCCATCATTTCTTCCAAAGGTGATTTCAGACTGCAACATCAATCAGACTATAGATTTACCAGTCTCTCTTTCCAAAATTTACCAACAAAAGTGCATACAGCCAATACTTGTTAGATGTACACAGACACTTATGTTTTTACCTCAACAGAATTAAAGAATTCAGGAAATCAGAACAGTTGTTTATTTCCTTCACTGGCACAACCTTAGGTAAATCTGTGTCTGATGTTACCTTGTTAAGATGGCTAAGAGATTGAATTACCTTCATTTATAACAAAAACAATTTAAAACTACCAATGCTGGTGAAGGCTCATTCCATCAGATCAATGTCTACTTCAGCTGTTTTTCATTCAAAGGCTTCCTTGGATGAGATATGTGTAGCAGCAACACTGGAAACTCTGCATACCTTTATCACCCATTACAAATTGGAGTTGGTGTCCAGGGGCAGGGCCATCTTTGATTCTATGGTCCTCAGGAATATTCTTCCATAGGGCCAACCAGGATCTAAAGTAGCTAGGGACTCTGTCCCATCAGTCAAGAATGGATGAAGATTGACAACATCAGATAAAGAAGTTATGTCTTACCATAACGTTCCATCTAGGTTGCCAATCTTCATCTCTTCTTGACATCCATCCCTTCTTCCCCGTCCAGGGACTGCTGATGGAGCGATCTTTGTCCTGGGTCTATGATTAGGATGTTCCTTGGACATGGGTTTTTCATAGATGTTTAGGTCTTCTCTATATGTAGGTATAGATATTTCCTTCTATAAGATTGCAAACTCAATCTGAGGTAATGTAGAGAGGGGCAGTTTAGGTAGATTTTCAGCTCGAACGTTTTTTCACTGGCACAAGCTATATAACTGCCGTATTGGTTCCGAGGATCAGAATTGTAACCCATCAGTTAAGAACAGATGAAGATCGACAACACAGATGGAATGTTATGGTAAGAAATTGCTTCTTTTTATAGTAAACAAAACATATAAAATACATTTGGGTCATTTTCTGTTGTTCATTTTAAAAATGAAAAAGTATATTGTTTTGATTAAATTGGAAATAGTAAGGCTTTAATACTGGCACTGTATTCTAAAAGCTGTTCACTTCAGATTTTCAAAATATGTGTTTTTGCAGGTACTACTGCCTAGCTGCTGCAGCAGCTTTATTGAAATATGTTGAATTCATTCAGAACATTGTCTATGCACCAAAGTCTCTCAAAGTTACCTTTCAAGGCAGTGAACAAACAGCCATGATAGATTCTTCTTCTGCCAAGAACCTTGAGCTTGTGATAAACAACCGTGATCCAAGGTAACATTTTTACTTTAAACTGTTAAAGAAAGACTTTAATGGACCATTCACATCAGCAGTCAAAATGATTTGTGTGCTTTGATGAATAGCTCTAAGGTGATAGGACCTTTCATGGAAAAAAAATGTATTTGTATCCAAAGACATATATGTTAACATGGTATGGTATGAATTTTTTTTTCTCAAAAATCTTTTATTGATTTATAAAGTATGACATAACAAAACAAAACATCAAAACATTATAAATCTTATCATATATGAGTTGATTGAATGTATACACCTTGTAATAATGCATTTCAACTCATGAAGGTGAGAGCAAAACAATATTTAACAATATATACAATATATACAATTGATAACCAAGAATCAAAATATGAAATGAGACTATAGCCAAAATGAGAAAGTGAAGTATGAGAGCAAATAAATCCACATAATGTATTGTGACATTGAATATGATAACTATTAATCACTATTAATAATGAAGAGGACCTTCTCTAAAACTTTATTATTTAAAACCCTTTTCTTAGGACTCTTCCAAATAGTTTTGTGTGCATAAATATACAAATATGCCATTGTTCTAAAAGCATTCCAATTTAATTTAGTGCGATCAAGCCAGTTTTTGGTAATGTACAGTTTAATAAGAGAACAAATGAATACCAGCACATGAGTATCCAATTTAGAGAGATGAATCATGGGAATGTGTAAGATTGCAATTTCCCATGATGAAGTGGATTTATGGTACCCCATTTTCTGTAACCTTACTTTCAAGGAAGTCCAAAGTTTATCTGAAAAGTGGCAATACCAAAAAATGTGTAAAAGGTCGGCTTTGGGAAAAGAGCAACAAGGGCATGATGGAGACTTGTTCACGTCAAATTTGTTAAGTTTGGAAGGAGTATAATAAGCATTGTTATTAATCATCAGTTGGGTATAAACCAAATTCTTGAAAGGAGAGTATTCCAGAGTATTTCTAATGGCCAAAAGTTTTTGGTTGTCTGTTAAATGAGGGTTATGAATAACCCAAAAGTTCGAGAAAAGACATGACAAATCTTGTATTAATTTAGTTAATAAATTATAAGATTTTGACAACATTTTCTCAGGTAGTAATAATGTTTTAATTATCAATTCTAAATTATTGAGATCTTGTTCTCTTGGCATCATAAGATTGCGATTATTCATAACCACATCCCTTATTTGGCGTAGTATTGTAGTATAATCTTACGTAGTTCAGCCAGGGACACGTCTTTATATTTCAGAAATGTCCAAACCTTAATATTTTTTATAAGGGGATAATTTGAAAGGTTAAATTATGTATTATCCAGCTTAAAATTTGGGTTCAGGTGAATTGGTTGAAGTATATATGAAATCTTATCCATTTTGATTAGTTTTAATAATTCCTGGAATGCATTGATCTTATGTTTTAGGAAAATCGAGACTTTGAGGGTGTTCAAGATATCAGTAGATATGAAAGGAAAGGCATCAGGGTTTATGTTCTTGGATATAATATATTGATTCCAAATCCCAACCCAATTAGACGTATTATTATTGTGAATGTTATTCATTTTAGAAATGGACAAAAGTTTATTTGCCAAAACAATTAAGTAATAAAGATAAAAATTTGGCAAACCTAAACCCCCCTATCTTTGGAAGATGATAATTTAGAATAAGATATTCTAACTGCCTTAGGGAACCACAAAAATTTAGCTAATTCTTTATTAACTTTGTCAAAAAAAGATTTTGGGATTATTTGATCTGAAGAACTAAATTGGTACAAAAATTTAGGAAGGATATTCATTTTGATTATGGCAGCTTTTGATAGAAGTGAAAGATTCAAAAGTTCCCATCTACGCATATCTAGCATTATTGTTGACCATAATTTATATAAGTTATTTTGAAATGAAGATAGGCTATTATGCTCCATATGAATACCCAGATATTTAACCCCGTATGTAATATGGAAATGAGAATCAGGGAATAAGTAAGATTTATGAGCTAAATAATTCAAAGGAAAAATATGAGTCTTTTGAGGATTAATGTGATAGTCCGATGCAAGAGAAAATTTCTCAATAGAATTCATAATCTTTTTAAAATCTGAGAGAGGAGTTTGAAAGAATATAACTAAGTCATCCGCAAAGGCAGAGAAAATAAATTATTGTTAAGAATCCTAGGAACTTTGTGAAATGTATTTTGTGATATGTACAAAAGTAAAGGTTCCAAATATATGTTAAAAAGAAAAGGAGATAAAGGACAACCCTGTCTCGTACCATTAGTCAGCTTTATAGGACTTGAAGTGATTCCGTTAATATATAGTCTAGTAAAGGATTATTTGTACAGAGTTTTGATAAAATTTATAAATGTAATGGGGAAATTAAAACATGACATAGTCTGAAAGAGAAAATTCCAACACACTCTATCAAATGCATTTGATGCATCCAAGATCACTGCATACAATGGGTTATTATCATGTTTTGTAAGATGCATAATAGATTCCAAGGTCAAGGTGTTTTCCCAAATGTGTCTATAGGACATAAAACCTGTCTGATCTGGCGAAATTATTGATGAAAGGACATTTTCCAATCTCTTAGCAAGAATCGAAGACAGAATCTTAATATCTACATTGATTAATGAAATCGGTCTATAGTTGCGGGGGTCAGTCTTATCTTTACTATTTTTCAGAATTAGTATAGTTTTTGAAGTGTTCCAGTGGAGATCAGATATGTCATTTATAATTATATAGTTATATACTTTAAGGAGAAAGGGAGCAATTACTGTTTTAAAGGATTTAAAAAAGTTAGGTGTAAAACCATCAGGGCCCAGGGATTTGCCAATCTTTAGCCTATCAATTGACTCTGTAATTTCTAAAAGAGTAAGAGGAGATGAAAGAGTATTTTGCTGTTTTTCATTTAACGTGGGAAATATTATGGAACTTAAAAACGATTTATATGACTATTATTTATAGAATTAGAAGATTTAGAATATAATTCTGTATAAAGTGTTGAGAAGAGATGCAAAACTTCCTTGTCCGTACTATATATTTGATCTTTATATTGTATGGGCTTATATTTTAGATCTCTCAAAATTTTTCTTAATTATTCTTGCCAAGGTTTTGGAAGGAATTTGGGCCCATTCTGAGTAAGTGGCTAATAATCTTTGCTCCAATATTGAAAGATTGTTTTGATGTAGTAATATAAGTTCCTTTTGTAAGTCTATAATCTGCTTTTCATATGAGGGGTCCGGATTTAGCCAATATTGATTTTCAAGAGATTGAATATTCAGTTTTAAACATCTTTCTTTACTATTAAGTTGTTTTTTAAGATATGCAGCCTTACCAATAAACATTCCCCTTAACCTAGCTTTGCATGCCTCCCACTGCACATTATAGGGAATATCTGTTCAATCTAACTCATTTTCCATTTCCTGAATTATTTCTATACACATTTTACTAATTTCTTCGTTAGAGAGCAAGTTATTGTTTAATGTCCAGTTATTTCTTTTGAATTTATGACTCAGGTTAAAATTTAGATTTAATTTTACTAAGATTCTAGAGTGATCAGATAGAAATCTAGGTTCAGTAGTGAAATCCATTAATAACTGTGAAAGGGAATTTGAAATAAGAAAAAAATCCAATCTAGACCATGAATGATAACATGTAGAATAATAGGTATAAGTATCAATTTTATTTGAGTATTTAGTGAGTTGTAGAGGGTCTATAAGATTATATTCTAATATTAAGTCCTCCAAAGCAAAGGATGCTTGCTGATTATATGAAGAGGAATAACTTGTACGATCTATGACTGGGTTAATTACAGCATTCCAATCCCCTCCCAAAATAACAAAGTGATCTTTGTATGATGAAAGTATGTTGTAAATCTGAAATATAAAAGTATGTTGATCACTACAAGGGCCATAAAGATTTAGTATCAGTAGTGGTTTGTCCAAATTATGTATGAAAGCTGTAAAATAGCACCATCTACCTTTATCATCATATTTTTCTTCAATAATAGTTCCTTGGAATTTTTGCTAAACTATAATAGCCACCCCTCTAGAATTAGAAGTGTCCCCTGAAGCTATTATTTTCTTAATCCATTTTTTATTTCTTACTTTGTCCCAGTCATCCCTAGGAATATGTGTTTCTTGCAAAAAACATATATTGGCTTGTGATTTATACATTAAATGATATAATAAGGATTTCTTACCTTTATTTTGGATCCCCCTTACGTTCCAGGAATCAATTATTAATAAATTAGTCATATAATTATTAAAGGTCTGTTAAAGAAGATGTTAAAATATAGATTGTTTGTGATTAAGTAAAGTATAAATGTGGAAATTAAACCAAATTTAGTCTCATTATAACAAATAATACCTATAGGTGTATGTTTCAATGCAAAGTTAACTCTACCCTCATAAGTTTTGCTCTTCCCTACCCCAGTGCCTACCCACCTAAACCTATCTACCAAGGGAAGATGAAAATAACTACATATACAATTTAAAAACTTGGTTACCAAAATCATATACATATGTGAAGAAAATTTAAGTAAAGTCCTAAAAAGGACTATAACCAGGTTAACAAAACTTAACATATTTACACAGCTATCCAAAAACAAGATGCCCGACATAAACATTCCCCATTCAAAAATGTACTCAAAAAACTCCTGTAAATTTAAATATAATTGTGACCAGAGTATATATGTAGTTAATCTTGTACTACAGTATATATCTATGATGTAAAATGTTAGTAGGATAAAGATTTAATTGGTGCAACATTAATATATTTATACATGTAAAGATCATACATGTATGTGTAGCAATATACGAATATGTCTATAATCAAAAAGGTTTAATGTAATTAAGAATTTAAAATCTTCACATTCAAATATACACTATATTGCTTTGTATTACTAAAACCTTTAAACAGAGTATCTCTGATTAATCAACTTTACTATCTTTAAAAACAAATTGTATGACACAGGTATATGAAAATCCAATTAGAAATGAGAACATCAGTAAGTCTAGTACAGGGTCAATCAATATCGTTGAAATCACCTGAGTCTCATATTCTTTAATATAACATAAATATAATATGTAGGATGATATTTTAATATTTATCATAAATGTAAGTATAATATGAGAAAATGCATTAATGTATACTGTGATAATTACCAAGGGCTTCAACTAACCCTATAGGGTAATATTGCACCCTAACACTTCCAGCATTGTCATTAAAAGTATACAAGTGAAAATATATTTTTAACAGAAAGTATATACCTAAATTATAAAAATAAAATATTCCACATTTTTCGCAATTGGCCCAATATACCAACAGCAGCATATTAAGCAAAATAAGTGTTCTTGTAGATGGCATTTAAAGTTGTCAGCGCTTAGTAGATAATAGATGTGTAAAATAAATTATCTCCTGAATATTAGATTTGTTATGCGCCAACTACATGTAAAAGTTATAGCTAAAAACAAGTTTTCAATCTATATTACACAGTGTTTTAGCTTAAAAGTTAGTTATAAAGGCTTAAATGCTTCCACACATACGTAGTACCAGTCCAGTACGAGAAAAAGACTTCCTGAATCACGTAAAGCGCACTGTCACAACCTACAAGAAAGAAAAACATTTACTTGCGAGAAACAGTGCTACTGAAGTCAAAACACAGTTTCCAAGGATGAAATCAGCAGTTCTTCAAATGCGGGATATCAGTGGAACAAGAAAACCATATTCTGTGCAAGTAGACAATCGCGAACAAACGTTTACATCCTTTTCAGCTTTCTTTCCGAAGACTTGTCATCAGACCACAGAGTATGCAGCACGAGCAACACAATTCTGATCAGATAAAAATAATTGCATTACCCTAGCGTCGCTAGTGACATCCAGAGAGTATACACCAAGGTAAAAGGCTCGTGAATAATTCCAGAGACAAAACCAAGGCATTCAGTGAAGATTAGTGACTCTACGTAGCATGAGAGACCAGATATTATTCCCTCCATTCTGCTGATGTATTCTTAGATGAAGAAACATTACTTTTTCATGTAAACAATGCCAAGTTGATGTTGGTATATTGTAAAGGCGTAACATACTGGAATATTAATATGTGAGTTTGCGACAACTCCAAGAAACATTAAAACACATGTTTCATATACAAAAAAGCTGAATTATTTTTTTCACCTGTCAAAGCTATGTCATATAATCAATATTATGAAAAAAAGACATAGTATTAAAGGTTAGCTCACAAACTTAAAACATCAAATACACTTACAATAATTATGAGTTTTATTTTTGTGTGTCATTAGCAGGAAGAGCCTTGAATACTTTTAAGAATATGTCTTTTGCTTCTTGTGGGTCTGTGAACACACAAGTCCTGCCATTATAGTTGAAAGAAAGAGTATTATGATAACGCATCCTAAATTTTATTCCCCTTTTAATCAGGTCCGCACAGAATGGAGACAGTTTTTGTCTGTTTAATTTTATTTGAGCTGGTATAAATCCTGTGAAAAAGTCAATTTATGTTTATTCCAGATGAGATATTTTTTACTTTTGGCTGCTTCTAAGATACGCTGGGTATCTTGAAAGTTTAATAACCTTGTGTATATAATCCGAGGTGAAGTAGAGTCTTGTCTAACATGCAGGGCTCTGTGTGCTCTTTCTACAGT
The DNA here is from genome assembly GCF_019279795.1 of Protopterus annectens. Taxonomy (NCBI): domain Eukaryota; kingdom Metazoa; phylum Chordata; order Ceratodontiformes; family Protopteridae; genus Protopterus; species Protopterus annectens. The sequence goes on from NC_056744.1 coordinate 1,024,148,746, forward strand.
TAAAGTTTTTGTATTTGTTTCACAATTAAGTAAAGCCTCAAATATTTGTTTAGTCACTGAAATTAAGTTTTGATTTTCATAAGATTCCGGCAATCCTCTAATTATTATGTTATTTCTCCGGCTCCTTGCCTCCAAATCCAGAACTTTAGCTTGTAAATCAGCAATTAGATTATCTTTAGATTTTAAGTCATTTTCAATAGATTCTGCTCTTATTTCTATGGCTAAATACTTATTTTCAAGAATGTCCATTCTTTCATTAATCTGTTTTAAAGTTTTACCAAAATCAGTAAATTGGTCAGAAAAATTCTGTATAGCACTCTGAATGGGTTGTAATGCCATTTTTAAGTCTTCTAAATGAAAATTAGAATCATTTTTTTCTTTTGCACTTACTTTTATGATTTCAGTAGATGATTTAGAGGTTCTTGGAGCCAGTGTCCTTCTCTGGAGAAAGCATAGAAGAGAATTTGGCCTTAGTTGTCTGTGCATCCATGGAATCTGAGTTGCCAGCCATGCCCAGGTTAGAGGTGTGAAAACAGAGAAACTGACACAGAGATAAGCATCTAGAGTGCACTTGTCCAAAGACTGTTGAAGCCAAAAGTATTCTGAGGTAAAATAATCCAAAAGTTTACCTTTTTCCAAAAATAAACAATCCCAAAGTGAAGGACGTATCAGAGATAATGTCTGTAAAAAAAACTGTGGAAAAAGTTTGCTTAAAAGTAGTTAAAAGTAGCCGGTAATTACATAGCAGTGAGGAGCTCAATGAATAGGAAGCAGTCTAGTCGGCGGCCATCTTTGAATTACATATGGTATGAATTTTGTGTTTGTACATGACATAATATCATGAGAATAATGTTGAACCCAAGAAAGTCAAAAGTTTATTGTTCAGTGGGAAAATGTACAATATTCAGATGGTCAGGAATGCAGAATATCTGCAGATGTGATGGGGAGGAGAAATATAAACTGGGATTGTGTTTATGTGAATGTAACCAGTTGGCACAATTTAAAAAATTCCTTACAGAGTATTTTGACAGAGTTGCAAATGGTAGTTATTAAGGAAGTGATTATTTTGTTTTAACATGTAAGATCAGAATTGCTTAGGCATAGTAAGGCCTTACTAAGTTTAATGCTATTAGTGGCCAAAAAAGGAATAATAGTAAGGGGATGCAATAATAGGAGGTGGGGTCTTTGTAAAAGGGAAGGAACACAGTTCTTGTAGGAACAATGTACATATAGAATAATGCAAAAGAGGAGGAGTGAGGTTTCACGGAAGGCAGGAATAGAGCAATTTATGTAATACTGGAGTGAATTAAAATTATTAAAATGAAACCAGATAACTATACTACATGATAATAATGGAAGCTGTTATTAAGCTTTGTTTTCTTTTCCATTAATGTGTGCGATCTCATGTTGCAGCTTAAAATGAAAAAAAAAAATCACATGAGATTGCAGTAATACACATAATAGCAGACTGATATCATTTGAAACATAATATGTTAAGCTGTCTATTTCACCTTCTATTCTTGCTGGTTGAGTTCGGAGCCGATCCTCGGCTCCAAATCGGCCATCTTCAAAAGCTCGAGAGCTGCTTACTGGCTCGAGGCCACCCTATATCCCATGATGCCTGGCGCTAGATACCCAGATCTCGTTTTCTGCTTCTGCTGCGAGGTTGTTCTACTGGCTCAGGTCGTATAAGCTTCTTTATTAATATTGTTATTTACTGTTATTTTCCTGTAAAAATTACTGTATTGTAGTGTAACATTAGTCATTAGTTAGACTTTATTCATTGTAGTTAGTTTTTTCCTCTAAATAGCCTTCCTTTCCTAAGAAACTCATTTAAATTAGAGAGTTCCCCTCCCCCTTCTCTCCCTTTTCCACAGAAAGGTTCTTTCCATTTGAATTAGAGGTTAACCTTTCTTTTCTATCTCCTTTAAAAAAAAAAAAAAAAAAATTTTCTCTATAACCTATAGTGTTAGTGATAAGTTTGTTTTTCCTTTTGGTAGTAGTACTTGTGTGGGTTGTGGTAACTGTAGGGTATTAATATTTTTTATCAGTTACCTTAACGTTTTGTGTGAAAACTTGTCCTTGGTTTTTCTTCCAAGAATGTCCAAGGATCCAAAACCGTCCGGATTCAAGAACTGTGACTCATGCTGTCAGAAGATGTCTCTGACAGATGGTCACACTTCTTGTGTTTATTGTCTGGGCACTGTGCACCTGCAGGACTCTTGCTCCATCTGTCATGCCTTCAGTCCAAGAGTCCTGCAGGAGCGCAAAAATAAATTGATTCTGAGGGGGTCTGCTTAAACCCCAAGATTCACCGTCGAAGTCTCAGCTGGTGAAATCTTCCAGGCCACCTAAACCGTCGGCTCCCAGTTTGGAGCCGTCGTTGGGTGAAGCCACACTATCCATTTCGGCTCTGGCTGGAATTGATGTCCCTCCCTTCCAGTCGGCTCTGACACGGTCTTTGGAGCCGGCTGAGAGTCGAAAGAGATCCAGGTCTCCTTCTTTGGAGTCGATACGTTCAGCTCCAAAGTCACCCCTGCTCCAATCGAAGCGTAGTCACCGATCATCCCACTCTTCTCTGTCATCTAGACTTTCGGACCATGATTTGGAAAGAGTGGTCAGTAGGCTCTTGAAGTCGCAGGCCCTTGCCAAAATGTTGTCCAGCCCTCCTCATCAGGAGTTGGTTCTGTCCACAGCTATTGATATTCTTCCTCCGACTCTTCCTTTGAGCTCAGAGCCGGAGTTCGTTGGGGTTTGAGTCGTGGAACCGTCAGCGCCGATACCCTCCCTTTTGGTTCCTTTGTCGGCTCCGATCCCTTCCATGGTACCTTCCCTGGAGGGATCTGGGCACCGAGACTCTGTCATCGGCTCCGAGGGGGTGAGTGGCATCGGACACTTGTCCGACCCCGCTCTCCCTCTCGGTGCTTCGGCGCAGGTGAGCTCAGCTCCCACATCTGCCTCGGAGCCATCTCCCTTGGTGCAGGGAGGGCTTTTAGTTTCGTCGGAGCCTGAGCCTTCTCTGCGTCCGGGCAGGGACGCCTTCAAGGTGATGAGGAGTGTGCTGGCCCCTGAGTCAGTGCCACGATCGACCCCATCAGCTTCTTCCCCTAGGGTGCCTGCGTCAGCCTCTGCCCCTCTTCCAGACCCTAAGCGTGGGGATCCAGGGCTCCAGGACACCCCCTTGGGTGTATCCTCCTCTTCCGAGGCCTCCCCTGATTTTTCAGAGGAGCCATGTCACAAGAGAAAATGCAAGAGGAAGCATGTTGACTCCCCCGAGTCTATTACATCGGATGCCAACTTTGAGGAGTTGGAAGGATCCCCAAGATCCCCCTCTGAAGATGTCTCCTTCTCAGATATCCTTGAGATGCTTAGGCAGAGGGGAAACTGGACTACCCTAAGCTCTTCCGAGGATGAGTTGGTATTCCTGTATGCGTTTGGATCCTGACCTTCCACCTCCTGGGTGTCTACGCCTTTCGACCCACTGATGTCTGTGGTGGCTCGAAAGGTGTGGACGGCTCAAGACACAGTGGAACCGACCCCTAGAAAACCTGCAAAATTCATTACTGCCCCGCAGGACAAACAGTTCTTGACCAAGGGTGTCCCCATTGATACCATGGTGGTAGCAGTGGCCACAAAGAAGGAGTTGGCTGAAACTTCTTCATCTGTCCATCCCCCTAATAAGGATTCCAGGACAATGGACAAATATGGGAAGCAGATATTCTCTTCAGCGACCTTTTCCATGTGGTCCCTGAATTACCTGTGCCACTTTACCCATCTTCAGAGGGATCTCCTGAAAGATCTTGGAGACACCCTCCAAGATCCATCAGCTGAGGGGGCCCAGGCTAAGGCAGCCTCCCTGCTGGCGACTCTTAATTCTGTGGTAAACTCCTCCATGCGGCTCATTTCATATGCAGCCGATGGTGCAAGTAGAGCCACAGGCACAGGTGTGGCCCTAAGGAGGCACGCTTGGATGCAGCTATGTAACTTTGCGGAACCTTTCAGAGCATCTTTCACCAACACCGCTTTTGATGGTTCCTCTCTCTTTGGATCACAGGTCAAAGATACCCTTACCAGGTGTGAGCAGGAAGGCAAGACTCTGTTGTAGGAGTCCATTTTTCCACTCCTTCCAGACCATATCCCAAGGGTCAGAAGAGTGGGAAGATGTGGTTCTGGAAATTCCAAGGAGCCTTGCCGGGCACACGTGGTGAGTTTCCCTCCAGGGGCAGAGGAGGGAACAATAACAGACACTGCCCTCATGGCAGAGGGGATCCGCAAAACCAGGGCAGCAGAGAATCCTTCTCTGACAAGCCCTTCCAGCATCCCTGAAGGGTTGCCCGGCTGCTCACCTCTGGAGGCAGTCGGGGGAAGACTATCACTGTACCCACTAGCCTGGCGAGACATAACACAAGACAAATGGGTACAGTCCGTCATATCTGGAGGCTACAGAATCCCCTTCGTTCGCACCCCCTTAAAGTCATACAAGTCCCTTCCAGATGTTCCACCCAATCTAAGGGACCAAGCAGTGCAAGAAGTCTCAAAACTGCTAAGAAAAAGGGCCATCCAGCAAGTCCCAGCAGACCAACAAGGATCCGGAATTTACTCAAGGTTCTTTTTGGTACCAAAAAAGACAGGCGACTGGAGACTCATTTTGGATCTCAGCAGACTAAACAAGTCTGCACAAAGAACAAAATTCCGGATGGTCACGCTTCAGTCCATTTTACTCTTTCTGGGTCAGGACAATTGGATGTGCTCCATAAGATCTTCAGGATGCGTGCTACCACATAAAAATGGACAGACGCTTCCCTAGATTCCTCCACTTCTGGCTGGGAGCCAGCCATTATCAGTTCAGAGCTCTGCCCTTTGGTCTTACCACAGCCCCCAGGGTGTTTACCAAATGTATGGCAGTAGTTACCGCTCATCTGAGACGGCAAGGATTCCAGGTGTTTCCATATCTCGATGACTGGCTCCTCACTGCTACCATCAGACATCACCTTCTGCGAGCCAGAGACTGTACCATCGACACTTGCTCCAGGCTAGGTATCACAATAAATTTTGAAAAGTCTGCATTGTTGCCCTGTCAATCTATCACCTTTATAGCCACAAATTTAAATACCAAAGACATGTTAGCGAGCCTTCCACCAGACAGGGTTTCAGTGATTCGTCAGCATGTCAAGGTTTTATTAGCATGCAAAAGGATTCAAGCCAGGTTTGTCCTTCAAATGCTAGGTCTCATGGCAGCAGCTATCGTACTTGTTCCCCTAGCTCGTTTTCACATGAGGATTCTCCAGTGGCTTCTTTTCACTCAATGATCCTTCCAGCAACTTCCCATGTCTTACACGATTATGATCAGTCAGGCATGCAAGAAACACCTTGTGTGGTGGATGATCTCCACATCAGTTCTCCACGGGAGACCATTTGTTCTTCCCCCTCCAGTGGCTACAGTGACCATGGATGCCTCCCTGATCGGGGGGGGCATTATCAGGGCAGAACTGTCCAAGGCACCTGGCAACCTTACGAGTATGATCCGCACATAAATGTCTTGGAGATGAGGGCCGTGCTCTTGGCGTTGCTGCAGGCTCTTCAGGACTCTCTTCCTACCAGGACCATTGCAGTTCAAATGGACAATATGTCCGTAGTGTGGTACATCAACAAGCAGGGTGGAACCAGGTCCTACCCCCTATGTCGAGAAGCACTCAGACTCTGGCAGTGGGTGATCTCTTCCGAATGGTTTCTGATTGCAACGCACATTCCTGGGAAGTCCAACGTTATAGCAGACAGACTGAGCAGAGCAATTCTCATGCCTCACGAGTGGTCTCTTAACCAAGTGGTTGCGGACCAAATCTTCCGCAGATGGAGCCAACCTTGCTGCGACCTTTTTGCAACTCCCCTCAACAACAAGTGCAGCAATTTCTTCTCCCTCCTTCCACTCCCTGGGCATCCCCCATCCCCCCAGAGATGCTCTAGTCCACGATTGGCCCCAGGGACTTCTTTATGCATTTCCTCCTTTCCCCCTCATACTGACATTGATTCAGAAGGCTGCCATTTCGGGTTGCAAAATGATCCTCATTGCTCCTTACTGGCCTCGACAAATATGGTTTCCATTCCTGCACTCCTATCTTCTCGAACAGCCTTGGACTCTGGACCTAGTTCCAGACCTCCTGATTCATCAATCGGGTGGGCTGCACCAATCCCTGCACACTCTCCAGCTCACAGTGTGGTTGCTCCACTTCCAACCGTAGCCAGGCTCCCAGATATTTCCCCATCTGTGAGAGAAATCCTTTTGTCATCACACAAGTCTATGACCAGAAAAACTTACGCTAGTAAGTGGAAACGTTTTTCTTCCTGGGCACAGGCAAAAAGCATAGACCCCTTTTCAGCCCCAGTGCACTCCATTTTGGAATTTCTAGCAGAACTCTTCCATGCTGGTTCTGCTTCAGCTACAATTAGAGTCCAGTAAGCAGCAATTTCAAATTTTCACATTGGCCTGTCAGAAAACAATATCATGTCCCATAAGCTGTGTAAAGCCTTTCTCAAAGGAACCACTCTGCTCAGGCCCCCAGTGAGAGAACCTCCACCACTGTGGGATTTAAACTTGATTTTAACTTCGCTAATTTTTGCCCCCTTTCGAACCTGCAGCTTCTTGTTCGCTGAAGTTTTTATCTTGGAAAACCCTCTTCCTGGTAGCTATTACTTCAGCCAGAAGAGTTTCGGAACTACAGGCTCTTTCTGCCCATCCCCCATACCTCGTGTTCCACAATGACAGGGTTGCTCTTAGGACTCATCCATCCTTCCTTCCTAAGGTCTCTTCAGAGAGTAACTTGAATCAGTCCATAGACCTTCCTGTGTTTTTCCCTAACCACTCCAACAGGATGGAATATAAGTTGCATCAGTTAGATGTTCACAGGCAGCTACGCTTTTATTTGCATAGAACCAAGGACATTAGAAAATCAGATCAACTTTTCCTGTCTTATGCAGTAGGTAAACAAGGTCTTCCTGTCTCCAAAGTAACCTTATCCAGGTGGTTGACTTCTGTCATCACATTCATATATCAACTGAGGAATAAAGAATTGCCAGTTAAACTAAAAGGTCACTCCACCAGAGCTTTAGTTACTTCGGTGGCCTTTCAGGCTAGGTTGCCCATGGAATATATTTGTGCTGCGGCTACATGGGCCAACCCACATACTTTCATTTCACATTACAAGTTGGATTTGTTTTCCAGGAGCAGAGATGACTTTGGTTCCACTGTTCTGAAGAGTCTTTTGTGATGAGCCACCCAGGTTTTTAGGTGCTAGGGACGCTGTCCCAACCAGCAAGAATAGAAGGCGAGATAGACAACTTAACATAAAGAAGTTATGTACCTACCATAACGTTCCATGTTAGTTGTCTTCTTCTCGCCTTCTTTCTTGCGTCCCACCCTCCATCCCCCTGTCCTAGTGGACCGAAATGAGTTCTTCTTGATTTTTCACTGGCTGAGTCTTCTCTGGCTATTCCTTTCTGACTAGTAGTCTCTCCAGTAGGATTTATGCATTCTAGGATAGGATTCCTTTATTATTATATCTGCAGTTAGACTTACCAAACGAGATCTGGGTATCTAGCTCCAGGGATCATGGGATATAGGGGGGCCTCGAGCCAGTAAGAAGTTCTCGAGCTTTTGAAGATGGCCGAGTCGGAGCCGAGGATCAGCTCTGAACCCAACCAGCAAGAAAGAAGGCGAGAAGAAGACAACTAACATGGAACGTTATGGCAGGTACATAACTTCTTTTTTTTATCCTCCAGGCACTGCCCAACTTGTGTGTCATCAACCCACCCCATTATAACCAGCAGGCACTATAGATATGCAAATAAGGTCAACTTTGGAGCCTGCCTGCTCAATTAGGAAATTAACACCAAAAACAAACAAACAAAAAAGCAAGCTTCAGGGACATCAAGGCTTCTGAGTAAGAAATTAAACATAATGCAGTGTTGGGTAATATGAGCTCTACAAAAAAAAAATCAGTCCATGATGTATGAAGGTGAAGGTGGCTACTATATTGTTTTTCATTTACTTCCCACATTTTCTTGACTACTTTTATAGGCAGCTGTATTGAGTCTTCTAGCCATGTATTTAGCCTCACTATTGGTGATAAAAAACTCATCTATGATTGTATTAGTAATATCCAGGAAAAGAAAAGGACTGATATACTCTTTTGCCACAATCAGATACAGACAGTGACCATCTTTTTTCATATACCCACCTTAATATTTGGCATAAACATTTTTTATGGGAACTTGGGAAGTCCATTCACTCCTAGGCTGGTGCTACCCCACTCTGCTCCCCTACCCTACCTCCAATCCCCTCTCTCTTACTCTAATTTTATACTCAAGTAGACATTTCCCTGGCCATAAACAATACGATACAATCAAAATCTCACTAATCAGGCATTCTCCATGTAACACAACACTCTCTTCTTTCATGAGTTCCTTCCCACTACAAACTACAAGCAGTTCCACGCTCTTCCCATTTCCCAGCACATAAACCTCCCCTTCCGCACATCATTTCTTATCCATCACCACTAATAAGCAGCTTGACCCTCACTCACCTTACATTCTCCTCACTCACAACCTCTCCCGCAATCCTCCCCATTTTCACCACCACTTCAACTTCTTTTCACTATCAACAGACCGTACCCCAAATGGTAAAGATGATAATCCCAAAACTTTCTATACTTATGTTACTCATCCCCATGATGTTTACCAACTATCGGTACATCCTTTATATTACAGCCTTGCATTTGCAAATTACCTCTATCCCTTTGCCTTATGTCACTAGATCATACTCTGTTTGGTCTCACCTCCATTAAACCACTTTCCATCACCTTCTAAAGTCCTACTATCTTCTCCATCCTCACATTAGTCCAATGTGCGTTTTAACCATCTAGCTACAAAACAAGGCAAAACTCTTAAATCAGTTTTTCTTCCTAATAACAGTGCTCTTCTGTGATGCAGAGACATCCACCACAACCCTGAGTGCCTCCTCACAATAGATATTCTCACTCACAGTAACATCAATATGCTGGAACTTTCCCATTTCAACACCCATTGCATATGTAACAACATTCTCAACTTACATTTATGAATTGAATCACATTGTCCTGACATGCTAGCCTTAGCCAAGACATGGCTCAAGCCCATTATAGTCTCTGAAGAAATACTGTCCACAGGCTGCAGTATCCTACTCCTTGACTGCTCACAGAAAAATGGTGGAGACATAGTTCTATTGTATCAAAACAGCCTTGGACTTTCTCAGTATCCAAATCCAACTCTGTTCTTCTCCAACACTTAAATTCTTATCTCACATTAAAATTAATAATGCCAAATCTATCTGAATAATAGTTCTCTATGTTCCACCTATTAGTAGCACCAGTTGTGACATAATAGAAAATATTCTCTCCTGAATATCCCCTAATATACCATTTTAAATCATCAGCTTAAGAGATGACGTCAGCTGTCCAACTTCATCACTCCCTAACCAGCACACATCTAAACCATTGTAATTTGACTAACTTAATAAACTCTGCCACCAGATACAATAAATATTCACACTTCTTATCCACACTAGAGTGGATCCTAACTTCTAAAACTGACAACATCAGCAACCACCATTCAACATTTTCCCTCCACTCACTTCCCAAACACAGTAAACCATCAATCTAAAAGTCTGACAGGAATCTTTGCAAATTCATCAAGGACTCTTTGCATTCATTTATCCAAGCCTACAAATGGAGTATCCTAAAGAACCTCCCATTAGATGCAGTTGTTCTCTACCTCAGTAATGCATTCTTAAATATTCTTCTGTGACTCAGTTAAGCATAAAACAGTCAAAGTCACCACAGCATCTTGGCTCACTCCAGCCACCAAACAATTAATGCACCTAAGAGAGAAAACATGGGATACCTGGAAAAAAATGATAAGATTGCATACAACTACCAGCACTAACGCTTCCTCCATAATAAATCTAAATACAAAATTAAAATTTAAACTGGTCGCAATGCCCTACTTCACTCACAACAGATTATCTACTCTAAATCCACCAACTTATTCTGGTTGGTCATTCCTAAACTCCTTAATCTAGGTAAACCTTTCCACCCCAGTCCTTTTCCTACTCAATCTAACTAATACAGCTTGCAATTTCATCCATCTGTAAAAATCCATCCTCAGTTCTGAGCTCCCTTCTTTTACCTCATGCCATAATGATGACACTCTTGATTTCAATGTTGTCTGTATAAAAACTATCAAACAATCCCTCAGAAAATTATAAGTTACTGCCACTTCTGCAGACAACATACTCACACAATACCTAAAGCTAGCAGCTGACACCTTGGCCTATCCTATTTCAGTCCTAATTAACAGATCCATTCAAGAATCCTACTTCCCCTCAACCTGGAAACAATCTTTCCTCTTGCCATTGCACAAAAGTGGCCAGTCTTCTGACATTACTAACTTCATACCTACAGCTATACTGTCCCTCTCTCTCAAAAACCCTATCTAACTGCATACACTCATAACTTTCTTCCTCAACCAGAACATCCTGCCAACATGCCAACATGACTTCTGGCTCTCTTAAAGTACAGACACTGCTTTGCTCTCTCTCCTTAATTCAGATGTCCAGAGACACCAAGTCTAAATACAGCAATGATCAGAACCAATTAGTTCCTCACAACCCTCACATGCATCACTTCATTCCTAATTCATAACCCACACTTTATCTAAAATATGTGTTCCTGTTGTTGTATATAACACAGTTTGTGTTTAACTCAAACCCTTACTTAAATTAATAAATGTGATGTTGTCCTATCTTGCCTTCATTCTTACTAGATTGGGTTCGGATCCGATCCTCGGATTTGTCTCGTCCTTTATTTTCAAGCTCCAAGTCTTCTGCCAGCTCATGGCTAAAACCCTATCCCAGCATGCACTAGAACACTCTTCAGATCTCATTGGATGATAAACAAGATCGGGTGTTCGTCTGATAGCTCTGGCTAAGTATTATCTTTCTTTCCTTGTTTATCCTTTAAAATTGCAATTTATCTGGAATTTAACTTTATATTGTGCATATAAAGTGAAAACTTTGTTTTTCTGCTATTGTGGTTGTAATCTGCAACTGGCCATCATCTTTAATTTAGGCCTTGTTATCCCTCTCCCAGCTCCTTTTACAGTTAAATAGCCCATTTAAGTTAGAGGGTTCTTTTCCCTTTCATTACTATTTTTTCTTGCTTCTTTTCCTTGATGTGTTTTAGATAGAGTTTGTTTAAGTTAGAGAACTGTTTTCTTAGCCCTTTTAAGTTAGAGGGTATTGTCTAACCTTCTGTGTTGTTCTGGTCATAGCCTGTTCAAGTTAGAGGGCTGTGCCTCCCCCTTTTCCTTCTGTGTTTCACTTTTTTCCCAATAGCTAGACCCATTTAAATTAGAGGGTCTAGCTTTAGTCAAAATTTTTTTTTCTTTCTGTCTCTTTCTAGTAGTTTTTCTGTATCAAAATGTCTAACATGGATTTGAAACCAGTGGGTTTCAAAAAATGTGAAGGCTGTGGATAAACACACACTTTGTGTTTATTGCCTTGGGGCTGTCCATCTCCAGGAGTCATGCTCTATTTGCCATGCCTTTAATTATAGAGTGCTCCTGGAGAGGAAGAACAAATTAATATTTAAAGGACTTTTAACCCCCCCCCTCTTCTCAGAGGCTTTTGAAGAAGGTCAGGGTTTATCCAAAACTGTCAAGTCTCCCACCTCAAAATCTGACAAATCCAGGAAGAGATCTTCCTCTTCCACTTTATCAGAACCGACAAAAAAGATACCAAAAATGTCCTCCTTGGATCCAAAGCTTATCAGATCCGACAAATCATCAACAGCTCAGACACTGTCTACCTCGGTGCTGGTTGAGTTTGAAATACGGAGCCGGTCTCCAGCCTTGGGAGCGAACTCCCCTGCACTCAGATCACTAATTCTTCAGCGATCAAAGTCTCCAACCTCCTCAACTCAGTCATCCAGGAGTCTTTCAGATGATAATGTGGATCGGGTGGTACAGAAGCTTTTTAAGACACCGGTGCTGGCCAAGTCTTTGTTGGATCTGATCTCGAGGGCTTCAGATCCTACCACATCCACCTCTTCTGCTCTGATTCCTCCTCCGATCCAACCCCTGGCTTTGGAGTCAGAAGATCCGGAGCTGATCTTAGTGGAACTCTCAGATCCGGGACCAACTATAGGCTCTACAGATCCGACCATGGCTCCACCATCCTTGACTCCATCATAGCTGGAGGAGTCTAGGAGCTGATGCTCTCCAGTCAGGTCTGGGGAGGCTAGTCAGATCAGACAGTTGTCGGATCCTGTTTTGCCTCTTGAGGCCTCGGCTCGGCTGAGCTTGGCTCCTACCTCAGCCTCAGGTCCCTATTCTTTGGTTCCAGGGGGGGTCCCTCAGATTCTTTGGATCCAGGGATATCCTTGGATCATGGACGGGGGGCTTTTGAGGTGATGAGGAGAGTGCTGTCATCTCTGGATGTTCTACCCCCAAAAGCTCCGGTGTCTTTCCCTATACCTCTGCATTCACAGGGACACAGAGATCCAAGGCCTCAGAATGCCCCACGGGGCACCCCCCCCCACTCTTCCAAAACCTCCCCACAGTACCCCTTTGAGGAGGCCCTTCAGAAGAGACTGTGCAAGAGGAAGCACTTAGACTTCCCAGAGGAGTCCATCACATCTGATACAGACCGCAATGAAGCTGAAGGGTCTCCACGGTCACCTCCTGATGATGTCTCCTTTGGAGACATCCTGTAAATGCTAAAGCAGCGAGGCTGCTGGAACTCCACCAACCCTTTAATGGAGGATTCCATATACCTGAAGGCCTTTGGATCTCACCCTCCAACCTCTTGGGTGTCTCCACCTTTCAATGAGCTCATGGACCTAGTTTCTCGAAAGGTGTGGGAGTCCCCAGATTCAGTGGAACCTGTTCCTAGGAGGAAACAAATTTATTATGTCCCTTACAGACAAGGTTTTTCTAACTAAAGGAGTCCCAGTAGATGCTATGGTTGTGGTAGCAGCCACCAAGAAGGAACTCTCAGAGACATCTTCTTCTGTCCATCCCTCAAACAAGGAGTCTCAGACTGTGGACAGATATGGAAAATGCATTTTTTTCTTCACCGACTTTTTCTCTCAGATCACTGAATTACCTCACTCATTTTATAAGACTGTAGAGAGATCTCCTGAAAGAGCTAGGCTATACTTTCCAAGGTTCAGTAGCTGAAGGGGTTGCAGATAAAGTATCCTGTCAGCTCTCTACCTTAAATTCAGTTGTCAATGCCTCCATGAGACTCATCTCATATGCAGCAGATGGAGCAAGTAAAGCAGTGGGTTCTGGAATTTCCCTAAGGAGACATTCTTGGATGCACTTAATATTTTGTGGAGCCCTTTAAATCTTCCTTTGTGAATGCCCCGTTTGATGTCTCATTATGTGTCCCCCAAAGTCAGGGACACACTCACCAGGTAGGAAAGACTCTGTCTGCCATAAGAGTCTGTTTTTCCATGCCTACTAGACCGTATCCCAAAGGTCAGAAAGGACATGGTAAAATATGTTTCCGAAAATCTCAGAGATCTTTTAAAGATACATGTGGTGAAGCTTCTCCCAAAGGTAGGGGAGAAGTAGTAATGGAAGACACCGACCACAGGACAGAGGGGGTCCTCAGAATCAGAGCGACACAGATTCTTTCTTTGGTAGACTCTTTCAGCTCTTCTGAATGGAGGCCCACCTGTCCAACTCTGGAGGCAGTTGGGGGTCACTTATCTTTGTACCCAGAAGCCTGGCAACAGTTGACAAAAGACAAATGGGCACAAAGCATCATATCAAGAGGTTATACCATACCCTTTTCCCTTCCCGTTCCAAAGATAAAAAAGGTTCTGGACATTCCACCCAGTCAAAAGGAACAAGCAGCTTTAGAAATTCAAAAGTTGCTAGAGAAAAAGAGTCATCCAGACAGTCCCCACAGACCAAATAGGATCTGGAACTTATTCAAGATTCTTTTTAGTTCCAAAGAAAACAGGGGACTGGAGGCCAATTCTGGATCTCAGCATTTTAAACAAATCAGTAAAAAAGACCAAGTTCCAGATGGTAACACCACAGTCAATACTCCCATTCCTGGGACAAGACGATTGGATGTGTTCTATAGATCTCCAGGACGTGTACTACCACATAAAAATGGACAGGCAATCCAGGAGTCACCTGCACATTTGGCTGGGAGCCATTCACTAACAATTTTGAGCTCTGCCCTTTGGCCTCATTACAACCCCCAGAGTGTTCACCAAATGTTTGTCAGTAGTCGTGGCTCACTTGAGACATCTAGGATTCCAGGTGTTTCCATACTTAGATGACTGAATCCTATCCACCATGACCAAGCATCTGCTAATAAAAACAAGAGACACAACCTTGCAAGTCTGCTCTCACCTAGGGATTACAATAAACTCTGAAAAATCTGCCTTTCATGTCTTCTCAGCACTTGGTATTCATAGGGGCAGAATTAAACTCAACAAATATAACAGCCAGACTCCCTCCAGAAAGAATTCAAGTTCTAAGGCACCAGGTTTCCTACCTTTTAAGAAAGAAAAAAGTTCAAGCAAAGATGATTCTAAAAGCCCTGGGAATCATGGCAGCAGCAATAATTTTGATCCCCCTAGTACGTCTGCACATGAGAATTCTCCAGTGGTTGCTGTCCACTCAGTGGTCCATGCAAGATCTACCAATGTCTCACAAAATAATAACAGAAACTTGCAAGAAGGACCTTCGTTTGTGGTTTTACTCCACTCAAGTGACTCTAGGTCGACCATTTGTACTTCCCCAACCACTAGCCACAGTGACCGTGGACGTCTCTCAGATAGGGTGGGAGTGGCATTATCTGGAAAAGACAGTCAGAGGCATCTGGCAGGATCACGAGCCCCACTTGCACATCAGTGTCCTAGAGATGAGAGTGGTGCTTTTAGGGTTGCAAGCATTCCAGGACTCTCTTCCTCTGGGAACTATTGCAATACAGACAGACAACATGTCAGTTATATGGTACATAAACAAACAAGGAGGAACCAGATCTTGCCCCCTTTGTCGAGTGGCCCAGAGAGTATGGCAGTGGGTGACCTCCTCTCAACATTTTCTGATAGCAACGCACATTCCAGGGAAATTCAATGTGATAACGGACAGACTCAGCAGAGAGATTCTGATGCCTCATGAGTGGTCCCTAACACAGGAAGTAGCATAAAAGATTTTCCAAAAATGGGGCCAGCTTTGCTGTGACCTTTTTGCAACATCCATAAATGCCAAATGCAGCAGCTACTTTGCCCTTATCCCCCCTCCGGGGGAGTCACCAAGGAATGCACTTGTTCATGATTGGCCCTCAGGGCTCACCTATTCTTTTCCTCCTTTTCCCTAATTCCCAAAGTACTTCAGAAAGCCAGTTGCTTGGGAAGGGACTTGATACTCATCGACCCATACTTGCCTCATCAAATCTGGTTCTTCTTCCTGTGGCCTCATCTTTGAGAGGAGTCTTGGATTCTGGACCCGGTTTTAGACCTTCTGACTCATGCGTCAGAAACACTCCATCCATCTCTTCAGACCCTCAAACTGACAGCTTGGTTGCTCCGATTCCAACAATAGCCAGGTTTCCAAACCTCTCCTCTTCAGTTAAACATATTCTAATTTCTTCTCATAAGGCTTCAACAAGAAAGATATATAGAAGCAAATGGAAAAAGTTCTCCTTATGTGCTACTCATAACCATGTCGATCCTTTTTCCCACGTCAGTCAATTCCATTCTAAAATTCCTAGTAAAACTATTCAATGAAGGTGCAGCTGCAGATACCATTAGAGTTCATCTAGCGCTGATCTCCAATTTCCATCTATTGTGTCTCATAGGCTATGCAAAGCCTTTCTCAAGGGTACCTTATTATTAAAACCACCTATCAGAGACCCTCCAACACCATGGGAACTTACATTTCATCCTATCTCATTTAGTATTCCCTCCTTTTGAACCAGCATCATCTTGCAAACTGAAACTTTTGACCTGGAAAACAATTTTCTTGGTAGCAAGCCTTGTCTATAAAGCCTTCATACTTGCTTTTCTATAGAGATAGGGTGTCCTTATGAGCAAATCCTTCTTTTTTGCCCAAAGTAGTTTCAGAGCCAAATTTGAACCAAACCATAGCACTACAAGTCTTCTTTCCAAATTATGAGAACAAGGCAGAATACATGTTACATCAGCTCAATGTACATAGCCAGTTACGTTTTTACTTACACAGAACTACAGAATTACAAAAATCTGACCAGTTATTTATTTCTTTTTCAGACTCAAAGAAAGGTTCCCCTCTCTCTAAGGTAACACTTTCAAAATGGCTTTCAGATTGTATAGCTTTTATTGATGTCTCAAAATAAAAATCTTCCCAGAATAGTTAAAGCCCATTCTACAAGAGCCATTGCAACCTGTTCAGCTTTCCTAGCTAAACTATCAATTGATACCATTTGTGCTGCATTAACATGGACAAAACCACATACTTTTATCACTCATTACAAAGTCGACTTGGCCTCCAGGAATAGGGCCTCTTTTGGTTCCACAATTCTGAAGAATATTCTCCCTTGGGCCACCCAAGACTCTAAGTGCTAGGGACGCTGTCCCAACATAATAAGAATGAAGGCAAGATAGGACAACATCACATAAAGAAGTTATGTACTCACCATAACATTCCATGTGTGTTGTCCATCTTCTCCTTCATTCTTACATCCCACACTTCTTCCCCTATCCTTCTTTACTCCTGGAAGACTGATTCTATACAGTTGGATTACCTTAATCTCTGACCTTCTTCATCAGACTCTAGTTATTTCTGTGATACACTCATACCCTTATAATAAGTGCAGACAAGATTTGAAGAGGGTTCTAGTGCATGCTGGGATAGGGTTTTGGCCACGAGCTGGCAGAAGACCTTGAGCTTGAAAATGAAGGCCGAGACGAATCTGAGGATCGGATCCAAACCCAACCTAGTAAGAATGAAGGTGAAGATGGACAGCACACATGGAATGTTATGGAGAGTACATAACTTCTTTTTTCACCAAATTGTTCCTTATTAGTATCTGCGCTCAACCAATCAATACTAGGGGCATTCAAATCACCCCATGAAATATCAAAACCTGCTTCCATCAGTGAAATTATAGATTGACAAAATTCGTTTAAATCATTACAAGACTGATTTGGAAGCCTGAAAAAGATCAATCTTGCTTCTTTATTATCACAGTTTTAAATTGAACTGTAATTTTCTCATATGTATCATCATTCTCACAATTACTAAAGGGCATTCCACCTTAAATAAAAAGACATTCCACCACCCCTCCCCTCACTTTTTACTTAGTGACAAGCCTTAAATCCCAGCAAACACAAAGGTTTATTTTTATCAGAAAAACAAGTTTCCACAACATAACAACCTGGTAATTTGTTACCACCACTCTATCTTCAAATAGCTGAAATGTATTATTCAGACTTCTAGCACTACATAATAAAAATATGACATTAGTATTGGTTTTCTGATTTATTATACATATCCCTGAGGAGCCTAAGGTAAACAATAGTCCTTAAATTTCAATAACTTATTTAGAAGGAATCTGTTACCCATGCAACTAACTCCTTTCGGGACCAAGAAGATTCATACACATTCCCATTTCCTCCCAAACATACACTCATTTCATACCATGTAAGCAAGAATTCCTTCTAATGATATTTGTAAAACCCCTCGCCACTTTGCTCAAGATTCCATTAAACCCAACACAAGGGATAACATCACATAAAATCATTTAAACTCTTTAAATTTGCTCAGGTCTAGCAATTTATTTATTTATTTATTTTACATTTGTTTACAGGGAGTGTCCAACTGGGCTAGTAGCCTGTTTCGAGTGGAGGCCTGGCAAGAAAAGCTCCAAAATACAATATTATTAATAATATGAGATACAATAGAACACGAGGTTAACATGCATTTACAGTGGAGGTATTATACAGTATTCACTAATTCAAGTTATTTATATGCTTAGGACAACAGGAGAGAAAAGACAGAGATCAATAGGGTCAGATGCAGAGAAGGTAATTTAGGCACCAAAGTGGGAGTTAGGTATACATTGTTTGTATGTATTGAGAGAGGTCCAGTATCAACTGTTACACTCACTCTTACTCTGAAATGAAGGCAGAAATTGAATAGTAGTGTGATTAGTAATGAGAGACTGAAAAGCAATGTGATTAGTAATGAGAGTTGTAAAATGAGAAAGCAGGGAAGGCTTGTGAGCAGAGTAGAAGATTAGAGAGGGAAGGCAGGGAGTGAAATCTGGTTAGCCTGGGGAAGAGCAGGAGCATAGCCAATTCTTTGCAAGATGTACATTGAGAAGCTTTTTAAAACTGGAAGAGTTGGTTGTGAGAACTATATGCTAGGGAATAGAGTTCCCGAATTTAGATATTTGTTTGGAGAACACAGCATCCCCATAATTATTATTTGATTTAGTGATCTCAAGTAATAATTTGTTGGATGGTTGGTGGGGTCTACTGCTAGAGTAGGGTTGGACTAAGTTTTTGAGGGCAGGGCGAATATCTGGTCAGTGTATAATGGTGTGGGCAGTTATTAGCTGGCTGAGGGTTAACAGATTTGGAAGTTTGATCCAGTTTAATTGGTGGAGGTAAGCAATGGTGGAATCTGTTTGTGTGGTTAGAGGTAAACCTGGCTATTTTATTGTAGCAGGTTTCAAGCTTATTTAAGTCAGTTTCTCTTAAATTTGTAAAAATATGGGAAGCGTATAACAGAGTAGATTGTAGATGTGTTCTCTCAATGGCCTGTCTGGAAGTTTGGGTGAGGGAATAGCAGGGTTCTGTACAGAGACCCTAGTTTGATATGCATCTTTTTTATAGTCTGGCTATGTGTTTGTCATATTTAAGGGTATTGTTGATAGTGATGCCTAGCAGCTTGGTATGTTCCACAGGTTCAATTTTGGTGTTGTTAGAAGAGTATATAATACATGGGATGGGAAGCTGAGCTGTTTTATTGTTTGAGAATGGCATTAATTTGGTCTTACTGTGGTTTAGTATGAGTTGATTAAGGGACAGATATTGTTCTATGTCTGTAAATGCTTTTTCAATTATTTGTAAGAGATTGGGAAAGGAGGAGGCTGCACAGATGATTGCTGAATCATCTGCATATTGTGCAATGGATGCTGAGTGGGTTGCTGAAATGAGATTGTTAGTAAAAATGGTAAAAAATAGTGGTCCAGGAACTGAACTTTGTGGTACATTTACTGAGACAAGTAGTAGTGATGAGATTTCAGTTTGCCACTTGATTGCTTGTTGTCATTTTGACAGGTAGCTATGGAACCATAAGATGGCTGTTTTGAAAGGTTTAGGGAGGCAAGTTTATTGAGAAGTTGTTGATGTGAAACTATGTCAAAAGCCTTTAACATGTTGAGGAAGATAGATGATACCTTTGTTTGTAAGCTGATTGACTGTGCCTTTAAAACTTATAAGAGTGATTTTGGTGCTCTGTTTTGGTCTAAATGCATGCTGAGAGTTTGAGAGAATGTTATTGTCTAGTAGATAGGGCATTAGTTGGAAATGTATGCATTTCTCAATGATTTTTGCCAAGGGTGGGGTATTGCTGTTGGTCTGTAGTTTGATAGGTGTGTAGAGGTAAGGGTGGAGTGGAATTCATCGATTTTGTTCAGAATTTTTCTTAGATTGATGTTCATTATTAGAAGATAAGAGCCATTTAGAGGGTGGGTGAGTAGGTTTTTAGGGCTGGAACTATTATCTGAATGGGGGTGCAGTTAGAGTTGAGGGCCTGGATTTGGGTATATGTCACCAGCTAGGTTATATAGAGGTAAATGGCATGGAAGTAGGTGAGTTAGTTTAAATAGTAATTTAGAAAACGTGTAGTAAATACGGCCTTGTTAGTGTGGAGGTATATTTTAGGCAAAAGTGCTTAGTGGTGGTGTTGCAAAGGTGTGGTGATATGATAGTGTCTGGAGGTAAGGTGTTTGTTGTTATAGTGGTGGTTACTGTGGGAGAGTAGATATGAGTGATATGTAGGTCGTGGTTGGAGGTATTTAAATAGGTTGTTAGGAGGATGAATAATGAAGCATGTAGAAATTCCATTTTGGTAGTGGTAGGTGTGCTGGAGTTGGAATTAGAGCAGTATAGATGCAAATATGGTAGTTTTTGGAGGAGAGTAGGTAAGGTATAGTGTAATGTGAGAGGGGAGTGGGTAGCTTATTGTTGGTTTGTATACTATTTTGAAGTAGAGTGATTTAAAGTGATGTAGATGCCGAGAGAGGTGAGTAATTTGTTTTTGGCTGGTAAGAAGAGAAAAATAAAAAGAGAGAGTGAGAGTGTCTGGAGAATGTGAAAGTGTTAGGGAAGATGAGGTGCATGATGGAGAATGAGGAATGAGAGTGATGTTGAGTGTTGGTTGAATAAGTAGGCAAGTGAGGATAGGGTGATGAGTAGAAGGAGGGAAAAGTATTAGTAAGTGATTGGATAGGGTGTATGTGTGGAGTGCAGAGGAGTTGTGTGATTAGAAGAGGGAGTGTTGATAGGGGAGTTGTGGTAGGGAGGGAAAAGGATACAGCATGATTGGTTGAGGGAGGGAGGAAGAGGAGGTGATAAATGGGAGGGGAAATCCTTGCTAGCTATAAATGAAATTTATTTAGGGGTGGGTGAGAATTGGGGTAGGGTAGAGGAGCTGAGAGAGCCCGAGCACAGTTAAATCTGAGCAAAGGTGAGTGAAAAGGCAGAATTAGAGGGAATGGAATGCAAGGTACAGAAATCCTTGTGCTGTTAAGGATTAGATAATAAGCACAGGGATAAAGTCAGTAGTTGGTTCAGGTCATGGAAGGTAAGGCATGGAGGGGGCACCTAGGGACAGAAGGATAATAGATGAGTGAGGAACTTCCAAGGGTAAGTAAAAAGAGGTAGACTAGGAGAGTAGATAAAAGGGAAAGGAATTAAGAGAAGGGAATAGCAAAAATATGTAGAGGCAGAAAAAGAAACAGGAGGGGTAAGAACAGAAATCTGGTTCTGTGGTGTGCAGGTGTGGCCTTACAACATCAGTTAAATTGTAGATTTATGTTTAAACAATTTACATACATTAATGAAATAAGGTTTTACTGCAGAGCCATAGTGTCTGTTTAGTACAGGAGACTTAAAGCTTGATGCTGCCTAGAGTTGTAGCTTGTGTTGTTCTGTTGCTTAAGCCAGAGCTTACAACCTAGAAATAAAAAGGGGAGAAAGGAGAGAAGAGTATGTGAGAGAGAACACAAGACTGTTTAACAACAGTGTTATTAAGTATGAGACAGAAATAGAGATTGAGATGAGATGTTAGAGTGGAGAGAAAGGATAATATAACTGAAGGTACATGAATAAGCCAGATATGGCTGATCAGGAAAATTGGAGGTGGGGTAAGTTAGAATAACTAGTAGTATAGAAGGAATGGAGAGAGATTGTTAGGAAGGTAACATAAAGACATGATTTAGTTACATTCAAAGCAGCAAACACATGTAATAGCAGGTATTCAAAAACTCTATCATGTATTACATTCAAAGCAGCAAAATACATGTAACAGCAGGTATTTAAAATTAAGGGCAATTGTTAAACCAGAATATGGTACTACAGGTGAATAGTAAATAAGCAGTACAATAGTAATGCCTCAGTTAAGAACTAAATGTAAACTTTAACAAACTTACAAACTGTAGCAGCTGTACAGCCCAGGAGCTTAGTTTAAATATGTGAGCAATTACAATTGCTCATAGGTGTTGGACGAAGAAACAAATCTGTAAAATAAATCTGTAAAAAAAAATTCAGCTGCTTTTACAGTATTTGTGTTTCCTCCTCCTACTCTATTACTTCATTTTGTTTTTTCAGCTACTTGTTCTCTAAAGTGTTCAGCTGCACCTTTTCTGCTGCATTTATAACTGCTTGTTTTTAGCCTGTTTAAATTGTGTTATTCTAAACCTCTTAGCTTTGGTCTAAGCACTTGAGCTTTAGGCCTACCCCTTATCTCGCCCTGGCCTCTCTCCCTCAGATTCTGACAAATATGGACAGACAATTTCCTATGGTTTATCCTGCCAACCTAGTTGATATAGGCATCCTGAGACACTGTAGCAACTGCCTCATGTACATGGACAACCATCTGCTATTACCACCTAGGAACACAATTTGTGAGAGATGCAATTACATTAATAACCTAGAGTCTGTGCTGTCTCCCTCACAAGCCAGTATATCTGGCACTGAGAAGGTTATCAACACAATCACTATACCTCAAACACCACCCTCAACTACACAACATACACCCACATATGTGGAGATTTTGAAGAAAAACATACCCAAACAAAGGAGACCCCAGAGGCAAAAACAAACGTGAACTCCACAACCCTCCACACCACATACCACGCATATTCCACACACCTGTGTCTCACAGCCACAAAGGCCTAACCATAAACCCAGCATATTAGTCATAGGCGACTTCATTGTGAGACACACAGATGTGCCTCTCACCAGGCTGGATAAGGAGAAAGTCACGGTTAGTTGTCTGTCAGGTGCCAGAATCCATCATATCACACACGCAGTCAGGTCTCTCAACAACAGGTACTGTTATGACTCTGTCCATGTTGGGGTGAATGACTTTAGACATACCTCCCTGAACAGTATGAAGAGAGAAATGATTGAGTTCACTGAATATGTGTCCCAGGCAGGTATGTCCCTAGCCTTAAGCAGCATTTTACCATGACCCAGAATGATGCCTCAATACAAACAGAAAATGATTGACTTTAACAATTGTCTTATTTTCTGGTGTCATTCCAGGAGGATCCAGTACCTGACAGCCTGGGAAGATGTGATAGACAGACCGCAATGCTTTGCTAGAAATGGCCTGCATCTGTCTCACTTGGGCTTCAGGCGTTTGGCAAAGCCCCTTGCCTCCCCCATAGTGTTTTTTTTTAGGAAACATCCTGAGGGCGATAAAACCAACATACAAATTTCAACAAAATGCAAATTAAAGGTCATGCTGCCAAATGTTAGGAGTCTAAACATAAAACTGCATTCATTTCAAGCATTCTTAACCCTGGAAGATGCTGACATTTATGCAGTCACAGAAACCTGGTTCAAAGCTGAGGAGAGCACCCCGGCCTTACCTGGTTACTCATCCTATCACACATTCAAACCCCAAACTTTAATGAAATTAGGTTTTACTGTAGAGCCATAGTGTCCATTTAGTACAGGAGACTTAAAGCTTGGTGCTGGCCAGAGTTGTAGCTTGTGTTGTTCTATTGCTTAAACCAGGGCTTACAACATTAATGAAATTAGGTTTTACTGCAGAGCCATAGTGTCCATTTAGTACAGGAGACTTAAAGCTTGGTACTGGCCAGAGTTGTAGTTTGTGTTGTTCTGTTGCTTAAATCAGAGCTTACAGCTGTATCTATGGCAGCATTCCCCAGCTGCAGAGGGACAAGAAAAAGGCAGAGCACAGCCCGGAAGGCATCTGTCTAATTTTGTTTTTTCAAAACAGATGACATTTTTTGTTTCTCACTTCACTTTTACTTTACAAACAGAGCCATTAAAGCTTCTTCACTCCATTATAATGAAACATGCTTAAAATAATGCTAAGTGATTATGATTATTTTACCCTGATGTCAGGGCAAGCTAATGGATTTAATTTCCACAGAACTACTGGGAGCAATAAAAAAGTGTGAGACTGAAAATAACCAAATGGTGAGGGGGAAAAATCAGGCAAGAGAGTTTTTAGTCTGTATTTTCTCTACATGTCTCCTGCTCTCTTAGAATTGCTCTGACTACCAGAGCATTGACGGGAGAGAGAGCTTAACATAATGCAAAAAACTTCCTTCATCAGTTCTCCCAACATCATTAATTCCTGCCACCACAATCACCACATCATATCTCTTATCAAACAGAAAAATCTTTTTCAAAGCAACAACGATATGCATTCCACTGTTATACTCTCCTTATTTTTCCCTGGCAATAGATTTTAATATTTTTTAACATGGACTGCCCAAGCACCAGAACGTTCTTCTCTTTACCATTGATATTAACTACATCTGAATCACTGAACACGCCTGCAGAAGACTTAATAGAACGCCCATTGCTCTTCTTTTTTTTCCTAACTTCCTCCTTTAAATCACCCACTGTATCACATTCAGTATCATCACTCACAAACCTTCTTTTTATACCTCTAAAATTAATCAAATCATCAGTACTAACAGAGAAATTGCTGCTCATTCTTCTTTCTAATTTCAACCCCCAAGCCCATATCCACAAACCCATTTTTAAAACCAGGAACACAAAAGGTAGAAACACGAGGCAGAATCACCTATTTTTTCCACTTTATTTAGTGCTTTCATCCTCATAGAGCAGGACTTCATCAGAATAAAATACAATGGTTATTGGTCTTATGTACGTCTGTTTTTTAATATTTCTTACATCTTTTTTATGTATTTAATATGTAATATGATGAAAGGGCAGTTTTTATTGTTAACCATTTGTGACGATTGATTCATTGATGGGAGGGTTTATATTTTCTGGAGTACTTAAGTGTGAGTTTTTGGCTTGTATTTTATTCTAATGAAGTCCTGCTCTGTGAGGATGAAAGCGCTAAATAAAGTGGAAAAAATAAGTGATTCTGCCTTGTGTTTCCACCTTTTCTGGTTCTAAGTTTGTTCTTCTGTATTATTCCATTTTTAAAACCATTAAATGTAGTAAATTCCACAGAATCAACAAGAACCTGAATTTCACTTAGCCATCCATAACAACAGACTAATTTTGTTTATCAATAGTAGAAACCACTGCTGAATACACAAATTAAGCTCACAGACATGATCTCCAACATTTAATAAACACACATTCTCATGCATTCAGTGGGTAATTCTGTAAACAGCATCAAAAACAAAAATCTCCTAGCTTCTTCTGTATTCCATGACCTGTCATCAGCTTTTGACACTGGCTGTCACTTTCTTCTCCTAGACAAATGTTTCAAAATAGGCCTCTTAAACAAAGCTTTCCTGTGGTTCAAATATTACATTATCCAAAGAACACACACATATAGTGCGAAATGGCAGTAGGCTTCCTCTTCCTTTCTACATATCCCTATTGGTGTTCCACAGGGATCAGTCCTTGGTCCTCTTCTCTTTAATATATTCAGTGAATGACACTTTATCCAATGCACAGACAATTCTACCATTATCTTCTCTGTTCCTTTATCTTGGAACTGTAAAAAGTCAAACAACTCTTCTTATTAACTATCTAGTCTTTGCTTTTAGAATCTAATCTAGCCCCAAACCCCCAAAATAAAATGTATGCCCTTCAATCTCAAACTTGTGACAATGTTGCACAGCCCACTCTCCCTCCAATCAATTTTGATTGACAGCAAAATCATTGAAATAGTTCATTACACTAAATTACTTGGAGTTACTATTGATGTACAGTTAAAACTTGACTTGCATATTAAGGAAGTAAACCAAAAAAACTAACTAAATGTTAGAATGCTGTATAGATCCAAGAAATATCTGTCCAGTCAAAAATAAAATGTTACTGCTGCAGCCTATCGTCTGCCTCCACTGGCATACACCAGTTCACCCTTTACCAACCTAAAATCAACCCAGATCACAAAATTTCAAAAACAGATTTTATTTCCATTCAGTACCAGCTAATACAACAATGTGTAATCCACACAGATGGTACACTCATAGTTGGATCTGGAGGAACAGTTTAAACTAGTACTTCTCATTTAGACCTTATTAATCAAACCAACAGATCCTTCCAGACCTTACAATTTTCACTCAAATCACTATTTTTTTCAGTGCTCTCCATTAATATTGCTCCATATAATTCCCCCTTCAAAAGAACTACCACTTTAAATCATTCAATCATATTAACTTAATAAAATTATACAAATCAGGAAACACATGTGGTCATTGAGAATGTTTCATCTACAATTTCATATCCATCTCCATCGCTAGGTTATTCGTAAGCCCCTAGATTACTATCTGATGTTGTCATTCTTCACTTCATCCTTGACTGTGGGTTCGGTTCCATATCTCGGAACTGACTTGGCCATTATTCCAGCTAGCTCCTTCCAAAAACTCTCAAGCTTAACTTTTACCCATAATGCTCTTCTCAGGATTATCGCAGACCTGGTTTGCCACTTTTAGTGACCAGACACTTTTCTCCTCCACAGCTCTCAAGCCAGATTATTTCTTACAAAAAAGTAAGTGTTTTTATTTTAAAATCTCATTGCTTATTCTCTATTATTTTGCTTACTCAGCTCCTAGGCACATATAGCATAAGCAGGGAGAGGGTCACTAATGGAGTTGGACAATATGCCAGAAGCTATGTACTTTGAGGGGTCTGAGACATCTAAAATGGAGCTGTCATTGATTCTATTGTTATACCTTGCGGTGGTAGAGATAAGTTGGGTGAAGTGAAACAAATTAATGCTGGCAGATATTTGTTTGGAGGAAATAGAAGCCCAGACAATATTCATGTCACCGAAGATAATTGTTTCATTTTTTTATAGTGTGGGAGATTCAGGAAATGATATCTTCTAAAACTGTTATATTATTTTTAGAGGGAATGTATAGGACAATAATACAAAGTTTTTTGAGCTATTGATTTCCAAAAAGGATATCAGAATCTCCGTGTTTTGGAATTGAGGGATAGATTCTATAAATGGTTTGATGTAGAAGGTGTTGAGGTACAGGATGGCAACACCACCTCCTTTTTTATTACACCTATTTGTCCTAATTACACTAAAGTTTGATGGGAGAGACTCAGACTTTTGTATAGAGGGTTTTAACCAGGTTTCTGTGGCAGCTAGGATATTGGTATTGTTTTGAGAGAGCCAGGCATGCAGCTCAGAGGCTTTATTGCTGATACTTTGAAAATTGAAGGTAGTTATGTGAAGTGTTTTAGAACATTTAGGGGAGTTAGTGGTAGAACAGTGGAAGAGCAGTGGATAGTGGTGCTGGGCCCAGGGTTTGGGTGGATGTCCCCTGAAGAGATGAGGGACGAAAGGATATGGGAAAGACTGAGTAAGATATGTGACAGTTTAGAAATGATATAGTGGAGAAAGTAGAAGGAAGATTTGGATGTGTACTGTAAGGGATAGTTTGTGGAGAAGAGTTGTGGTTTTGCACAAAGAAGATAGTTTGTTTGATATAGGCTGTGGCTAATGTTGTAGAATGAAGTATGTGAAGAAAATGTAAAACTAGTTGGGTAGTTTGTTTTGGGAGGTGAGGAATGGGGGTTTAATGATGTTGCTTGCAAAAGAAGCAGGAGCAATAGAGAGAGAAGAACTAGGAGTAGTGTCTGTGGTAAGAGGAGAGACATTTTGAGACACCGCTGTAAGTAAAGGAATTGAAGAAAGGTTGTTAGTCAGGAAGTGTAGTGGAGGGAATGAGGGTGGGTGATTGGCAGATGAATAATGGGGGAGTGGCTAGTACAGTATTAATGTAATGAAAGAGCGGTGGGTGGGAATTGCGGTAGGGTAGTGGACAGAGTGAGCCTGAGCACAGGGAGGGAGAACAGAGTCGGTAGACCAATAGTTTCATCTCAGAAACAATCAATAAGCTGTACTGTGGTAAGTGAAAACAGTTCTGCAGTTTCACATAATAAATCAAAAAGAGACATGAGTAAAAAGCTTTCTTTCTAATATAAGCAATGTTTGTTTAAGACCTGAAAATGGATAGTCACTTTTACTGAGTATTTTTCACCATGACCAAGTCCCAGAAAATGTTCTAAATATAATATAAAGTGTGGGCTACGGGGGGAGGGAAGGACTTATACTAGTTGGGGTCCTAGTAGTGTAGTAGCCAGAGACAGGGACAAAAAATATTGTAGTGCATACAGATAAAATTAAAGACTAATAGACATACGCTGCAAGTAGCAAGGATAGCTTTGCTTGTTAATTCAACCTAGGTTGTTGCTGTGATTGGAGGAGTCCAGCAAAGATGTTTAGGTTTGGGAGCCATGTTGCTGTTTTGTGTGGTATTGAAGGGAACTGTAATAAAGATAACAGGGGTAAACAACCGAGCATTTGGTCTCAGACTCAAGGACAGAGATTTAAAACAGGGAAAACAAGAGAATGATATACAAACTGTTCACAATAGCATGGTACTGCAAAACATTACATATCAAATATGTATAAATCAGTGATACAAAAACTCTACAGCTACAAAATGCTAAAGGTGCAGTTTCAACACATCTGATTTAGCAGTAGAGAAAGGAATAAGCATCACAGGCAACTCGCTATGTATTTGTGCCTTCCCTAGTCAGCCATGCAGGACATCAGCAGACTACAGTAACATATATTAACAAAAGCAGAATACTGAAGGAAATAAAAAATGCATACGCTATGCTACAGGGCTAAACAAGTACCATTTAGACTAATAAACAATGTACTAATATATTTGCACAAGTAACCCCATGTCATGTGCAGTTAAGTAGAAAAATGAACAAGTAGCTCCTAATCCCCAACAGTATTGCGCAATTGCACTCAGTAATATATCAACAATTGCTAAGAAGTATTTCAGTTGCAAAAAAGAAAAGAGGAAAAAAAATAACGATACAAATATCTTGTAAGGCAAAAAAATGGTGCTAGAGCAAAACAAAGCTGTAAGCTACACGTAGCATACAAATGTCCAAATCAACTCTGTCAACCACCGATTCCAAGATGGCCGCCGACTAGTCTAGTCCTTACTCTCTGAGCTCCTCACAGCTATTTAACTTTTGGTTTTTTTTACAACTTTACATCAACCTTTTTCCTCAAATTTTTATACTAAAAGATTTTATAAATCTTTTATTGGATTATTTTTTCTTCTGGAATTATTATCCTGGGATTTATTTTACCTCAGAACATTCTTGGTCTCTCTGCTGCTGGGACTCCTACTGCTCCAGTCTGTTCCTGGTTCCTGGTATCCTGTTAACTGCATTCCATTTCTGGGCATGGCTACAAAATCTGACTCCATGGAGACTCAGCCTACAAAGGCCAAATATACTTCAATGCTCTCTCCTGAAAAGATTCAGGTTCAAAAGACTGAAATCATCTAGACAACCTACAGAAACTTTTAATGTAAGTAATAAAGATTTAAATGGCTCAAATTTCCTTTTAGAAGAACTAAAAATAGCATTAAAACCAATCCAAAGTGCTATACAAAACTTTTCAGAACAGTTTGCAGACTTTAGTAAATCTTTAAAGCAAATAAACAATAGTATTGTTACTATTGAAAATAAAATCTTAGCTTTGGAGGTTAAAACAGACTTATTGGAAAGTGACTTTAAATCTAGAGATAAAACTGTTTCAGATTTACAAGCTAAAATATTGGATCTGGAAGCCAGGAGTCGAAGAAATAACATCATTATTCGTGGTTTACCTGAATCTTATGACAATAAAAACTTGTTATCTGTGACTAAAAATATCTTTGAAACACTGTTAAATTGTGAAGCTTCTTCAAAATCTATAATTGTAGAGAGAGCACACAGAGCACTGCATACAAAGCAAGATTCTTCCACACCAAGGTTAATTTATACTAAGTTACTAAACTTTCAAGACAGTTTCCAGATCCTAGAAACTGCTAAAACAAAGAAACAATTCATATGGAAGTCTCACAAACTATCATTTTCCCAAGATCTTCCTGCACAGATCAAATTAAATAGACAAAAAATAGCCCCCTATTGTGCTGACTTGATAAAAGAGGGATTAGATTTGAATGGCATATCCTAATACCTTGTCTTTCACAGCTAATGACAAAATATTTGTATGTTCAGATCCTAAAGATGCAAAAGACATTTTTCTTAAAACATTTAAAAAGCTTCCTGACACTGTATCTTAATATTCTACTGTTAAAGAACTACAATAAGGTTTGATCTTTTCTTTTCTTTAATCTGACAGTATTTGTGTTACATGATTTGTAATTCTGGTGTGACATAATTATATTACCTTAAGAACTTGTCATGTAATTTACACATGATGGATTTGGTGTGACAGTGTGCAGTGACAGGATATATGCTTGTTAGATTTGTGTGGATTAACAGAAGCATTTAAATTCCTGTATTTACTTTTTCTCTTTCTCTCACATATACTTGCTGTGTAAATAGATAATATGTTAATTTTACTACAAGCTTTGGAGTTACAGCCTTCTGTGTAAGCTAAATGATTTTTGGAGGAAAAAACATTCCATCTCAACATTCTAGCAAGAAAATCTTCCCCTCAGAGTTCCAGCTGATGCTCTGCATGAACATGCACTACAGTCTCTCTGAGATGGATGGTGATGCCATCATTTGTGAGGAAAGAAGGACAGTTTCAAATACACAAGTCTGCTTGTTTTCAACAAGTATTCAATAGCACTAACTTTTAATAGATCTGGCTATTATTTAAAGTGTTTTCTCTTCATAAATGAAGGTTGCTTTTAAATTTAAACAGATTCATGTCACATAATATATTCAGTGACTTTTAGTGTGTCTGCATGACTTCAAAGCAAGCTGCTACTTTCATAAAGCAGAGTGAAAATGTTTCTGGAAACAAATGAACAGGTTAGTTTTATATATTAAAATTCTAAAGGATGTGTAAAGAAATGAACATATTTTCCTATTCAGAATATTTTTCATACAATATTTTATATTATACTGAAGTGTTTAATTTGACAAATGTTACAAAGTATACCTGTTCATATGAAAGTTTCATGTTCTTTCTGTTCTCTGCTCTCTCTCTTCTCAGAGGCTGGATGTGATATTTATGATTAGTAGTTTATGTCTAAGAAAGCCTTTACTTATTTGAAAGGTTTGAAATAACTATCTTTAATATGATTAGCTGAATCTACATGTATATATTTAAGCCCTTAGATTTACTGCATTTAGCTTGCTTGTTTCTGTTTTAATTAGATGTTCAAAATGTTTACTTTAAAAGCCTTGTCTTTTCATGCTGTTTTGCTATGTTACATCTATAGCTTAGAAGAATAGTATGGCTACATAACCTAACAGAGTCATTAGTAAAATATTCAAAAGTAGATTTAAAATTATATGTATGCACATTGTTGTACATTCAGTCCAATATATATGATGCTGTTTAAGTTACTATTTAATAATATAATTATACTTTATTCATGTATATTAACTAGTGTTAAAACCTTACAGCTTATAATATTTCATTTTGAATAGTTCCTGTACTATTATTATCTAGTTAATAGATGCATCTCCAGACTGAATTGTTTTTCATTTTGAGATATGGTTGCTTGGTAGTTGTTTTTGCTTTATTTGAACTATAACTAAATACTCATTCTACAGGTATTAGTGCTTTTATCATACTAATGGTCATGTTGATTAATGAAATTATCACTAAAGTACTAAAGAAGGTTCAGTAGATAGTGCATGACTATTATCTTTAGTTCAGTAATGCTATGCTTATTTACTTATATTATAATGTTACTAGTTGGTTTTGTTATACTTATATATGTTATCTTACATATCTTTCAGTTTTAATTGTATTACTTCTTATGATAGAGTGTTCTAGTTAAGCAGAGTGTGATTTATTTATTATTTACTTGTTTCTCTTTCTCTTGAAATACTTGAGGAAATACATTTAATCACTATAAATTTCAATTTAAGGATAGGAGCTTTAGATTAGTATTAGAAGTAGGGATTAAGCATGTTGGACGTCTTGAAATTAGTTAATTTTGTATATATTTTTAGTAGTATTACTCGGACTTTATGTTATGTTAGGCTTCCTTTGAGTAATTTGTATTCTAACTTGAGGTTATTATTATCTATAATTACAATGTTTTTTCATGTTCTTCTGCTCTTCCTTTATCACAGGGGATTGGTGGGTAGGCACTAGGGTTAGGATAAAGGTTATTATTATACATTTCATGGTTCTTAAAAACTTTTTCTTTTTTTTCAACAAATGTTATTTGATGACTTGCTTGAATACTTAAAGACTGTTTTTCTTTTATTTTTTCTTCTTCTTTTTAATGTTGTGTTGGATTTGCACCTTGAGTTCACTTTTATAGCATCAATAATGATTATACTTGTAGAATATGCCTGTTGACATAATTTTAGATTCTTGGAATGTTAGAGGCATTCAAGATAAAGCGAAAAAGTCACTATTATTTCATATGATCTTTAAATCACAGGCTAACATTTGTTTTATTCAAGAGACCCATATTTCACGTATTGATTGGAATAAAGAGTTAAAAAATGGATCAAAAGATTATAGCTTCAGGTGACTCATCTAACTCCAGAGGTGTAGCTATAATCATTAAACAAAAATTCATTGGGAATATTATTGATGAGAAATTTGATGATGAGGGAGGTGGTGCTTATTTACCACTTCTATTGCTGGTTTGGACAAACCCTTATTAATTTTAAATCTATATGGCCCATGTAATTCACAACATTTGTTCATTTTAAAATTTACAATATTCTTGCATCCTATAAGGATCATCATATTATAGTGGGTGGTGACTGGAATGCAGTTATAAACCCTGTAATTGATCGTTCCGCTCCACTATCACCTATAATCTTCAATCTACTCTGGCTATAAATGATTTGATGACAGAATATAATTTAATAGATCCCTCCGCACTGTTAAAAATATAAACAAGAATGATATATATACTTATTATTCTAAGTGCTATCATTCGTGGTCCAGATTAGACTTCTTTCTAATTTCAGATTATATTTCAAAATATATTGTGGACTTTACTACAGAACCCAGATTCTTTTCGGATCACTCACGAATTTCACTAAAATTGAACATAAAACCCAATATCAAAAATAAAACTATGTTTAATAAGTGGACCTTAAATAATAACTTATTGTCAAATGAAGATATTTGCAAACAAGCTTCAGAAATCCTAAATGAAATGGTGAATAGTCTTGAATCATCAGACATTCCTTATGACATACAATGGGCTGCATGTAAAGCAAGATTAAGAGGTTTATTTATTAGTAAAGCTGCTTTTTCAAAAACAATACTTTAAGAAAGAGGAATTCTTAAAATCAAGAATTTCTTCGTTGGAAAATCATCTTAGTCTGAACTATGATGCTACTTTAGAAAAACAAATTTTTGATTGTCAGAAAGATTTAATTCTGCTTCACCAAAATAACCTCTCCTTAGCTGAACAAAAGCTACTTGCTTCATATTCAGAGTGGGCCCAGGTTCCATCTAAATTGTTAGCGAGAATTATTAAAGTTAACTTCAGAAATCCAAATATTACATCTTTATCTTATAATAACAGATTATATAATACTGATGAAGAGATTATTCAACTTTTCACCTCTCTTTACACTGAGTTATATTCAGGTTCTTCTAATTCTGTTAAAGATAATCACTCAAAACTCTTTTTAGACTCTTTGCAGTTCCCTAAACTTAATGATAATCAGCAAAAACTACTTTCTACCCTATATCGGTACAAGAAATCTCAGATTCAATAGATAATCTTAAATTGGGTAAATCTCCGGGACCTGATGGTTTTACTCCAGAATTTTTCAAAACTTTCAAATTGGTAGTTTTCCCTTTCTATTTAAAGTTTACAATCATATAAGAGTTAATGATATCTCAGATATTCATTGGAACACATCAAAACCATTCTAATTCTAAAAATAATAAAGATAAATCTGACCCAGTAAATTATAGACCCATTTCTTTAATTAACGTGGATATTAAGATTCTGTCATCTATTCTGGATAACAGATTGAAACGGATTTTACCCTCTATTATCTCGTCAGATCAATCAGGTTTTATGTCTCAGAGACATGCTTGGGATAATACTCTATCTTTAGAGACTATACTTCATCTCATTAAGAAAAATCCAAACCCTATATATGCTTTGATTATAGATGCATCAAATGCCTTTGACAGAGTATGTTGGAACTTTCTATTTCAAACTATGTTATGTTTTAATATTCCCTTATTCTTTATAAATTTTTTAAAAGTTTTATACAAGAATATGTTTACTAGACTATACATTAATGGTCAATTTTCTGCTCGATAAAGATCACTAAAGGAACAAGACAGGGTTGTCCATTGTCCCCTTTTCTTTTCAACATTTACTTAGAACCTTTGCTATTGTTTATTACTCAAAATACTTTTCATAACATCCCTAGAATTCTTAATACTAATATTCATTTCTCTGCTTTTATGGATGATTTAGTAATCTACTTTCAAACTCCATTGTCTGATTACAGAAAAATAATGAATTCTATTGATTATTTTTCTTTGGTTTCCAACTATCTTTTAAATTCTACAAAAACTCATATTTTTCCCTTAAATCATTTAGCACACAAATCTTTTTGTTTCCAGACGATCATTTTCAGTTTACTTATAATATAAAATATTTAGGAATCAATTTAGAACACAATAATAAATCTTCCTTTCAAAATAATATTAATAAATTATGGAACTCTATATTGTCTGATATGGACAGATGGAAGCATCTAAACCTTTCATTTCTTTCAAGGGTGGCCATTATTAAAATGAATATTCTGCCTAAATTTCTTTACCAATTCTCATCATCTGATCAGATAATTTCAAAAAATTTTTTTGAGTCTGTAAATAAAGCTTTGGCAAAATTCATATGGTTCCCTAAATCTGTTAAAATTTCCTATTCTAGATTGGCATTTTCGAAGGACAAGGGAGGTTTGGGTTTACCTAATCTTTATCTCTATTATTTGATTATCTCATCCAATAAACTTCTTACTATCTCTAAATTCAATAACACTTCTTATCCAAATCACTCATTATGGATATAATTATGGTATAATTATGTCATTTCTAATAATTTAAATCCTGAAGCTATTCCCTTTATCTCTCTGGATAGTTTATTTATTAAAAATATATCTACAGTATTTAAACAAAAGATTAGAGATTTCCAAACCTTACTCAAAATGTGTAAACTAGAAAAGATCTCGCACCATGTTCAGCCAATTCATCTAAACCCAAATATATTATTGGACAATAAACTTTTGAACTTAACAAACTATCCTTTAATTAAAAATCTAAAAGTAGGAGATGTTTTGAAATATCTTGACTTGCCTTTATCTGACTGGCGTAAGTTATTGAAAGTAAACTGGAATTACTCACCAATTCTTACACAACTAAGAGCAATAATTAAAAACAAATTTGTATCTCTGGTCCCCATAGACTCACAATTGAAAAACCTTAACACGATTATCAAAATACTTTCATCATCTGATAAAATGCTCTCAAACTCATATAAATTTATTAATTATTTAATGATGGACCACAACTGTCTTTTATCTAATGTTTGGTTGAATTATAATTCCCAATTGTCAGAATCTCAGAAAGTCCTGGCTATTAGACACACTAAGGAATTTATCCCTTTTAAAAAATTAGCATACACACAATTAATGATTAATAATGATGCCTACTTTACCCCAATCAAATTAAACAAATTTAACCCAAATAAGTCCCCTTCGTGTTCATGCTGTTCTCATCCCCAAGCAGACCTCCTTCATATTCTATGGTATTGTCATTTTTCTCACAGATTGTGGACATCTTTGAAAGTCAGACTGCAGAAAATGGGATATCAAAATCCACGTTGACGTGGGAATTTGCTATTCTACATATTCCATTGATTCATCTTTCAAAAGTTGATATTCATGTTATCATTTTTATTTGCTCATTACTAAAACTTTATATAATACAAAATTGGATTGATCGTTCTAAATTAAAATGGGTTACTTTCCAGAAAATGGCTTTTAAATTTATTGATGTTCAAAGATACTTAGGTGGAAGTCCAAAATACAAGCGATTAGAAAGGTTGTGTTAGAAAAGGTTCTAAACATATTAAATAGTTAATGTTAAATATTTTTTTTTTTTCTCTCAGGTTGCCTAACTTGTATATAGTGTACATATGGTATATGTTTTATTTCTAAATAACTTATCAAAATCTCATGAAGGTTGTTATCACTAGATGAATTGTTATATGTTCATTTATGCCTTCTTGTTATGTATAATCTTTTAATTGTCTTGCTATTCATATAATTAATAAAACATTTTTTGAGAAAAAAAAAAACTCTGTCAACCATCCACAATCAGCATGCAGTGTATAATATTAGCAAAGAGACGCTTGAACTCATAAAAACAATTTAATGGCCAAAACAGACTTGGTAACTCATTTTTTGACTTACAAAACTTTTGCATTGCGTGTGCTTAGACCGTTCACTCTGTGGAGAGTGTTCTTTTTGTTGAATGATACAAATATATTCACAGGGCTTTGATTACAGAACAGCAACCAGCACAGGACAAATAACACAATCTGAGTTAACATCCACAGTTCTTACAATGCAGGCACACCACTGAGAGATGCAGAAATCAGCCGGGAATGTGTAAAATAAAAATAAGATGGTGCCCGCAAGTAGCAGGGAGTTAAGTAACTTCTGATGTTAAGTTGTCCAATCTCACCTTCATTCTTGCTGGATGGGTTCGGAGCTGATCCTCAGCTCCAACTCAGCCACTTACTATAGCTCGAGAGCTCTTTATTGGCTCGAGGCTACCACTTATCCTGTCCTTGTGCTTTACTATTGTGCTGTGTTGGCCATCGCCCCTTAGTCGCTAGGCCTTCTCTTATTCCCTGAACTTATTTAACTTAGAGAGTCCCCCCCCCCTTAAGGACAGCCATGTAAGTTAGAGGCTATCCTTTAAGGTCTTTATTAATTTTTAGTTTTTCTATTGTAGTTTGACTTTTACTAAAATGTCTAAGGAAGTTAAAACCTCTGGTTTTAAAAAGTGTGGCTCATGCTGTCGGAAGATGTCTCTGACAGATGGGCACACTAGTTATGTTTATTGCTTGGGGGCTCTGCACCTGCAGGACTCATGTGCTATTTGTCATGCCTTTAGTCCAAGGGTCCTGCAGGAGTGGAAAAACAAGCTTATCCTCTGTGGATTATTAAAACAGGATTCTCCGGCTAAAGCATCTCAGCCAGTAAAACCTTTGAAACCAGTCAAGCCGTTGGCTCCATGTTCGGAACCGACCTGTGAGTTTGGCAAACCAAGTGTGTCGGTGCTGGCTGGCACTGACAAGACTACCCCTCCGTCGGCTCCAACTGTTACTTTGGAGCCATCTCGGAGCCACAAAAGAGTTAGGTCTCCTTCTTTGGAGCTGATTCACTCGGTGCCGCAATCACCAATACTCCAAAGCAACTCCAGTCAGCGCTCATTTTTCCATGCCTCTCGATCCTCGAGATTATCGGATCAGGATGTGGAAAGAGTGGTCAGTAGGTTGCTTAAGTCACAGGCCCTTGCTAAAATGCTTTTGAGCCCACCTCAACAGGCTTCGGCTCCTTCCACTTCGATTTCGGTTCCTCCTCCAACTATACTTAGTTCAGAGCCGGAGTCCATGGACGCCCCGATAGTGGTTCCTTCGGCTCCGATGATATCCTCAACGACTCTAACATTGGCTCCAATTACCTCGATTCTTCCTCCCATTGAGGTATCTGGGCACCGAAGCTCTCTCTTCAGATCCGAGAAGGAAAGTGGTATCGGACCCTTGTCCGACCCCATTCTCATTCTTGGAGCATCAGCTCAGTTGAGCTCAGCTCCCACATCAACCTTGAAGGCATTGCCCTTGGTGCAGGGTGGTATTCCTGTTTCTTCGGAGCTGCAGGCCTCCTTGTGTCGAGACTGTGACACTTTCTAGGTCATGCGGAGAGTGCTGTCCCCACAGACGGCTCCACTATCGGTTCCATCGTCTCCATCCCCCTTGGTGCCTGTGACAACCTCTGCTATTCCTCCAGCCCCAAAGTGTAGGGAACCTATGCCCCAGGACACCCCATTGCGTGAACCCTCTTCTTCTGAAGCCTCCCCAGAGCATTCTGAGCAGGCTCCCTAGAAGAAAAAGTGCAAGAGGAAGCACCTAGTCTCCCCTGAGTCTGTCACCTCAGATATAGACCTGGATGAATCAGAGGGGTCCCCGAGCTCCCCCTCTGAAAATGTTTCCTTTTTGGACATCCTTGAGATTCTCAGGAAGAGACATAGCTGGACTTCCCTAGCCCCCTCTGAGGATGAGTCTGTATACCTGGAAGCATTTGGTTCCCGACCTTCCACCTCCTGGGTGTCTCTGCCTTTTGATCCATTCATGTCTGTATCATGTCTGTAGTGTCTCGAAAGGCTTGGTCAGCTCCAGATTCCATAGAACCTATCCCAAGGAGACCCAATAAATTCATCACAGCTCCACAAGACAAACAATTCTAAACTAAAGGTGTCCCAGTTGATGCCATGGTGGTAGCAGCAGCCACAAAGAGAGAGTTAGCTGAAACCTCCTCACCTGTCCATCCACCGAATAAAGACTGTCGTAAGATGGACAGATATGGGAAGCTAATATTTTCATCAGCGACCTTCTCCCTTAGATCTCTGAACTATCTTTCCCATTTTACTAGGCTTCAGAGAGACCTCCTAAAAGAGTTTGGAGATACCCTACAAGATCCCACAGCTGAGGGAGCTTCAGCCAAGGTAACTACCCAGCTGGCGACTCTAAATTCAATAGTCAACTCCTCCATGAGGCATATTTCATACACAGCCAATGGAGCGAGTAGAGCTGCAGGAACAGGAGTGGCTCTTATGAGACATTCTTGGCTGTGGCTGTGTCAGTTTGCAGAACCTTTCAGAGCGTCCCTCACCAGTACCCCCGTTAATGGCTCCTCTCTCTTTGGGCCTCAGGTGAAAGACACGCTTACCAGGTGCCAGCAGGAAGGTAAGATGCTGTTTTATGTCAGAGTCCATTTTTCCACTCCTACCAGACCATACCCAAAGGGTCAGAAGGGTGGAAAGATGTGGTTTTGGAAATTCCAGGGACCCTTGCCTGATGCACGTGGTGAATTTTCCCCCAGGGGCAGAGGGAGAAATAATAACAGTGGCAGACGCCGCCCTCATGGCAGAGGGGATCTGCAAAATCAGGGTGACAGAAATACGTTCTCTTCCAAACCCTATCAACATCCCTGAAGGGATGCCCAACTGCTCAACTCTGGAGGCAGTCGGGGGAAGGCTTTCATTGTACTCAATCATCTGGCAAAATATTACAAAAGACAAACGGGTACTAGCCATTATATCCGGAGGTTACAAGATTCCCTTTCATCAACCCCCTTTTGTTTCAAAAAAATCCATCCCAGATGTTCCATGCAATCTAATGGATCAGGCAGTCATAGAAGTTTCAAGACTGCTAGAAAAAAGAACCATCCAGGAAGTCCCCGCAGACCAAGTAGGATCCGGAACTTACTCAAAATTCTTTTTAGTGCCCAAAAA
Organism: Protopterus annectens; assembly: GCF_019279795.1. NCBI lineage: Eukaryota > Metazoa > Chordata > Ceratodontiformes > Protopteridae > Protopterus > Protopterus annectens. The sequence goes on from NC_056744.1 coordinate 1,024,188,082, forward strand.
GACAGGGGACTGGAGACCAATTCTGGATCTCAGCAGGTTAAACAAATCTGTACAAAAAGAAAAGTTCAAGATGGTAACACTGCAGTCCATTCTCCCCTTTCTGAGTCAGGACAATTGGATGTGCTCCATAGATCTTCAGGATGCATACTATCATAAAAATGGACAGACGGTCCAGGAGATTTCTACGCTAATGGCTAGGGGCCAGTCTTTACCAATTCAGAGCTCTGCCCTTTGGTCTCACCACAGCCCCCAGGGTGTTCACCAAATGCATGGCAGTAGTCACGGCTCACCTGAGACGTCAAGGATTCCAGGTGTTTCCTTATCTGGATGACTGGCTCCTCACTGTTACCCCCGGGCAACAACTTATAGAAGCACGAGATTACACCATCACATCCTGTGCTCAATTGGGCATCACAATAAACTTTGAAAAATCTGCCTTGTTGCCCTGTCAGTCTATTACATACATAGGAGCAGAGCTAGACAGAAGAACAATGATTGTTAATTTGCCTCAGGAAAGAGTTTCCATTATTCGAATACAGGTGTCACTTCTTCTAAGGAGCAAAAGAAGTAAAATATGTCCTTCAAGCTCTAGGGTTCATGACAGCAACCATTCTTCTAATTCCCTTAGCACACTTTCACATGAGAATCCTTCAGTGGCTTCATTTCACACAGTGGTCCTTTCAGGAATTACCCATGTCTGACATGATGCTAATTATGGAATCTTGCAAAAGACACCTTTCCTGGTGGATGATCTCCCCACTAGTTTCTCAGGGCATATCTTGCCTCACGAGTGCCACTTGCACATCAACATCCTGTAGATGAGAGCGATGCTCCTAGCATTGCAAGCTCTTCAAGACTCTTTCTCTGCTGGGACTATTGCAATACTGACGGACAACATGTCAGTGGTTTGGTACATCAACAAACAGGGCGAACCAGGTCTTACCTCTTATGCCAAGAGGCCCTCAGACTGTGGCGATGGGTGATTTCCTCCCAACATTTTCTGATAGCAACACGTCATTGGGACATCCAACGTAATAGCGGTAAGGCCTTCATGAGAGGTACATCTCTACTTAGACCCCCAGTGAAAGAGCCACTTCCACCTTGGAATCTCAATTTGATTCTTGCCTCCTTGATACTGCCACCCTTTGAACCAGCAGCATCATGTTACTTGAAGTTTCTCTTGGAAAACTCTTTTCTTAGTTGCTATTACTTCTGCCAGATATGTTTCAGAGCTTCTTGCACTATGTGTTCGCCCTCCATGCCTAGTTTTCACAAAGATAGGGTTTCCCTGAGATCTAACCCATCTTTTCTACCTAAAGTTTGTTCAGATCACAATTTGAATCAATCCATTGAACTCCCTGTCTTTTTCCCTAATCATTCCAACAAGGTAGAATACAGATTACACCAATTTGATGTGCATAGACAACTACGTTTCTATCTCCATAGAACTAAAGAAATGAGAAAATCAGATCAGTTGTTCCTTTCATTTTCTAACAACAAACAAGGCCTTCCAGTTTGTAAAGTAACATTGTCAAAATGGTTATTGGACACCACAGTTTCTGTTATTTAAAAAGCTTGTTTCAGCTACATATTGTACTTATTTTACTGCCTAACAAAGTTGTTTTTGTGTTTAAATTACCTGTTTAACTGTTGTAGGCTATACACTCAAGTGTGATAGCCATTTCTGTGCATTTAAAGTGTTTTTTTTATTGTATCTGCTTTATTTTCTGAAAAAACAAACAAAAAAAAAAAGTACTTGTTTTCCCACCTTTCTAAGCTAGTATGGTCCAGTTTTCAGGTTAGTGCTAAATTCAGGGCTGTGTTACAAGTTTCTGTGTTTGCCCATACCTTACTTGGATAGAAGGAAGTTTCTCTGTTCACTGTGAGAGAGGGAGCTCTGAGCAGCCTATCTGTCCCTGGAGAAGTGGTTTCAGCCCAGAAATTAGTAGTTTATTGGCCAGTTTGGGTTAATTTCTATCTCTTTCATTTCCCTGCTATAAAACCCATATTTGCAAGGTTTTTGTGCTAGTATACAGCTCAGCAAGCTCCTGCCTGGTACCCTGCATAATTCTACAGCAGCAGAGAAACAAAAGAAAGATTTTGGAGTGATTAAGTATAATCTTTCTGCATTTTCTTGCTGCCTTTAGCTAATTCCACTTAAAACACCAATTTTCTAGAGTTTCTGTGATTTAAAAAGCTTGTTTCAGGTACATATTGTACTTATTTTACTGCCTGCACTTTAACAAATTCGTATTTGTGTTTAAATTACCTGTTTAACTGTTGTAGACTACACACTCAAGTGTGATAGCCATTTCTGCGCATTTAAAGTGTTTTTTGATTGTATCTGCTTTATTTTCTAAAAAAAACAAAAAAACAAAAAAATATACTTGTTTTCCTGCCTTTCTAAGCTAGTATAGTCCAGTTTTCAGGTTAGTGCTGAATTCAGGGCTATGTTACAAGTTTCTGTGTTTGCCCATACCTTACTTGGATAGAAGGAAGTTTCTCTGTTCACTGTGAAAGAGGGAGCTTTGAGCAGCCTATCTGTCCATGGAGGAGTGGTTTCATCCCAGAAATTAGTAGTTTATTGGCCATTTTGGGCTAATTTCTATCTCATTCATTTCCCTGTTATAAAACTCGCATTTGCGTGGTTTTGCATGCCGGGCAGCGCCGGTTAGCTTGGGTATAACTATTTCCGGCTCCACAAAGTCTACTCTTCAATTTTTCCCTTGGAACTAGACAAACTTTCAACTTAAGCACTCAAACCATTCACTTCTCATCCCGGCACTTGCTCAAAGCTCATAGCAAGCACTAATAAACCTTAGCACTAGACCCCCTGTACTGTAGAGAAGGACAAAGCTCTCTATTCGACCTTACCAGCCAGTCAGTAAATCAGTTCACTGTACCTATCCAGGCATGTCTAAAGGGCAGTTTCAGGTGTACGCTCCGGTCCAACTGGTGAGTCTGGGCATTTTGAGGCAATGTTGCAATTGCCTCATGTACACAGACAACCCTCTCCTCCTTCCACCAAACACTAATACACGAGAGATGCAATTATACAGCCAAACTGGAGGCTAAGCTGTCTCAACCCAAGACTGGACCAGGCAGTCAAGAGGAGAAGGGAATTACTTGCATCACACCACCAGTCTCACATAGACCTATGATACCAGCACCCGCAAAAAACATACATAAATACATGAAAACATACTCAGAGGCTCTAAATAAAAATCTGCAAAAGCAACAGAGACCTCCAAAGCAGACATCCAAGCAACCTCCACCCCCCCCAACACAAACTATGAAACACATACTTCACAAAATCAGTGTGCCACACAATCACAGCCCTTAAGGCAAAATAACATACTCAACACACTAGTAATAGGTGACTTTATAGTCAGGCACACTGATGTCCAACTCACTAGGCTGAACAAGGAGAAGGTTACTGTTAGCTGCCTGTCGGGTGCCTGGATCCACCACATAACACAAGCACTCAGGTCACTCCAGAACAAGTACAAATATGACACTGTCATTGTCCATGTTGGTGTGAGTGACCTGAGCCGTAACTCTCTGGACTACATGAAAAGAGACATGGAGGAGCTCTCTGATCACGTAGCCCAGGCCGGTATGACCCTGACCCTGAGTAGCATCCTGCCCTCACCAAGAATGATACCACAGTATAGAGAAAAAAATATCAGTAAAAATGACAGAAGACGCTTGCCACAACTGTTTTATAACACTATTTAATCCAAGTTAAAAGCAAATACAGGATCCAGATAATAAATAAGCGCTTTCACGTTGTAATAAACGCTTCATCAGATTTCCAAGACATAACATAATTAATTCACAACTCCCTCATCCTTTATAAAATTTTTCAAAAATTCTTTCAACCCAGTCATCTGATAAAAGTAATTATGACATCATAGAAATGAATTAATCATTTAAAACCATACACAACCATTTCTAAAAACATCTCATAAAAACAAAGTATCATGCACTTTCATTCTCACAGATCTAATCAAAAATAAACTTATAAGTTTATTTTTGATTAGATCTATGAGACTGAAAGTGCATGATACTTTCTTTTTGTGAGATGTTTTTAGACATGGTTGTGTATGGTTTTAAATGATTATTTAATTTCTATGATGTCATAATGACTTTTATCAGATGATTGGGTTGAAGGAATTTTTGAAAAAGTTTATAAAGGATAAGAGAGTTGTGAATTAATTATGTTATGTCTTGGAAGTCTGATGAAGCATTTATTATGTGAAAGTGCTTACTTATTATCTGGATCCTGTATTTGCTTTTAACTTGGATTAAATAGTGATGTTAAGTTGTCAATCTCGCCTTCATTCTTGCTGGATGGGTTCGGAGCCGATCCTCGGCTCCGACTCGGCACTTGCTTTAGCTCGAGAACTCCTTTTACCAGCTCGAGGCAACCCTATATCCCATGATGCAAGGCGGAACTACCTCAGATCTCGTTTGCCGCTTAGCGAAAGAGGTCTCCTTTGCCAGCTGAGGTAAGTTTTTTCTTTGTGAAATAAGAAAAAGATTAGTTAGGGGTTTATTTTTCCCTTTTAGTGTTAGTTTAGTCTGTAGTTAGTTACAGCCCACCCTATTCCCTTGTTTTCAAACTTTTATAATCTTTAATCTAAAGTTTTTTTAGTCAGGCCTAATTCCATTGATTATTCCCTTCCTGTGTGTTTGTGTAAGGGATTAATTTGTGTGTTTGTTGGGATTGTTTGTGTTTCCATCCTCCTAGGATGTCAAAGGAAGGCAAGGTCTCAGGCTTTAAGAAGTGTGACCAGTGCTGTCAGAAAATGTCTCTGACAGACGGTCACACTTCTTGTGTTTATTGCCTGGGGCCTTTGCACCTGCAGGACTCCTGTGCTTTGTGTCATGCTTTTAGCCAGAGAGTCCTGCAGGAAAGGAGGAATAAGCTCATCCTCCGAGGCTTACTTAAGCCAGAAGGTTCTCCTCCTAAATTAGGGTCAGGAAAACCTCCTAAGCCACTGAAGGCTCAGGCTACAGTGTCCAAGCCTCCTCCGGTGGCTCCGGCTCCGTCAGAGCCGACATCGGCTCCGGCTGGAGCCGATACATCTTCTGTTCAAGTAGTGGGTTCGGCGCCGACCGGCTCCGATACCCTGACTACTGTGGCCTTGTCGGCTCTGGCTGGAGCCGACACTTTATCCAGCATTGGAGCCGAGATATCCTCGGCTCCATCTGGAGTTCAAGGGACTTCGGCTCCGATGGCTTCGACCCGTAAGAGATCTAGGTCCCCTTCTATACTGAGTATCCACTCGGCTCTGGGGTCTCCTCTTTTGTCGGAGCGGAGCCATCGGAGCCGATCTTCGAGATCTTCCAGGCTGTCTGACCACGATTTAGAGAGGGTGGTAAGCAGGCTGTTGAAGTCTCAGGCACTGGCCCAAATGCTCCATAGCCCGTCTCAACAGACTTGCTATAGCCCCAATCCTTGAACTTCCTCCTCTGACTCCACACCGAGTTCGAGACGGAGCTTCGGGACAGCGACTGTTTGATGCGGAGCCGATACATCCTTCGGCTCCGTCGTCCTCGGCTCCAATCTCCTCCTTGAGACCTTCCTTGGAGGGATCCGGTCGTCGGGTTTCCACTGTCGGCTCCGAGGGGGCTAGTGGCATCGGACCCTTGTCCGACCCCACTCTCCCTCTCGGGGCTTCGGCTTTGGTAAGCTCGGCGCCGACATCGGCCTCGGAGCCTTCTCTCTCTTTGGAGCCGGCCATTCCTGTTTCTTCGGAGCGGGTGTGTTCCGGCCTCCCGGGGAGAGGAGCCTTTGAGGTGATGAGGAGTGTCCTGGCCTCTGAGCCTGGTCAACGGTCCATCCTTCTAGCTCCTCCCTCTTCAGTGCCTGCAGATGCCTCTTGCCAACCTCTTGCTCACAGGCCCAGGGATCCATCGCCCCAGGTTTCCCCACTGGGAATTTCCTCCTCTTCCGAGGTTTCTCCTGATCCTGCAGGGGAACCCCCTCGGAAGAGGACGGTAAGAGGAAACACACAGACTCCCTGAGTCTACTACATCTGATACCGACTTAGATGAGTCGGAGGGTTCCCACGGTCCCCTCTGAGGATGTCTCCTTTTCAGACATCCTTGAGCTCCTCAAACAGAGGGGAATTGGCCCTCCATTGACCCCTCCGAGGATGAGTCGGTATACCTGGAGGCTTTGGATCCCGACCCTCTACCTCCTGGTGTCTCCGCCTTCGACCCACTTATGCAGGTAGTGGCTCGGAAGGCGTGGCTCCAGATTCTGTGGAACCTGTCCCCAGAAGACCATCCAAATTCATTACGCCCCTTCGGATAAACAGTTCCTTTCCAAAGGTGTCTCTGTGGATGCTATGGTGGTGGCGGCCACTAAGAAGGAACTGGTGGATCCTTCAGTACCTGTCCATCCTCTAACAAGGATTCTAGGACCATGGACAGGTATGGAAAGCGGATGTTTTCTTCAGCGACCTTTGCTATGCGTTCGCTGAATTATCTTTGTCACTTCACCAGGCTTCAACGAGATATTCTCAAAGAACTGGGTGAAGTAGTCCAGGATCCTTCTGCTGCTGGGGCTCAGGAAAAGATTTCCTCACAGCTTGCTATCCTGAATTCCATATCTAACTCCTCCATGCGGCTCATATCTTATGCGGCCGATGGAGCGAGCAGAGCCGCAGGCACAGGAGTTGCTCTTAGACGCCAAGCCTGGATGCGGCTGTGTAATTTTATGGACCCTTTAAGACGCCTTCACTAATACCCCTTTGATGGTTCAGCTTTGTTCGGACCTCAGGTGAAGCATAGCTTGGCCAGGTGTGAGCAGGACGGTAAAACTCTTTCTGCCATTGAGTCAATTTTCCACTCCTTCTAGACCATATCCCAAGGGTCAGAAGGGTGGGAAGATGTGGTTCCGTAAAGCCCAAGGAGCTACACCGGACACACGTGGTCAGTTTACCCCCAGAGGCAGAGGGGGTAACAATAATAGACGCCACCCTAGAGGCAGGGGGGGTCCTCAGAACCAGGGCAACAGGGAGTCTCTTCCTGAGAAGCCTTTTCAGCATCCCTGAGGTGTTGCCCGACTGTCCACCCTTGGAGGCAGTCGGGGGAAGGATTTCACTGTACCCAGTAGCCTGGCAATCCCTATCCCAAGAGAAGTGGGTACAGTTGATTATATCCGAGGGTTACAAGATCCCCTTCGAAAGGTTTCCCGTACCTCTACAATCCCTTCCAGACATCTCACCCGGTCAAAGGGATTTGGCAGAACAGGAGGTTTCAAAACTCCTAGAAAAAAGAGCCGTCCAGACAGTGCCGACAGACCAAGTAGGATCCGGCGTCTACTCAAGATTCTTTTTGGCCCCCAAAAGGACGGGAGATTGGAGACCAATATTAGACCTGAGCAATCTGAACAGATTTGTCAAGAAGGCAAGATTCCGGATGGTCACGCTTCAGTCCATTCTGTCCTTTTTAGGCAAGGACAACTGGATGTGCTCTATAGACCTTCAGGATGCGTACTATCACATAAAGATTCACAGACGGTCCAGAAGGTTTCTCCGCTTTTGGCTAGGGACCAGTCATTACCAATTCAGAGCACTGCCCTTTGGCCTCACTTCAGCCCCCAGAGTGTTTACCAAATGCATGGCAGTGGTCACAGCTCACCTGAGACGTCTAGGATTCCAGGTGTTTCCTTATTTGGACGACTGGCTCCTCTCCGCCACCACCAAGTGTCAGCTTCTTCAGTCCAGAGACTACACCGTACAGCTTTGCAGGAAATTGGGAATTTCAGTAAATTTCGAAAAATCTTCTCTGCTGCCTTGCCAATCTATCACCTTTATAGGCGCAGAATTAAACACCGTCAAAATGTTAGCCAGACTAACAGATCAAGGAATTCTGGACATCCAAAAATTTGTTCGGCTTCTGTTACAAAGCAACAAGATCAAAGCCAGATTTGTCCTGAAGGTTCTAGGTCTTATGGCTGTGGCCATTGTTCTTCTACCACTGGCTCGCTTCCACATGCGTCTCCTGCAGTGGATGTTATTCACGCAGTGGTCGTACCACAATCTTCCGATGAGACACGAAATCTTAGTCACACAGTCGTGCAGGGCTCATCTGGACTGGTGGATATCTTCCCCTCTTCTTCATCAGGGCCGACCTTTATTCCCCTCGTCGAGTTGCCACAGTCACTACGGATGCCTCTCTGATCGGGTGGGGGGGCATTATCAGGGCAGGATGGTCCACGGGACGTGGCAACCCATAGAATACCATCTGCACATAAATGTCCTGGAGATGAGAGCAGTGCTTTTAACGTTGCAAGCCCTCGACGACTTTCTTCCCACGGGGACTATTGCAGTACAAACGGACAACATGTCCGTGGTCTGGTACATCAACAAACAGGGCGGAACCAGGTCCTATCCGTTATGTCGAGAAGCTCTCAGACTTTGGCAATGGGCGATCTCTTCTCAGCGGTTTCTGATAGCAACGCACATCCCCGGCAGGTCCAACCTATTGGCGGACAGGCTGAGCAGATCTATTCTGATGCCTCACGAGTGGTCTCTCAATCAATCTGTAGTGGATCAGATTTTTTCTGAAGTGGGGCACTCCTTGTTGCGATCTTTCGCTACCCTCAAAACAACAAGTGCCCAGACTATTTCACTCTATTTCCCCTTCCAGGTCAACCCTGAGAGACTCTCTAACCCAGGATTGGCCTCGGGACTTCTTTATGCTTTTCCTCCTTTCCCTTGATTCCACAAGTCATTCAGAAAGCCACCGTTTTGAAAGCCAAATTGATCCTCATTGCTCCATATTGGCCTCGACAAATTTGGTTTCCGTCTCTGCATCGTCACCTTCTGGTGCAGCCCTGGCATCTGGACCCAGTTCGGATCTTTTGATCCACCAGTCGGGTCAGCAGCACCGGGCCATTCATTCTCTCAACCTCACTGCTTGGTTGCTCCACTTCCTTCCTAGCCAGGCTACCAATGATTTCTGACTCAGTCAGAGACATTTTAGTGTCTTCTTTGAAGTCGTCCACTAGGACTATTTATGCTAGCAAGTTTTCGGCGGCGTTTCGATTTGGGCAAACTCCAGAAATATTGATCCTTTTACTGCTCCCATACATTCTGTTTTAGATTTCCTGGCGGAGGTTTTTCATTCAGGATCCTCGTCATCTACAGTCAAAGTACAACTGGCTGCTATTTCCAAGTGTCATGTTGGCTTGCATGACAATAACATTATGTCTCATAGATTATGCAAGGCCTTTTGAGAGGAGTTTTCTCCTAAAACCACCTATAAAGCATCCTCCTCCGCAATGGGATCTAAACTTAATGTTGGCATCCTTGATACTACCTCCTTGAACCGCCTGCTTCATGTTCTTTGAAGTTATTGACGTGGAAAACTATATTTTACTGGCTGTCACTTCTGCAAGAAGGGTTTCGAGATTCAAGCTCTCTGCATTCGTTCACCTTATTTGGTTTTCATAAGGACAGGGTATCGTTAAAAACAAACCCTTCCTTTCTCCCCAAGGTTGTATCTCAAACCAATATTAACCAATCTATAGATCTACCAGTCTTTTTCCCTAACTATTCCGACAGAGCTGAACAGAAACTGCATTTTTTGGATGTCCATCGTCAGCTCAGGTATTTCTTGCATAGAACTAAACAAATTAGAAAATCGGACCAATTGTTTGTTTCCTATGCAGAAAACAGGATAGGTCTTCCAGTTTCTAAAGTGACCTTATCCAGATGGTTGACTTCCACCATTTCCTATGTGTACTCTCTCAGAGGCAAACAACTATCTTCTAAGCCAAAAGCACACTCGACCAGGAGTCTATCCACTTCTGCAGCCTTTCAGGATAGGCTACCCATTGATACCATTTGTGCAGCGGCTACTTGGGCCACGCCTCATACCTTTGTCTCTCATTACAAGTTGGATTTGGCCTCCAGAGATAGGGCCAGTTTTGGTTCCACAGTTCTCAAGAGTCTGTTCCATTGAGCCACCCGGGATACAGGTGCTAGGACGGTCCCATCCAGCAAGAATGAAGGCGAGATTGACAACTTAACATTTAGAAGTTATGTACCTACCATAACGTTCCATGTTAGTTGTCTTCTCCCTTCTTTCTCCCCTCCTCCTTCCCCTGGCCTGGACAGATCTTGGAGAGTTCCTATTAGATTGTTTCCTCCGGTACGTTGTTATGAGGATTTCTTTTAGGAACCATTGTTCCTAATTCTGTTAGGATAGTCTTTAGCAGGGTAAGTTAGCTGCCAAACGAGATCTGAGGTAGTTCCGCCTTGCATCATGGGATATAGGGTTGCCTCGAGCTGGTAAAAGGAGTTCTCGAGCTAAAGCAAGTGCCGAGTCGGAGCCGAGGATCGGCTCCGAACCCATCCAGCAAGAAAGAAGGCGAGAGAAGACAACTAACATGGAACGTTATGGTAGGTACATAACTTCTAATTATAAAACAGCTGTGGTGAGATTCTTCTGTCATTTTTACTGTTTCTGCATTCTGTTTCCGAAGAAGCATCTTGCTCAGGACTGACTGGATATGCATTTTTTAGAAAAAATTATCAATTTAAAAAAATTGGCTAAGCTTCTGGTGTCATTCAAAGGTGATCCAGTGTCTGTTAGCCTGGGATGACATGCTTGACCTGCTTCACTAGAGACGACTTGCACCTGTCACCTTTAAGCTTTCGAACACTGGCCAAGGCTCTTGCCACCCCCATAGTGCCTTTTTTAGGCAAGGCTCAAAAGACAAACCCACCGCCTTAATAGCACAAGTAACAAAAAACTGAGGGTAATGCTACTCAATGCCAGAAGTCTAAACCTCAAAATGCACTCACTTGAGGCACTCCTCAGTATGGAGAAAATTGATATACGTGCAGTAACAGAAACCTGGTTTAAGGCTCCAGAGAGCGCCACAAAACCTGGACCAAAATACGGGGGAGTATCCATATTCATCAAGGATACCCACACCTCCAGGTTAGTAGCACAGCACGATGCTTCAGAGATCATGCACATGCAACTAATAATGGGCAAAACTGCTATTCAAATTATAGCTTGCTACAGATCACCCACCATGTCCCAGGACCCCTACTCCACATTCCTGGAAACACTCAGAAACATAAAGGTCCTACCAAACACCTTGATATTGGATGATTTCAATTACCCAAACATTAATTGGGAGAACTACTCAACTACAAACTCCCTTGCCCAACATTTCCTAGAATTTATAAACTCAAACTCCCTAGATCAACTGGTCAAAACCCCCACCAGAGGTGATAACATATTGGACCTGGTCATCACCAACATGGGCGACCGGTTTTCCACATCGGAGGTCAACCCCTCACTGGTTAGATCTGACCATAAACTAATCACTCTGGATATCCACATTCCGTCACAACCCTTGGTCAAAGAAACCACTGTGAAAAACTTTTCAAAAGCAAACTTCATATTACGTAAGACCGAGGTGGGAAGTTTCAAAGCCCCCATGCTAAAGGATAACGCTGTCCAAGCTGCAAAATCCTTTGCTAATGCACTCTATGGGCACCTACAAGAATGCATGGATAGTGCTATCCCAAACAAAACTAAGACTCACTCCTCCAAGAAAAGGAAACCAGTCTGGTGGACCCCTGCCATAAACAAGCTATACAATAGAAGGAGGAAACTAGTACAGAAAAGAGTAAAATCCCAAGAAGGGAAGACATCCCTGATCAGTATCAGCAAGAAACTACATTCCCTCATAATATCATCCAAGGCTAGCTTCAAAAGAAAAATTGCCATGAACTCCAAAGATAATCACAAGGCATTCTTTAACTATGTCAAGAATCTAAGTGGCAATTCTCAGATCTGCTCAGAGTTAGTGCAGAATGGCACAAAATACACTGAACCGACCGATATAGCCAACATCCTGGCAGACAGGTTCAGTGCAAACTTCACCCCCTCTCACCCCCAAAAGGGCCCATAACTATACCAGAAGAATGTAGAGCCCCTGAAATCACAGACACTCAGGTTAAAACAGCCCTTTCCAAAGCCAACAACACAGCATCAATGGGACCGGATGGTGTCTCAGGCTGCGTTCTACATGAGCTCAAAGATGAAGTAATCCCTCACCTAAACACGCTATTTAAACTCAGCCTCTCCACAGGCTACATGCCCACAGAGTGGCACACAGCAATGGTTATTCCACTCCACAAAGGTGGAGCCACAACGGAGCTAGGAACTGTCACCCTATAAGCCTGACTAGCTTGGTCTGCAAAGCTATGGAGCGCATCATCATGGATCTCATTAACAGAGACATTGGAAACCTCCAAAAACTGGACCCTACCCAGTTCGGCTTTGTTAAGGGCAGATTATGCCTCCTAAACCTGGTGGACTTCTTTGAGACAGTTACCAAGGCTATAGATGAGGGAAAGGTGGTCCACACAGCCTGCTTAGACCTCGCGAAGGCCTTCGACACCATTCCCCACTCAGGTATTATAGACAAGCTCACCAACCTGAAGATAAACCCCTACATCATGAGATGGGTTGCCAACTGGCTCATGGACAGAAGCCACATGGTAAGAGTTGCGGGAGCTAGGTCTGACTCTAAACCGGTTACAAGTGGCGTTCCCCAGGGCTCAGTCCTAGGACCCCTCCTGTTCGGCATATACCTGTCAGAGGTACAGGCAAGCACAGGAGGACTATGGCTGACCAAGTTCACAGACGACTGCAAACTAGAGGCTATAATTGACTCCCGGCTGACACAGACATCCTCCAAAAGGGTCTCATTGAGACAGACACCTGGTGTTAAAACCATGGCCTCAAGCTAAATGCCAAAAAGTGCATAGTCAACCCCTTTGGAAAAAAGAAAGTACCCACAAACTACCACATAGGTGGTAGTCCCCTAAATATGGAAGACGTAATAAGGGATCTGGGGACCCAAGTAGATAGTAACCTCTCCTTTGATAATCACATTGCCAAAGTGGCTAGAAAATCTTCTATGTGGCCCACCTAATTACAAAAGGGTTTGCATCCAGATCGAAAAAGGTCATTGGGCCCCTCTATGCATCAATCATCAGACCCATCATAGAGTACAATGCCCCATTTGGAATGTACCTTACAAGACACCTGCAACAACTGGAAAGACCACAGAGGTACCTCACCAAGAGGATCACTGGCCTCAAGCAGATGCCCTATGCAGCTCGACTGAAGAAACTACAGCTGTACTCGGTTGCATACTGCCTACTCAGAGGTGATCTCTGCCTGACATACAAGACCATGTCCAACCCAGAATTGATGGACATGCTCCACCTAAAGAAAGCCATATCCCCTCGAGCCACATGCTCCAGGGATCTAAACCTCACCACAACAATAAATAGGATGCGCTGGAGGGATAGATTCCTGTCCCAGAGACTTCCCATGCTCTGGAACAAGATTCCAATCCACATTAGGAAGAGCTCCTCGCTAACCTTCTTCAAGAGAAACCTTGACTAGTGGATGGGAAACAGAAAGTTTACCCCAGGGATCACTTCAATGGCTCTGTTGGACAGAGGCACAGGGAACTCATCTAAGGGGGCGGCAAAAGCCAACACATTCTGGCTAGGCTTATAAATGCCTTCAGGCAGATAGCCTAATACCTACCTATGAATCTATGAACCTATGAACCTACTACTTACAACAAAAAGATCTTCCAACAAAACCCAAAGGTCATTCAACCAGGTCAGTAACTACTTCTGTAGCATTTCAGTCTAGATTGCCCATAGATTCAATTTGTGCAGCAGCTACTTGGGCAGATCCTCATACATTTATTTCTCATTACAAAGTAGATGTGGTCTCCCGGGGCAGAGCTTCCTTTGGTTCCACGGTTCTGAAGAGTCTGTTCCAATGAGCCACCCAGGATTGAGCTGCTATGGACGCTGTCCCATCCAGCAAGAATGAAGGCGAGATTGGACAACTTAACATAAAGAAGTCATGTACCTACCATAACGTTCCATGTTAGTTGTCCTTCATCTCACCTTCCTTCTTGCGTCCCTCCCTCCATTCCCCTTCCTCGAGGATTGAGAGGAGTTTCTCAATAGTTTCACTGGCTAATTTGTTTTGTTATTAGTTGCTTCTCAACCAAACCATGACAATTAACTGTATATCCAGGTTTATTAATGGATTATCTTCTATAATTATGTCTAGTGCAAGCTATCTCAAATGAGATCTGGGTAGCTGGCGCTGGGCATTCTGGGATAAGGGGTAGCCTCGAGCCAGTAAAGAGCTCTCGAGCTATAGTAAGTGGCCGAGTCGGAGCCGAGGATCGGCTCTGAACCCATCTAGCAAGAAGGAAGGTGAGGTGAAGGACAACTAACATGGAACGTTATGATAGGTACATAGCTTCTTTTTTGGCTTAATGGTGGTGGTGGGGGCAGTCTACAGAATGTGCGGCCAATAGTTTTGTTTCAGAAACAATCAGTAAGCCGTACTATGGTAGGTGAAAACAGTCTGCAGTTTCACACAATAAATCAAAAAGAGACATGGGTAAAAAGCTTTCTTTCTGATATAAGCAATGTTTGCTTAAGACCTGAAATTGGAAACTCACTTTTAGTGAGTTTATTTTTCACCATGACCAAATCCCAGAAAGCATTCTAAATATAATATAAATTGTGTATCTATTGAGACAATCTGATAAGGGGCAATAAAAACAGAATTATTATTGCTTTCAATGACTAGGAGGTAAAGTTTTCTGAAATCATTCAAGTGTTTTTCTAATTTGGGAGAGGAATAAAAGTAAGACAAAGACAGATAGCACTTAGTGGAAGAAGAAGCTCAGGCTCTACCATGCGTCATAGCATAGATAACCTTCCTTATAGGCTAGTCCAAATTTGTAAGTGTAGTTGTCAGTCTGGGGAAATTTTTCCTATTAGGAAAGTTAAACTTTGAAGATCTACACAGTTTTGTGTTAGCATTAAGTTAATAGGTTTTAGAGTTATGTTTGTTTTTTTTTTTTGTTTGAAGGGCTTCACTAAAACAAAAGGTTTTGTAAGATGTGACAAAGGTACAAATGGGTACAACAAGAAACAACTGTATAAAATATCAACGTGTCATACATTAGTGTCTGTATCTAGCACAAAAGCTGAAACTAGACATTTTTAAAAAAGCTGTTATACATAAGCGGTAGGAATAATAATTTCTTAGCATAATGACACTTTCTGTTTTATCTTTAAATTTGAATGATCTCACAGATATATGCAAAAAAGAAAGAGTAGTGCACTGGATTAAAAAATGCAGGGTGCAAATTGCTATGCTACAGGAAACACATTCAGAAAGAAGTGAGCATGTGAATTTGATAAAGGAAGTAGTTCAGGGTGGTTATTCAGCAGAATATCTGAGGTAAAGGAAAAAGGGAGTACTTATATTAATTGCAAGATGAGTTTCAATCATGATATAGGAGGGAAACAATAATGGTAGATTTGTAGTACTACGGGGCTACTGGCAAGGGAGGAGGATTACAGTGGCATGTATTTATATTCCACATAGAACTGTTATAATGGAGTTCAAAAATCTTCTGGGAGATGGAATCAGCTTTCAGCAGGGAGTATTACTTATAGGTGAGAACTAGAATTTGATCTGCAGCAGTGAAGATGTATCAGGGGGCAGAAGGGAAAAATATATAGATTTTTTTAAAGACATTTATGAAAATATTTGGCATGTGAGATTTGAATTCAGTAGTAGGATTTTGGAGTGAATTTACATATTATTCCCCAAGGTACAAAAGCTGGTCTAGGCTAGGCAGAAATTATATTTCACAGAAACATATACATTTAATTGAAAGTTTTGATATGCATCCAGTGACTATTTCAGATCACGCTGCAATAATAACTAACATAAAAATGGAGGGTAATGAAATAAATATGAGACACTGGCTCTTTCCCACTTATCTGTTAAAAAGAGAGAATTTAAGGAATGGGTACTAGAAATTATTTGGGAGTTAGCAGGAAAGATAGAAATTTATTCTGAAACTATAGCTATGGAGCAGGATAAATTTAAAGTGGAGTTTAAAAATAGGGTGGAAATAAAAGAAAGATGTTTAAGAAGTAACAATAATTATTTAGTGGGACTGCTGAAGGTTAAAGTATTACAGAATAGGGGGAATCTCACAGAACAAGAAGAGGGGAAATTGCAGAATGCTAAACAGAAAATAAGGGGTTACCTCAGTAATATGCATGAGTTTAGAAAGACTGCTGTTAAGCAGCTGTTTTTGATAATAACTCCAGAGGTCAAAAAATTTTAGCATAATGGCTAAGGCAACAGAAAGTTGAAAGGATTGTCACCAAGCTTAGAGATCTTATAACAAGGAATATGACTAGAGATCTTGTACAGGTGCTAGAAATATTTCAGAAAATTTTTGAAAATCTGTATAAAGCAGGGAAATGTGGAAAACAAGAAAAGCTACAAAAGGAAATGTTTATGGAAGAATTAAATATGGCAATGTTAGAGGCAGATGAGACTCAATTACAACAATAAGGATAGGAGGAAATGAGATAAAAAGTGTGATGTGCAACCAATGTACAGGAAATTCCCCAGGAATAGATGGTATTCATGTGGAAGTCTGGAAGCTAGGAGGAAAGAAAATGGTAAAGACCTGGAAGGTTTTGTTAACAGTATTTTAAAAGGAAAAGTACCACCATCCTGGAAGAAAGCAGTGGTGGCTGAAATACCTAAAGATGGTAAAGACCCATCAGATCTAGCTTCATATAGGCCCATTTCAATTCAATTCAAAACCATCAGTATAAAGTGTTTATATCTGTAATGGCTAAAAGAATTGCAGAGGTGATGCCAAAATTGATAGACATGGATCAGTGTTGTGGAAGAGAGGCAAACATTTGACAATGTTAATAGAACAATGATGGTCCAGATGGAAGCAGAATATAAGAAAATACCAATGTTGTTGGTGGGTCTTGATGCAGAGAAAGCACTCAGCAGGGTAAGCTGAGATTGTATGTGTAGGACAATGGAAGCATTTGTATTCCTGAATAAAATTATAAGGTTGAATAGGAGAATATATGAGGGGTTGGAGGTGAAAATTAAAGTGGGTTGATTCCTCTAGTTCTGCTTGAGCAGAGGAACCAGGCAGGGGTGTCCTCTTTCCCTTTGTTATTTGCATTATATTTAGAACCCTTGCAAAGAAAATAAGGGATTCAGAAATTCAATGATATAATTGGTACAGTAATCAAGAAAAGCAGGCATTATTTGCGGATGATATTATTTTATACCTAATAAAACCAGAAAAGAATGTTTCAGTGTTGTGGAACATTTTGAGACAGTTTCAAGTCTTTTCAGGATACAAAATTAATGAAGATAAAACAAAGGTAATAGTTGTAAACTATGCACCCACGCACAAATTAGTTCAGCAATATCTGTATTTATGGGGACATGAGAAAATGAAGTACTTGGAGTATGGATTAAAAAGGGTTCTGTTATGGTAGCTAAGGATGTGTGGGAAGAAACTAAACAGAGGATAATAACAAAAACTGAGAAATTGGAAGCTCTGATTTATGGCTATAGCTAGCAAGATACAAGCAGTCAAAGTGTTTTTAGTCTCCTTAGTTTTATACACGTCAGGCATATTTTATGAACCAGAGGAGGAGTTGTGGATAGCAATTAATAAGGAGTTGAATGATTTTATCTAGGAGGGAAAGATGGCAAGAGTCAAGTGAGATACGTTGATCATTCCAAGTGAACAAGATAGTTTGGGATTATCTGATTTGAAGGGGTATTTTTGAATGACACAGTTAAGACTCTTATACATAGTACAAGCAGAAAGCTATAATTCAAAGTGGAAAGGGATAATGACGCTAAATGGGGAAGCTCAAGAAACGAGGACCTGGGATTTTGGATGTACGGATCCCTAAGGGAGAATAACAATAATCACATCAGAATATTATATTCATAAAGTAGCAGAAGGAGGTATTCACAGAACTAAAACAACACAGGAACGGAGAAAATAGTTTCATGATAATGATGACTGCAATTAGGGTTAGAGACAATAGGCAAAGAAGGGCATGGAGATTTACTGGAAAACTGGCAAAAGGAACCAAAAGTATTGGGAGCAAATAATTAAAGGAAAGGAGTAATAGAATTGGAAGGGTCAATAATTTTTGGACTGCAGGTTAGAGATTGCCTTCCATTTTAAGGTTCATAGGTTCATGGGACTGGTACAGGCCTGTTGTGAGACTCATAGAGCTAGAATGGAGTACTCTATAGAGAGCCAGCAGGAAACCTGCACCTTTGTGTCTGTAAAGATTAACACCTTAACCATTATGCAACCTCTGACCAAATATTGGTACTCCATGGGATTGTACTGATAACTGAAGGATGCACAGTTGTGATTCTGACTAGATAGCAGACAGACACATACATTCACACACACACACACACCAGTTGACTGTAAGTTAGAACACCTACCTAACTAGGTACACCAGCTAGAAAACTGTTTCAGGTACAGAACAAATGTTTTAGAGGTGCAAGGTGAAGGAGAGAAGAATCTGTGTTGCCAGGGTTGATAAGTTTTTTCTCCATGGAATGTATTCTTTTGCTGTGAATACTTAGAGACAGAAAACCCACCATGTGGTTGGGCAACAACCTGTTCCTGAACTCATTGGAGATAGTGGAATTGGCTTGGACCATTGTTCAAGCATTTGATCCTGGGTGTGTTCCTTGTTAGCAGTAACTCACAGCATCTCCACTCTCAGTTTTCTACTTTGGATCCTGACTTTGAAGATCATGTGTCTGTGGGTGTCTTAACTGGATCATTTAGTTTTTCTGATGGCAAGCAGATGCAGAAACCCAAACAGATGATCTGAAGTAGTTAACTTCATTTTGTCTACAATCTGTGAGGTATAGGATCCATATGGATCTGAGCCCGGCAACTTTTTTCTACCAACTGCTCCAAGCTCCCAGCTCGCTTCCCTTACACATAATGCACTACCATCTCCTATCTTCCCTCAGATCATTTACGTGCCAGTAGTGTGCATCATGGTCAGGTCAAAATAAGGATATAATATAATCAATTCACTCATAAATCATCCAATTTACTTGTCATACGCACTGCCCTAACCATCTGTCCTTTGATTATAGCTTTCTTTTGATGGCTAGGGTGATTACTATTATTAAGTAAGAACTGGAAAGCGTAGGTTTCCTATATATATTAAATTAATAACACCTTCTGTGATGTCATATTCTAATGTAATGTCCAAATAATTAATTTTCTTGTCATTAAATTCATGAGTAAACTGTAAAACCACACTGTATTATTGATATATTTCAAAAAACATCCAACTTTGTTTTATCACCTATCCATATTATAAAAATATCATCCAGGTAGCGTAAATATAACTTAATATATGACATAAATTCACTATTCAAAATAAACTCCTCCTCCCAATGTGCCATAATATAATTGGCATAAATGGGAGCACAAGATACTCCCATAGCTACTCCAGTTTTTGTTTGAGTAATGTCCTTCAAAGTATATAAAATTATTACAGAGGACAAGTTCCATTAATCTAACATACAGATTAATTTTTCCTGTTCATATATGCCTGAGACACACAATTGTTCTTCCAGCCACACTAAACCTTCATTGTGTGGTATTACAGAAAAACAAATTGCAAACATCTATAGTCACAAATAATATCTCCGTATTCTTACAAATGTTCAAGTGCTTAATTCTTTCAAAAATGCCATGAATCTTTTTAAAATATGTGTAAATTGCTTCAAGCCATTTTCATATGGTGATCTAAATATTTACTAATAAAATGAATTTTATACGCCTGCCATCTACTATTGGTCCTAAATTTTACATTATCTAGACCCTTATGAATTTTTGGTATCGAATATATTGCTGATAACGGAGCTTGTTCAATAAATATTCATAATCATCTTCATTGATCTCATCCTGCATAAGCATGTCTTCCAAATTCATATCTATTCTTCTAAAGGCTATATTTATCTCATTCAAGCTCATTTCAGTGTAGTTGTCTTCACACAGCATAGCCATCAAAATACTAATATAGTCTTGCTTATTAGTTATCACCACACCATTACCCTTATCCGGTTTCATGATTCTAACATTGCCCATATTGCTTATTTCTTCAAGTATTTCATATTCTCTATCTGTCATATTGTTATAAGATTTGTTCCATTTATTATTATTATAATATTGTCTTATGTTTTGTTCACATAATCTTTCAAATAAGGTTACAGTAGGATTCATTACAGGGTTAAATATACTTGGTTTTACCAATTTATTTCTTTGATCTGTATTTATAAAATTATCATCATTAAAATGTTGCTTTAAATTCATTTTTTGTAAAAGTTTTAAATCCATCAATAAATCCACCATATTCCCTTTCCTAGAAGGAATAAAATTAAATCCTTTAGAAAAATTCCATGTTCACTATCAAAAAATATATTAGAATAATTGTAAATTTTAAAATCTCTAGCACTATTATACAAAATAATAGGGTTACTTAAAATACCACATTCTTTAAAACCCAAACTAACATTGGTGCATCTCATATCAATACATAAATTATCTAATTGATTCACATTATTATCAATAAATTCTGTGATAAATGAATCTACATCAGGTACAATTAACATGTTAAGTGCATTACTATCTTCATTACTCATATTAATAGGCAGATGTACACTTAAATTCATTAAAGGATCCACCCATTAATTCTCTGTTAAATTCCACAGGTTCTTGAACTAATGATTCCATCTCTAAAATATTAGAATAACACATATTAACATTTGTAGTTGTGAGTTCACTGAAACCCATATTATCTTTCAAGCAAATTGATTCACTTAAAATGTTAACATTGGTAGTACATATTTCATCTACACACATACTATGACTGTTCACTGTATTATGCAAGATGAAAATTTCATCATTAATAACTTCTGACGTAGGGATAATAGTATTACTAATATTTTCAACTTGCTTTGAATCACTAAACATATTCAAATCTGCACAGACTGTTAAGTCGCATGTATTACTAATTCTATTGTGAAAAGTGGTCCCACACTCATCTTCACAAGCTAAGTTGTTCTTTTAAGCAAGATATCCCATCCTTTATCGAACTATTAAGCTTCATTAAAGTCAGAAGCCACCTTCCTTTATCAGTGTTAAACCATTTAGAACCAGTCAAGTCAATAGCGTGCGATGAAAAGTCAAAAGTCTTACCCTTTATGGAACAAAATTGAGTATTTACAAGTTTTTGGCGTCTTCCCAATCCTCGCTGTTGTACAAAACCATGATTTCTTGTTTTGGACGAACTCCGACCATACTGCACTTTCTTCTTCGTCCTGTTGCCCCTGATTTCTGAGTCTCTCTGACCGTCGCAACCCTTCCCCTAAAGGGTGGCTTGCAGATGAGGCAGGGCTAATATATCCTCCATTGTCTTCGATTGGTTTACGTCATCATTTCTCTCCTCCAGCTTTTCCTTTATGGGCGGGATTAGAGCGGCTCTCCCGTTCTGCTAAAGGTAAACATCACCCTTTCATACACTTGAATGTCACGTTTTAACTTGCTCAATTTTTGTTAAATATGTTATCACAGCTTGATCTATATCACTAATAATGTTCACATAGTTGTATAGTATTGATCAGACAGTAAATCATGAATAATTTTGCTATTAATCTCCTCTAGTTCCCCCAAAAGCTTGTCAATGTAAATGTTATTGTGTTTTACCATCAGTTCCATAATATGAACCCCAGTAGAGTTAAACAAATGATGTAATTCATCGATCATTTCTTTATTCTTGTCACATCCGTTTGGATATCTCCAAACACGTAGACCTTTAGGAACCAAACCCAGTTCGATGTTCCTACTCAGGTAGCTATTTTCTAATTGTGACTTTTTTAATTTAAACAGTTTGAACTCAAACTGTTTAAGCAATTCTGTCATTGACTGGTTCGCTTTAAAATTACTACGTGTAATGGGTGTACTGTCTTTTAAAAATTATAGCGTTATTTTCCAAGCAGCACATTGCTGGGCCAGTAATTCCTTATCATGCAACCCATCTCTGTGTCTATTAGTCTCCATCACGAACTCTCGGCTGGTATCTGTAGTCGGTACCACTACAGGAGATGAATTAGAATCAACAGGGGTTGCCTGAGTGCGGCAGACCCAGACTGCCATGTAAACCATCATTAGGTACTCCATTTACTTGCCCCAACAAAGTTTGTATCTGAGCGGAATGCTCCTCCAGCTTAGCATGAATAACCTGCAGCAGTTCCATAACTTTTCGCTGGCGAACTCCCGTTCTCCATTTTACGAAGACCAAGAATCACAAAAAGGAGGTTAAACCAATAATTCCAACAAGAACGTAATTCAGCCACCAAGTTTATTAGAACAATCTGCACGACAGGCTCACCAATAACCTAGGTTTCGTCTAAGCAATGACTTCCTCAGATTGGTAATTAATTTTAATTATTGTTAATTATATGCACTATATATAGGGCTGTACCAATCTGAGGAAGTCATTGTAAACATTGTGAAACGTCTGGTGTTCTAATAAACAGTGGCTCTAATTGTAATTTCTTTCTTCCCTGAATGACACAGTTAAGACTCTTATACATAGTACAAGCAGAAAGCTATAATTCAAAGTGGAAAGGGATAATGATTAAATGGGGGGAAGCTCAAGAAACGAGAACCTGGGATTTTGGATGTGGATCCCTAAGGAGAATAACAATAATCATCCAGAATATTATATTCATAAAGTAGCAGAAAGTATTCTAAGAACTAAAACAACACAGGAATGGAGAAAATAGTTTCTGACGATAATGATGACTGCAATTAGGATTAGAGACAATAGGCAAGAAGGGGCATGGAATTTACTGGAGAAAACTGGCAAAGGAACCAAAGTATTGGGAGCAAATAATTAAAAAGGGAAAGGTAATAGAATTGGAAGGGGTCAATAATTTTTTGGACTGCAGGTTAGAGATTGCCTTCCATTTAGGTTCATAGGTTCATGGATTAGTGCTAGGCTAATTGCACTTGTAGGCTCTTTTAAGCCTAGTCAATTACTCTATGTGAGAATAAAACCTCGCACCTTGTGTCTGTAAGGTAAACACCTTAACCATTATGCCAGCCTCCTGACCAAATATTGGTACTCCATAGGATTGTACTGATAACTGAAGGATGCACAGTTATGCAGTTCTGACTAGATAGGCAGACAGACACACATACATTCACACACACACACACACCAGTTGACTGTAATGAGATTAGAACACCTACCTAACTAGGTACACCAGCTAGAAAACTGTTTCAGGTACAGGAGAACCAAATGTTTTAAGTGCAGGTGAAGGAGAGAAGAATCTGTTGCCAGGGTTGATAAGTTTTTCTCCATGGAATGTCCTTCTTTTGCTGTGAATACTTAGAAGAGACAGAAAACCCACCATGTGGTTGAGCAACAGCCTGTTCCTGGTTTCTCATTGGAGATAGTGGAATTGGCTTGGACCATTGTTCAAGCATTTGATCCTGGGTGTGTTCCTTATTTAACAGTAACTCTGGCATCTCCACTCTCAGTTTTTCTGCTTTGGATCCTGACTTTGAAGATCATGTGTCTGTGGGTGTCTTAACTGGATCATTTAGTTTTTTCTGATGGCAAGCAGATGCAGAAACCCAAACAGATGATCTGAAGTAGTTAACTTCATTTTGTCTGCAATCTGTGAGGTATACGGATCCATATCGGATCTGAGCCGGCAACTTTTTTTCTACCAACTGCTCCAAGCTCCCAGCTCCTTCCCTTACACATAATGCACTACCATCTCCTATCTTCCCTCAGATCTCGTTTACCGTGCCAGTAGTGTGCATCATGGTCTCCTTTGCTCTGAGGTCAGGGATAGTAAGTGTTAATACTTAATCCCGTGTGTGTCTGAGTGATTTTTCCTTTCCTCCCCTTTTTAGAGTATTACTTGTTCGTCAGTTTAAAAAAAAAAAAAAAAAGTTTTGTTAAATTTGGTAGAGTAGTTGTTAGGCCTGCCCTTCCCATACTGTGTTTGTGTGTGGTTTTTCTGGTAGGTAGTGTTTTTTTTTTTTTTTTGGGGGGTGCAGGACCATGGCTGATCAGCCAAAATCTGTTTTCAAGAAATGTACAGAGTGTGGCCATAGGCTGTCCCCGGCTGATGGTCACACTCTGTGTGATTTGCTTGGGAGTGGCACATTTGTCCACTCAATGTGCTATCTGCACCAGGTTCAATCCTAGGGCCCTCAGGGATCGGAAGGCCAAGTTAGTAGCCAAAGGCCTTCTCCCCGCATCCATGCTGGAATCTGCCACGGCCTCCGTACCTAGTGCTCAACCTCCCACCCAGACAGGGACTCAGACTCCCTCTTCTTCTGGTGCTGGGCCTAATAAAGACAAATCTACAGTCAGCGTGGCTGACAAGGAAAAGGACAGAGAAAGGTGCAAAGAAGATAGGGACAAGAGAAAGGACAGACCTCACAAGAGATCTCCAGACAGGGAGCTCTTTCTTAGTCCCCCTTCTAAGGCCATGAGGCCAGTTTCTCCATGACTCCAGTCTCCTTGTTTCTCACCGGAGCCGTTGGAACATTCAAACCTGAGGCCTTCCTCCCCGTCATTGTGCAGATCAGCCAGATCCATGTCGGTGGCCTCTTCGAGGTCGACTCGGCATTTATCGGACATGGACATGGACAGGATGATGCAGAGATTCATTCAGACCCAAATACAGATGGGAGTCTTGCCAGGCCCTTCTCCCTCTGGACGGGGACTTCCATGCCTTCCCCCCATCTCTCCTTCCCCGATCCATGCTTCGGGGATCTTAGATCTGAGGATTTTCAGAGCTGGTAGCTCGGTGCCAATGGTTCCTCCAACCTCAACTCTGGCTGTTACCTTGAGTTCCTCGGATCCGATTAGTTCAGATCCGAGCGACTCTCACAGCTGCTGACAGGGAGTCGGACCCGAGGGAATGGATTCTTCAGCTCCGACCTTTTTGGATCTGACCCGTTTCCTCGGACCTCAGGCTACCCTTGCTTTGGCTCAGGCCCCCGCTTCGGATCTGGGGAGGGAGTCTTCCTTGCTGGGTGCTAAGGAGGTCCGCTCTCCCTCGGCCTTCAAAGTGGTGGAGAGGGTTCTCTCCCAGGGATTGAGACCCAGGCCCATCCCCTCGGATTCCACCCAGGCCCCCCTGGATTTGGAGACAACTCCCTTCATCCTGTCTCAGGGATAGCCCATGCCAGAGGATCCCCAGTTTAATTTCCCTGAGGAACCCCCTGCGGCTCACGAATCCTCTTTTGAGAGTCCCACTGAAGAGGGTCGCCGTAAGCGCAAGTGCAAAAGGAGGCACTTGGACTCCCCCGAGTCTCTCACTATGGACACTGATTTAGATGAAGGAGAAGGTTCCCCCAGGTCACCTCCCAAAGACATCTCCTTCAGAGAAATCATGGAGATCCTCCACCAGAGGGTAGGTTGGTCAGCCTTTAAACCTTCTGGGGATGAGTCAGTGTTCCTGGAGGCCTTTGGCATGGGTCCATTCTTGGCAATTTGGGTGAATCCGTGTCCTGTGAGCTGTGGGCTTGGAATACTTCCTGGGTGTCCCCGCCAACAGACCCCTTGGTGGACCTTATCACCACACGGGCATGGAAGGAGCCTGACACCGTAGAGCCCATCCCCAAATGCCCTGACAAAATTTTATCACCCCCTTCTGACAGGCAACCTTGGTCAAAAGGAGCCCCAGTTGACCAAGTATGTATGTTGGTTGCAGTGGCCACCAAGAAGGAACTAGCACAGGAGAGTTCCTCAGTCTACCCTCCAGACAAGGATTCCAGGTCGGTGGATAGGTTTGGGAAGCGCATCTATTCCTCAGTGACCTTTTTAATCCGTGCGCTGAACTATTTGGCACATGATCCGGCTTCAGTGAGACATTGCTTCGGAATTTGCTGAGTTGCCCCCAGAGTCTTTATCACCGCAGGACAAACAGTTGTGCTCTGCAAAAATGTCTACTCTGAAGTCAGTCTCAAACACGTCTATGCGGCTCCTTTCCCATGCCATGGAAGGAGCAGCTAGGGTGGCTGGGACAGGTATAGCCATGAGGCGTCATGCCTGGTTCAGGTTGTGTCAGTTTGCGGACCCTTTCAAGGCATTGCTTATCAAAGCTCCCTATGACGGTTCTTCCCTTTTTGGGAAGACAGTACGTGACACACTTGTCCAGAGCGAAAGGGATGGGAAGACTTTGTCTGCCATCGGGATCCACTTCTCTAACCCTCAGCGGTCCTTCTCTAGGAATCAAAGAGGGCAAAAGAAGATGTTGTTCTGAAAATCTCAGTTTTCCCAGGATTCTCAGGACAACTATTCCCCCAGAGGCAGAGGGGGACAGGATCAACGCTGACCCAGAGGTACAGGGGGTCCCAGGAATTTTGGGTCTAGGGAACCCTTTTCTGATAGACCCAGTCAGAAGCCCTGAGGGGTTGCCTGACTGTCCTATTCTGTAGGCAGTCGGGGGAAGATTGCCCTTACACCCAGCGGCATGGGAGTCCATTACGACAGATCGCTGGGTGTTGCAGATAATATCCAGAGGTTACACATTCCCATTTGTTGCCTTCCAAATATTCCAAAACACCTCCCGGATGTTCCACCCACTCACAGGGAGGCCACAGCTCTAGAGGTTTCAAAGCTGCTTCTCAAACGAGCCATGGCACAGGTCCCCCCCGATCAGTCCGGATCAGGCATCTACTCAAGGTTCTTTTTGGTGCCAAAAAAGATGGGGGGCCTCAGGCCCATTCTAGACCATCAACATTGAACCTGTCTGTAGCCAAACAGAAATTCTGGATGGTCACCCTACAGTCCATTCTACCTTATCTCCGAGAGTGCGACTGGATGTGCTCATTAGATCTCCAGGGTGCTTACTACCACATCAAAATACACAGAAGCTCCAGGAGATTTCTGCGCTTCTGGCTGGGAGCCAGTTATTTTCAGTTCAGAGCCCTACTCTTCAGTCTCACCACAGCCCCCAGGTGTTCACCAAAGTAATGTCAGTGGTAGCGGCTCACCTGAGGCTTCAGGGTATTCAGGTGTTTCCTTACCTGGACGACTGGCTGTTCACTGCGCCCAACAAGCATCACCTGTGTCTGGCCCAAGATTACTTCATTCGGTTGGCAGATCTACTGGGAATTACAGTCAATGTTCAGAAATCTCAATTGCAACCAGTAAAAGTTCTAGACTTCATTGGGGCACGGCTAGACACTTTGCAGATGAAGGTATTCTTAACTCCAGACAGGATCTTACACTTCAGATGCCACATAGCTCAGATAGCAAACTCCAAGTCTCCAAAGGCGAGCGAGGTTCTCCGGGCTCTGGGCTCCATGGCTGCCTCCATATCGATTCTCCCTTATGCATGCCTTCATATGCGGGTTCTTCAATGGACTCTGGCTGTTCAATGGTCTTGGCTAGACCTGCCCATAGAATTTCCGATCAGGATCAGTCACATCTGCTGGACGTCCATTCTTTGGTGGTTAAGTTCACCGGAGATATCAGAAGGATGCCCCTTCGCGTCATCTCCAGTCCAAGCCACAGTGACCACGGACGCCTCCCAACTCGGGTGGGGGGGCACTGTTTGGGAAGGATAGTCCAAGGCACGTGGTTCCAGTCAGAGACCAAGTTGCACATAAATGTTCTAGAGATGAGGGCAGTGCTTTTAGTGTTGGAAGCCTTTCACACTGTCCTTCCTCTCGGATTGATTGCAATTCAGTTAGACAATATGTCGGTTGTCTGGTATATCAACAAGCAGGGGGGAACCAGATCCTACCCCCTATGTCGTGAGGCCATGAGAGTGTGGGAATGGGCGATTTCCACCGGTCGGTTTCTGTTATCAATGCATATCCCGGGGCGCTCCAACATTTTAGCGGACAGATTGAGTCAGGCTATTCTGATGCCATACAAGTGGGCTCTGAAACAGTCAGTGGCGGAGGAGATCTTCCGTGCATGGGGTCAGCCTTGCTGTGATCTCTTCACATCTCCGTCCATCGTGAACTGCAGTGAGTTTTTTGCTCTGATTCCCTCACCAGGGGAAGTCCCCAGAGATTCTCTAGTCCATGCTTGGCCCCCCAGGCTTCTGTATGCTTATCCACCATTGCTACTCATTCTGAAGTTTCTTCAGAAAGCTTGCTGACTGCGGTGCAAAGTTATCCTCATTGTCCCGTTCTGGCCTCGTCAGGTTTGGTTCCCATTCCTTTGGTCTCATCTCTTAGCTCCCCTGTGTGTTCTGGATCCCTGCCCAGATCTAATCTCCCATCTGTCGGGGGCCGTCCGCCCGATCTGGGCAGCCTCAAGCTGACAGCTTGCTTGCTCCAGTTCCGTTGATTGCCAGGACTCCCGGTCTTTCATCCCTGGTAAAATCCATTCTGGTGACTTCTCTTAAAGATTCCACTAGGAAACTTTATCGCACTAAATGGAAGCGCTTTTCCATTTGGGCCTCACAGAGAAAACTAGATCACTTTACAGCCCCTGTTCCAGCGGTGTTGAATTTCTTGTCTGGCATTTTTCAGCAAGGAGCTAGTTCCTCCACAGTGAAAGTACAATTGGCAGCCATTTCTAATTTTCATGTTGGTGAAGACAACATTGCCTTAATCTCCTCTAGGTTGTGTAAGGCTTTTCTTAAAGGTACTTTTCTGTTACGTCCACCTGTCAAGGATTCAGTGCCTCTTTGGGACCTTACTTTTGTTTTACAGGCATTGGTGGCTCCTCTGTTCGAACTTGCAGCTTCGGTGGATTTGAAATTTTTATCCTGGAAGACAGCTTTCCTAGTCGCCATTGCATCTGCTAGGAGGGTTTCTGAGCTTCAAGCTCTGTCTGCCGTGCCTCTGTATTTGGTCTTCCAAAAGGATAGGGTCTCTCTCCGTACTAATCCTTCCTTCTTACCCAAAGTGGCATCTGAAGCAAACATAAACCAGTCCATTAATCTGCCCGTTTTCTTCCCTAACTTCCAAAATAAAGGTAAATACAAACTTCATTTGTTAGATGTTCATAGACAGCTTAGTTTTTATCTTCATAGAACAAAATCTTTCCACAAGACTAACCAGTTGTTTGTTTCCTTTTCCAAATTATTTCTGGGAAAAGCTATTTCTAAAGTTTCTTTGGCCAGATGGATCACTCTTTGCATTTCACATGCCTACAAAGCAAAAGGTTTATCTCCTCCTGGTATTGTTAAGGCTCACTCTACCGAGTACATGGCGACTTCTGCTGCCTTTTGGTCTAGGGTTCCTTTGGATGACATTTGTGCAGCAGTGACCTGGGCCAATTCACATACCTTCATTTCCCATTACAAATTAGATCTGATTTCTAGGGTAGAGCATCCTTTGGTTCTGCGATGCTCAGGAATATCCTTCCATAAGGGCCTTCCAGGATTGGAGTAGCTGGGGACTCTGTCCCACAGGTTGCAGATAAAATGAAGTTATCTACTTCAGATAAAGAAGTTATGTACTCACCATAACATTCCATCTGAGTAGTTATACTTCATTTTTCTGCAACATTCCCTCCCTCCGTCCCCCGGACCTTGCCCTATCTATTCAGGTTTGGTTCATTGGGCTGAGTTGCTTATGTATTTAGTTGCAGCAAACTCAATCTGAGGGAAGATAGGAGATGGTAGTGCATTATGGGTAAGGGGAGGAGCTCGGAACTTGGAGCAGATGCTAGAAAAAAAGTTGGATCCGTATACCCCACAGGTTGCAAAAAAATAAAGTATAACTACTCAGATGGAACATTATGGTAAGTACATAACTTATTTTTTTCTTTTTCCCAAGTGCTGATTAGATTTAGGGATTCATTTAACTGGGGACAATCTTCTGCTGCACTTAAGATTGGCAGGGTTTTTGATCTTTTGGAGAATATAGCTGCTATCTTTCAACCTATCCCTCTTGTGGTTCTGGCATTGGAGGATGTCTTAAAGAAAGCCTATAGTTCTCCTCTGCTTACTGAGGTTCTCCCTAAAAAGTATTTCAGAAATTTAGGGTTTCATCCACCTTGCCAGGTCTCCATGTTCCTTTGTTTGTAACCTGGCTTCTGTATCTCCACCTATCATTTCTAATAAGAAGTCTATGTTTTCTACAAATTTGGTCCTTTGAGATAAACAAGGCAAGTGGCTAAAATCTCAAGGGAATAAGTTGGCACAGTCCAGTACATTAACATTTAAAATATTTAAATATCAGTATTTTGTGTGGATATTTGTTTTGAGATGCATGAATGGTTTAGAAGACTTTGCTGCATCATTTCTTGTTGAACAAAAGGTTTATATCAAATATATTGTTTCCAATGTTTCTCAGGTATGTAAACATGCTTTAAAGAGTATTTTAGATAGGGCTGAGACTATTTCTTTAAATGCAGCTTTGTCAGTGGTGATGAGGAGGTATGCTTGGTTGCACGTTCTAAAATTTTCTGATGACTTAAATTACATTTTGAATTACCCCATTGAGCCTCATTGTGTGTTTGGTATACAGCAAATCATTACATACTGGGATGACAAAGGTAAACTGAGGCATAGTGTGTCAAAAATGTTTCATATTCCAAAGTTTTCCTCATTTAATCAGAATAATTTTGGGAGCCTGTTAAAATTCCCAGTATAACAGCACCTAAGGTACCAAGAGGAAGTGGCAGGGTAAAAGCTCCATCAAGTCCAAAAAGAGGAGTCCCTTTCCCAAAAGCCCCCCCGCCTTCCACCTTATGACTATACCTGTCTGTTTCAAGTCTTCTTCTGGGTGCTACATCTTTCAGATGATCTCTCATCAAGGTGGCATGGCCATCAGTGGTTTCTGACAAATGGACCACAACATTGTGGACAAGGGTTACCAATGGCAGTGGCAAGACTATCCTCCTCCATTCAAGGGGAGTTCCTTTCCATCCACTGGACCAGTCTTTGTTATTCCCTCCTATTCACAAGCATATGCTGGAATCAGGGGTGTCATAGAACCGGTGCCTCCTTCAGATAGAATTAGTCTTTTTTTCCCTGAATTTTCCTTGTTCCCAAAAAGAACATGGGTGGACACCGGTATTGGACCTGTCCTTTCTGAATACCTTCATCATACCTCTCAACCTTTTAGAGCAAGAAATCTGGACAAAGCCATTAATAAAAGTGGGACAAAGGCCCCATAATAGGGACTTTTTTTAAATATTGTTCTTACAAACTTAGAAAGATGATAGAATGACATTGTGCATTAGCATGAATTTTCTGAAGGGTATGAAGCCTTAAACTCAAATGTCTGTCATTATTTTCTAACTTCAGTTTGCAATGAGTTGCCACTAATTTGCCAGAAAACCACAGTTTTATGAAAAATGGACCAAAATATGAGGCAAAAATCTGGACATTCTGCGAAAATCTACACAGTTGAGAGGTATGACCTTCATGTATATTCCCAAGTTCAAAATGCTCACCCTGCAGAGAGTGCTTTCTCTTCTTCTGGACCACTGTTTCATGGTGACTCTATACTTAAAGGTTGCCTGTTTATTGCTCATCATTTCCAGAGATTTGCTATCTCTGCATCACACTTTCAGTTTTTTGCATTGCCCTTTGAGATATTTACTATTCCTAGTGTGTTTACAAAAAGTATTTGCCCGGTAGTGGCCCACTGTCAGACTTTTGTTATTCACGTTTTTCCTTACTGAGACAACTTATTAATCTGTGCAGAGTCTGTGTCCAAGTGTTTGGAATCATTAGAGGTTTCGGTCATTTTCTCTCTTCTAAGGTTCAAGTTGAACCTGGGGAAGTTGTGGTTTACCCCCTCATAAAGACCTGTATTTCTAGGGTGTCTTATCAACTCCAGTGTAAAAATGGACATTTTGCTCAAATACATGCTCCTTTCTTACCAAAGAGTGTTTCTGGAATTCTCCAAGAGAAATGTTGCACTGGCTTGATAATTCCTAAAAATTCTTGGACTGATGGCATCCATGATTGTCATGACACCACAGTCTTGTCTTTACATGACAAAAATTCAGTGGTATGTTGAAAATTGTTGAACTCCACAACTTCGTTCCCTGGAAGCTCAATTGCTGGTGTTTCCTTTCAACAGAATGAGAATTACAGTAGTGGAAAGAACAGCTGAGTGTCAATCCAGGACTTCCTTTCTCCTGTCTGATTCCAGTACAGTCTGTTCAGACAGATTTGTCCAACTTCTTATGGGGAACTGTGTCAATGGGGAAGCAAGTGTAGGCTGCTTGGAGTCTTAGGGATGAACCGAAGCAGATCACTATCAAGACAATATTGGCAATGATTCACGCCTTGAAGATTTTTCATCACCTGTGGATTCCAGGTCCTCTCCAGGTGATTAGAGAAACACCACAGTTATGTGGTATCTCGACAAGTGGAGGTGGGGTGGAGGGTATGATATCTTACCTACTATTCCAGTTGGCAGTGATGGCCTGAGAAGTGGCTTCTTAGTATTCTCTGATTCTTCAGACTTCTTATATCACGTTAGAGCAGAATATTGTGGCAAACAGACTTAGCCAATTCTGGCCTGACCCACATGAGTGGAGGCTCAAAGCTGTGATCTTCCAGGATCTAGTCCAGATATGGGGAATGCCTCATGTGAGTCTGTTTACCTCCTTTCAAAACAGGCAACTAGATAAATTCTGTTCAAGACATCCTTGCAGCCTGCTTGGAAGACAGATGTATTTTTGTTGACAGAAATATTCCTTTATGCACTTCCACCCTTTCCTCTGATTCAAAAAGTACTTCTCAAAGTTCAAAGAGAAGTGCCAAAGATCATTATGGTGACACCCTGTTGGCCCAGGCAATCTTGATTCTCCCTTCAAATCTAACGGTATTGGCCAAGGGCTATTATTACAAACTCCCTTACACTCTGTATGATGACCCTCTCTCAGCCAGTAGTCAAGGAGCCTGAATCCTCACCACTGACACTGGAGAGGGACATACACTTGGAATACAAATGGATACACTCAGTATTTCCAGATGCAAACCTCTCTGCATCAAGCACAGTTTTCCTTAAGAGCACACAGGTAATATACTCAGCCCTGGGTCTGGATTCCTCTACATCTGTCTCCTTCCAGGTCCCCAGTAAGACTTCACACTGGTACAGCTGTAGGATTAGGTCCTCAGCTGAGTGTCCAAGCCAAGTCCTCCAGCATGCTCTCTGTATACCCAGTGCTTCGTGGCACTGCCCCAAGTAGCTGACACCCACACACTGACAGATTTTATTTTTCATGCATACACACCTGGGAAAGGCAGGCATAGATTTACCTGCTGTGCCCCTTCTGCCCAGAGTGTAAATTAGTTACCATGCATTGCCATGAGACACTCCACAATCAGCTACTCTAAAGCCCTTAACAAAGGGTGTCTAGTTATACTGTGTAATATTAATACTAATACAAATGGTAATACTTGACCAAGGCAGCTAGACCTTCAGGAGTGACCCACACAGTGTTACCAAATAAATATAAACACTCTGAAAGGTTAAATACTTTCTATAAGGACCAGCCACAATAAAAGTTTTAAATATATTTAATAATAAATAATAAAAGGGTATGAAATGCTGAATATGTATTCACAGTAAACCACACAGTTCAGATCGCAGGAAATATTGAAAAAAACATTGATGGACAGACTCAGACTAATAAAGAAAAACAATATCTAAACTAAGCTTCACTATTAGTATTTCCCAATAACTTACTTGATAGAGCAAGGCACAACGTGAGCAGCCTTTTTAGTCAGGTTCCCCAGAGCAGAATACTCCATCCTCAGAAATTACTCCCTGTAAAATATAATATCCAAGATGGCTTGCAGAATGACCTCATCTGGTCACCTGACTCTAGGTTCTCACAGTAACCCTCTTTGAAGCTGAGACAGGAATTTAGCATAGACAGCTACAATACACATCTTAAATGTTTATGGCTTCCCCTTTTTTTACTAAGCTAATAAACAAAAGCTTCTTCCAGACCCACCATTTTGTGTCCTGTTCAGCACTGTGGGGTGTTGATTTAATGGTTTAACAGCTCATTCACATTTCCCTTATTTTTCTTAAAGTAAGCTAGCCGGTTCATCTTTGCTGTCCAGTGTTGTCTATTAAAACATATACATTTAATTCAGTTACAGTAATACATGTACATTTCTTTTCATTCCAGCAGGGTGCACGGTTGATACATTTTAGCACAAGCAAACCCCACAAATGCATTTTCAGCACAAGCATCTGTACAAATCAATTTGATATACAAATGACATATAATTATTTACAAATTCCAGCTAGCTGTGTTGGCACAAGTCATACATCCACTCCCCTACTTCTGGCATGGCTGGCAGTGTCTCCTATTGTCACACTCTGGACTTCCCCAATAGTCTCAGGGACAACTGCTTCACCCCAGTTTAGACAATATTCAATTCACAGTCTGGATGATTCAATTCTGACTCCATTTTGGTACCTCTTTCATGAGAATGGTTAGCTGGTCTTAAAGGATGCCTGAAAACCTGCTGCTAGAAAATCTTATGTTTATAAATGGATGAGGTTTTCTAAGTGGTGCTTTTATGGGAATAGGTAGTTTGTTGAGGTTAATATCTCCCTCGTTTTGAAATATTTGTATGAGCTACTTCAGGATGGCTTATTGTATGCTTTCATTAAGGAGCATTTAGTGGTCATCTCTACTTGTCTGCCTATGAATTCCACACTTTCTTCTTCTCTTTTTGGTTAAACAGTTTATGAAAGGAATGTTGCATATGAGACCCACTCGCAACCAAATTCCTCCTTCTTGGCATCTCAACTATGTTCCAGAAAAATTGACTTGCCACTTTTCAAACCAGCAGCTCAAGGTGATTGCAAGTTCTTGACATGGCAAATGTTTTGCTTATTGCTCTAACATCTGCGGGGAATGTTTCTGAGCTGCAAGGTTTCATAGTCGGGTACCCTTATTTTGTTTTCTGCAAAAATAGGCTTGTTTCCACACTAACCTTTCTTTCATGCAGAAAGTGGTTTCAGAGTATACTCTTAATTAGTCTCTGATGCCTGTGCACTGGCCCAGCAATCAAGGAGCCTCAATCTTCATCACTAACAACAGAGAGGGCGTCTCATATATGAGGAAAGGATAACAAGTACACACAGTAAAGTGCAATTTCCCTTAAGAGCACACAGAGATCACAGTCAATCTGGGGCTGGTTGCAACCTTGCTCTCCAGGTCCCCAATAAGAATCCCCACTGGCACAGCTATAGGTTCCATATCTCAGCCTAGTGGCAAGCTAAAACCTTTAGCACCCTCTCTGTCCAGTGCTTTGTGTCCCTGTCCAAGTAGCTGACACACACACACACACACACACACACACACACACGCACACACACACACACACACACACACACACACACACACACACACACACACACGTGCACACACACACATACACTTTCAGATAAGAGTTTATACAACCACACAGACACTCCTGGGGAAGGCTGGCACAGGTTCTCCAGCTGTGCCCCTTTCTCCCAGACTATATGGTAGTATCAGCTACCACCACCCACTAATATTTATCAGCTACTCAAAGGTCCTTAAAAGGGTGTTCAAGTATTACTTTGCAATATTATTATCCAGTTGGTAGATGTGACTAAACAGTCAAGGCTTATTAGAGTGACTTGGTACAGTAATCAGTATAAATATGCAATGTACTCTAGAGCTTAAATTATCTCTACACAAACCAGCCACAGTTAAAAGATTTTAATATATTTAATAATAAATAATTAAAACCACAAGACAATACTTTCTACTACACAGTCAGTGCTAGTCAAAAGTTCAGAGATCACACAGAAATACTTAAAATAAATCAGTAGTACAGTTCTGACATCACAGGAAAACACTTAGTCTAATCTTTCTAGTATCTAGCTATCCCTAAAAGAAAACACAAGTCTAAGATAATCTACATGTGAGCAAGAGGCAGTGCTGTGCATTGGATGATCAAGACAAAAATGTTCAATGCCTTCTGATTCTCTCTGTTTAAATTGCTATTGCAGTTCTTTTTACACTTTCCTGGTCTTCCCAGGCTACACATTAACTACATTTACATTTTTAACATCTCCCTTTTGTTATCTTGCAGCTGGTCAGGAAACAGAGCAATACAAATACATTTGCATGTTTACGTCTAGCAATTTAACTTTTGGTTAAAACAGTAGAAAGTATTTCTTCATCTAGACTTTTCAGCACCACTGTCTACTTCAAAGGGTCATCACATGCTTTACTTTGGTCAGTAGAGTGCACTGTTGTCACATTTATTTCCAGTTCCACATGTAACAGTATTTCTTTACATTTAAGACAACAAGCCTGTAGTTTACATTCATATTTACAAATGACAGAATTATCTGCAAAATTCTATCTGGCTAGGCTGGCAGCCTTCACCCCCCCCCAGAGAACTCAAGCTAGTTTTTCATGTGACCCTTGAGAAATGCCGCTTCAGATGGTCAGGTCTATCTGAGTATACCTACCCCATATCCCTATCTTGAGAGTCCATCTGCATTGGCATTGCTACTCCCACTGTGGTGCTGCACTGACATATATGCTGCTTGCAATCCCAGGCTCCATCTTAGCAACTTGGCATTTTTCTGGCTGGCTCTGTTTAACCATGTTAGGGGATTGTGCTCTGTCATAACAGTGAATTTCCTTCCATACAGATAAGGCTGAATTTTCTGCAGTGCCCACACTATGGCTAGACATTTCTTTTCTACAGCTGCATAGCATTCTTCCCTGGGTTGGAGCCTACAACTGAGATAAACCACTGGGTGCTCTTCTCCCTCTGAAGAAATGTGGCTAAGTACAGCCCCCACCTCATGATTCCAAACATCCACCTGCACAACAAAGTATTTGCTGTAATCTGGACTGGCTAACACAGGGGGCCTCCCAAAGCTTCTTTAAGCTTCTGTAATGCCTGCTCACTTGCTGGGGTCCACACTACCTTATCTGGCCTGTTCTTTCTTGTCAGGTCTTTGAGGGGAGCAGCTATGGTACTATAACTGGGGACAAACTTTCTGTAGTACCCTGCTGTCCCTAAAAATGCCCTCACCTGCTTTTTAGTAACAGGTGCAGGCCATGCCTGAATGGCTTCCACTTTGGCAGGTTCTGGCCTTATCTTACCACCCCCACTCTATGTCCTAAGTAGGAGACCTCTGCCATACCCACCTGACATTTTCTCGGCTTAATGTTCAACCCTGCCCCCTGTAGTCTGCCCAGCACCTCCTTGACATGCAGAACGTGCTCTGGCCAGGAATGGCTGTAGATGAAAATATCATCTAGGTAAGCAAGGGCAAACCCTCCTGCTCCTGCTAGGATACAATCTACCAGCCTCTGGAAAGTCGCTGAGACATTCTTCATTGCAAAGGGCATCTTTGCAAACTCATACAAGCCAAAAGTAGTCACAAAGGCTGACTTATCTCTAGCACTGGGAGTCAAGGGTACCTGCCAGTAACCCTTGGTAAGATCAATAATTGTAAGATACTTAGCCCCACCCAGCTGCTCTAGGGCCTCATCTGGTCTAGGCATGGGGTAAGCATCTGACTCTGTGTGACTATTTAATTTCCTGTAATCCACACAGAACCTGGTGCTGCCATCCTTCTTTGGCAGCAGCACCACTGGGGAGGCCAAGGGACTGCAGGACTCTTCAATCACCCCAAGTTCCAACATCTCCTGTACCTCCTCCCTAAGAGTCTGTTTGACTCTCTCAGGCATCCTGTAAGGGGCCTGCCTAATAGGCCTTTAGGGTCCTGTATCCACCTGGTGCTGCACTAGGTGGGTACACCCTGGTTTCCCCAGTGAACATGTCCACAAATTCCTGCAACACTGGTCAGATTTCCCAAACCTGAGTAGGAGATAGCTGCTGGGACATTGCTACCCCTTCCACTGAGGTGTCAGCCCGAGCCTCACTGAGCAGATCAGTCTCCAGATCTCCCTCAGACTCCTCCTGCAATCCACTGCAAATGCTCAGCACAAGGTCTCCCTATCATAGTAAGAATTTATCATGTTAACATGGTACAATTTGTGCCCCTGCCATCTGACTAGCAGTTCCACCATGTAGTTAACACCACTTACATTTCTTACCACCTTGTAGGGACCCTCCCAAGCTGCTTGCAGATTGTTGTGTCTGACAGGAATGAGAACCATTACCTGTTGCCCCACACCATACTCCTTAGCTCAAGCATTCCTGTCATACCACATCTTTTTCTGTTGTTGGGGTTCTGCCAGTTTCTCCTAGGCCAAGCCCATGAGTTCCCTGAGCCTTGTCCTGAGGTTTAGGATGTATGCAACAACAGACTCCTTGTGAGACTCGCACCCACCTTCCCTCTCATCTCAAATTAAATCTAGAGGTCCCCTCACCCTATGCCCAAACAGCAACTCAAAGGGTGAAAAACCTGTGGATTCCTGGGGAAACCTCTCTGTAAGCAAACAACAACTGTGGCAAATATTTGTCCCACTCCCTCTTAAACTGATCTGCAAATGCCTGTAGCATGGACTTGATTGTAGAGTTTAACCTCTCAACAAGACCATTGGTCTGGGGATGGTAGGGGGTGGTCTTCATGTGCTTCATCCCACAGGACTTCCACAGACAGGCCAGCAGGTCTGACATGAAATTGGCACCTCTGTCAGACAGTATTTCTTTTGGGAAACCTACCCTGCTGAAAATCTCTAACAAAGCATTTGCCACCTTCTCTGCCTCAATGAAGGACAAAGCCACTGCCTCAGGGTATGGTGTAGCATAATCCACTACCACTAGGATATACATTTTTCCTATGGAACTTGGGGTACTCAGAGGACCCACAATATCCATAGCTACCCTCTGAAATGGCTCCTCAGTCACAAAGGCATCAAAGGAGCTGTCATCTTGTCTCCTGCCTTGCCTACCTTTTGGCACTGCTTACAGGTCCTGCGGTACCCTGTTACATCTCTGGAAATTCCAGGCCAATAGAAGTTTTGCATAATATGCCTCTTTGTACGTTTTATGAGAATATCATGGGGTATAGCTAGAAGCGCCAGACAGTAGCTCTAGGCACTACCAACTGCTGTACTCTCTCACCTTCTAGCCCTCCCTCAGGGGTCCACTCTCTGCACAGTAACCCTTTGTCCCTGTATTCAGATTCCCCCTTTCCCCTGAGAATCAGGTGTCTCCCTAGCTACCTGCCTCAGGCCCTGTAATGTAGGGTCTGAGAGCTGAGCCTGTCTCAACTGTCTCCTTGTAACCCTTCCCAGCTCCCCTTCCACAGGAAATCTGGCATCCCCTGACAGTAGTGCCTCACTGTCAGCCTGGCTACTACTACTCACCTCTACCTTTGCAGTCACTTTGTCCAAGGGAACATCAGTACCCACAAGGAGCTGTGGCTCACATTCAGTCTCACTGCTACAGAGTAGTTCCCTCCCTGAAGTAACCACCTCACCAGTCCTGGCTGCAAGTATGCAGTCTGTCTGGGTCTTCCCCCAGGCTACCAGACCCACATGCTTGTCTTTTAGCCTGACTGCGTGTAACTGCATAAGCACATGGTACTGCCTCATCCAAATCCTTCCCTATCAGGACATCTGCAGAATGGTAGTTTGGTACCCCTATTGTCTCAAGACAACCTACTATTGGCATTTTGTCTTTCCCACTTACTGGATCCCTCACCTTTGGTTCCTCACCTTGCCTCTGTGGACATCTGTATGTGACATGGCCCCACTGGTTGCATTCAAAACATTTAACCCTAGTTCCTGGAAGTGTACCTTGGCTTTCCCTGCTACTGGCAGATTCTGTTGTGGCAATCTGTGCTGCCCATCATGGGTTCCTTTAGACCCGTGAGCAGTACTGGGAGTCCCCTTCCTGTGCAGGGCTGCCCAGCTTACTAGGTATAGGTCTCCCTCCTTCACCAGCTCATCTGAAGTAGCACATTGTCTATCAGCTAACCAGATCCTCATGTCCTCAGGCAAAGTGCTAAGGGCTTGTTCCCTCACCAAAAGGTATGCCAGCCCTTCAAAAGTGGTGACCTGACATCCACTCACCCACATATGGAAATTAAATGCTCAGTTCAGCAACATATTCACACACACTTTTACCTGCCTTGTGTCTATGCTCACAAACCTTTTCCTATACTTTTCAGGTGTTAGTTTAAACAGTTCTAAAAGGCATTTCTTAACAGCAGTATAATCAAAACATGCAACATCTGACATTTTAGCCAGAAGAGTTATAGCTTTACCATGGAGTAAGGGGATCAGGAACCATACCCAGAGCCCCTGGTCAATTTTATACTGTTTACATACCCTCTCAAACATATGAATAAAACTATCAAAATTACCCCCCTCTTTAAACTGAGGAAGAAATTTACTGACCTGTTGTGCTTCTGAGGGTCCAGTTACTCCCTTCCCCATTTCCTCCATGACTCTGGTGAAGAGTCAGTATCTCCTTATCATGCTGCCTCTGCTTCTCTTGTTCCTCAGCTTGCAGACATAACAGTTTTTATTTCTCTTCAGCCTGCAAACATCACAGTCTCTCATTTGCTTCTAATTCCACATGCCTGGCCTCCAACTCAAGCGTCTTTAGCTCCCGCTTGATTTTTAAGTCCACTGCAGAAAGGTTGAGCTGTCCATCCTCCAAGGGTATTATATCTCCACTGCCAGTCTGATTGTCTTCCTGATTGCTGTTTTCTGTTGCAGCTGTAACCAAGGCTGCAATCAGGTCTGGCTTAGTCAGACTTCCATGCACCAGTCCCCTAGCCTGGCATATCTCTGCCAGCTGACTCCTTCTCAGCTTTCCATACTCCTCTGCTGACATGCTGCCTGCTCACCCTGACTAACTAAGCTAACAAAAGAAATAAAACAATTGTGATCTGAATTCTGAGTATTCACTGTGTGGCTGTTTTAGAGTACAAAACACTTTCAAAGCTCATTGTACACAAGCTACAGGGATTCACTGTACCCACACCACTACAAACCAGTTAGTATTTGCCACCTAATTAATATGTGATGTGGATATCCCACTGCTGCCAAACACAAATGTGAGGATATCCCAACCACTGCCACCACAAATGTGATACCCATGCCCTGGCCCAGCAATCAGGGAGCCTCAGTCCTCACCATTAACACCAGAGAGGGCATCTCATATATGAGGAAAGGATAACAAATACACACAGTAAAGTGCAATTTCCCTTAAGAGTGCACAGAGATCACAGTCAGTCTGGGGCTGGTCGCTCCCTTGCTCTCCAGGTCCCCAATATGACTCCCCACTGGCACAGCTATAGGGTCCAGATCTCAGCCTAGTGTGGGCAAGCTAAAACCTCTAGCACCCTCTCTGTCCAACCAGTGCTTCATGTCCCTGCCCAAGTAGCTGACAGACACACACACACACACACACACACACACACACACACACACACACACACACACACACACACACATGCACTTTGAAATAAGAGTTTATACAACCATACAGACACTCCTGGGGAAGGCTGGCACAGGTTCTCTAGCTGTACCCCTTTCTCCGAGACTATACGGTAGTATCAGCTGCCACCACTCAGTACTATTTATCAGCTACCCAAAGGCCCTTAAAAGGGTGTCCAATTATTACTGTGCAATAATATTATCCAATTGGTGGATGTGACTAAACAGTCATGGCTTATTAAAGTGACTTGGTACAGTAATCAGTATAAATATGCAATGTACTCTAGAGCTTAAATTATCTCTACAAAAACCAACCACAGTTAAAAGGTTTTAAAATATTTAATAATAAATAATTAAAACCACAACACAATACTTTCTACTACAGTCAGTGCTAGTCAAAAGTTCAGATATCACACAGAAATACTTAAAATAAATCAGTAGTACAGTTCTGACATCACAGAATAACGCTTAGTCTAATCTTTCTAGTTTCTAGCTATCCCTAAAAGAAAACACAAGTCTAAGATAACTTACATGTGAGCAAGAGGCAGTGCTGTGAGGTGGATGATCAAGACAAAAATGCTCAATGCCTTCTGATTCTCTATGTTTAAATTACTATTGCAGTCCTTGTTCCCTTTACATCATTTCTTTTTACACTTCCTGGTATTCCCAGGCTACACATTAACTACATTTACATTTTTAACATCTCCCTTTTGTTATCTTGCAGCTGGTCAGGAAACAAAGCACTAAAAATATATTTGCATGTTTAAGTCTAGCAATTTAACTCTTGGTTAAAACAATAGAAAGAATTTTGTCATGTAGTCTTTTCAGCTCCACTGTCTACTTCAAAGGGTCACCACATGCTTTACTTTGGTCAGTAGAGTGCACTGTTGTCACATTTATTTCCAATTCCACATGTAACAGTATTTCTTTACATTTAAGACAACAAGCCTGTAGTTTACATTCATAATATTTACAAATGACAGAATTATTTGCAAAATTCTATCTAGCTAGGCTGGCAGCCTTCACATAGTCCATCAGTCATCCTGTGTTCTTTCCAGAAGATAAGAATCAGCGAGTGAGGATTCTTCATATCTTGGATGTGCATAGGCATCTCAGGTACTACCTTGATCAAATAAAGCCTTTTAGGAAAATCAAAAGGCTTTTTTATTTCCTTCTATAGGGCAAAGAAAAGTCAACCTATCTCTAAGCATACCATTGTATGTTGGTAGTTCTCTGGTATTGTTTTTTGTTACACCCACCATGGCAGGGTGAATCCAGGCAAGGTGAAGGCATATTTCACTAGAGCTTCTTCTTCTTTTATAGCATTTTGGAAAAGAGGTGACTTTACAAGGATTTGAAAGACAGCAACTTAGTGGTTGGTCTATACGCTTATGAAACGCTACAAACTGGATGCTTTTTCGAGATTCAGAGCAGGCTTTGCTAGGACTATTCTCCAGGGGCT
The DNA here is from genome assembly GCF_019279795.1 of Protopterus annectens. Lineage (NCBI taxonomy): Eukaryota > Metazoa > Chordata > Ceratodontiformes > Protopteridae > Protopterus > Protopterus annectens. The sequence continues at coordinate 1,024,230,889 of NC_056744.1, forward strand.
CCTGGACCCTGATCCTTCCTCCTCCCAGATTGGGTAAACTTTGTGAACCTACCTGATTGCCAGTAAGGCAGAGTGTTTGTTAAACATTGTACAGTTGTGTAAGTTCCACTTACCTGTAACATTAGATGTTTGTAGAATAAAATGCCTTACTGGCAGTACTCTCCCACCACCCCCCTTTTCCTGTGTTTATATAGTTTTTTGATGGTGGTTGCTGCAGTTTTTTTGTTTAGCAGCTTTTGTTGCATGGCTGTGTTGTGTTTGGTTTAGATCAGTAGGTGTTCACAAAGTTTGCATTTTTCATCTGCTCTTCCTTTAAGGCCATAGAAAAAAGTTGAAGGGCTGCTATCTGTTTGTGAAAGAATATTCTGCTCTCACGGCTGATTAGTTCTTCACATCCCCAGACATGTAGAGGGAGGAGTCTGAAGATCTGAGAGACTTCCAGAGAGATGGTAGTAGGGCAATACAACTCGAATGCCAGTAAGGCATTATATTCTGCGAACATCTACTGTTAGATGTAAGTGAAACTTATGCAGCTGTACTTTCTACACACTGCTGTGTTACCTTTAAGGTCTCATACATAGCTGAAGAAGGCCTTGTGATTGTCCATAGTCTTAAGAGGCTGTACTGACCTCTTAGTTGGCCTTGTTGAACTTAATTAGATGTCTGAGTTTCTTGTTTAGTTGTACGAAAGAACACTTGTCTTTAAGGGACGTGCTCTTCCTGATTTTGGCCATGATTTTTTTTTCTTTTATTGTATACACTGTTTAAATGAGGATTCCAACAGTGGGGTTTGTTTTTAGTGTTTGTTTTGGGTTTGCTTCTGGTAGGTATGGTAGCCTCTATGCAGCTATTCACATGCTTGTGTCTGTGATTAGTTCTGCATAAGTAGCCATTGTCTTGAGGTTGGGGGGAGCCCTGAATTTTAACAAACTGTCACTTAGCAGGATGTGGTTTGCCTTAGAATACTTCCTATTACTGGTTTAACATTGTTTACCAAGTTGATTTTTCCTTTAGAGGAGATAGCTTTGTGATCTGACCTCTCTAGCAGGGACATGACATGGGGGACTGCAGCTCAGGTACTACCTTGACAAAACAAAGCCCCTTAGGAGTGCTGAAAAACTGTCTCTTGTATGGTGGCTAAGACATGTCAAGATGTCTCTAAGCAAACAACTGAATGATGGTTGTCCTCTGCTTTCTGTTACTCCCACTTTTGAAAGTCTGTTCCAGGCAAGGTTAGCGCTCACTGGACTAGGGCCTTATCCTCCTCAATGGTATATTGGCAAGGGCTGAATTCTAGAGAAGGTTTCAGCCCTTTCTTTGTTGGGGCCCTCTTCTCAAGTAGATCACCATTCCATTAAATGTAGTTATGACACAGCTGATGCCTCTTCTAGAGCTTTTGCCTTTGATTATGTGTTAAGGAGACATTCTTGGCTTCACCTTAATGATATTAAGGCTAAGCTGAAGGGTGCTGCTCTTGACAATAACTTTCTCTTTGCTTCTGCAGCTGCTGAGCTGTTTAAGTCTCTTCTCGAAAAGGGTAAGGCTATGCAGGAATCAAAGCATATTTTTAGTTCCCCGTTCCCAAATTTCAGACAAATTATCCTACCAAGTCTGCCTTTCTTTGTAGACAGTCTCATCTTTCCTCCCAAAGGTAAAAGGGGTAAAACAATAAAACAAATCAGTATCAGTGTGGTGACAAGTCTGGTACAAATAAAGTAATCCAAAGAATAGTAAAACAGATGTACCTGGAACTGTGAACAGAAAAAGTATGTTTAATTGGTTATCCACCAAGTTGCTAAAATCCTAAACATGTGACTTTTTAATCATGTTTTTTTTTACTCACATGACTTTGAAATGTTATATATACTCATCCATGCAACTTACCTGCCATTTTCCGGATGAAGCCCACTGGGTGAAAGTGTTTTTTCACACTTGGCGTTTTGACCCTGAGTTTTTAGCATTTGCATGCACTTTGACTAAACTGCATTTGGACTCTTGAGTTTTTAGCATTTGCATGCACTTTGACTTAACTGATTTTATCATCTTGGTGGATAACCAATTAAACATACTTTTTACTGTTCATGATTCCAGGTACATCTTTTATACTAAAAGTCTACTCAAACTCCTACAGCTCTGAAGCCTCCTTTTACAGACAAGCCTGGTTCTGTCTAACTATCTTCTTCCCTCCCTTCTAAACCAAGTTCCTCTATCTCTTTGTCTTTCATTGTGCCTTCCCAATTGGTCAAGGATCACTCAGGATTCTTGGGTTCTGTCCATCATTCATCATTCATAAGGGATATTACATGGTTTGGAAATCCCTTTCCCCTTTTTTGGGCATTCCTTAACTTCCTCAGAAACAGCTGTCCTTTTTTTCCAAATGTTCTTCAGAGAATTTTGTCTCAAGGAACCGTCCAAGCAGTTTCTGCTCCTCAAAAGGGGAAGGGGTTTATTCTACAATGTTTCTGGTTCCTAGGAAAGAAGGCATCTGGAGATCCATTCTGGATAGTTCCCAGCTCAATGTCTTTTTGAAGGTCCCTTCCTTTTGAATGTTATCCCTTCAAACCTTATTTCCACTTATTCTGCCTCAGGCTTTCCTAGTCTCACTGGAGCTCAAGGATGCCTATTTCCATATTCCTATTCATCCCCTTTTTAGGATGTTTTTGCATTTCTCTGTTTCTTCCTTGCATTTTTAGTTCTCTGCTTTGTCCTTTTGCCTCTCTACTCCCCCAAGAATCTTCATCAAATGCCTTGCTCTTGTGATTGCTTTTCTCAGGATGAGGGGAATACAGATTTTTCCTTATCTGCATGACCTGCTCATTCAGGCTTCCTCTCCAAAGACTTTTCTTCAACATCTTCACTATGCTATTTGTCTGCTGCAAAGCCTAGGGATTACAATGAATTTCCAAAAATTCCTTCCTGACTCCCTTTTAGGATAATTTTTTTCTCAGGTAAAGGCTCCAGACCATTCCTATGCTGGCTTCCCTGCCTCCTCCCAAGGCTTTGACTCTGATTGATTTCTTTCACTCCCTTCTACCTCTAGTCTTGATTACAGCCAGGGAGTTTCTAAGGGCTCTGGGATTCATGGCTTCCACCATTCCTATGCTTTGTCTTGCCTAGTTTCATATGAGAAAGCTACAGTGGTTCCTGAAGTCAGTATGGCTTCAACATTCTCATCTTTTGGACTTTCCAATTCCTTTTCTTCTATGCCTCAAACTGGATCTTCAGTGGTGGAGTCAACTGTCCCTCAGCACAGGACTTCCTTTTCAGTATCCAGTCCCCACTTAGGAACTCTTTTTGGATGCCTCAGATGCAGGGTGGTGATCTTCATTCAGCCATCTAAAGGTTCAGGGCCTCTGGTCTGTTTGCCAAAAGAAGGACCATATCAGCATAAAAGAGATGAGCCCTCTTCTTCTGGCCCTTCAGGCCTTCCATTCTGTATACCTTCCAGGTTCTAAAAGTATTTATGTACAATACCACAGTGATATGGTACATCAACAAGCAAGGGTGGACATGGTTTTACCTTTTGTGCAGCCTAGGTCTTCAGGTTTGTGATCTGGCTGTTCAGTTTCAGGTGACTCTTCAGGCTGTTTATATTCCCTCAGATCAGAACTTTGTGACAGACTCCCTGAGTAGAACCATATTACGGACTCACAAGTGGAGGCTTCACAGAGATGTTTTTTCTGTACTTTGTCCACCAGTGGCATATTCTTCAGATAGATCTTTTTGCCTCCCCTCTGGACAGACAGCTTCCTCTCTTTTGCACCAGAGTTCCATGTCCTCTGGCTTGGAAGGTAGACGCCCTATCATTTTCTTGGAAGGGGATGTTTCTTTATGCCTTCCCTCCTCATATGGAGGATTCTGTTAAACACAGAACAAGATTCTCCCAAAATTTTGTTGGTGACTCTCTGTTAGCCCAGACAACACTGGTTTCCTGTTCTTCTGCATTTAGCCAAGGGCAGTTATCACAAGTTACCTCCTAGGGTGGACCAACTCACACAAGACAAGGGGTCTCTCATCCATCCCCACTTGTCCACTCTTCAACTGACACTGTGGGTGATAGGGTTTTGACCCCTTTTAGGCACCTTTTTTTTCTGAGGGCTTGCTTCAGGTTCTGCAGGAGGCCAGGAAACCCACTACCAGGAAATTTTATTTGTCCAAATGGAAGAGATTTTCTGTTTGGTGTGTTGCTCATAACCTGGATCCACATTTTGTGGAAGTTCCTTTGGTTCTGTCTTATTTGTGTGAATTACTCGATGCTGGGATGGCATACTCTTCAGTTAAAGACCACCTTTCATCTATTTCTGCTTGTCGGCCTTTGACTCCTCCCTTGGCTTCTAGATTTTAGGTCAAAGAGTTCCTTAAAAGCATCCTTCATATTAGACCTCAGAGGAAGCCTATTCCTCCATCCTGGGATTTTAATGTTGTTCTTGAAAAATTGACTCAGGCCCCTTTTAAGCCTGCAGCTTCAACTTCTGTACAACATTGTACTTTCAAGACTGTTCTTCTTTTGGTCTTTACTTCAGCTAGAAGTATCTGAGCTTCAGGCCCTTATGGCTGTTCCTCTCAATTTAGTTTTCCATAGGGACAGGGTATCTCTTCATAATAATCCTTCTTTTATACCCAAAGTGGATAATGAATTGTCTCTTAATCAGTCTATTCATTTGCCCCATTTTTCCTTTCTCCACAGTTTGCTAGAGTAAAGGTTCTTCACACTTTGGATTGCATAGACAGCTCAGATATTATTTAGATAAGATGGAAGCCTTTCCTAAATCTGAGCAACTTTTTGTTTCCATTCATCCTAGAGCTTTAGGTTTGGCTGTTAAAAGCAAACTATTTATTCCTATATCTCTAAGGCCATTTCTTTTTGTTACACTTTTCATGGGAAAAACTTTCTTCTTCTTCTGTTAAAGCTCATTCTACAAGGGTTGTGTCTTCCTGTTGTGTTTTTTTTTTTCAGAGATCTAGATTCGAACTCTATACTTGAGGCAACTATTAGACTTCTGTAAATACTTTTACAAGGCATTATAAGTTGGATATGATTTCCAATGCTAGAGCCAGATTTGTCAGGGCTGTCCTGCATGGCTTTCTTTTTTTTAACAAGATGCATCTTTATTAAATTATCACTTATGACATACGTAATCATACGTTTATATAAATGAAAACGAATCATATTGACATAATCTTAGTTGCAAGCATTTTACACCACAGACTATATTGACATAGTTTTAGTTGCCAACATTATGCATCACTTGTAATCTACCCAATTATGGTCAGTCAGACATTAAATAGCTAATTGAAATCCTCCCTTCTTTTAAACCTCATTCCTCCCCTGTATCTATTGTCCCAGAGTTCTCATTTTTCCAATGTAATTTGCTTCTACCCTTTTCTAAAGATCCCAGTTCCAGTTGTTTTATCTCACTGTATTCACTATTTCTAGTACAGTTGGTTTAGACTTTGATTTCCATTTTCTAGTAATTGCTTTTTTTGGCAGCCACCATAATTAGACTTAGCAAGGCCTTACTATGTCTAGGCAATTCTGATTCTGCATCATAGCTCAGAAAAATCAGTTCCCTAGATACACCAATTTCCTCACCCAGTATTTCTGATAGAGTAGTCTGCAGGGAATCTTTAAAGTCTTCCAGCTCATTACAGTCCCAGAAAATATGTCCCCAATTACCTCTTTCTTCCTCATCACACTTCCAACATTTGCTGTCTACATGAAGAAACCTTCTCTGGAGTCTACTTGAGGTATAATAATGTCTATGTAAACATTTCCCAGCAAAAATCCTAAATCTTGTAGATTTTGTTGCACATTTGGGAGACAAATATATATTCCCATTATTTCTTTTTGAACTGCTTATTCAATATCTCTTCCCAATCCTTTCTAAACTCCTCTGACTGATTCTTATAGTTATCATGCAATATTTTATATGGTCTGTTAATTATTCCATTTTTAACAGCAACTTCTTTTCTAGATTCTACTAAAGACTCTACCAGTGCTGGTCTTTTGTTTAGGACTGTTATGGAAGATTATTAAGTCTCATGTTTATTCTTCACAAAATGCATATTAACTTTAGATGTTAAGTTGTCTGTCTCGCCTTCATTCTTGCTGGATGGGTTCAGAGCCGATCCTTGGCTCTGACTCGGCCTTCTACTAAAGCTCGAGAGCTATTTACTGGCTCGAGGCCTCCCCATATCCCACAATGCTAGGCGTCAGATACCTAGATCTCATTTGCCACTTCAGCTACGAGGTTGTGTTTTTTTACTGCCTCAGGTTATATTAATCCTTTTTTGTCTTTTTCAGCTAAATTTTAACTGTATTTTTCTTAGAGTTAGATTGTCTTTAACTTTTAGTATAGTTGTACTGTGTATCCCCTAGTTTGTCCCACTTAGGAAACTCGTTTTTCTGTTGGACACCCGAACCTGACAAACACAAGAACGCTGTATTCCTATGTGCCTTGAAACGCCAACCTGGTCTTCACAAACAAGCCGAGCAGGGTGTAATTGAAATATAAATAACTTTTATTCCATAAAAAATAATGCAAGTTAAGCGCTTTCACTCGCCGAACGCGAGCTTCATCAGAACTGTTTTAAAACTAATTAGCATCACTTAAATAACTTTTTTGGTGCCAAAGTGCTACTAGTAGAAGTTTTTAAAGCTACATACACATAATAGTGATAATTAATTATATACATTAAAATTAATAGCTCAGTATAAATACTTTCATATCACCATATCACGTCATCATGTACATCAACCATTCTATTACTATTAAAATATATACAGTTAAAAATTAAAAACTATGTATTTATATAATATTTATAATGCATTTATGTCTGTCTACAAAAGTGATAATACTGGCTTAATAGTAACAAAATCATTTATGCCAGGTGTAGTCGAAGCATCTGTGTATAGTTGTCACCATATTTCCTTATAGGACAACAGTCCTTTCAAATCCCCCCTCTTGGTTCAACTACTAAACTTTCTAAAATAGTGAATTTGAATGTATGGGTGTAACCATATTGTTTAATATGCTTATATAGGGCATTTTTCTTGTCTCTTGTCTTAATACTGTATTGATGTGCATATATACGTTTATTCAATTTTCTTTCCGTTTTACCTATATAAAATCCTGAACATACTGTACACTTTGCCAAATAAACCACGCATCTAGTGTTACAATTTCCATGTGCAAACCTTATATATGTCTTGTGTATATTATCCAGGGTAATACTGCATTCATCAAGAATAGCATGACATTGTTTGCACTTCCCACACTTAGTTGTTTTCCTGTTAATCAACTGTCTTGTAATATCACTACTTTCTAAATACCTTTTTATATTCCGGCCCATTTTATAAACAAAAACAGGTTGGGATCCTAAGATTTTAACTATATCTTGATCAATCATTATAATTTTCCAATTATTAGTTATGATCCCCTTTATTTTACCACTTTGTGGGCCATAGTCCAAAACACACGCTCTTCTATACTCAGTAATAGTGGACGCATCATCAAGAGTCTGCTCACCTCTAGCATTATGGGGATTATTCTTATCATGCTTAAGTCCCAACAAGGGCATGTATTTTTTTCCCCATTCATTTATAACATTTTTACTTATGCAGTTCATCATATTTAGGTCATAACCTCTATCCCTAAAAAGAGAAATGATGAAATAAACGTCTTCCAACATCTCAGAATAGGTGGAGGTCATATGTATTGCCCTTATAATCTGGCCCTTAAATATATTAACAAATAGATGTTATGTGATCCTATCTCGCCTACATTCTGAATGATGGGTTCGGAGCCGATCCCTCGGCTCCGACTCGGCACGCTTATGCCAAAGAGCGAAGTCTCTTATTGGCTGAGCTTACTATATCCCAGGATGCACCACTACCAGTCCCCAGATCTCGCTTTGCGCTTCCCTCTAAGACGTGGTCTCGAGCTGGCTGGGCTGAGTAGTTTTATTAACTAACTTTTCTGTCAGTTTTTTGCTGTTGTTGCTCACAAAAGCTGTTTTAACGGCTATCGCTAACTTTGTGTACGATTTGGTTGTTAAATTGTTGTGTGTGATTGGGTTCAGTTTGTTTTCGGCCCCCCCTCCATCCAGGGCCTTCCCGGACTGTCAACCTTAATACTTCACAGGGTCTCTAATATTTATTTAATTGGTTAGAGTTACCTGTTCTTTTTACAGGAAGTGTTTGCATTAGTTATTACTGTAAGCTTAGATTTATCAGCAGTAAAGATTTAGTGTACTTTCCTGTCAGAGTGACTAGAATTGTGTATCATCATGTCTCAAACCCCTAGGCCTTCGGGCTTTAAAAAATGTTCGAAATGTGGGTTTAAAATGTCTATCACAGACGATCATTCGCTCTGTGTATATTGTCTCGGGGCAAAGCACTTGCAGGAGTCATGCAGTGTATGTCACGCTTTTTCCTCAAGGGTCCTCCAGGAGAGGAAAAATAAATTGATTCTTAAGGGTTAGTTAAACCTTCCTTTGAAGAAGCCTTGGCATCCTCTCCTGCTCCAACCAAAAAGAAAAGGGCTTCGGTTCCGACCAGTCCGTCGGACCCGACTGCCAAGAAACTTAGGCAGGCCTCTCCTTCGGCTCCAAAGACTTGGAGCCGAGGTTGAACGTCTGCCTCGATGCCACCAGTATCGACTCCTCTGGCTTCGAGCCGATGGCTGGGGCATCGAGGCGGGTCACCTTCGGCTCCACTGCTCTCGGAGCCGACAAGGGTCGCCCGCTCAGACACTTCCTCCTCGGCGCCAAGTCTACCTCGGCACCGATGGAATCTGCTGTGAGTATTCCCTCGGCGCCGATACTCATCGAGTCGCCTCGGAGCCGGTCCCCAGCCCTTTGGGGCCGATGGAGAGACCTTCGAACCCGTTCTGTTTCCTCTCGGTCTTGAGGATGTCGGATTCTGATATAGACAGGGTGCTCCAAAGACTGTTCCAGTCCCCAGTCTTCCAAAATTTGTTTCGGTTCCGACCCAGCTGGTTTCGGAGCCGATGACCTTGGCCCACCCGTTGCCATTCCTCCTCCGACCGCCCGGCTCCGTCGGAGCAGGTGCTGTTGGAGCCGGTGGAGATCTCAGGGTCGGCTCCGACCCTTACTCCAACCCGGCCTTCGGGTCCGAGTTTAATACTGGACTTCTTCGGCTGGACCCGGGGTGATGTTTGGGACCTATGCTTTGGTTCCGAGCCTCCCTCGGTGCCGGCTGCGGGACTTCCGTCGGCTATCACGGCTCCGGAGTCCGGACACTCCCAGGATTCTGGGGGTCCGGCTTTCAGGGCCATGAGGAGTGCCTTGGCCAAGTCCTCTTCGGCCATCTCTCCGGTTTTACCAGCACCTTCCCTGGGCGTGGAGACTGGGTCTTTGGCAGTTCCCTGTCCGTAGCCAGCGGAGCCCCGAGGCCTGAGGTTACCCCCAGTGTGGGTTCCCCTCCTCCTGAGGGTTCTTCGGAGTTGTCTTCAGAGGAACCCCCAAGGAAGAGATCGTGCAAGAGGAAGCACGTGGACTCCCCCGAGTCTATTACATCGGACACTGATATGGATGATGCGGAGGGGTCCCCGGTCGCCCTCGGATGATGTCTCATTTGCAGACATCTTAGAGATCCTTAAACAACGAGGCGGCTGGATATCCAAACCCCCCTCTGCTGACGGATCAGTGCTCCTCAAGGCCTTTGGGGCTCAGCCCTCCGCCTCCTGGGTGTCTCCGCCTTCGACGAGCTTCTGGATTTAGTTTGTCAAGGGCGTGGGAACATCCAGATACCGTGGAACCAGTCCTTCTCGTCCAAATAAATTTTTATCTGCTCCCCGAGAAGGAGTTCCTTACTAAAGGCGTGGCTGTAGATGCCATGGTGGTGGCATCTGCTACACAACAGGACGTGGCAGAGGCTTCAACGTCCATCCATCCTCCTAATAAAGAGTCTAGGAGTATGGATAGGTGCGGAAGCACCCTGACTTCAGCGGCCTTTACCTTAAGGTCTCTGAATTATTTGGCACATTTTACCAGGCTTCAGAGGGATCTGGTCAAGGAGTTGTCAGATTCCCTCTCGGGTAACCTACCTGAGCAGCTAGCCCAGTCCGTTAGCTCTCAGTTGGCTATCCTTACGTCAATTGCTAACTCGTCCATGAGGCTCATTTCCTATGCGGCCGAAGGCGGGTAGAGCGCAGGCACAGGCGTGGCTCGTGAGACAAGCCTGGCTCCGCTTGTGTCAGTTCGGAGGCCTTCAAGTCTTCCTTCCGACGCTCCCTTTGATGGGTCCTCATTGTTTGGACCCAAGGTGAAAGACACCCTTACCGGTGTGAGCAAGAGGGAAAAACGTTATCTGCCGTAGGGGCCCGTTATTCCACTCCCCTTCGGCCTTACCCCAAGGCCAAAGGAGGGGGGAAAATGTGGTTTCGAAAATCTCGCAAGTTTTCTCCCAACAGCAGGAAGATTCCCGTCCAGAGGCAGAGGGCGGGAAATTTTTCAGGGAGACGCCCGTCCCAGAGGCGGCAGAGGCCCCAATTCTGGAGACCGCGAGTCCTTTCGTGGCTCTTCAGCCTCCCACACGACATGAGGGATTGCCCGGCTGTGCTGCTCCGGAGCCAGTCGGGTGTCGTTTTGCCAAGCACCTAAAAGCCTGGGAGTCAATCACTCAGGACAGATGGGTGCTTCGGATAATTGCCGGAGGTTACACCATCCCATTCAAATACTCACCCCCTCCGTCCAAGAGAATCCCGGACCCACCACCCAGTCAAAGGGAAATAGCAGCCGCAGAAGCTTTAAAGCTGCTAGAAAAAGGAGTCATCCAACCGGTCCCCACAGACCAGATCGGATCAGGGAATTACTCCAGGTTCTTTTTAGTGCCAAAAAAGACAGGGGACCTGAGACCAATATTGGATCTCAGCAGACTGAACCAATCCGTCACGAAATCCAAATTCCGAATGGTCACTTTGCAATCCATTCTCCCGTTGTTGGAGAAGGATGTTTGGATGTGCTCCATAGACCTCAAGGACGCCTATTATCACATACCGATACATCAGGCATCCAGAAGGTATCTGCGCTTCAGCCTGGGAGTCAGTCATTACCAATTTTGTGCTCTGCCCTTTGGTCTCACCACAGCCCCCAGGGTGTTCACCAAGTGTTTGGCAGTAGTGACGGCTCACCTGAGGAGTCTTGGATTCCAAGTGTTTCCCTATCTCGACGACTGGCTCCTGACTGCCACCACCAGGCATCTACTAATGGACAACCTCAAAGCCACCATCTCCCTGGGTGTTTCCCTAGGGATTACATTCAATTGGTCAAAGTCTGTCTTGCTGCCCTCTCAGTGCATAAAGTTTATAGGAGCAGAGATAGACTCAAGATTGATGCGTCTTTCTTCCTGCGAAAGGATCCGAACTTTACAGGGCCAAGTTCAAGCTCTGATCTCGAGATCCAAAGCCCCAGCCAGGATGGTCCTACAGGTTCTAGGCTCAATGTCTGCCACGGTTCTTTTAGTTCCTCTAGCAAGGTTACACATGAGGATTCTTCAGTGGCTCTTGTCAACTCAATGGTCCTTTCAGGATCTTCCCCTCAATCATCACATCATGATTACGGAAATATGCAAAAGGGACCTTCGCTGGTGGCTTCAAACATCCAACTTGGATCAGGGAAAACCCTTTGTTCTCCCTCCAGTGGTTACCCTGACGACAGATGCCTCCCAGATAGGGTGGGGGCATTGTCTGGGCAGGCTAGTTCAGGGCTCCTGGCTTCCGGACGAAGCTCTTCTCCACATCAACGTGTTGGAGATGAGGGCTGTACTTCTATCCCTACAGGCCTTACACAAGTTTCTTCCTCAGGGCATCATCGCCATCCACACAGACAACATGTCGGTGGTTTGGTATCTGAACAAACAAGGAGGGACCAGATCGTATCCCCTTTGCAGAGAGGCCATGAGAGTGTGGGAATGGGCTGTAGCTACCAACCGCTTCTTGGTAGCGACCCACATCCCGGAAAGTCAAATGTATTGGCGGACAAATTAAGCAGGACAATTCTCTCTCCTCACGAATGGTCTCTAAACCGCACAGTAGCAGCCCAGGTTTTCAAGAGATGGGGACGCCGTGCTGCACCTATTTGCAACTCCACAAAACACCAAGTGCCAAAGGTTCTTCTCCTTGATTCCACATCAGGAAGTACCAGCCATGGATGCTCTAGCACAACCTTGGCCAACAGGGCTACTTTATGCCTTTCCTCCAATTCCACTCCTTCCCAAAGTTATTCAAAAAGCTTCTCAACTAGGGTCTTCAATGATTCTGATTGCCCCATACTGGCCTCGCCAGATATGGTTTCGTTACCTGAAAAGCATGCAGTGGACGATCCGTGGACCTTGGACCTGATCCCGGATTTGCTAATCCATCAGTCGGGACATTGGCATCAGTCCCTTCAATCTCTGAAATTGACAGCTTGGCTCCTCCACTTCCAACCTTAGTTAGAAGTCACACACTAGACCCGGAAGTTGTTCACATTTTATCTTCGGCCCACAAACCCACCACTAACAAATTGTACCTCAGTAAGTGGAAGAGGTTTGCTATCTGGGCTCAACTCAAGGGCTTAGACCCTATCACTGCTCCTGTCCCAGAGGTTTTGAAATTCTTAACATCCCTGTTTAGTCAGGATCTTCTGTCTCAACTATTAAAGTTCAACTAGCTGCTATCTCTAAATTCCATGAATCCACGGATCCTCCTTTGATGAGCAGCAGACTATGCAAAACATTCATTAAAGGTGCGAGTCTGTTAAGACCACCAGTTTTTCATCCTGCACCTCCGTGGGATCTTGATTTGGTGCTTCGCATTAACATCTCCCTTTGAACCGGCTGCTACATGCGAATTAAAATATCTGTCTTGGAAAACGGCATTCTTAGTGGCTATTACTTCTGCAAGAAGAGTCTCAGAGCTTCAAGCCCTGTCTATTAAACCACCGTACTTGATTTTCCACAAAGATAGAGTATCACTTAGGCCTAATCCATCCTTTGTCCCAAAGGTCTGCTCTAGTTTCTGTCTTCAACAATCTCTAGAACTACCAGTTTTCTTTCCAAAATTCTCTAATGAAGCAGAATACACTCTCCATAAATTGGATGTTCACAGGCAATTACGCTTCTATTTAGACAGGACTCAGCAACTTCGTAAGTCAGACCAGTTGTTTGTGTCCTTCTCAGATAATAAATTGGGCCAAACCATCACAAAAGCTACAATCTCAAAATGGATCAGAGATTGCATAACTCAGGCCTATTCTTCTTGAATAAACATCTTACATCATCTATCAAAGCTCATTCTACCAGAGCTATGGCTACTTCTATAGCCTTTCATTCCAAGCTCGCTATATCGGAAATTTGTGCTGCGGCTACTTGGTCCAACCCGCACACTTTCATTTCCCACTACAAATTGGATGTGGCATCTAAAGGACGAGCATCATTTGGTTCCACGGTACTCAGGAGTGTTTTCCAGTGAGCCACCCAGGATTCAGGTGCTAGGACGCTGTCCCATCATTCAGAATGTAGGCGAGATAGGATCACATAACATCTTTTAGTTATGTACTCACCATAACTTCAGATGTTTGGGATCCATCTCGCCTACATTCCTGATACCCACCCTCCTTCCCCTGCCTTGCAGATCAGAAGAGATGGAACGGTTTTGAGCTCCACTGTTTTTATCTTGTTTCATCTGACGATGTTATATAAGCAGGGTATGCATGTGTGCATGTATGCGGACAAACTAGATCTGGGGGACTGGTAGTGGTGCATCCTGGGATATAGTAAGCTCAGCCAATAAGAGACTTCGCTCTTTGGCATAAGCGTGCCGAGTCGGAGCCGAGGGATCGGCTCCGAACCCATCATTCAGAATGTAGGCGAGATGGATCCCAAACATCTGAAGTTATGGTGAGTACATAACTAAAAGGTTCCTTGGATGATTACTAGTAAATTCTATATAGCTATTAGAAAAAGTGTGTTTTCTAAACAATCTAAATTTAAAACAATTTTCACCTTTAGAAATATATGTGTCCAGATAAGGGAGTCCTTCCATACTAGATGAATAGGTAAATTTCAAATATGTACTAGTAGAATTTAAAAACTTCACAAATTGATCTAATACTTCATTATTACCATCCCACAATATATATATATCATCCAAATATCGTGAATAATACCTAACATACTTAAAAAATTCACTAGTAAATAATGTACTCTCCTCCCACTCGAGCATGACTAAATTAGCGTAGATCGGGGCACATGCTGCTCCCATAGCTACGCCGTTGGTTTGTCTAAAAAATTCCCCCTCATACTCAATATAATTATGCTCCAATACTATGGACATTAATTCAATAATAAGACATACTTTGTCCCAGTCATAGCCGCCATATTTTCTAATACTATAGGAAAAACCCTCTAATCCAGCTTCTTTCGGAATACATGAAAAAAGATCAACAACATCCACTGTGACAAACAACGCGCAGTCTAATCGACTGAAATCTTTTTTGGACAGTAATTGTAATTTTCAGAGTAATTTTCAGAACAATATTACGGAACACAAGCGAAATGATTCCTGTATTCCACAAGGTACATTAAGGGATATCATTTATGCATTAGGAAAAAAGCTCAATTTTATTAATACTTTGAAGTTAGACAATACATATTTGATGAAATGTATTGAGCTTAAAATAGTCCCAAAGGGACTTAGATTTTTTAAGATACCGATGGGCATAGAATTAACAGCAGATATTAAATCTGAATTTAATCAGTTATTCGATTCATTTGGTATACAATATATGCAAACACTTATTAAACATAATGGTGGACAATTAGTTAAGATTATGATGGAAGTGGAAAAGCTTAATGATGTAATATTAAATGACTTATTATTCCCTCAATGGGAAAGATTATATAGAAAGCAGTTTTATATAGCTGAATCTAATGCAAAGAAAGCTTTTGAAAGGAAACATCATAAGCTTCAAAGAGACACTGAGCAATATCAGAAATGTACGGCATATATTTGGGGAAAAAATACAGAGGGACAGTTTGTTAAGAATAATAATAATGGAAAACATATATTTAATTATTATGATAAAGATAAAAATAAGCACCACTTTCATGGATATCATAGAAATAAACATGTTTATTGTCCACTGGAGGAAGATGATATACATTTTTTATACCAGGGAAGCAATGTGAGACAACCAAGGGAGAGGAAGTGGGGAAGACATTACAAAGAAAATTACCCATAAAATCATTTACAAATATTCAAATAATTTCAAAATCTCCACTAAAAGAATTACTTGAGTCAACGACTATACCTACTAAGACTGTAGCAACTAATGTTAATAACAACGAAGGTATGGGTGAAGATAGGGCACAATCCTCACAAGATTTACAAAGTGAATGTATTATTAAGGATGGTGTTGTTAATATATTCAAACATTTTAAAATATACAATTATACGGATTTGACATTGAATAGGACTTTTTTTTCCATGTTTTCTAAAGGTATGAAATATATACCAACTACTAGATTTAGATTGGTAGACAGTTTAACTGAGTTTAAAAAGTATATTAGGAAATTAAACTTAGCTATTACTTTTAACAGAAAAGAAACTCAGTCTATTAAGGAGGGTGAACATTGTATACTAAAGAAAAAAAGTACATATATGCCACCAATGCATCCACTTATCTCTGTATTTGACAAATCTGTTTCCAGACAAATTTACCAGTTACATAATTATGTTAAAGGGGTTAAAATCATCATAAGTTGCCTGAAGATGAGTATAAATTGTTACAAGATGTCAGAAAAGATAAGAGTATTAGAATTATGAAACCCGACAAAGGGGGCGGGATTGTTATTTATGATAACACTGAGTATATGTCTAGAATACACCAACTTTTATATAATTCAGGCAATTATGAAATTGTTTCATTAAATGAAATAAATATAGCATATCGTCACATTGACTTGCACATAGAAGAATTTCTTATTGATCAAAGAATTACTATGGACACATAACTATTTAAGGGTCGAACACCCCATACTAGCCTCCATTGTAGGAATACCAAAAGTACATAAATGTACAGATAATCCACCTTTTAGACCAATAATATCTGGAAGTAGATCTAAAACTTTTCCACTTGGTACAGCTATTGATAGATTTCTAAAACACACATATGATAAAATCCCACATTTAGTTAAGGATTTGTGGGAGTTTTTGAGAAACTATCCAGTCAGTTTGTAGCATTCAGATCTCATGTTTATCACAGTGGATGTTGTTAATCTTTTTTCATGTATTCCGAAAGAAGCTGGATTAGAGGCTTTTGCCTATAGTATTAGAAAATATGGCTGCTATGACTGGGACATAGTATGTCTTATTATTGAATTAATGTCCATAGTATTGGAGCATAACTATATTGAGTATGAGGGGGAATTTTTTAGACAAATCAACGGCGTAGCTATGGGAGCAGCGTGTGCCCCGATCTACGCTAATTTAGTCATGCTCGAGTGGGAGTAGAGTACATTATTTACTAGTGAATTTTTTAAGTATGTTAGGTATTATTCATGATATTTGGACAATATATATATATTGTGGGATGGTAATAATGAAGTATTAGATCAATTTGTGAAGTTTTTAAATTCTAGTAGTACATATTTGAAATTTACCTATTCATCTAGTATGGAAGGACTCCCTTATCTGGACACATATATTTCTAAAGGTGAAAATTGTTTTAAATCTAGATTGTTTAGAAAACACACTTTTTCTAATAGCTATATAGAATTTACTAGTAATCATCCAAGGAACCTGTTTGTTAATATATTTAAGGGCCAGATTATAAGGGCAATACGTATGACCTCCACCTATTCTGAGATGTTGGAGGAAGTTTATTTCATCATTTCTCTTTTTAGGGATAGAGGTTATGACCTAAATATGATGAACCGCATAAGTAAAAATGTTATAAATGAATGGGGAAAAAAATACATGCCCTTGTTGGGACTTAAGCATGATAACAATAATCCCCATAATGCTAGAGGTGAGCAGACTCTTGATGATGCGTCCGCTATTACTGAGTATAGAAGAGCGTGTGTTTTGGAATATGGCCCACAAAGTGGTAAAATAAAGGGGATCATAACTAATAATTGGAAAATTATAATGATTGATCAAGTTATAGTTAAAATCTTAGGATCCCAACCTATTTTTGTTTATAAAAATGGGCCGAAATATAAAAAGGTATTTAGAAAGTAGTGATATTACAAGACAGTTGATTAACAGGAAAACAACTAAGTGTTGGAAGTGCAAACAATGTCATGTTATTCTTGATGAATGCAGTATTACCCTGGATAATATACACAAGACATATATAAGGTTTGCACATGGAAATTGTAACACTAGATGCATGGTTTATTTGGCAAAGTGTACAGTATGTTCAGGATTTTATATAGGTAAAACGGAAAGAAAATTGAATAAACGTATAATTGCACATCAATACAGTATTACGACAAGAGGCGAGAAAAATGCCCTATATAAGCATATTAAACAATATGGTTACACCCATACATTCAAATTCGCTATTTTAGAAAGTTTAGTAGTTGAACCAAGAGGGGGGGATTTGAAAGGACTGTTGTCCTATAAGGAAATATGGTGGCAACTATACACAGATGCTTCAACTACACCTGGCATAAATGATTTTGTTACTATTAAGCCAGTATTATCACTTTTGTAGACAGACATAAATGCATTATAAATATTATATAAATACATAGTTTTTTAATTTTTAACTGTATATATTTTAATAGTAATAGAATGGTTGTTTGATGTACATGATGACGTGATATGGTGATATGAAAGTATTTATACTGAGCTATTAATTTTAATGTATATAATTAATTATCACTATTATGTGTATGTAGCTTTAAAATCTTCTACTAGTAGCACTTTGGCGCCAAAAAAGTTATTTAAGTGATACTAATTAGTTTTAAAACAGTTCTGATGAAGCTCACATTCGGCGAGTGAAAGCGCTTAACTTGCATTATTTTTTATGGAATAAAAGTTATTTATATTTCAATTACACCCTGCTCGGCTTGTTTGTGAAGACCAGGTTGGCGTTTCAAGACACATAGGAATACAGCATTCTTGTGTTTGTCAGGTTCAGTTGTTGTTCTTTTGAACGCTGAGTCCTTTGGATTTGTTTTTTCTGTTAGAGAGTTTCTCCCATTCCCCCCCTTGTTCCTTCTCTATTAATGGCTAATCCCCATTGTTGTACCTATAGGAGTAGTGTTTAGCCTTATAATTTTTATTGAGGTTGTTGTAGTTATTTTTATTAAGTGTGGGTGTTTGTGATAGTTTTTTCTGCTCACTACTGTTACCTTATCTAGTGCGGGCATGTGAGTGTGTCTTTGTGTCTTGTTTAAGCACTAGTGTAACTTTTTTTCTCTCTTTGGTATCCCTGGGCCAGTATGTCCAAAGATAGCAAAGTTTCAGGCTTCAAGAAATGTGACTCGTGCTGTCAGAAGATGTCTCTGACAGACGGTCACACTTCTTGCGTTTATTGCTTGGGTTCCCTACAC
This sequence comes from Protopterus annectens, assembly GCF_019279795.1. NCBI lineage: Eukaryota > Metazoa > Chordata > Ceratodontiformes > Protopteridae > Protopterus > Protopterus annectens. Next base: position 1,024,249,457 of record NC_056744.1, read on the forward strand.
CTGCAGGACTCCTGTTCGGTCTGTCATGCCTTCAGCCCGAGAGTCCTGCAGGAGCATAGGAACAAGCTTATCTTGAGAGGCCTACTCAAGCCAGAGGGATCCTCGGTGAAGCCTCAGTCGGGGAAATCCTCAAAGCCCGCCAAGCCATCGGCTCCCAGTTTGGAGCCGTCGCTGGGAGGAGTATCTGCCTCCTCTTCGGCTCCAGCTGGGGCTGACACCTCTAGACCTCTATCGGCTCCTACTTTAATGTTGGAACCATCATTGGGCCGAAAACGTTCTAGGTCCCCTTCCCTAGAATCAGTTCGCTCGGCTCCGAGGTCACAGTACTTCAGTCGGAACGGAGCCATCGGTCCCATTCCTCTCGGTCTTCCAGGTTATCCGACCATGACTTAGAGAGGGTGGTCAGTAGACTACTTAAATCGCAGGCCCTGGCCAAGATGTTAACCAGCCCTTCTCAACAGACTGTGGCTATCCCGGTGTCTTCAACAGTTCCTCCTCCGACTCCCCTTTTGTGTTCGGAGCTGGAGCCTGTTGGGGCTCAAATCTTGGAAATGTCAGAGCTGATACCACACCTTTCGGCTCCTTCGTCAGCTCCGATCTCTTCACTGGTTCCTTCCTTGGAGGGATCTGGGCACCGGGACTCCCTCGTCGGCTACAAGGGGGCGAGTGGCATTCTCCCTCTCGGGGCTTCAGTGCAGGTGAGCTCGGCCCCGACATCGGCCTCGGAGCAGTCCCCCTCGGTGCCAGGAGGGGTTCATGTCTCTTCGGAGTGGGGACCCTCTGCTCTGCCCGACAGGGGCACCTTCGAGGTCATGAGGAGCATGCTGCCTCCTGTGTCGGCTCCACGATCGGCCCCTTTGGCTCCTCCCCTCATGGTGCCTGCATCGGTCTCTGTCCACCCTCCTGACCCCAAGCGTGGAGAATAGACGCTCCAGATCACCCCATTGGGCATATATTCCTCTTCTGAGGCCTCCCCTGATCATTCAGAGGAGCCCCCTCAGAAGAGAAAATGTAAGAGGAAACATGTTGACTCCCCTGAGTCAGTCACGTCTGATACCGACTTGGAGGATTCGGAAGGGTCCCCAAGGTCCCCCTCTGAGGATGTCTCCTTTTCAGACATCCTAGAGATCCTTAGGCAGAGGGGGAACTGGACTGCCCTTAACCCTTCTGAGGACAAGTTGGTGTACCAGGATGCATTTGGTTCTCACCCTTCCACCTCCTGGGTGTCTCCACCTTTCGACCCGCTCATGGAAGTGGTGGCTCAAAAGGCGTGGACAGCCCTAGACACAGTGGAACCAACTCCCCGCAGGCCCACGAAGTTCATTACAGCCCCATCCGACAAACAATTTCTGACAAAAGGTGTCCCTGTTGATGCCATGTTGGTGGCAGCAGCCACTAAGAAGGAGTTGGCTGACCCTTCGGTGCCTGTCTATCCACCTAATAAAGAATCTAGGACAATGGACAGGTACGGGAAGCGGATGTTTTCTTCAGCGAACTTTTCCATGCGGTCACTGAATTATCTGTGCCATTTCATCCACCTTCAAAGGGATCTTGTTAAGGAACTGGGTGATACCCTTTAGGATCTATCAGCTGTGGGAGCTCAGGATAAGATTAACTCCCAGCTGGTGACCCTTAACTCTATCGTCAACTCCATGCGGCTCATTTCTTATGCAGCCGATGGGGCGAGTAGGGCCGCAGGTACAGGCTTGGCTTTGAGAAGACATGCCTGGATGCGGTTATGTAACTTTGCTGACCCCTTTAAGGCGTCATTCACCAATACCCCCTTTGATGGTTCGGCTCTGTTAGGATCACAGGTGAAGGATACCCTTACCAGGTGTGAGCAGGAAGGCAAGACTCTCTCTGCCGTGGGAGTCTGTTTTTCTACTCCCTCTAGACCATACCCTAAAGGTCAGAAGAGTGGGAAAAAGTGGTTTTGGAAACCCCAGGGAGTCATGCCTGACACATGTGGCGAGTTTCCCTCCAGGGGCAGAGGAGGGAACAATAATAGACGCCGCCCGAGGGGCAGAGGGGGTCTGCAAAATCAGGGTAGCAGAGAATCTTTCTCTGACAAACCCTTTCAGCACCCCTGAGGGGCTGCCTGACTGTCCACCTTCGGAGGCAGTCGGGGGAAGTTTGTCACTGTACCCAGAAGCCTGGCAACTCCTCACACAAGACAAATGGGTACGATCTATCATATCCGAGGGTTACAAAATCCCCTTTGTCCACACCCCTGTACAAACAAACAGGTCCCTTCCAGATGTTCCACCCGGTCAAAGGGAACAAGCAGTACTAGAAATTTCAAAACTGCTAAAAAAAAGGGCCATCCAGCCAGTCCCAGCAGACCAGCAAGGATCCGGGATTTACTCCAAGTTCTTTTTGGTACCAAAAAAGATAGAGGACTGGAGACTCATTTTGGATCTCAGCAGGTTAAACAAATCTGTTCAAAGAATGAAGTTCCGGATGGTCACGCTTCAGTCCATTCTACCTTTTTTGGGTCAGGACAATTGGATGTGCTCCATAGACCTTCAGGATGCGTACTACCATATCAAAATGGACAGATGCTACAGACGGTTTCTCCGCTTCCGGCTGGGAGCCAGTCACTATCAATTCAGAGCCCTGCCCTTTGGTCTCACCACAGCCCCCAGGGTGTTCACCAAATGCATGGCAGTTGTTACGGCTCACCAGAGACAGCGAGGATTCCAGGTGTTTCCATATCTTGACGACTGGCTCCTGACTGCTTCCACCAAACATCAGCTACTGCGAGCCAGGGATTATACCATCCAAACTTGCTCCGAGCTAGGCATCTTTATAAACTTCGAAAAGTCTGCATTGCCGCCTTGTCAATCTATAACCTTTATAGGCGCAAGATTAAATACAAAAGACCTGACAGCAAAACTTCTCTTAGAAAGAGTATCAGACATTTGCCGATCCCTGGCGCAAATTCTTCAATGGAATTCTTTACCGGATGCTTCATTTCAACAGCTCGATGTCTCACAACATAATAATCACACAATCATGCAAAGACCACTCCTCTGGTCTACTCTCTCCCTAGTACTTCAAGGTTCTATCTCTTGTTTTCCCTCCTCTTGCAGCACGGCCTCCCCTTCGCGGGCCTTGGGGATGGGGTCAGGCATTCGGGATCCAGGGGGGCAGCAGGAGCGGGGCGGTGACCCCACAGGCAACCTCTGGGGCTAGAGTTGAACCTGAGCATGTTTTGAGATGCTTTTAGCATTGCAAGCTCTTCCCCACTCTCTGCCCAATAAATTCAGACAATTCAGACAGACAATATGTCTGTGGTGTGTGTACATCAAACCCAGGGGGTGGAACCATCCCTATGTCAATGTGTCAAGAGACTCTGGGAGTGGGGGATTTCCTCAACAGTTTCTGATGATAATGCACACATCCCTAGAAGTCCCAACGTCATATGTGGACAGGCTAAGCAGAAATCTGACCCAGTGCCAGACCTCTTGGTCCATCAGATGCTGGCCTGTCAGAAACCATCATGTCCATCAACAAACTTTGCTTGCTTAGCCTACTATTTTACTTTACTTAGGCCCCAGTTAGAGATCCCCCCTACCTCTGTGGGATTAAACCCTGATATTAGCTCCTTTCTCCTCCTCCTTTTGAACCTCCCTCCCTCCTGTTAAAAATTACTCTCCTGGAAGACTCTTCTTTTAGTAGCCTTCACCTCAGCTATGAACTAATCCTTCCCCTTTCAAAATAAAAATAGAAAATGAGACAAACCCTGAATCATTGATGATCTACCTTTCTTTTTCCTAACTATTAACACAGAGCTGAACAAAAGTTACACCAATTGGACGTTCACAGACTATTATGTTTTTTTATTTAGGGACTAAAAAAAACAAAAGAAAATCGACCAACTCTTCCTGTCCTCCAGTTTCTAATACCTTATCCAGGTGGTTGTTGGCCTCTTATTACTTGATTTTATCAACTGAGACATAAAGAACTCCCTGCTCATTCCACCAGAGCATTAGCCACGCCGGTAGCATTTCAAGCAAGACTACCAATGGAATCTATTTCCTCATATTTTCACCACATTATTGGTTGGATGTGGCCTCGAGGAGAGCTGATTTTGGTTCCACTGTGTTCAGAGTCTCTGTTCGATGAGCCACCTTCCATCCCCCTAGCCTGGACAGACCGAGAAGAATCCTTTTTGAGGCCTGCTTCCTCTGGCTGAGTCTTATCTTCCTCTGTTTTTAGTACTGTAGGCAAACCTTGTAGTTTGGACAGTTGTCCTTAAAAAAATTTTTTTTTCTATGGTGTTAGATCTGCCAAATGAGATCTGGGTATCTGACGCCTAGCATTCGAGTTGGAGCCGAGGATCAGCTCCGAACTCATCCAGCAAGAAAGAAGGCGAGAAGAAGACAACTAACATGGAACGTTATGGTAGGTACATCACTTCTTATTTCTTTACAAATTAGTCAAATTAAATATTTATAATATGTTTATGTCAAAAGAAAAATAGATGCATGATTATGCAACATATGGTTTCACATAAGTAGTAGCTTTATATTTCAAGTGCCTTACAATTGCATTCTCTCTGTACTGACAGATAGTTGAAGGCAAAGTAAGTGCTGAAGGAGTTAAGGAATGTTATGCTATGTTTGTGTTTGAAAATTAGTGAATTGTGTCAGGTATCCGTGAGAACCAGATTACTTAACATTGCTCTGGCCTTCTCAGGCTGGGGGATGAGTCTTTACCAGGATGTCTATGAGACAGTGTGTACTGGTACCGAATGTTATAAAGCTGTAGGTCAATAAGTCTTAAGCACAGGTGGTCTATATTTAAAAAGGTATATTTGTCAAGTGTTCACGTGAAGCTCTAAGCAAGGATCACAAGGACACAAAATATTTAAAAATTGTATGATTTGTTAAAAGCTATGTAACATCAGAGTTCTGCATGCATGAAATTGATAAGAAAGCGTATAAAAATTGAAGATTTTCTTTATTCTTGGAAAATGATCTTAAAATTTAAGTAGGCAGTTTCCCTGTGCTGTTTATGGTATAAGCAAGTACTTTGCACATCCTGAAGCATTATTCTTGACTTAACACTAAAAGGTAAAATATTTGCTATTTATTTGTGAACTTTAACAGGACCCCTCTATTTTTTTCTCTTTCCCTATACTCTGATATCAGTCCTTGACAGGGACAGCAGTCTCTAACCTGCAGTCCAAATAAATTATTGGCATCTTCCTATTCTAATACCTTTCACTCTCTAGTTAGTTGCTCCCAACACCTTGATTCCTTTGCCAGTTTTCTCCAATAAATTCCAGACCCCCCTTGTCTGTTGTCTGTATCCCTAGTTGCAGTCATCCCTATCAGCAGAATCTCCCTTCTCCATTCCCATGTTGGCTTAGGTCTTAGAATACATTCTGCTACTTTATGAATATAATAATCTGCATAGTTATTGTTACTCTCCTTAAAGGTCTGCATCAAAAATCCCAGTCTCTCATTGTTTCTTGAGCATCCCCCAGTTTCTTCATCATCCCTTTCTACTTTGAATTATAGGTTTCTGCATCTGCTGTGTATGCCTTAACTGGGTAGCACTGAAATAACCCTTCAAAATGGGCAGGCCCAATCCTCCTTGTTCTATTGGAAGAATCAGCTTATCCCACTTGACTCCTGCCATCTTTATCTCCCAGATAAAATCCTTCAGCTGTTTATTAACTGCTATCCACAACTTTTCCCCTGTTTGATAAAAATATGCCTGACCCATGTATAAGACTAAAGGGACTAAAGACACTTTAACTGCTTGTGTTTTACTATTCATGTCGATATAAAGAGATTCCAATTTCTCTTATCTTTTGCTTAGTCTCCTCCCACGTATCCTTATCTGCAACACTGGAATAATTTTTAATTCATACTCCTAAATACTTTATTTTATCATGTCCCCATAAATTTGGATATTGCTGAACCAATGTGTATGTGGGTACATACTTTACCACAATTGCCTTTGTTTTAGCTTCATTAATTTTGTATTCAAAAAGATTTGAAACTGTCTCAAAATGTTTCACAACACTGTAATGTCCTTTCTGGTTTTATCAGGTATAAAATAATATTATCTGCAAATAGAGCCAGCTTTTCTTGACTACCATACTAATTATATCCTTGAATTTCTGAGTCCCTTATTTTCTTTACCATTGGTTCTAAATATAATGTAAATAACAAAGAGGAAAGAAGACACCCCTGCCTGGTTCCTCTGAACAAGCAGAAATCATCAGAGAGGAGCCCACCCACTTTAACTTTTGCCGCTGATCCCTCATATATCCTCCTAATCAGCCTTATAATTTTATCAGGGAATGCAAATGCTTCTATTGCCCTGCTCATAAAGTCCCCACTTACTTTGTTAAATGCTTTCTCTGCATCAAGACTCTCCACCAACAACGGTATTTTCTTACATTTTGCTTCTGTCAAGATCAATGTTCTGTTAATGTTGTCAAATGTTTGCCTGCCCTCTACAAAACCAGAATGATCCATATCTATCAATTTTGGCATAACTTTTGCCATTCTTTTAGCCATTATAGACATAAACACTTTATAATCATGGTCTAATATTGAAATGGGCCTATATAAAGCTGGCTCTGATGGAGCTTTACTCTCCTTAGGTATTAACAGCTACCACAGCTTTGTTCCAGGATGTTGGTACATCTCCTCTTAAAATATTGTTAAACAAAACCTTCCAGATCTTTATCAGTTTTCATAGCTTCCAAACTTCCATGGGAATACAATCTATTCCTGGGAACTTTCCTGTAAATTGGTTATGCTTTACCATTTTTATCTCATCTCCTCATATTGTGTTAATAATTGAGCCTCTTCTACCGCTAACCTTGGCATATTTAGTGTTTCCATAAACATTTCCATTTGGACCTTTCCTTGATTTCCATATTTCTCTTCTTTATACACACTTTTGTAGAATTTCCAAAATATTTCTAATACTTCTACAGGATCTCTTGTTGTCTTCCTTGTTGTAGGTTCATAGGCGTGTAGTAGGCTAATGGCCCTGGGGCTTTTACAAGTCTAGCCATAGGATTACCCTGGCATCATGCCACCCGACCTTAGTTCTCAGTGCCTCTGTTGAGTAGAGCCACTGGAGTTATCTCTGGGGTGAATTTTCTGTTTCCCATCCACTCATTAAAATTTCTCTTGAAAAGGTTCAGTGAGGTGCTCTGCTTGACATGTATGGGAAGTCTATTTCATAGCATGGGCAGTCTCTCTCTGGGTTAGGAAACCTGTCCCTCCAGTATGTTCTGTTGATTGTGGTAATGAGGTTGAGGTCACTGGAGCATGTGGTGCAGAGGGATTGGGATTTCTTTAGATGTAGCATTTCTAACAGAGCTGGGTCAGACATGGCTTTGTAAGTTAAGCAGAGATCGCCTCTAAGTAGGTGATATGAGAGAGAGAATAGTTGGAGATTTTTGAGTCTGTCCATATAGGACAAGTGTTTAAGGCCTAGGATCCTTTTGTGAGGTATTTTTGCGGCCTGTCCAGTTGTTGCATTGGCCTAATGAGGGAAGAGTAGAGGGAGACAATGACCTCATTCTTCCTGGATGCAAAACCCTTAGTAATGAGATGTGCCACAGAGAAGGACTTTCTGACCACAGTGGCAATGTGGTGATCAAAAGAGAGGTTGCAGTCAACCTGTGTTTCCAGATCTCTTATAATGCCTTCTCTGTTCTGTGGACTACCACCAATGTGATAATTCATGGGAACCGGGTTTTTTCCAAAAGGGGATGATGACACATTTTTTGGCATTGAGCTTAAGGCCATGGCTCTGACACCAGCCGTTGGTCTTAGTGAGGCCATTCTGTAGGATGTCAGCATCACTTGGGGAGTTAATAATCGCTCCCAACTTGCAATCATCTGCGAACTTTGTCAGTCATTGTCCCATGTTGGCCTGGACTTCAGTGAAGTAGATACCAAACAGGAGAAGACCCAGGACCGAATGCTGTGGGACTCCACTCATGACTAGTTGACAGTCTGACTTGGAGTCAGCTACTTTCACATTGTGGGTTCTATCTGTAATCCAGTTTGCAACCCACCTAGTGATATAGGGGTTGATGCCTAGATGAATGAGTTTTTCTATGATTCCTGAGTGGGGAATGGTATCGAAGGCCTTGGCCAGATCAAGGTAGGCTGTGTGAACCACCTTGCCTTCATTCACAGCTATGGTGACTGTCTCAAAGAAGTCGACCAAGTTGAACAGGTATGATCTGCCCCTCACAAAACCAAACTGTGTGGGATCCAGAGTTTGAAGATTTCTTATATCTTTGTTTATTAGGTCCATGATTATGCATTCTATAGCTTTGCATATCAGACTTGTCAGGCTAATGGTGCAGTAGTTCCCAGGGTCTGTTGTCACTCTTCCTTTGTGGAGAGGGTTGGCTGTAGCAGTGCGCCATTCAGTAGGGACAAAGCCTGAGGTGAGGCTGTGATTGAACAGGGCATATACATGAGGTGCCAGTTCACTCTGTAATTCATGTAGATCACAGCCAGGGATATTGTCATGTCCCATAGAAGCTGTATTCTTGGCCTTGGACAGTGTTGTTTTAACCTGTGCAGCAATAATACTGGGTGCCTGGCAATCTACTGGTATTGTGATTGGACTTTTAGGGTGGGGGAGAGGGGTAAAGTTGGCACTGAATCTGTCGGCCAGTATATTTGCAATATCTGTGTGCCGTGGAGATTCTTTACATAACTATAGAAGGCCTTGTGGTTGTCTTTACTATCTGCTGCAATTCTGTTTCCATAGCTAGCTTTAGAGGATTTCATGAGAGATTTTAACTTTTTGATAAGGCTGATAAGGAGTTTTTCCAGTCTTGGGACTTCACCTTATTCCGCATCAGTTTCCTCCTTCTGTTGTAGAGTTGGTTTATGGCAGGGGACCACCAGATTGGATTCCTTTTTTTGGAGGAGAGCATCTTGGTTCTCTTGGGTATGGCGAGATCCATGCATTTATGCACATGTTTGTACAGTGCATTGGTGTATGATTTGGCAGTCCTGCAACTATTCTCCATTTGTATGGGTGCTGTGAAGTTAGTCACCTCTGTGTTTAGGAGCCCAAAGTTAGCCTTGGAGAAGTTTTTCGTGGTGGTTACCTTTGTGGGGGGTGGGGGTGGGGTGGGAGGGATGTGGATTTCCAAGGTGATTAGTTTGTGGTCAGATCTAACCAGGGAGGAGTTGACTATTGGTGTAGAGCAATGGTCACCCATGTTAGTAATGACCAGGTCAAGGATGTTACTACCTCTAGTGGGGGTAAGAATGAGTTGGTCCAGGGCACTGGAATTAATGAATTCTAGGAAACATTGAGCAAGTGTATTGGTACATGAGTAGTTTTCCCAGTTAATGCAGGGGTAGTTGAAGCTGCCCAGTATGAGAGTGTTAGGTTGGACCCTAATATTCTCCAGGGTGCTTAGGAACATGGAGTATGAGTCTTGGGTCATGTTTGGGGACCTATTGCAGGCTATGACCTGAATCACTGTCTTATCCAATGTTAGCTCCACCTGACGTATCTCTGATGTGTTATGTTGGGCTACCACTCTGGAGGTGTGTGCATCCTTTATAAATATGGAAACACCACCGCCTTTGGAGCTTTGATCCAAGTTCTGGGGCCGAAAGGTGTGGAATGAGTTATACCCTGGTAGTGCAGGGGTGCTTTCTGCTGCCTTAAACCAGGTCTCTGTTACAGCACAAATGTCGATGTTCTCCATTTTAAGGAGTGCTTTGAGCGATTGCCTTTTGAGATTTGAGGTTCCTAAGCTTGGTCACAGCTTTTTGTACTTTCTGCTGCCTAAGTCGTTGTGCTAAAGGTTTTTGTGCTCTAGGAGTTATTATCAAAAAACAGTTGCTTAACAGCAATCTTTCTAAACTCATGTGTATTGTTGGGCTAATCCCTTATTTTCTGTTTAGGATTCTGCAGTTGCTCTTCTTCTTGTTCGATGGGATTCCCCCTATTTTGTAATGCTTTAACATTTGTCAGTCCCAGTAAAAAATTTTTGTTATTTCTTAACCATACCTCCCTTCTTTTATTTCCACCCTATTTTTAAACTCCACTTTAATTCTATCTCACTCCCTATCTATATTTTCTTAAGAAATTTCTGTCTTATGTAGTAGCTCATGAATAACTTCCATTACCCATTCCTTTAATTCCTCTCTTTTCAACAGATGGGAAAGTGCCAGCTTCCCATTTTTATTTCATTACCCTTTGTTTTTATTTTATTTATTATTGGTGCATGATCTGAAATATTTATTGGATGCATATCAAGACATTCAATTAAATGCACAAGTTCTTGTGAAATGTAAATTCTGTCTAGCCTAGCCCAATGTTTGTATCTTGGGGAATAATACAAAAATTCACTCTGAACACCTAGTACCGAATTGACATCTTCCGTGGCAAATATTTTCATAAATTTCTTCACAAATCTACCCTCCTTTGCCATATTTTCCCTTCTGCCCCCAGAGACATCTTCACTGTTGCAAATCAAATTCCAATCCCCTCCTGTAAGTAACATTCCGTGCTGAAAGCTGATTATTGCTCCCAAAATTTTCTTAAGCTCCATTATAGCAGTTTTGAGTGGAATGTAAATGCTTGCCAGTGTAATCCTCCTCCCTTGCCAGTAGCCCCTTAGTAATACACTTCTGCCATTATCTCTTTTGTCCTGTTCTATCTCTATTGGAGCTCCTCTTGCAGTTAATATAAATAATTCTTATTTATTTTGCTCCAGATATTCCACTGAATAACCATCCTAAAAAAGCTTTATTTATCAAATTTATATGTTCATTTCTTTCTAAGTGTGTCTCCTGTAGCATAGCTATTTGCACTCTACATTTTTTAATATAGTTCACTACTCTTTTGTTTTTGTATTTATCTATGAGACCATTAACATTTAAAGACATTACAGAAAGCATCAAAACATCATTGTCTTAAAAAAGTTACTATTCACATCTTTTATGTATAACAGCTTTTTGTTAAATGTCTAGTTCCAGCTTTTATGTTACATGCATACACTGTTTGGTAGGTTGTTCTTTTATACAGTTGTTTCTTGTCATATTCATTTAAGCCTATTACAGCTTACAACATTTTTGTTTTATTGAAAACCCTCAAAACAACACCCCAATGCCCCCCAAAGCCTATTAACTTAGTAACAGAGTAAACTATGTACATCTTCAAATGTTGAAGTTTAACCCTCCAAATAGGAACAGTTGTTCCAAACTGATGGCCACACTCATAGACTTGAAATAACCTAAAAGAAAGATTATCTATGCTAAGACGCATGGTGCAGCCTGTGCTTTTACTAAGTGCTGTCTGGGTTTTATCTTATCTAAATGTGAGATTTGACTTGGGTGCTTTTTATAGCCTAGGATCAGACTCTTGAGCTCCTCCCTTACCCATAATGCCCCTTTCCTCGAAAATTACCTCACATCTCGTTTGCTGCACTTCTAGCAAGATAGGAGTTTTTCTCTCCTACCTTCTTGTGGGTTCTGAGTGATTATATTCAACTTTATTGTTAAGTTCTAGCTCTTATTTGTAGTCTGTCACCCTTCCTTACCTTTCTACAAACCTTTTTATTATTTTTGGGTTCTTTAAGATTTTAGATACTTTTGTGGCTTTGGGTATTTCCATTCCTGCCATTGTTGGTAGTTTCTTTTCTTTTCCAGTTTCCCTTCTCTTATGGATGATAAACCTGACAAGCCTTGTTTGGTTCTTGTGGGCATAAGATTCCTCAATTTGATGCCCATAGTGAGTGCATTTATTGTCTAGGGCCCAGTCATTTAGATGTCTCTTGTGAAATTTGTTTAGGTTTCAATGCTCATGCTCTTGTGGAACACCAGAACAAATTGATTATTTAGAGTCTTCTTTCCCAGCCTGCTTTTGTTGCATCTCATGAATCAGGGGCTCAAACCCCTACTAAAAAACATAAGGAGCCCAGGGAGCACAGAAAACACTCCCCTGCCTGGTTTCCTCCAAAACAGACTACTTCTGAGCCTCCAGCTAAGAATCTGAAACTGTCAGATCTGAGGCCTTTGCATCCTACACAAACTTTATTGTCACCTCCTCGGCACCAAACTCCTACTTCTTCCTGGAGGTCATATCTCCTACAATGAGGTCTCCCTTTTTTCAAGGAACACCAAAGAAGATTTGGAGACCTCCCTCTTCATCATCTTCTGTCAGATTTTCCTGGAGCCTTTCTGAAGAGGAGGTGGACAGGATGATGAGGATATTCCTCGGGACACAGGTGCAGATGGTAGTTTTGCCTGATCTGTCCTCCACTGGATCCATGAGCCAGGCTACCTTTGATTTCTCCTTCTCTAATCTGACCTCCTGTTTCAGAGCCCTGGGATCCAGAGGCATCAAGAGTCGACACATTAAATCAGATGGTCCTTCCTTCTTCAGCTGTGATGATGCCTCTGATCCTATCAGCTCTGACCTTCTTAGATCACAATGGATCTTGGAACCAAAGCGTCATTGTCAAATCCAAGGGAATGTCCTCAACTCTGAAATCTTTGCAACCGTCACTCTCCCACAGAACCTCAGAGTGTGACAGCATGGCTCTGACTCTCCTTCGAGGCAGGGGACCAGTGAAGGTTTGGAGTTGCCTTCTCCTAAAGCTTCAGTTTAGGAGAGATTGCTTTTGGCCTCTCTGGGTCCTTCTGCATTTGAAGTGATGGAGAGAGTATTGTAGCTGAGAATTACTTCAACTCTACCTTGTTTGGGTCATAGTCCTGTTCTGACTTTTGCAACTGAGTGTGCTCATTCTCCACCTCAGGGAAAGTTGGACCTTAAGAGCTTCCGAACTACTCCCCCTGTGGAGCACCCCATCTCTTCCGACACCTCACTGGAACATCCCACACAGGAGGCTCCCCAGAAAAGACTGTGCAGGAGGAGGCACCTGGATTCCCCTCAAGAATCACTGACAGAAGACACTGACTTTGATGAATGGGAAGGGTCCCCAAGATCCCCAGTGGATGATATCTCCTTTGGAGACATCCTTGACGTCCTGTGCCACAGAGGTGGTTTGGTTTACCGAAAGCAATTCCTTGGAGGAGTCATTGTTTCTGGGGGCCTTCGGGACTGGCCCATCTACATCTTGAGTGTCCCCCCTGTGGATGACATTATCGACCTTGTCTCCCACAGGGCATGGAAGGAGATGGACACTGTGGATCCTATTTCAAAGATAGCTGACAAGATCCTTAGTGCCCCATCTGATAGGCAGCACTGGACTAATGGTTCCCAAGTAGCTGCATGGTTGTTGCCACAGGCACCAAAAAGTAGCTGGCAGAACAGAGCTCCTCTTTCCATACACCCTAACAGGGGGTCTAGGGCTTTGGACAGATTTGCGAAATGGGTGTATGCTTCAGCGACTTTCACATTGAGATCCCTGAACTACCTGGCACACTTCACCAAACTACAGAGGGATTTAATTAAGGAACTCTCTAGCTCTGCCCTAGAATCCATGGCTGCATTGGAGCAGAAAATGCTTTCCTCCAAATTGGCCAACCTACAGTCATTCTAATGCATCCATGAGGCTAATCTTGCTTGCAGAAGAGAATACCTCAAGGGCAGATGGTTCAAGCATTGCTATAAGGAGCCCTGCTGGATGCAACTGTCTGACATCACGGAATCTTTCAAGGGTCCTTCAATAATTCTCCTTTTGATGGATCATTGTTGTTTGGTCCCCACTGTTAAAGAGATGCTTTCCCATTGTCAGAAAGATGGAAAGACCTTGTTTGCCATTGGAATCTGTTTTTCTACCCGCAACGACCATTTCAGTAACCAGCATGGTGGCAAAAAATTGTGTTTGAAAAAGTCTCAGGTTCTTTTTCAGGAATCACAGGGAGATTTTCTCCCAGAGGCAGAGGGGGAAATGACTATAATAGTAGATGCCACCCTCACTGCAGAGGGGGTCCTCAGAATCAAGGATCATGAGACTCCTTCTCAGATAGGTCCTTTCAGCGCTCCTAAGAGGTTGCCTGACTGTCCCTCTCTGGCGGCAGTTGGAGGGTCCTTATCTTGCACCTAGTTGCCTGGATAGCCATCACAAATGATTGTTATATGCAAAGGATCATATCCAGAGGATATTCCATTCCATTTTTCCAAAGACCAAAATCAAAGAAAAATTTCCCTGATGTTCCACCCATTCAGAGGGAGGAAACAGCATTACAAATAGCAAAGCTGTTAGAGAAAATAGGCATCCAGGAGGTCCCACCAGACCAAGTCAGATCCGTAATTTACTCAAGGCTCTTTTTAGTGCAGAAGAAGACAGGGACCTAAGGCTGCACTTGTACCTAACTTTACTAAACCAGTGTACAATGTGAAGTTCCGGATGGTCATGGTTCAGTCCATTCTACCTCTGTTATAAAAGGACAACTGGATGTGCTTCTTTGACCTTCAGGAAGCATACTATCACATCAAAATGAACAGGCACTCCAGAAAATGTCTATGCTTCAGGCTTGGAATCAGTCTTTATCAATTCAGAATACTGCCCTTTGGTCTCACCATAGCCCCCAGGGTGTTTACCAAATGCATGGTGGTAGTAACAGTTCACTTGAGACTGCATGGATTCAACATGTTTTCTGGCCATACCAAACAGGCATCTACTATTGCAAGCCAGGGACTACAGCAGAGAGTCGATTATCTGAACATTAGTTATCCGAACACAGCCTTCCACAGTTTTCAGATAGGAAAAAAATCATAACATCTGAATAAGTAAACATTATACATATTCACTTGTGTGTGTTTTTTGAGCTTGCAGCCTGCTTGTGTTTGTTTATTCCCTGCATGCAGAAAACACAAGATTTTAGAAGCTTTTATCCAGTTCAATGTATGTTTGCTTATCCGAACAATTTGATTATCCACACTACCCTAGGTCCCAATTAGTTCAGATAATCGACTATCTACTGTATCTAACTACATATAGCCCCTACCTTGGGCATCATGATCAACATGCAGAAATTTCAGCTACAACCCATACAGTTAATAGACTTTATAGGAGAGCATCTAGACACAGGCAGCTGTCTAGCCTTCCTGCCTCCAGAAAGGATTTCCACTTTAAGAATGCATATCAGAAAATTTCTAGCCGTTCCAATATCCCCAGGAAATCTAGTCCTCAGAGCAGTAGGTTCAATTGCTGCCACTATAACCTTGATTCCAACTCCATGCTTACACATGAGAGTACTTCAGTGGACTCTAGCAGACCAATGGTCCTTACACTCCTACCCTCTGAATCCCCCAATTATGTTGTCCCAAGTTTGTAAAGACTCACTTCTATGGTGGCTCCACTCAGAAGAAGTCAAGCAAGGATGACTCTTTGTTCTCTCCCCCCTAATGCTACATTTACCATGGATGCTTCCCAGCTGGGGGGCATTACCTGAGTCAGATGGTCTAAGGCACGTGGTTGACTCAAGAGACCAATTTGCATATCACTGTCCTAGAGATGAGAGTGGTGCTCCTAGCATTGTAAGCATTTCAGAGCCTTCTACCTCTAGGAATAATTGCGATACAAATGGACAATATGTCGGTTGTATGGTACATCAACAAACAGGGAGGAAACAGATCTTGCCCAGTTTGTCAAGAAGCAATGAGGGTTTGGCAATAGGTGATCTCTTTCAAATGCTTCCTGATAACAATGCACATTCCAGTGAACTCCAGCATTCTGGTGGACAGGCTAAGCAGTTATTCGAATGCCTCATGAGTGGTCTCTAAATCAATTAGTGGCAAACATGATCCTCCACAAGTGGGGTCAGCCTTGCTGTGATCTGTTTGTTTTTGCCCCTCAACAACAAATGCAGCAGGTTTTTTGCCCTGATCTGTCTTCAGGGACAGTCACTGACAGATGGTCTAGTCCATGTTTGGCCCTCTGGTCTTCTTTATACCTACCCACCCCGCATACCCTTATTTCTTCAGAGAGCTCAGAGGTCGAAGAACAAAGTGATCCTCATTGCTCCCTGTTGGCCTCAATAGATTTGGTTAATCTTTCTTTGGTCTCACATAGTATAACCTCCATGGATATTGGAACCACATCCAGATCTTCTTTTCCAACCATTAGAACAGATTCACCCAGATTTTCCATGATTGAAATTGACAACATGTTTTTTCCAATTCCAGTGATGGCTAGAAATGCCAGTCTTTCTTCACTGGTTAAAAGGATTTTAATATCCTCTCACAAAGCCTCTACTAGGAAATTTATAAAAGTAAATGGAAGAGATTTTCTCTGTGGGTTCACCAAAAACATTTGGATCCTTGTACAGCCTCTATTCCTGCAGTTTTGGATTTTCTTGCTTCAATCTTCCAAAGCGGGGCAAGTTTTTCTACTATTAAGGTGCAACTGGCAGTCATCTCATATTATCACATTGGAACAATTCATCTTCTCTGGCTTCATCTAAATTGTGTAAGACCTTTCTCAGGGGTGCCTTTTTACTTAGACCACCTATAAAGGACCCCACTCCTCCTTGGGACTTAACCGTGATGTTACAAGCTCTTGTTTTACCTCCATTCGAGCCTTCAACCAAGATAGACTTGAAGTTCCTGTCCTGGAAATCTGTCGAAGGTTTGTCTTCTATGCCTAAAGCAGAGAAAGGGACTTCCAGTTCAAAAGGCTATTACTATGATTAGATGGCTAATCTCAGCCTACCCTTGTTAATGAGATTACCCAACAAAACTGAGCTCTAATAAACCTATTCCCCCCACCAGAGAGCTTTGCCACTACTGACTCAGCCAAGACAGACTGCCTTTTCCATTGACAATTCCTTCCAGCAGCTGCCCTAGGGGCTACTCCCTCATTTCCCATTTATTTCCCATTTATAGCAGGCTACAGCATTTCAGTCCACACAGTAATTTTAATTAGTTCCTGAGTCTGTTCCGTTAGGAGTGAGTGTGATAAGGTGCTAGATCGAGCAAGAATTGCAAGAATGAGAGATAGAAGTTAACATAGCTTTTCCATGTTAGTTGTCTTCTTCGCTTCTTCTCTTTCCCCCCCCTTCTTCCCCCTCCTGACCCCTGGCCTGACAGTAGACCTGATCGAGCGTCTCTTTCTCTCTTTCTGTACTATATGGCTTCTTTAGCTATACATGATGTAGGTCATTGTTTCAGTCTCTTCTCCTCACCCTTCTTTCCTGTTGTTAGAGGTGGACTATTTATATTTTATCTGTGTTTTATCCTGTTACTATCTAGCTAGAGATTTAGCTTACAAACGAGATCTGGAGGTACCGCCCCAGCATGGGGAGCCTGAAAGCCTCGGAACCAACTCTCGAGTTTTTTTGATGAAGTCGAGCCGAGGTCTCGGGAAAAACCCATCCAAGAAAAGAAGAGAAAGAGACAATAACATAATGGGGAACGCTAAGAACATAATCTCTTTATTTTTAATGGCCATCACGTTGGCTAAGTGGATATCTGAATTACAAGCTTTATCAGTCTAACCCCCCCCCCCCAATTTGATTTTTCATTAAGACAGAGTGACCTTACATACTAATCCTTCCATTTTGCCTAATGTTGTCTCTGAAAACAATATCAGTCAGGTCATTAACTTGCCACTTTCTTCCTCAATTTCCAGAACAGGGGTGAATACACTCTCCACTTGTTAGATGTTCATTGACAGTTGCATTCCTATTTGGGCAGGACAAAATCTTTCTGAAAAAATGATCACCTTTTTGTTTCCTTCTCCAATATTAGAAAGGGAAGCTCACTGTCTAAACTCACTTTGTCTAAATGGATCACAGACTGCATTTTTCATGTGTATTCTGCCAAAGGAATACCTTTACCTGGTAATGTTAAAAAGCTCATTGTACTAGATCCATGTCTAGACATCTCAAGCCATCTGGTCTAGAGTTACAGTAGAGGACATTTGTGCAGCTGCTACTTGGTTAAACCCACATACCTTTGTCATACATTACAAGTTAATATTGTGTCTAGAGGTAAGGCTGCTTTTTGCTCTGCAGTGCTTCGGACTATCTTTCCATGAGGACCACCCGAGTTTACTGTAGCTGGAGTCCCTGTCCCACAGGTTGAGTAACAAATGAAAATGTTCTTACCATAACTTTCCATCTGTGTTGTCCATTTTCATTCTTCCTCAACCTTCCCCCCTCCATCCCCCATCCCTTTTGTGAAGATTTGCGAAGGTGTTCTAGGAAGTGCTGTTCCTTTTGAGCTCCTGGTTCCATCTGCTCTCTATCTGCTGATAGTTCTCTATCCATCCTTTATGTACTGCTTATATAGCTGCAGCAAAATCTGTCTGAGGTAATTTGGAGGACAGGGGCATTATGGTTAAGGGAGAAGATTGAGAGTCGCATCCTAAGCTATAAAAAGTGGCTTAGTTGGATCCGAGGTTCGGTTTCAAATCCAGAGGTTGAGTAAAAATGAAAATGGACAACACAGATGGAATATTATGCTAAGAACATAAAATTTTTTCTTCATTTTTTTTACATTGCAGTACCTAGATTTTGGTGCAGTGGTTAGCCTTGTCGCCTCACAGCAAGAGGTTCTCCCATTTGATTCTTGCCTGGAGCGCCTTCTATGTGGAGTCTGCATGTCCTCCCCATGGTCGAGTGACGTTAAAGACATACAGGTAGGTGCGAGCATGAATGGGTGTGCCTTCTTTGATGGTTGGGTGTCTGGCTGGCACCTTGGCACTGTAAAAATCCACTGCCAATCATTAGCAGACCGGAGTTCTGCTGTGGTGACCCCTAACCGGGAAAAGCCGAAAGACATTACTAGTACCTACATTTCTTAAAACTGAACAAGAAGGAAGAGAGAAGTAGGGAAAAAAGAAAAAAGAAAAAAAAAAAAACAGGAGCACCTATTTACAGTAGTATCCCCGTTACACTTAAAAATAACCGAGAAAACTTTTCTTTATAGCATGCAAAGAAAATCATTCACTATTAAAATAGTACCATTAAGTAAAACATTTGTTTTACTTACAGTTAACTTTCTCCCTCCTCTTACCCTCTCCTAAGTATTTTTCTGAGCATTAATGACATGAAGTAGTGCATATGCTTTAGAGTCCCCTACAAGTCTAACAAAGTCCAAAAAGACCAATATTTCCAGATCTTCTTGTTCCTTCATGTTTTAAAAATATAATAATGGCTTTGTAACCCCACATTTGTCAACTTCCAAGTTGCTGGTGTTATTCTTGTTCATCTCCATTTCCCATATCATGTATCTGCTTCATTTCCAATGTACTCTCGATTCCTCTAGTCAAGTCTTCTGTTTTTTTTCCTTCTCTCAAGTATTTCCATTTAAACATTGGAAAAGGTTTCACTGGTACAGTCTCTCTGTGGTCTTTATTATGGGAAAAACAATAAGCAGAATCTCCTTCTGTTTCACAGCTCACTTTTTATTGGACAGACTTTTGTATTTCCTCCTTAGCATGTACTTCATCAAAAATTATTTTGTCCCTCCAGGGAAAAATATTTTGAAGATAGCTGGGTATAGCAATTTGAATCTCATGTGCCTGGTTCTCAATATTCCCTGAATAATGGAATAAATTTACTCCTCTTCTGCTTGGTGTACAATTCTCCACATTAGTCATTCTCCACAAGCACTCAGCTGTCTCCCACTTTTAGTACTTTGTCCTTCTGCCAAAGTGTTATCAGAATCAACTCATTCTGCTGCTAAGATTGTATCTTTACTATTAAAGATCTAGGTTGCTTTCTCATAGTCAGGTTTGGAGCATACACACATTGTACCCTTTCAATTAACAATTCCTGTTGTGGAGTAACAGTCCAGTTGCTTATTTGTGCTTTCATAAAATTAATGCAGTCTGTTCCTTCCAACTTCTCTGGTACAGCAGAAAATCTCAGGTTTTCTTTATGTGCTCTGTCCTCTAATTATATTATTTTTTGAAACATCTCTTCTTGTGCAGTGTCATATTTAGCCAGCCTTTTCTTCATTTCAGCCTCTGATTTTTTTTCAGTTTTATCACCTCATCTGAATCTGTTTAAAGCTTTTTCCATTTATTTCCAGCCTTTTGTTGTTTGAGTTGATATACTGCATCAATGTTTTGTTTATTTTATTCAGGTCTGTATACAGTTGTCTTATACTTTCCTCTAGGTTACTGACAGTCATGCCTGGAGCTTGCACTGTGTTTTGCTGAACAGCTGCTGTACTATTCCCAGTTAGTGTTTTTTCCTCACCTTTTGTAGCTGATTTTTCTTCGGGTCCTCTGAACTTCTTCTTTCCTGGCATCCAGGCAATGCACTAATTAGCTAGTTAATGAAACTTACCCAGAAATACAAATCCACTGGCTTTTTCTGCTAAGTTTCTGTTTTCACACTGGGAGAGCTAGAATTAAGCTGGTACTCAGTATGCAGCCATCTTGGAAGTCTCCTGCATGGCTTTCTTGAGGGCTATACTGGAACTTCCTCCTCTTCTCAACTTACCCCTAAGCTTTTGTACTCTCCCTACTGTAAGGAATACTGCAACAGTGCTATGGAATGACATTGTACAGTTGTGTGAAGTCTTACAATAACAGTAGATGTCCTTCTCTTCACTGTTGCAGTATTCGCTCCCTCCCTGCTCCCCTTTTTATTTCTCCTTCTGGATGCATATGTTCCTGTCTTCCTCCTTGGACTGTTGTTCCTCCTGGAGTTTCAGTTCTGAGGCAGGTACACCCATACTTCACCAGTATGCCATATGCTGTGTGCTGGGAGCGTACTTGTGATGTACGATCCCCCTATTACACCCTAAGGCTTTGGTATACTGGCTGGGCTTCGGGTTACCTTTGGCAAGGGATCCCTACTGTAGGAAATATTGCAAAAGTGAACAGAAGGATATCTGCTTTTATGGTAACACTTTACACAACTGTACTTTCTTCTAATAAGCACTTGGATTTTTTTCTGTGGTATAACAGTATTGCTTTGGAACAATGGAAAAGGCTTCACTGGCAAAGTCTCTCTGTGAGCTTTGTTATTGTTAGAGGACTGTGAAACAGAACCCCCTTCAGCTTGCTGGCTAACTGTTCATGTGTTAATCTTTGGTATTTCTGCCTGTTCTGCATCCATAAATGTCTTTAATCCCTCAGGAAAAAAATATTCTGAAGATAGCTGTATATAGCAACTTGGATCACACACTTGCTTGTCAACATCTCCTGACTGCTGGAATAAACTTGTTTTTTTCTTCTGCCTGATGACTGTACAGCAAATGACCATTATCCACGCACACTCTGATGTTCCCTATTTTTAGTACTTTTCCCATCTGCCACAGTTTTGTCAGAAGCAGCTCTTTTTCTGGCATGATTGCAGCTTTTACTAATATAGATCTTGACTGTATTCGTATGGCCAGATTTGGATGACTTACTTTATTTTCCCTCTGAAGCTACAGATCCTGCTGAAGAACACCATTCCAGTTGCTTATTTGTACTTTCATAAAAAAAATAATGCAGTCTATTCTAATTTCTTGGGTTTACCAAAAAATCTCAAGTTTTCTCTGTGTGCTCAGTGTTCTAACTGTATTACTTTGAAACAGCTTTTTTGAGAAGCCTTATGTTCACCCAGTCTTTTCATCATGTCATCATACAATTTCTGCAGTTTTATCAGCTCATCTGAATAGCTCCTTAAAGCTTCTTAATTTTTTTCTCCAGCCTTGTGTCATTTGGCATTGTATATATGTGTGTTTGGAGTCCTTTTTGCCACCATCTTCATCAGCATGGTAGCTGTGACCATGTTCATTATCAGTGTGATTTCACTATAGTGAGGGAATTAAGTATATGACAAATAAAGGTGCAGAAATATATAGACCATGTTGAGTACCATTGTGACCACACTATACTTAGGGAATTAAGTATATGACAAATAAAGGTGCAGAAATGTAGAGACCAAGGTTCAAAATGCTTTACTAAAATGTTAACTTGGTTCCATTTCATCTTACCCAGATCTGGAACAAATGTAGTTTTGTATTCTTATTTTCATCTATCGTGTTTTACCTAGAAGTTGTATTCCTATTGGTCTATATCAGAACATCGAAGTATTAAAACTTCGAATGTTCTGATATCGAACATATTCAGCCAACGCTAAGAATAGCGAAGTTGCAGAACAGCAAATTCTTTCCTCGGGAAAGAATTTGGTTGCCCGTTTCTGTGGCTTCGCTATTCTTAGCGCTGTGGTGGAAAGTTACGGGTTGTGTTCAGGTAAGTGTGTGATTGTTTGTACGTTAGGTTTAGGGGTGGGTTAAGTGAGTTAGGGTTAGGGCGCGGGTTAGGCGTGTGTGCAATAGTGACAAACTTTAGGGTTAGGGGCGGTTTAAGTGAGTTAGGGTTAGGGTTTGGGTTAAGGTAAGTGGGTAGATAGTAGTGTATGTTTAGTTTAGTGTAGCGTTAGATGTAGGAATTTAAGTGTATGTAGCAGCAAATTTATTTCATGGGAAAAAATTTGCTGTTCGGAATGTTCAATATTTCATGTTTAGATGTTTTGGGGCCGATGAAATAGCGTTCGCTATTTTCATCTTTCGATAACGTAATATAAATGCTTCCTATTGCTCTACCACCATTTCATAAAGTCCATAAAATGTTCAAGCTATTCGCCCTAATATATTATTGTTTAGCTACAATGATTATGACTGTCTAACTTAAGAATCAACCTGTCTGGTTTGTCAATTTTCACTTTAGCTTCTGTAAAAACCTTGTCCAGTGCTTTCTTCTTACATAGGGTTAGTCACTTCAATTTCTCATCCTTCCTGCATGCTTCACTGTACTGTCCTGTGCTCACTCTCTACTGTTTAGCTTCCTGTGCCTCTCACACAAGTTAGCTTCCTCTGCCTCTCACACAAGTTTGTTATGTCTTTCACCTTACTGAATTGTATGAATAATTAAGTTCCTTACAAGTTGTTAAGGTGACTACTTCTCCTTTCCCACATTTTCTAGCCATACTGCATATGACAACAGTTTCTATCTGAGACTTAACTCTTCTTGGATATTTTGGTTCTTTTTTTCAGCTTCAAATTGGAAAGGTATTCCAATATAGGATCTGTGCTTGCTTGACAGGGCTTTCAAGTTAATGGCATCAGCTGATGTTCTGATGATGATCACTGTTGCAGTATTACTAACAATTGGGATTTCCTGGCAGGGATAGCCATACATCCAGCCAGGATACCAAAGCATGGGCATCTTCCTGTCATGCAGGTTGTCCAGTATATGAGCAAAGCATGCCAAGGCTATGTAGTACATAAGGAATGTACATGTACAAAGTACTTTGGAACTTACTGAATTGTGAATCTGCATTTCTTTGTCAGATGAATGATCATTGCTATTTCCCCTTACCTTGGACAGATAACTAACCCCATTGGAGAAACAGCTTTGTATTAGAACATTACCACATCGTGATTTTCGTGCAGGAATGGGCGTGTCCTACACGATTGACAGGGCTGAGTGACAAGCCATGTAGATTCTACAGTGAGATGGTGAATATCCATTGTGAATAATCATTCTCTGGCCGTTTTTAAACACAGGCTTCATGCTTTTTTATGTTATCTTTAATTAGAGTTACTATAGCTTTTAGTACATTATATGTAAAACAGAGATTAAGTAAAGTTATCCTTATTTTCTACATTTATAAGTGTACCGTCAAAAGCATCGCATGTCCTGGGTGTCTGACTTGCTTTGTCACTTTGTACTTAACCACATACTGTGTTGTAGGGTATGAATCGGGTCAGAAGGGCAGTATGTATGCAGTATCCACAAGTTCCTGTTTTGCAGTCCATGCCCATAACCCGTGAACCCTCCCTCCTTTGGTTTAATGTTGTGCAATAATTGCTTTTGCAGGGGGGCAAGCCCCCCTGCACCCCTCACCTTTCTTTAAGCATTTTTCTGGAGAGAAAGCAACAAGCAATATTCTGAGGCAGTGGGACAATAAATAAATGCAATAAATGCAATAAAAAAGACATCCCAGAAAGGTTGCCACCGCATCCCGCACCTTTACAGAATATGAATTTTAAGTCTGTGTAATAGTTTTTATACGTGCAGCATATTATGTGTTTGCACCCCTCCCCTTTAAAGAATTGTATTTCTCAGCATAATAGTTTTGTATAAATGCAGCATATCCTGTGTTTGTTTGAATAGGTAAATCTGTTTGGATCAGTACAGCATTTGTAAGTACACATTCTGCCAAATGATGTAGTCTAAGATGTAATTTATCGAAGCTTTTGATCCCTGCAAATTGGAAATCCTGGTACCAGCAAATAAGGGAGAAAAGGCTTTGTATTGAAATAATTACAATGTTTAGCATACTCATCTTTCTGAGGATGGTTTTCCCATGTTTAGTCAAAGCACTTTTCAAAATAAACGTCATGACCAAAGTGCTGGGTGGGGTTTGGGCAGTCCTTACTACTGCACATCTGGTGGGGTAATGTTCTAATACAAAAACCAGAGAAACAGCCTCTTCTTCATAATTTTTTTACAAAAATTAAACTTTTTCATGTGAGTTAAGAAGGGAAAATGTGATTGTCAGAGACAAAAACCTTACAGAGACAGTCTTTCTTACCTAGGAGGCAGTCAGGATTTTAAAAATTATTCTGTTTCCCAATCCTTTGTCCCTAAGACCCTCGGGAGCCACTTGTCTTCCCTTAAGATTTATCTAGAACATCAGACCCTCAAAGAGCTTGCACACATCAGAATAGATACTGAACCTTCCTGGTTAGACCTCCTGCATCAGCTGAAAAGAAGCTTAAAAAATACTAAATCTGATGTGTGTCCTGATCAATATTCAGGCCATCTATATGCTATAACTGACAAGGCAGTGCTTCTAAGCACATATACCCTGACCAATCAAGCATTTGACTCTGTCTAGAAAGAGAAACCAAGGCTGATTATTGCAGGGGGACCCAATGGTGTTCCTCATGTTCTTGTCTGAGCAGAAGTACTGGGTTCCCTTATTGAGGAATGTCAGGGGTTGGAGCCTTCTCATTATATTATCATTATACATAATCTAATTATATTTAAGGTCCTCTTTCCTCCTAGAAAAACATAAAACCAAACATACCTCTCATGTCCACCCCACCCCCCCAGGGTAAAGGATCCTCAAAAGGAGTTGCCTGAATTTTCTCCTGGACTGTATAAAGCTTTGATGTCCTCAGTTTTTTCTTATGGCTCCCTCTTTGCATTTTTTCCCTCTGAAGAGACCTAGAGATTATCCTTCAAAGGAGGGAAGGAAGGTTTGGCTTCTGATAGGGATTCCTTGGCTTACTGGTCTCACATTCATTCTCCTGTGGGATATGAGTCTGTGGGAGAGGATGCTATGTCTCTTGATTCAACTTTGGAGGTACAGTACTTAGATGTTGCAGCATTTTCTTTAGGAAGACAAATGGTTGTCAGACAAACAAAAGAGATATTATGACTTGCTGTACTTGGGAGTCCTAAAATCAGATGTCATTTCTCAGGTCTTCAGGTTTTGCAGGATGCCCTGTCATGGCCTCAGTGAACCCTGAGACCCAACCTCCAGCTCCCAAGATGCCTGATGGATTTTATGAAATGCCAGACTCCCATAATTTTTTTTGTATAAGAATCCTTCTTCTGACCTTGCTATCATTTCCTTGGAATCTGATAAAACTTCTAAATTCTTGCCTTCATCCAATGCCCTTCAATATGACTCTGGCCTGCCATGGTCTTAATTATCAGACACATATGACTATGTACTTACTATTACTGTTGGTGGACCTTGGTAAACAATTGTCCAATGTGTCTGTTCTGAAAGCAAGTCTTCTGCTGCTTCTTTACTTACTTCTCCTTCTCAAGTAGCTAAGCATTCTATTAAATACAGCTATGATGCAGCTGACACTTTATTTATAGCAGCTTCTACTGATTCTTTTCTGAGGAAGTTCTCTTGGCTTAGGCTCCAGTCTCTTCCTTAGGATATTAAATCTAAACTCTTGGACTCCCATCAGATAGAGATACTTCTTTCAGTCCTGCTGACATTTTTAAGAACCTTCAGAAGTGAGGCAAGATAATGCAGGATTTTAAACAGATCTTTCTGTCTCCTATCCCTAAATTTCAAAGAAATTGCTCTTCTAAGGCTAACCCCTTTTTTCATAAAGAACAGAAGGCACCTGAAAGGGTAAAAGATAATCAAAAAAGAGATCTCAGGACAAACCTAAGCAAGGATTTAAAGGATCTAAACCCCCAGTTGCTCATAAACCCACCATCTAGTGAGTCCCTACCTGCTCCTTCTCCTCCTCCTCCTCCCAACCATCTCCCTCACCTTGGTCTCCCCTCAACCCCTGTTTAAAGTTATTTACTTGAAAGAAAGTCCTATCCGTGGCTCTTACTTTGTCCAAAAGGTTTTTGAACTGCAAGCTGTCATGGCCTCTCCTCCTTTTTTGTTTGTTTGGAATGATAGGGTTACACTAAGGCTAACCCTTCCTTTACGCATAAGGTGGTCAATGAGCTGTCTTTGAACCAGACTATTAATCTCCTTATTTTTTATCCCTCCTCTCAAAACAAGTGAGAGAGAATTGTGCATTCTTCAGATGTTCATAGACAACTTAACTTGACAAAACCAAGTCTATCATGAAGTTAAGCTAGCTTTTCATTTTCTTTCAGGGTAAAAAGCTGGATCTTCCTGTTTCCAAACAAATAATTTCCATGTGGATCTCTTCTGCCATTTTCTTTTGCTACTCTTTTCTGGGTCTGGTTAAAACATATTCTACCAGAGCTGTTACTTCATCTGGTGCCTTTTTTAAAGGTCTAGATTTCAGATCTATTTTAGAAGCTGCAATTTGGTCCCCTGTACATACTTTTGCCTAGCATCACAAGATTGATATCATTTCTATGGCTACAGCTGGTTTTGCAAAGTCCATCTTGCAGGAACTGTTAGATAACAACTCTAATTCCTCCCCCGTGGACATGTAGAAAGCTTTGGGACTCTTCACA
Source organism: Protopterus annectens (assembly GCF_019279795.1). NCBI lineage: Eukaryota > Metazoa > Chordata > Ceratodontiformes > Protopteridae > Protopterus > Protopterus annectens. The sequence continues at coordinate 1,024,276,323 of NC_056744.1, forward strand.
CTTGTTAGTACTACTGCAGCAGTTATCATAGGAAGGACATAGTACAGTTGTATAAGAACTTACCAGAACAGTATTATATTCCTTCCTCCCTCCTTCCTCCTATTTTGTTTTGTTTTTCTGTTTTAGAATAAGGTGACATACTGTCTCTCTACTTTGTTTTGATTAACATATATTTTTGGTGTCCTCTTGTCTTTGTTGCCTTTGTTGGCTTTTGGGTCTGGGACAATAAAGTCCTGAGCTGCTATGCACCTGTGTATCCCTTAAATACCACATAGCCGTGTTACTCTCTGATCATACATTGGACGTATGCACTAGAAGAAGATGCCTAGATTTTGGTATCCTGGCTGGATGTTTCATCTCTCTTAAACCCTGAGGTTTCAAGTAAACATACAGAAATCCTTCCTGATTCTGCCACACAGGTTTTTGTTTTTAGGATGCCTTTTAGATACTCTCATGAAAAAAAGCCTTTTTACCATGATGACCATGTTATCCTGGGCTTACTGTTTAAGCCATTGTTTTTCAAGATAAATGGTCAGGGAAGACATACAGCTTCTGTGTGTCAGGCAGAAATGCTTTACAAATACTACAAGAAGTATGATCAAGGGAAGCACCCAAACAAAAGAGACACTGTTCTTGAGGATCCTTGTGGGGGGATCCTTGTGGGGAATCTGCCTCTCACACTGACATTTTTCCTTTTTGGATGACATGAACCCTAGGTAAGCAAAATAAAATACAAGATCAAAGAAAGGAAAAAAACACCCCCAATGGGGCACTAATCTGATGGCTAGGTATTCAGCACAGCAACAATACATTCAGACCGATGAGCAGTAATGGCATTTGGACTGGCAACAAAGAAGTTCTGGGTAATTGTGTCCATACATCACTTTTATGTCCTACATCCTCTGCATGGAGCATATGTGTAATGTAGGGTGCATAGAAGATCATAAGGCTTTGGTATACTCTTTGAACATTGGGTTACCCTGGGTGGGTGATCCCTAAAGAAAGGAATACTGCAGCAGTGATATAGAAGGATGTCATATGTTGTCTGATTCCCCTGCTCAAGGATCCTCCTACATCATCTGATGCTGTCATTTTCATTTGTTCCTCAACTAAGGAGTTCAGATCCAACCATCAGATCCGATGTGGCCATTTTCTACAGATTCTAGAATCCAAGTCTTGAACTCCTCCCTTACCCATAATGTGCCCCTGACCAACACAACACCCCAGATCTCATTTTCCACTCATCAAGATAGTCGAGATTGCAATTTCTCGAGCTCCTTTGGGATTGTGAGTGTTTTTTCAGCTTTTTAAATTAAACTTTTTTTCCCTAAATCTTTTATATACCTTTTATATATCTTATATAATACTCTCCTTACCCACTTTACCTTATTAGGTAGTTCTTTTTTAACCATAGTTGGTAAATTGTTTTCACTTCCCTTTTACCTGCAGGTATATTCTCTAAAATACCATAGTTGGTAGTATTTCTCTTTTTCTCATTTACTATTAAAAAAAATAAATAAATAAATAAATAAAATCCCTTTCTTTTGTACTTTTCTTTACCAGTATGATGGATAAGCCTACAGTTTTTAAAAAATTTACTTTGTGTGGGCATAAGATCCCAAATTCTAATGCCCTCAGGGAGTGTGTTTATTGTTTAGGCCCAGCACATTTAGAAATGCCCTCCTCTATTTGTGCAGCTTTTAATGTTAGAGCCATCAGTGACTGGAGGAACAAACTGATTTTAAAGGGTCTCCTCCCTGCCTCAACTTCCTCATCAGGTACTTCTTCAGTGGCTCAAACATCTGTCAAAAAGCTGAGGAGCCCAGGGAGCACCACAAGCACTCTCCTGCCTGGACTTGTCCTCAGACTTTTTCTGTACCTCCTCAAAAGGTTCCCATATTATCAGATCTGAAGACTTCAGATCCAAAACAGTCTATGGCTCCATCCCCTCAGATCTGTGTTCCTAGGTTTTCCCCGGAACTATTGTCTCCGAAGCTCAGATCTCCCTTTCTCCAAGAAACACCTAAAAAGCCCTCTAGGCCACCCTCCATGTCCTCTTCCATCAGGTCCTCTCATAGTCTTTCTGAAGCGGAGCAGGAAAGGATGACGAGACAGTTCCTCAGAACACAAATTCAGGTGGAGGTTTTTCCATCTCCATCCCCCATCAGATCAGTGAGCCAATCAACCTACCTTTCTATCAGTCATTACTCCTTCTCCGACCCCATTTTGGAGCCAGTGGATCCGAGGGCACCAGAAGTCGATACATCAAATCCAAAAGATCTTCCTGCTCGACTCCTACTACTTCCCTAACCCGGTCAGCTTTGACTCTGTTGGAGCACGACGGCTCTCAGAGCCAAAGCATCAGAGTTGTATCTGAGGGGTTGAATTCAACTCCAAAGTTTTCAGAGCCACCACTTCCTCTCTTTATTGCTCAACTCCGACTCCTCCCTTGGAGAAGGGGTTTGGGGGAGGTCGTAGACTGTCTGCTCTGGAAGTCTTAGATCTGGAGGGATTGTCCTTGGCTTCTTCAATTCTTTCTGCCTTTGATGTGGTGGAGAGAGTATTCTCTCAACCAAGAGTTGTGTCTACTCTCCCTTCTTCATATTTATACTTTGTTCCTTCTCTGGATCCTGTGCCTGAGCCCTCACATCCTACACCTCAGGGACAACCAGCCGAGTAGAGCTTCCAAACAATTCCATCCATGAAGCACCCCTTCTCTTCCAATACCACCCTGGAACATTCTACCAAGGAGGTCCCTCATAAGAGAATGTGCAAGAGGAGGCACCTAGATTCTTCACAGGAATCCCTCAAAGAAGACACTGACTTTGACGAGAGGGAAGGGTTCACCAGATCACTATCAGAAGATGTCTGTTTTGGAGACATCCTAGAGATCCTTCAACAAAAATTGCTTGGTCTTCCCAAACCCTTCCTAGGAGGAGTTGGTGTTTTGGGAAGCTTTTGGGTCTGGCCCATATACATCTTGGGGTGACACCACCCCACCGCAAATGAGCTTATAGACCTTATCTCCTGCTGGGCATGGAATGAACTGGACTCCGTGGAACCTATCCCAAAATGCCCAGACAGAATTTTAACTGTCCCGACAGATAGACTTTCAATGGACAAAGATTCCCGTAGATGCTATGGTTGTTGCAGCAACTACCAACGAAGAGCTTGCAGAACAGACCTCCACTGTCCATCCTCCTAACAAAGAGTCTATGGCTTTGGACAGATTTGGAAAGTGGGTTTATGGATCAGTGACCTTCGGATTGAGATTGCTGAACTACCTGACACATTTCACCAGCTTACAGGGGGACTTGGTAAAGGAACTCTCTAATTCTGCCCCAGGGTCCCTGTCTGCAGAGAATCAGCAATATTTTTCCTCATGAGTGGCCATATACAGTCTATTACAAACACATCCATGAGGGTGATCTCACATGCCTCAGAAGGTACCTCAAGAGTGGCCGGTTCAGGTATAGCCATAAGAAGGCATGCCTGGTGTGATGCCCATGCCCTGGCCCAGCAGTCAAGGAGCCTCAATCTTCACCACTAACACCAGTGAGGGGCATCTCATATAAGAGGAAAGGATAACAAATACACACAGTAAAGTACAATTTCCCTTAAGAGCACACAGAGATCACAGTCAGTCTGGGGCTGGTCACTCCTTTGCTCTCCAGGTCCCCAATAAGACTCCCCACTGGCACAGCTATAGGGTCCAGATCTCAGCCTAGTGGGCAAGCTAAAACACCCAGCACCCTCTCTGTCCAACCAGTGCTTCGTGTCCCTACCCAGTTGGTTGACACACACACACATACACACACACACACACACACACACACACACACACACACACACACACACACACACTTTGAGAAGAGTTTATATAACCACACAGACACTCCTGGGGAAGGCTGGCACAGGTTCTCCAGCTGTGCCCCTATTTCCCAGACTATATGGTAGTACCAGCTGCCACCACCCCCTAATATTTATCAGCTACTCAAAGGCCCTTAAAAGGGTGTCCAATTATTAATGTGCAATATTATTATCCAATTGGTAGTATAGCCCACAGCTAAAGCTATTAGAGTGGCTTTGTACAATTTTACCAAAGGAATGCAAGTACTCTACAGATCTTAAATTATCTCTACAAAAAACAGCCACAGTTGAAAGGGTTTAAGAATATTTAATAACAAATAGTCAAAACACAAGACAATACTTTGTACTACACAGTGCTAGTCAAGAGTTCAGAGATCACAGAGAAATACTTAAAATAATTCAGTAGTACAGTTCTGACATCACAGAAAAACACTTAGTCTAATTTTTTTAGTTTCTAGCTATTTCTAAGAGAAAACACAAGTCTAAGGTAAACTTACATATAGAGCAAGACAGTGCTGATGAGTTGGATGGTCAAGACAAAAATGCTTAATGCTCTTTGATTCTCTCTGTTTTTAAAATCACATTCCTGGTTCACATTACATCATTCTTCACAGTTCCCTGGGTTCCCAGGCTAACAGAAACTACATTTACATTCTTCACCTCTGGGCAGAAACCAGAGCAATAAAGGACATTTATGCATGCAAATTCTGGCCATTAACTCTGGCCTTAAAACAGTAGGCAGGATGCCTCACTCTAGACTCACTGGCTCCAAGTTTTAACAAGTTCCACATGTAACACTATTTTTACCATTTAAGACACAAGCCTGTGGTCTACATTAATATTTACAGATGACAGAATTATCTCCAAAATTCTGTCTGGCTAGGCTGGCAGCCTTCACCCAATCTTCGCACCTGGATCTGGTTGTGCAGCTTTGCGGAACCCTTCATGGTGTCATTCATCAATGCCCACTTTGTTGGATCATCCTTATTTAGACCCACTGTGAAAGAGATGCTCTCCCAGAGTGAACAGAATGGAAAGACCTTGTCTGCTGTTGGAATTTGTTTTTCTACCTCACAAAGACCTTTCTCCAGGAACCAGCACGGTGGTAAGAAAATGTGGTTGAAGAAGTCTCAAGGTCCTTTCCAGGAGTCACATGGAGATTTCTCCCCCAGAGGCACAGGGGTAAATAATTATAATGGCAGACATCACCCACGTGACTGAAGGGGTCTGCAGAATTAAGGATCCCAAAATTTGTCCTCTGACAGATCCTTCCAGCATTCCTGAAAGGTTGCCCAACTGTCTCTCTCTGGAGGCAGTTAGGGACTCTTATCCTTTCACCAAGATTCCTGGCTATCCATAACAAATGACCTTTGGAAGCAAAGGATCATATCCAGAGAATACTTCATTCCATGTTTACAAATCCCACTAAAACCAAATAAAATTTCCCCTGATGTTCCACCCAATCAGAGGGTACTAGCAGCTCAAGAAATTGCAAAGTTGCTAGACAAAAGAGTCATCCAGGAGTTCCCTCCAGACCAGACAGAATCTGGAATGTATTCAAGATTCTTTTTTAGTGCCAAAAAAGACAGGGGACCCAAGATCAATTTTGGATCTAATTTATCTGAACCAATTTGTAAAGAACTCCAAATTCCAGATGGTTACTGTTCAGTCCATTCTGCCCCTTCTTAAGAAAGATGACTGGATGTACGTGACCAATCTTCAAGATGGGTACTATCACATCACATCAAAATAAACAGGCACTCTTGAAGATATTTGTGCTTCTGGCTGGGAGCCAGTCATTATCAGTTTAAAGCCCTGCCCTTTGGTCTCACCACAACCCCCAGGATGTTCACCAAATGCATGGCAGTGGTAACAACTCAACTGAGACTGCTTGGATTCAGAGGGTTCCCTATTTAGATGACTGGCTCCTTATTGCACCTACCAGACATCTGCTAATAAAAGCCAGAGATTATTTGCTTCATCTCACACTCTTGCTGGGGATCGCCATCAACATGCACAAATCTCATCTTCATCCAGTTCAAGTAATAGACTTCATGAGTCTTGCCTAGCTGCAGTGTATTGTCTAGCCCTTCTGCCTAAGGACAGAATTCATACATTAAGGTCTCATGTCAAGCAAGTCCTATCCATCCCCACACCCATGGCAAGGTTGTTTTTCAAAGCACTAGGGTCAATGGCTGCTACAATAACTTTGATTTCCACTGCCAGCTTACACATGAGAATTCTCCAGTGGACTCTAGATGTGCAATGGTCCTTTTAGCAGTATCCCTTGAACCATCCTTTAAAATTGTTTTGAGTTTGCAGAGATTCTCTTTAGTTGGTCCACTCCCAGGAGTTAGATCTAGGTTGTCCATTTATCTTTCCTCCTACCCAGCCCCACATTGACCACAAATTCCTCCCAGTTGGGGTGGTGAGGCATTATTTCAGATGGACTGTTCAAGGCATGTGTTCATTTCTAGAGATCAATCTGCATATCAGTGTCCTACAGATGAGAGTGGTGCTTCTAGCATTGCAGGTCTTTCAGAGCTCTCTCCCTCAGGAAACTATTGCAATACAAATGAACAACATGTCAGTAGTCTGGTACATCAACAAACGGGGGGAACCAGATCCTACCCCCTTTGTCAAGAAGCAATGGGGGTTTGGCAATGGGTGATATCTTCCAACCGCTTTGTAGTAACAATGCAGATACCAGGCAAGTCCAACATTTTAGCAGACAGACTCAGCAGGACCATCATCATGCCTCATGACTGGTCTCTCAGTCAGTGGCAAACATGATCTTCCAAAAGTGGGGTCAACCTTGCTGTGATCTATTTGCATCCCCCTTCAACAACAAACTCAGCAGGTTCTTTGCCCTTATCCCTCCTCAGTGACAGTCTCTGAGAGAAGGTCTAGTCTATGTTTGGCCCTCATGTTTCCTTTATGCTTACCCTCCCCTACCTTTCATCCCCAAATTTCTTCAGAAAGCACTTTGGTTGAAGAGCAGTGTAATCCTCATTGCTCCCTTCTGGCCTTGACAGGTTTGGTTTCCTTCCTTTGGTCTCACTTAATACATCCTCCATGGATGCTGGATCCCAGTCCAGACCTCTTGTCTCACCCCTCAGGCCAGATTCACCAAGATTTTGCAGACCTCAAATTGACTGCATGGTTTCTCCAATTCCAATGATGACTAAACATTCCATGCTTTCCTCTGCAGTTCGAGAAATATTAGTGTCTTCTCATAAAGCCTCTACTAGAAAAGTTTACAAGAGTAAATGGAAAAGATTTGCTGTTTGGGCTAATCAAAAATTGAATCCCTTCACTGCTCCAGTTCCAGCGGTTCTAGACTTCCTTGCTTCAATTTTCCAGGATAGATCAAGTTTTTCTACTATTAAAGTTCAACTGGCAGCCACCTTGAACTGTCATATAAGGGATAATGCTTCTTCTTTAGCATCATCTTAATTATGTAAAGCATTCCCTAGGGGTATCATTTTACTTAGACCTCCAATAAAGGACCCCACTCCACTTTGGGACCTCACCATGGTTTTACAAGCCTTAATATGCTGTCCTTTTGAGCGATCAGCTAAGGTGAGCCTCAAGTTTCTTTCTTGGAAAATTGTTCTAGTAATGATAACTTCTACAAGATAGATGTCTGAACTCCAAGAGCTTTCTTCTAGACCACCATATCTGATTTTTCACAAAGATAGAGTTATGGTATGCACAAATCTTTCATTCTTACCAAAAGTTGTCCCCGAAACCAATATCAGTCAGGCTATCAGCTTGCCAGTTCTTTTTCCTAAATTTAAAAATAAAGAAGAATACACCCTTCATCTTCTTGATCTACATAGACAATTGTGTTTTTACCTGGACATAACCAAAACATTCAGAAAATCTGAACAACTATTTGTTTCCTTTTCTAATGTAAGAAAGGGAAGACCCGTTTCTAAAACTACCCGGGCTAAACAGATAACAGGTTGCATTTCATTCATTTATTCCTTGAAAGGTATTCCCTTACGTAAACAACTGAAGGCACATTCAACCAAGTCAATGTCTACTTTGGTAGCCTTTTGGGCTAGAGCCTCTACTGACAATATTTGTGCAGCTGCCACTTGATCTAAATATAATTGCATGTTACAAACTGGACATCATTTCTAGAAGCAGAGCTGCCTTTGGTTCTGAGGTGCTCCAGAACATCCTTCCATGAGGGCCACCAAAGGTTATTGTAGCAGGGGACTCTGTCCCATTCATTGAGAAATGAATTAAAATGACAACATTAAAGAAGTTATTTTCTCACCATAATGTTCCATTTGTGTTGTCCATTTTCATTCTTCCTCAACTTTCCTCCCAACTTCCACCTGTCCTTAATTCTAGGAAAGATCTAATGGAAGGGTGGTTAGGAACCATAGCTCCTGTTTCAGTACCTGATCTTTCATCTGTTGTTTTACTGTCATAGTGTAGTAATCATAATTTATTAATATATATATATATATATATATATATATATATATATATATATATATATGGATCAACTTCAGTTGATCAAACTTTTAAATGTTCGAAGCGCATATAGGTTCATAGGTTCATAGGTTGGTACTAGGCTATCGGCCCTAGGGCCTATACAAACCTAGCCATAACAATTCCCTGGCTATTTCTTCTCACAATATTTACTTCCCTGGATCGAGACTATAACATCAAACATTTAAAAGTTTGAACATTTAAAAAAAAAAACAAAAAAAAAAAACAAAACAAAAACAAAACTAAACATTTGTAGCAGGGGGGCAAGCCCCCCTGCAACCCCCACCCCCCGCTACTTAAATATACCAATTCCGAGATTGTGGAAAAGGGAAATCCTCCCATTCTGCACTGCACGGGGATCTCCATTCAGACTGTTCGAACTTTTAAAAGTTTGATGATATGGTCTCGGCCATATGCGCTTCGAACTTTTAAAAGTTTGATCAACTGAAGAGGACCCATATATATATATATATATATATATATATATATATATATATATTAAAAAGATTCAGAAAGATTTATCAAAAATCATTGTGATGACTCCCTCTTGGCCCAGACAAAAGTGGATCTCTCTATTTATGGACTTGGCCAAGGGCATCTTCATTACAGACTGCATTTACTGACATAGGACAAGGGAAGTTTACTGCACCCTGTCATCAAGCAACTGCAAGTGACTGCCTGGATTATTCAGTTTTGATTCCTTTTAGGCACCTTTTTCATGAGGACATGCAGCAGGATCTGAAAGAGGCAAAAATGCCTACTATTAGAAAGTTGTATGTTGGCAAATCGGAAAAGATGTTCTAGTCATTGCCTAGCTAGTAACCAAGGTCTCATCAGGGAAGGATTTTCTAGTCAGTGCCTAGCCAGTAACTGGGGTCTTAGCAGGGAGTTTGTACCTCATTATGCTTAAATATTTGTGTGAGTTACTATCATCTGGCCTTTCATATGTGCCCATCAAAGTTCATCTAACAACCATTTCAGATTGTCTGCCCATGGTTTCCCTTCTTTCTTCTCTGTTTCTGGTCAGTTTATGAAAGGGGAGTTACATTTGAAACCCTCTCAAAACAAATACCCCATCATGGGATGTCAGTTTTAAAACTGACTTTTGTCACCTTTTTGAACCTGCTTTTTTGGTCGAGTTGGGGTTCATTACTTGGAAAACTGTGTTGCTCTGACATCTGCTGACACCATTGTGAAACGGTAAAATGATTTAATAGCAAAAAATAAAATAAGCGGCAAAGCTAATATTAACAGTTAATCTCCATTTTTATATGCAATCTAAATTAATTAGACAGCCAATAGAAACAACCATTCAATTAATGCCTTTTAAAGCTATAGTACAAAAATATATGTTTTTTTAAAACAACAAATTACATTCAACAATATATTCCTATACATTCATTCATTTTAACTTTAACACAGGCTTAATATAAACTGTTTGATTAATACCTGGTGGGTGATCAGCTCACAAATATAAAATCCAGTTATATTCCTTATTCACCAGCTTCTTGTTTAAATCACCCTTCCTTATAGATTTAGTCATAATGTCAATAACTCTAAATTTAAAATTATGGGTAGAATTCTCAGATATATGTTTGGCCAATGAATTAGTCAAAATTCCCCATCTAATATCTGAGTTGTGTTCTATAATTCTATCCTTTAGACATCTTATAGACTTGTCAACATAAAAACTTGTACATTTTGTACATGTAGCCAAGTATATAATATTAATACTATTACATGTAGCATAGCATCTAAAGGTAAAATAAATACCGGTAGTAGGGTGTATAAAAATATTGTTCTTTTCAATATACATACAGCAGCAGCAATTAAAGCATGCAAAGGTACCCTGTTTACTAATCTTAGGCTGAGCACAATCCTACATATCCTTATAACATAATCTATTCTTAAGACTGGAACAGTTTCGATAAGTAAACAGCGGTCTTTCATTAATACATTTTACTAGGTTCAGGCAAATTCTTAAGAATCCCCAGTTATTCATAATTATTTTCTTAATACCCTCACTACATCTACTATATGTTGTTATATAACAAGTACTATGATAATTAGTGTTAATATTTGTACTATACTCATTAGAAGTCTCATTAAAATATGGTCTAGCCAGTGAATGTCTAGTACCCAATATGACATCTTTAGAAAGGCTAATATTTCATTTTCGTACCCTCTTTCTTTAAATGCATCCAAAGTTTCATCAGTCTGTGTAATACATTCCAGATCATTGGTGTTCAGTCTGCTAACATGTGTTACTTGTGCCTTAACTATACCCTTATAAATATGGGGAGGGTGCATGCTTTTTCTATGCAAGTACTTGTTCCTCTTAAATCCTTTTTAAAAAACAATGTTTGTATTTGAGATTCTTCATATCTGTGTTAACATCTAAGAATTTTATTTTATCAAATGAGTAATGCATTGAAAATGTTAGAAAGTCAGTTGTACTATTCAAATGATCCACAAACATTGTTAGTTCTGCTTCATCACCATCCCAAATAAGAAAAACATCATCCACAAACCTTTTTAAAAAAGCTACTTTCTTAGCATAGTGGTCAGGACCTGAATATATGTTGCTCCCAATTACTTAAAACTAGGATTGCATAATTGTTAGCTATGGGGGTGCCCATAGCCACCCCTGAAATCTGATGATATTATTTTTTATCAAAGGTAAAGATGTTATTTTCAAGTACTGTATCTAATAGTTCACAGATCGTTTCAATCTGTCTCCTTGTTCCATGATTGTATTTATTTAACAGCTGCCTGATAGCTGTGTTACCATTCCCATTTGGCATCATAGCAAATAGTGACTTAATATCAAGAGTCACCATTATAAACTTACTTATTGTTTTTGTTTTAAACCACATATTAAATTGCTGTAAGAAATCATCTGTATCTCTAATGTAACTCTTGACATATTTAAGATATTTGCTTAGTTCACCCTGCAAGTATGTAGACACAGGCTCAGTTACCCAGCCTCACCCAGATACGATAGGTCTCATTGGTGACTTGTGGATGGATTTATGTATTTTAGGTATACCATACAAAATAGGCAGAACTGGATGAGGAACGGTGAGATACATGAACATATCCAAAGAAATGTCATTCATTATTTGTAAATCGTATAACAATGTACTAACATTGTTGATGTATTTATCAACTTGAAAATTGTTAATTTCTTCAAAAGCTAATCCATCATTCACAGTTTCAAGTACACCATTATAGTAATCATCCCTATTCATTATTACAATTGCCCCTCCCTTGTCAGCCTCTTTTAATATAATATTCTCATTAGTTTCTAACTCGTGTAAAGCTTGTTTCTCTTCATTAGTTAGATTATATGTATACGTAAATTTTTCATTCTGATAGAAATTTTTAATTTGTGTTTCACAAACATCATGAAAAGCTTGTACTATAGGATGACTGTTGGGGACAAATGTGCTGGTACATTTATACATATTACCACTATTAAATTGTGAATTACCATATAGTAATTTCAAGTCCAGCTTGCGTGAGAACAACTTCAAATTAGTCAAAGCATTGATAAGTCCATCAAAGTTAGATGGTATGAGTTTTAAACCTTTCTCAAGTAGTGATACGTCGAGAGTCCAATTATCGTATAAGACAAATTTACAACACAATTACATTCAGTACCTATGTTCTTGTTTTGTTTCTTGTTCTGGAACCACTCCGACTCTTGTCTCTGTTTCTTTTCTGCGAACGTCCTCTCGAAATTGTTTGTTTGTTCACATTCACCTCTCTGGGTAATTTTAGGCAGACAACCTGTTTGGATTGCTGAAAGCCCATATTTAATGGCATCTCAACTGTATTATCGGTAATAGATGTAAATAGAGCATGAATTCGTGGCTGAACCAGGAAATGAAGTAGAGGCAGAATCAGTACGTGTTGAAATATTTATTTCCTCGGTTCCATCCTTCCTTGTAGACAAACCAATAGCCTCATTAACATCAGAAGTAGATTGATGGGCATTAATATCAGCAAATGGAATGTCAAAATCATCAAGTGCTCTAACAGACTCTATATTCACAGTAGTTTGAGGTGGCGTTGTCATGATTACATATTTAGTTTTAACGTCTTTGGGCCATGAAAAAATGTGCCCATTGTTGAAATTGCTTATATCCTGATGCAGTTTTTTTCAATTTTAATGTCTCAAGCTTTTTATCGTATACTGACATTCTGTCCAATAATTTATTGTAGTCTACAACATATTTGTTAAAACATGATGCACGAGATATATCATTCTGTATTTTGAGAATGTCTTCCTGCAGATCTGCCTCAATCTTAAGAAAATGCTTATCACGAGGGTCATATAATTCAGTCCCATCTGTATATTCAGTTCTTGCCATTTTTTTAAAAGAGCAGGATATGTATTACCGTAAGATGGCATTTTTAATATACAAAGCCCCCTGGGTACAATCCCAAGTTCTAGATAAGCCAAAAAAGGTACCTCTACCATTGCAAAATTTTAAACTGTTGAACTTTCCATTCAAGCTGCAGCAGTAGTTGTTGAAAGTCTGTATCCTGAGAGTCTTGAGCACAAACACACAATGTAGAAACATTCTGTAGGCAGCTCAAATGGGGGTTCTGATGATTCGATAAAAGTTGACTCAGAGCAGAAGACATTTTATTATGTCCCTGGTGTGGTTCACACAACAGTCAATAAAAAACAAAAATCACACCAGAGTAAAGATGAAGTAGTATGAAAAGTCAAAAATAAAATAAGCGGCAAAGCTTTCAGGTATCCAGTACCCTTCTTCAGTGGTAATAGCAACATTTAAATCTCCATTCTTTATATACAATCTAAATTAATTACACAGCCAATAGAAACAACCATTCAATTAATGCCCTTTAAAGCTATAGAACAAGAATATATGTTTTTTTAAAAAACAACAAATTACGTTCAACAATATATTCCTATACATTCATTCATGGTCACTCTGCAGACTAACCCCTTATTCACGCTTAAGGTTGTCTCAGAATTCAGTTTGATTCAATACATTAATCTCACAGTTTTTTATTCAGAGCCAGAAAACAAGGAAGAACAGATTCTTCTTACTCCAATTCCAGTATTACCTTGTCAGAACCAAGTCCTTCAGGAAAGCTGACTAGGTATTTATTTTCTATATAGGACTAATAAAGGTCAATCTATGTTTAAACAGACTATCTTTAGATGGTTGCTCTCTGCTATTATGTTTTGTTACTGCCACTATGGCAAAACCATTCCAGGCAGGGATAGGTTCCATTCTAGCAGGGTCTTAGCTTATTTGATACCATACTAGAAAATTGTGAAATCTAGAAGCATTCTAGAGGCAGCTAATTGGTCTTCCATCCATACATCTACAAAGCACTATAAACTGAATTCCTTCTCAAGGTTCAGAGTAGGCTTTGCATGGACCATTCTGCATGGGCATTTGGACTCTTATCCTTCCTCTTGCCAAGTTGGGTAAGCTTCAGTAGTCACCCATAGACTTCTTCAGCAGTGAGAATGATGAACATGGTACATTTGTATAAGTTGCACTTACCCATAATAGTAGATGTTCGAATCCTTGCCACAGTAGCTGCACCCACCCACCTTCCCTCATGTTGCACATAGTTACTGTGGGTTACAGTTTTTATTGTTGAGATTGGTGTTGTTTGTTGTTGTTAGTCTTTCATCAGTTACAACAGTTACGATAGCAGTGGTTGTTTAGGATGAGCTTCCTTTTTTCTCTTGAGGCAAGAAAATCCTGAAAATTTATAGTTACTCTGGCTGCTTTTATACTTCCCTCCAAAAGGGCTTAGGTATAGACAGCTACAGTGACTGTCTGGTGGTGGTGGGGTTAGAGGGTTGGAGCTTTTGGAAGCTGGGTGGGTGCTGAATCTTTGGCAGGATACAACCCAGAAGCTACTGTGGCAGTGAAGAATTTGAACAGCTGCTGTTATGGGTAAGTGCAACTTACATGGCTCTACTTTTCCTTCTTAGATGAGAGGCATTAGCTGTCAGCCAATCAGTCCCATCCCTTTCAACTGACCCCCTGGCGCCCTTCCTGTTTGATTGAAGTGGCCCCTGAGTTTTATAGGCAGATGCTGTGTCCTTAATCTAGTGTGATACCTGTTATTTATTACTTTTATTTGAAAGGTACAGATTTCTGTTGCACAGATCCTATTTGCAGATTTTTTCTGAGGATAAGGTAGCTTTTCCAAAGAGAAAAACAATCCTGAACTACTAACTGAAAGCTAATTTACAAATTCTCCTAGGTGACTTTAACTATTCAAACATCAACTGGCAAACCTGTACCACCATTAATAAACATGTCCAGTACATCTTAAATGTTCTTAATACTAACTATCTTGAGCAAATTCAGTCTTCCTACAACAGGCCCTGCCATCCTCAGTGTTGTCCTGACATACATGGTTCCTCCTTGCACAATATTGTGTGCTTTTAATTCTGTTCATAATTCTGCTATTTTCTCCTTTAAACCATTGGTATCCCTTTGCAAATATCACAGTTTTATGGATTAAAGAAAGGCTTACCCTTAGTAGGTAGTCTGAAAAAAAATCTATACACTAAAGGTTCAGATTTCAAAACTCATTGTAAGCACTAAATAAGCTACAAATTACTACAACACTCAACTTTCCTCACTTGTTTGGAGGAAAACAGTTTTTAGCACTTAATAAATAAGTACCTATCCAGGCATGTCTAAGGGTCAGCTCCCGGTGTTTTCTCCCATCTACCTGATGAATCTGGGCATCTTGGGGCAATGCAGCAATTGCCTCATGTACACAGACAACCCTCTCCTCCTACCACCCAACACTACAACCTGTGAGAGATGCACTTATATAGCCAAACTGGAAGCAAAGCTCTCTTCACCCAAGACTGGACTAGACAGTCAAGAGGAGAAGGTAAACACTTGCACCACACCACACTCATCACATAGTCCCTCAAAACCTATGCCACCAAAACACACACATAGAAACACAAAACACACACCTAAATTCACAGATGTTCTCAATAAAAGTTTGCTTAAGCAACAGAGACCTCCAAAGCAGAAACGCAAGCAACCTTCACCCCCTAACACAACCCAAGTGACACATAGACAACAAACTCAGTGTGACACTCAACCACAGCTCATAAGGTATAACAACATACCCAATACTCTAGTCATAGGTGACTCTATAGTCAGGCACACTGATGTTCCACTCACCAGGCTAAACAAGGAGAACGTTAATATCAGCTGCCTGTTGGGTGCCAGGATCCGCCACATAACGCACACACTCATGTCACTCCACAACAAGGACAAATATGACTCTGTCATTGTCCATGTTGGTGTGAATGACCTGAGATGTACCTCCCTGGACTACATGAAGAGAGACATGGAGGAGTTCTCCGATCTTGTAACCCAGGCAGGTATGACCCTAGCCCTGAGTAGCATCCTGCCATCACCCAGAATGATACCACAGTACAAGGACAAAATGATTGACTTCAACAATTGGCTAAGCTTCTGGTGTCATTCTAAGGGGGTCCAGTATCTGTCTGCCTGGGATGACATGATCGACAGACCACAATGCCTTGCTAGAGATGGCCTGCACCTATCGCCCTTGGGATTCCAGATACTGGCTAAGGCTCTTGCCACCCCTATAGTGCCTTTTTTAGGCAAGGTTCAAATGACAAATTCACCACCATAGCAGGTACAAGCAAGCAAAATCTGAGGGTAATGCTACTCAATGCTAGAAGTGTAAACCTCAAAATGCATTCACTCAAGGCACTCCTTAAATTGAGAACATCGACATCTGTGCAGTGACAGAGACCTGGTTCAAGGATCCAGAGAGCACCCCTGCATTACCAGGTTATAATTCATACTACACCTTTTGGCCACCTAACCTGGACCGAAACACTAAAGGCAGAGGCATGTCCATATTCATTAGGGATATCCACACCTCCAGGCTATTTTCTCAGCATAATGCATCCGAGATTATCCAAGTGCAACTAACTCTGGGCAAGACCGCAATTCAAATTGTAACTTGCTACAGATCCCCCACCATGCCCCAGGATTCCCACTCCTCATTTCTTGATACACTGGAAAATATTAGGGTACAACCCAACATCCTAATAATGGGCAATTTCAACTACCCCACCATTAACTGGGAAAACTACTCATGTACCAACTCTTTTGCTCAATGTTTTCTGAAATTCATAAATTCCAGTGCCTTGGATTAACTTATCCACACCCCCACTAGGGGCAGCAATATCCTAGACCTGGTCATTACCAACATGGGCGACCGGTGTTCCACACCAGAGGTCAATTCCTCGTTGGTCAGATCTGACCACAAGCTAATCACCATAGACATCCACATCCTGCCCCCACCCCCCATTAGGGAAACCACCATAAAAAATTTCTCCAAAGCCAACTTCACACTTCTTAAGACAGAAGTGGCAAACTTCACAACACCCATGAACATGGACAATAGAGGTACGACTGCTGAATCCTACACAAATGCACTTTATAAGCACTTAAACGAGTGCATAGATCATGCTATCCTTAACAGAACCAAGATGCTATCCCCCCAAAAAAGGAAGCCAGTCTGGTGCTTCCCTGCCATAAACAAACTCTACAACAGAAGAAAGAAACTGTTGCAAAAAAAGAGTAAAATCCCATGATTGGAGGAACTGCCTGGTCAGCCTCAGTAAGAAGCTGAGATCCCTCATAAAATCTTCCAAAGTTAGTTATGAAAACAAAATCGTCACTGATTCTAAAGACAACCCAAAGCATTCTATAGCTATGTCAAGAATCTCAATGGCAACACTCAGATGTGTTCTGAGTTACAGCACAATGGCACTAAATATACAAAACCAACTGATATTGCTAACATCCTGGAAGATAGGTTCAGTGCTAACTTTACCTCCCCTCTCACCCCCTAAAGGGCCCATCTCTATACCGGAAGAATGCAAAGTTCCTGTAATCATGGCTGCACAGGTAAAAACCACACTCTCCAAAGCCAAGAACACAGCATCCATGGGACCTAACAACATTCCAGGCTGCGTTCTGCATGAGCTACAGAATGAACTGGCACCCCACCAAAGCACCATGTTCAATCATAGCCTCACCTCAGGCTTTGTGCCCACTGAATGGTGCACAGCGGCGGTTATCCCACTCCAGAAAGGGGGAGATAACAAAGGACCATGGGAACTACTGCCCCATTAGCCTAACGAGCCTGGTCTGCAAGGCCATGGAACATATCGTCATGGAACTTATAAACAAAGACACTGGTAATCTCCAAACAATGGACCCCACCCAGTTCAGGTTTGTAAAAGGCAGATCATGTCTCCTAAACCAGCAGTCACCAAAGCCGTAGACGAGGATAAGGTGGTTCACACAGCCTATCTAGATCTCGCCAAGGCTTTTGACACCATCCCCCACTCTAGAATTATAGATAAACTCACTAAACTAGGTATAAATCCCTATGTCACAAGATGGGTTGCCAACTGGCTCACTGACAGAACCCACACTGTGAAAGTAGCAGACTCCAAATCCGACTTCAGACCAGTGACAAGTGGAGTACCACAGGGTTCAGTCCTGGATCCTCTCCTGTTTGGTATCTACTTTTCTGAAGTACAGGCTAACACAGAAGGTCTTTGGCTAATGAGGTTCGCTGATGACTGCAAACTAGGAGCCATAATCGAAACTCCTAACAATGTGGACATCCTACAAAAAGGCCTCACTGAGACAGATGTCTGGTGTCAAAGCCATGACCTTAAGCTCAATGCCAAAAAGTGCATTGTCATCCCCTTTGGTAAAAACTCTGTATCCATGAGCTACCACATAGGTGGTAGTCTACTTAACACCGAAAGTGTGATAAGAGACCTTGGGACACAGGTGGACAGTAGTCTCTCCGTTGATAATCACATTGCCACAGTAGTCAGAAATCCTTCTATGTGGCACACCTCATCACAAAAGGTTTCTCATCCAGAAAAAAAGAGGTCATTGTTCCCCTCTACTCGTCACTCATTAGACCCATTTTAGAGTACAACGCTCCTTTTGGTATGTACCTCACAAGACATCTACAATAGCTGGAAAGGCCGCAGAAATACCTCACAAAGAGGATTACCAGCCTCAAACAGATGCCCTACGCAGACCATCTCAAAAAAACTCTAGCTTTAGTCTGTGCCTAACATACAAAGCTATGTCAAACCCAGAGCTGTTGGACCTACTCCACTTAAAGAAATCCCAATCCCTCCAAGCTACACGCTGTAAGGACCTAAACCTTGTCACCACAATAAACAAAACATGCTGGAGGGATAGATTCCTTGTCCCAGAGAATTCTCTTAGTCTGGAACAAACTACCTATCTATGTCAAACAAAGCTCCTCATTAGCACTCTTCAAGAAAAATCTTGATGACTGGATGGGAAATAGGAAATTCAGCCCGGGGATCACCTCTGTGGCTCTGCTCGATAGGGGCACAGGAAAATAATTTTCTTGGGTGGTGAAAGCCAGGGTACCTTTTTGGCTAGGCTTATATAGGCCCAAGGGCCAATAGCCTAGTAACTACCTATGAACCTATGAACATATAAAACCTTTCAAAATTAACAGTAGATGGTTTACAAAAATAAAATAAAAATAACATTGTAGAAATACAGTATATGTGTACATATATATACATATGTAGGAGCTGTAAAGTGTTGTTATGATGTCAGAGGGGGAAATTTTGTATTTGTGATGTACAGTAGGGTGGTAAAATACTGAGAGGGTTAGAGCAGTTATGTTAGGGAGGGTAACTGAAACAGGAATAGGAGGCATGCTTCGTATGGAATGAAAGTAGCTTTCTTTTCTGAATATGGTTTAGCTTTGTATATTGCAAATTTCGGTTTACTATCAAAATGTTGACGTCCAAAATAAATTCCATTGTGAACGTCGAACCATAATGCCAAATCCATGCATAGTAATTACGTCTAAATGTTGAATCTGATGAACAAATTCAGCAGATTCAACATTTAGATCAAATAGCAAATGGGATGTCTGCATATGAGCTAAGGCAAGTCTAGCTCCTACCCTGAAAATTTACTGTTTTGCAGGGGGGCTTGCCCCCCTGTCCCACACACCCCCTGCTAACTATATATTCCAATTCTGAGATCGCACTACAGTGAGGAAAGGGATGGATTTCCCAGTCCACACTGTACCACGGTCTGTACTCATAACATCAAGGTTCGTATCTGTGAATACACAGTGGGATTCACTAATATGAACTGTCTCGCTCAAGTAACGTTCAGCAACACGGAAATTGTCTAATCGTAGTTCGACATTCCTGTGTTCGCCAAATGTTAATTCAGCATTTTGATAGTAAACCGCAGATTTCATCTAGAAGTAGGTCTCAGAGGATGGGTGCTTGAAAAAGAGTAAGTTAGTTGGTTTGGAGAAAGCTACTGCATTTTATGAATGGGATCAAAGAAGATATGGGGAATTGTTCACATCAAGTATGTGGACTAGGGGTAACATGGAATCGCTCTGTAAGGTATTAGGCAGAGCAGGAGGATATTGGAGTGTTGTAGGATAGGTAGCCACTTTGCTCTTTGCAGAATAATATAGAGGTGATCTGGTTTTGGTGAAAGAAGGGCAAAGTGAAGATTTTTTTGAGTGAGTTTGAAGATTTTTTTTTTCCTTTTTTTGGAGGGGGTGGGCAAGGGCATCTTAAAGTTGTAGTAATAATACATTTTTGCCAGTAGCATTCTTGCCTTCAGGTGTAAGGTAATAGGATATATTTATGTCAAACTTGTATAGCACACCAAAGTTTTTGCTTTTAGATTATTTATGTGAAGTGACATATTGGGTCTAAATAACTCACTGAGGTATTTAAAGGAATGTACATACTCAATAGGCTGATTGTTTTATTGATTGGGGGAAGTTATGGGTGCTCTGACAAACATCATTTTTGGTTTTGATGATATTCAAGAGTTAGTTGTTGGTCTGTTAACCATGGTTGGCTTAAAGTATCTACTTCTCTGATATCCATTTTAGTGTTCCAGCCTTGTGATTATTTAAGTTTGCCGATGAATACGAAGTGGACACAGTTACAGCTCACCTTCTGATGCAGTTACTTCACATAAGCTAAATGCTAAGAAATGAAGCATGCTTTAATTTGGTAAATAAAATAGTCCTTCTGTCATTATAAATGACACATCCCTCGTAAATGATACTAACATTAGGGAATTGGGCACCGTATATTGTCAACTCACTATTATTTCACCATCGTGTTTCTACAGTAGTTCAGAAATTCTTTCATCTGGCCCAGGTAATCTCCAAAGACATCTCCACTAAAGATGAAGTGTACTCATCCCTCATCTTCTTTGACTATAATGCTCTTTTTGGCATGTACATTTCTAAGCATATTGCGTAACTTGAGAAACCCGATAGATTTTTGACTAAAAAGATTGTTGGTCCTAAGTCTGTTAAGTACCCAAGGAGACTGACAGCCCTTTTGTTGTGGTCATTCTCATACCAACTCTATTGTAGTGATCTTTGCCTTGCATTTTGAGCAATGCAATACCCTGCCCTAGTCAACCTGTTGCATCTCTGAAGAATCAATAGCTCCTCAAACACCTGTACCAAGGATCTCAGCCTACATCGAGAAATAAATAAGAGTCGATGAGGGGGATAGGGACCTACTCAGGGAATTCCATGTCTGTGGAAAAAGCTTCTGAGGGGGATAGGGACCTACTCAGGGAATTCCATGTCTGTGGAAAAAGCTTCTGAGGGGGATAGGGACCTACTCAGGGAATTCCATGTCTGTGGAAAAAGCTTCCCTTTTACATGTCAGGTAAAGCAGTACTCTTGATGTTTTCAGAATTAATCTAGATAGTTGGATCGGCAATTATAAATTCTCCTCTGGGTTATCCTGCATAGCCCTTTTAGACAAATGGGGTGAGCAGTATTGAACTGCATAGTAACTCAAGGAGATATTTGATTAGGCAGTTAAAGTTTCTTCTGACTGCTTGTTTAGCATCAGCCTATAAACAAAATCCATTTACCTAAAATGTTAAAGCTGATGTGTTATTTGAGCAACCAGGAGGAGATCTGATGATTCATTATGAAGATTAGTTGTTCAGCAGGACATTGCAAGTTTCCATTATTTCTATCATAAGAAAACACTTTGAAATGTTATTCATTATCCAGGAGAGAGAGATGGAGAGAGAGTTGTTCATTCAAAAATCTCATCCATGCTTTTCTGTAATAGAGAGGCATGAAAACTATCTCAAAGTCTCTGGGCACAGCTACCATAGTTCTGCAAATATAACTTAACAGTGACACAGTGTCCTTTTTCAAACATTACCTCTCTAACTGCGACTTCTCAGTGAATTTCAACTCATCAACCATTTCAATTTTTTTGTAGAAAGGTGTTCTCCAGTGATCTATTGTGGCACCTCTCCTCTTTTCTATCTTCATTAACAAACTACATCTTGACTTACCACATCTTCCTCTCCTGTGTTATGCTGATAAAGTGGTCCTGTTCATCTCCAATCATTCTCTCTCTCTCTCTTGAACTCAAACTTCATGCTGATTTTTATATCCTTATTCAATGGATGAGTGATAAAACAATTATTGCTTATCTACTTGAAAGCAAAAACAATGTTTTTGGTACTAGGCAAAACGTCACCTCTATCTCCAGACCTCTGTAAATCCTTGATCATCTGATTAACATGATTGAAAATGTTAGTACATTCAGATACCTTGGGATTTGGTTGGACATGTTCCTAAATTTTCATCTCCACCTAGACTACACACACACACACCACACACACACACACACACACACACACACACACACACACACACACACACACAAAATCAACTGATGTGAAGTTGTTAAATCTCGCCGTTTATTCTCACTGATGGGTTCGGAGCCGATCCTCGGCTCTGGCAAGGCCGATAACAAAGCTCAATGTTTGCCAGCAGCTCAAGACCAAGCCCCTTATCCCACAATGCACTGCTGGAATTACCTCAGATCTAGTTTCGCACTGCAAGAGAGATCTCGGTAATCCAGCTAGCTCGGACCATTTGTGATAAAAAACAGCAAGTTTTGATAAAAAAAACCTTTCTTTTTTGTTTTAGAGTTTTTCATCAGATAGTTGTGTGTTAGTGTTTGAACATTAGATAATAGAATCTATAGTTTTGGATAGTTAGTGCCCTGTTGGCTTAGTTGTTTTGTGTGGGCCTTTAGTCCTATTTAGACTTATTAATCTTTTTCTAATAGTCAGGGATTTTCTCTGTGGGCCTCTTTAACCCTGTATTTGTAATCTATAGTTAATTATTATAGATAGTGCCTGGAGTGGGCTTAATTGCTTTGTGGGTGTAAGTAAGGACTTTACTGTCTTAGGTTTTGCAGTATACTGGTTTGTTTTACTTAACTATGTCGGATGACAAGGAAAAATCCCATCCTAAATCGGGATTCAAAAAATGCCCAGATTGTGGGCAGAAAATGTCCGTCACTGATAAACACATTCAATGTGTCTTCTGTCTGGGGGCTAAACACCTCCAAGACACTTGCAGAATTTGCCATTCCTTTTCTTCAAGAGTCCTCTTGGAGAGAAGGAGGAAGCTAATTGACAGGGGATTACTACAGCATTCCTTTTCTGAGGTGTTGAATAGCCATGAGGGTACTAGCACGTCCTCCAAATCCTCAAAATCCACACAATCTTCAGATCCTAAAGTGGCAAAAAAGGCAAAAACTTCAGAGGGAGGGTCATCGGTTCCACAGACCTCAGAACCGAGTGTACCTTTGATTCGGAGCCAACTCTCAGTATTGGAGCCTGTCTCTGAAGTTCCCTCTTCTCCTCTGCTCCAGTCAGCACCTTCGATGCATTCATCTAAGTCTTCAGTCAGCCTTTCAGATTTGGACATGGATCGGCTAGTGCAGAAGCTTTTACAGGCACCAGGACTTGCCAAATTGTTGTCGGACCTGACCAGCTCGTCGCTGAAGAAGACCATGGAACCAGATTTGTCTACTCCTCGTCCGAGCCGTACTGGACTCTCGGAGCTGAAGGAAACTGAACCGATGATTGTCGAACCCTTGGAGCTGATACCCGCACCGGTGTTATCAGCTCCATCTACTCTGATGTCCTTGGCACTGACCAAGGACTCTAGGAGCCAACGCTCTCCCATCGGGTCCGGGGAGGATAGTCAAAACGATTTGTCGGTGCCAACTATTCCTCTTAGGGCTTCGGCTCGGATGAGCTCGGCTCCTACCTCATGCTCGGAGCCCATGGTTTCGGTGCAGGAGGATCGGACAGTACTCTCAGGTCTGTCCACTCCTTCTCGTCAGAGCCATGGTGCCTTTGATGCTATGAGGAGAGTTTTGTCTCCAAAGACAACATCAGCATCAGTTTGACCTTTCCTCTCCCCTGAAGCTCCTGTGTCTGCTTCTTTGTCTACCAGTCCCCCTAAGCGTAGAGACCCCGAGCCTCAAGTACCCCCACAGGGCATCCCCTGCTCTTCTGAGATCTCCCCAGATCCCCCCGCTGAGGAGGTGCCCAGGAAGAGACTGTGCAAGAGGAGGCACTTAGACTCCCCACAGGAGTCTTTGACATCTGACATGGACTTGGATGAGTCAGAAGGGTCCCCTCGATCCCCCTCTGAGGATATCTCCTTTGCAGAGATACTAGAGATCCTTAGTCAGAGGGGAGATTGACAGTCCAAGACCCCTACTGAGGACGAGTCCATGCTCTTGAAGGCTTTTGGGTCTCAACCTTCCACTTCTTGGGTGTCTCCACCTTACGATGAGCTCATGGAACTGATCTCTCGTAAGGTGTGGGAGTCACGGGAGGCCATGGAACCTGTTCCTCGTAAGCCCAATAAATTCATGTCTGCCCCAGTGGACAAGCCATTTTTGACAAAGGGAGTGCCTGTTGATGCCATGGTGGTAGCTGCAGCCACCAAAAAGGAAGTGTCTGAGACATCCACATCTATCCAGCCTCCTAACAGAGATTCTAGGGTCATGGATAGATATGGTAAATGCATGTTTAGTTCAGCGACTTTTTCTCTGTGATCACTGAACTACTTAACCCATTTTACGAGACTACAAAGAGATCTCCTGAAAGAGCTAGGAGATACTCTCCAGGGTACGGTAGCTGCAGGGGTGGCCAAAAAAGTCAACGCCCAGCTCGCTACCCTAAACTCAGTGGTAAACTCTTCCACGCGTCTCATATCCTATGCAGCTGATGGTTCGAGTAGAGCCGCTAGTTCAGGCATTGCTCTTCGAAGACAAGCCTGGATGTGTTTCTGTTCCTTTGTGGAACCCTTTAAGTCTTCCTTTATCAACACCCCATTTGATGGCTCATCACTGTTTGGGCCTAAAGTAAAGGAAACTTTAACCATATGTGAGCAGGAAGGCAAGACCTTAGCTGCCGTTGGAGTCTGTTTTTCTACCCCTACTCGGCCATACCCCAAGGGCCCTAGGGGAGGGAAAATGTAGTTCCGAAAAGCACAGGGAGCCTTTCAGGACACACGTGGAGAAACCCCCCTCTAGAGACAGAGGAGGGGGTTATAACAGAAGACGCCGCCCTCGTGGCAGAGGAGGTCCAAAGCAACAGGGTGACAGGGATCAGTTCTCCGGTCAACCCTACCAGTGCCCCTGAAAGGGGGCCCGACTGTTCGGCTCTGGATGCAGTCGGCAGTCGCTTGTCTTTGTACCCAGAAGCCTGGCTAAACATAACATCAGATACATGGGTACAAAGCATCATTTTCAGAGGATATTTCATACCGTTCTCTTCCCCTCCCATTCCTGTAAACAGAATCCCAGATGTTCCACAAAATCTCAGGGAACAAGCAATCGTAGAAGTCCACAGATTGCTAGAAAAAAGAGTCATCCAACCAGTCCCAGCAGACCAAGTTGGATTCGGAACTTACTCAAGATTCTTTTTGGTACCAAAGAAAACAGGGGACTGGAGACCTATCTTGGACCTCAGCAGACTCAACCAGTTTGTAAAGAAAGAGAAGTTCTGAATGGTCATGCTTCAGTCCATTCTTCCCTTCCTAAAGAAAGGTGATTGGATGTACTCCATAGATCTCAAGGATGCATACTATCACATAAAGATGAACAGACGCTCCAGAGATCATCTGCATTTCCGGCTGGGAGCCAATCATTACCAGTTTCGAGCCCTGCCCTTTGGTCTCACTACAGCCCCCAGAGTGTTCACCAAATACATGGCAGTGGTCACGGCTCACCTGAGACGTCTAGGATTCCAGGTGTTTCCATACCTAAGTGATTGGCTCCTCACCTCTACCACCAGGCATCAATTGACTCAGGCAGCACAGTACACTCTGACACTCTGCCATCAATTAGGCATTACAATCAACTTTTAAAAGTCTGCCTTATTGCCATCGCAGCATAACATTTTTATAGGAACAGAGTTAGATACCTCAACTACCACTCTACGTCTTCCTATCAAAAGAGTCTTACTTCTCCACCAACACGTCAGCTCACTGGTGTTAAAGAACAAAGCTACAGCAGCAGAGGTATTGAAGGTGCTAGGTTTGATGGCGGCAGCAATCCTGGCTATACCACTTGCAAGGATGCATATATGAATTCTTCAATGGCTCCTCTTTGCTCAGTGGTTGTACCAGAAACTACCGATGCACCACATGATTCTCATCATGGATTCTTGCAAGAGAGACCTTCGGTGGTGGTTGACGTCTCTTCATGTCACAATCGGAAGACCCTTTGTTCTCCCACCCCCCAGTAGCCACTGTGACCACGGACGCTTCCCTGATGGGGGGGGGGGGCATTTTCAGGGAAAGACTGCCCAAGGCACATGGACAGATCAAGAATCACATCTGCACATCAATGTTCTAGAGTTGAGAGCGGTACTTCTGGTGTTGCAGTACTTTCAGGACTCACTCCCTGTAGTAACTATTGCAATTCAGATGGACAACATGTCAGTAGTCTGGTACTTGAACAAGCAAGGCGGACCAAGTCTTACCCCCTTTGTCGAGAAGCCCTCAGGGTCTGGCAATGGGCTGTGTCATCCCAGCGTTTTCTGTTAGCAATGCACATTCCGGGGAAATCCAGCATGATAGCGGACAAGCTAAGCAGGGCAATATTGCTCCCTCACAAGTGGTCTCTCAAACAACAGGTTGTGGAGTTGATTTTCTGCAAATGGGGCCAGCCTTGCTGCAACCTCTTTGCCAGCCACATCAGTTCAAAATGCAGAAGCTACTTTGCCCTAATACCACCTCCCGGTCATCCCCCGAGAGATGCACTTTTACACGATTGGACCCCGGGTCTCCTTTATGCATTTCCACCCTTCCCATTGATACCCAGATTTTTACAGAAAGCAAAATCACTGGGAAAGACTGTTATTCTCATAGCCCCTTACTGGCCTCGACAGATTTGGTTCCCGTTTCTCCACCATCATCTGTTGGAAGATCCATGGATGCTGGACCCAGTTCCAGACCTTCTGATGCACCCGTCAGGGGACCTCCATCCTTCACTGCAGTCCCTGAAACTGACTGCTTGGCTGATCCACTTCCCCTAATTGCCAGGCTTCATTCAATTAAAGAAGATACAAGACAAATTCTCTTGTCTTCTCACAAGCCATCTACCAGGAAATTATATGGCAGCAAATGGAAAAGGTTCTCAATCTGGGCCAACACGTAGAAAATTGACCCTTTCCGAGCTCCGCTATCATCTATTTTAGAATTCTTGACAAAGATTTTTAAGGAAGAGGCAGCAGCTGCTACAGTTCGAGTCCAGTTAGCTGCCATCTCAAATTTTCACCTTGGGTTTGGTGGCTCAGATGTTATGGGCCATAAATTATCTAAGACTTTTCTTAAAGGCGTTCTTCACATGAGACCCCTATCAAAATTCTCTATTCTCCTGGAATTTAAACTTTATGCTGTCTCAAATTATTCTTTCCCCTTTTGAACCAGCATCTTCTTGTGATCTCAAATATTTATCCTGAAAAACTATTTTTCTTGTGGCCATTACTTCTGCCCGCAGAGTGTCAGAACTTCAAGAATTATCTATCAGACCACCTTACATGATTTTCCATGCTGATAGAGTATCTCTCAGAACAAACCCCTCATTTTTACCTAAAGTCTGTTCTGAATAAAATATCAATCAGGTCATTGAGCTGCCAGTCTTTTTTCCCAACCACTCTAGCAAATTGGAATACATGCTGCACAAACTTGATGTACACAGACAGCTCAGATTTTATCTTGACAGAACTAAGGATATTAGAAAATCAGATCAACTTTTTGTATCCTTCTCAGAAGCCAGAAAAGGCAATCCAGTGGCTAAAACAACCTTATCTAAATGGTTATCCGATTGTATATCCTTTGTTTATGAGAATGCGAGCATGCCATTAACGCACAAACCTAAGGCTCATTCTACCAGAGCTGTCTCTACATCTTCTGCTTTTCAAGCTAAATTGCCCCTTGACAATATTTGCGCTGCAGCCACTTGGTCTAAGCCTCATACCTTTATTATGCATTACAAAGTAGATAAGGCTTCAAGGGACAGGTCTTCCTTTGGTTCCACGGTACTGAAGAACATACTTCCATGAGCCACCCAAGATTGAGGGTGCTAGGGATGCTACCCATCAGTGAGAATAAACGGCGAGATTTAACAACTTCTCATATAGAAGTTATGTTCTTACCATAACATTCCATGTGAGTTGTTTATCTCGCCTTTATTCTCACGTTCTTCCCTCTTCCTCCTCCTGGCTCACTGTTGACTTAGAGGCTAGTACCATCCTGGTTATTCAATATTTCTTCTTCCCTTTCGGGAAGTGTTCTTGGTAGAAATAAATAAAAGAGTACTATATATATATATATATATATATATATATATATATATATATATATATATATATATATGTGTGTGTGTGTGTGTATATATATATATATATATATATATATATATATATATATATATATATATACTGTTACTCGCAGCAAACAAGATCTGAGGTAATTCCAGCAGTGCATTGTGGGATAAGGGGCTTGGTCTCAAGCTACTGGCAAACCTTGAGCTTTGGTATCGGCCATGTCGGAGCCGAGGATCGTCTCCGAACCCATCAGTGAGAATAAAGGCGTGATAAACAACTCACATGGAATGTTATGGCAAGTACATAACTTCTTTTTTCCTGTTCTGAGCTAATAGGTTTTCCCCTTTTCTTTCCAGACCCAATAAGAATGCCACAGGTAAAGGTATCTCAATGGCTAAGCTAGAATATGGACTTCTTTTGACTGCTGCAACCCATAAAAGAAATGCATCCACCATTCATACCATCTCAAATGCCTTATGCTAATTTATCACTGAATCCACAAGTCATGAACACCCCTGTAAAGCCACTGAAAAAGCTAACTGGCTATGTATGAAACAACATGCTGACTTTCTATTCACCTTTCAGTTATTTAAACTTTTCACGAATGAGACCTTCCCCCCACAAGCCTTCGACTATTTAGAGATGCACCAACATACAACCTTAGAAGTCTTAACTATTCAGGTCCTCTCCTCCAAACACCCCAAGCTAGGTTTCATTGTACAAACCATGCTTTCTCATTCCTTGGTCCCAAACTATGGGAATCTCCCCCTTCTTTTCTTAAGGATCATTCCTTTACCCCATTTTCCCATCACAAGTAAAAGCACATTACAAGGCTTAAGGAAAATGCAACTGCTCTCTCACTGATCATATAACATAACCTCTTCCTAACCTACTTTCCTCTACATAATTTGGTATAACTGTACTTTACATTGCAATTCTTTCAGCATGCCAGCTCTGATATCCCTATGTATATAATGCATGTATTTACTGTATTTTGTTAAGTCATTCTGCATATAATGTCATATATCTATTGTCTTCATACCCTCAAACCACCTCTGATATTAACTTTGTATATAATACATGTGTATATTGCTTTTTGTCATTCACTTTGTATATATTATCAAGTATCTATTGTATTTATCCCTGGGCTGAGATTTAAATAGGTGTAATAGAATCAGTGCTTTACCCCAGTTAACAAATTCAAAATAAAATTATTTAAATAAATAAAATACTGTGTGGCATATCAAGGACTGTTCTCACATATGTATAGTTAAGTATAGTGGTGTATGCATAGGGAAAATAAAACAGTAAGTATTCCTCTATTTATTATTATTCATTTAATATTGTTTTTCAAGAATGCTTCTTATTAGCAATGCATACACTTTTCCTGAAGAAAACTTTTTTCTTCATTTTACAATAATACACATTTCTCTCTAAAAGGAACAGTCATACTCTTTTTGGAGTTCTAAACTATACAAAGACACCAGGAGGTAGCCGAAGACTTCGATCTAATATCCTGGAACCCCTAGTAGATATAGAGACTATTAACACAAGGCTTGATTGTGTTCAAGAGTTGCTCGATGATGAGGAACTATTTTATGGCCTTCAGTCAGGTAACATTTACTGATAAATATCAGAATGTGCATATTTCCAGTTATTATATTAAGAAAATTATGGAATGCTGCATTAGACTTTGTTGGTACTACTAGCTGGTACCAAATGTAAACATAACGTGTGCTGTTAACAACTGGTTCAGAAGAGCACTGTCTATGACAAAAAAAAATGCTATCAGGAGTATAAAATAGGATGACTTTCCTAGCACTATGCATTGCTAATTCAAACATCCAAGACACAGATTTTAATCAGTGGTCGTAATTTTTACAAGTGCTTAGTAAGAATTTGTCTTTAGTTTAAAATGGAAGACTGAAGAATAAGCCATATGTATAGATGAATAGGAGCTTACTTTTTCTTTCTTTCTTTCTTTCTTTCTTTCTTTCTTTCTTTCTTTCTTTCTTTCCTTCCTTCCTTCTTTTTTCATGCTTCCATGGGGCCTTGTAAAATTACTCACCTACCTGTGCTCTATCAGGCCATTCGTTCATCCAGGGGTGAAAACCAAGAGCCAAGCATCTTGAAATGGCGAAGATCTCTCTCTTCTTCCATTCATTCCTATCTGGGGGGGCCTGATCAGGCCATTTCCCCTGGAGATAAAAGTCAGGCATTAGTCATCAGGCCAGTTTTATGGGTCTTGTGGAGTACACTGCCTCATCTGTCCTAACCCCTTCCTGTAAGAAGACAGTTGGCTGTCAGTGGGTGCCTTGGGTGATGAATGAAGTGCATGCTCCTATCCACATCATTCCCTGATCTGTGACACATGTGCCACTTAGCAGAGTGAGTCTGTCTTCTCTTTTTCCACTTACAGTTACCTATGTCTTGTAGGTTTTGTTAGGGTTGTGGGGCATACTGTCTCCCTCCTCCTCCTCCCAGGATGGGCAAGCTGATGATGGCTGCTATAGTCCATAACCCCCCACCACCACCACCACCACCATCCAGCTCCTCCAGTGGTTGTTCCACTAACTGAACACAAGTTACCTGGGTGGTAGTTAGGACATTATCCATGTACACCGCAGAGGGTGACCAGGAATTTGTATATTTTGAAGTTATTGTACAACTAGTATTTATTGAGGTTACATAAAAACTGCAATAGGATTTTTTCTTAAAAGTTTATAGAAATATCCAGCCAGATTCACAGAAATCCTTCATTATTCATACTAGATGTACAATGAAGGGTGCCTTTGCCATACTACTGATGAACATAACATTTATAAATCGAGTTTTGCATCTGTGACTTGGTGCATGGTGTACTGCAAGGTAGAAACTGTGGCACATTGAGCAGCAGCTCAGTATGCTATTTATTTTGTTGGTGCACTAACCTTTGCACTGTGGAAAGAATGCACAAAGGAAAGGGGAGATGTAGCAGCAAGGCAGCAGATACAGCCTGTCATCTTGTTTATCCTCAGGAATAACAATGTACTGGGCACTCAAGTAGGAGAATCTATATACAAAGAGAAAACAGCCATATCCTGACAGTGTGTGTGTGTGTGTGTCCTGTAGGTGAATTCCACTTGTTTGCTTCCTGAAGAGTTGATGGTGAGAAATGAGAGTGCAGTGCTTAGCAGCCTATGCAACCTGCATCAGAATAGCAGTATTTCCACAATGAGAAACAGGGCATTTGTGAAAAAAGAGTACAGCACAACAGACTTGTGTGCCTTTTGTGTAAGGAGGCATGTGGCAGTGGAGGATTTGATAGTGTATGGCAGGGGAGAAAATTAGTCTGTACTGTAAAACTTCAAGCCTTGCCTATACTCTGTATTTCTGATTTGTTCTCATATTTTTCTAAGTTCAAATGCATGTATTTAAAATCTTTAACCACTGTAAAATGTGAACTTGATTTTTAAAATTTTTGTAACATTTTGGAGATTTTCCTCCCTGGCTTCCACTGTAAAAAGGTTTTATCCGATTCGGGATTTCCTGGTAGACAATGATAAATAACTAAATAAATAAATAACATTTTAGCACTGTGTGCAGTCTTCATATATACAGTGTATTTTTTG
The DNA here is from genome assembly GCF_019279795.1 of Protopterus annectens. Taxonomy (NCBI): domain Eukaryota; kingdom Metazoa; phylum Chordata; order Ceratodontiformes; family Protopteridae; genus Protopterus; species Protopterus annectens. Next base: position 1,024,308,139 of record NC_056744.1, read on the forward strand.
CTGTCAGTAGTTGCCTACAGATGTGGGATGGTAAGCAACAGTACCTGTACTTAAATAAGCTGACAGTACACAAGCATACAACTATTTGTGCGCCTATTTCAGAACTTCAGGTTAAGAAAGAACTGTACACATTGCATACCATGACACCTGACTGGTATGCAGGAGTTGTCAATGCAGTTCAGAAAATATTTTATCATGATTGCCTCATTACCTGTTCTTAGTATCTCAGCATCTGATTAAGTCTTGGTACTTAGTGACTGATGTCACTGTCTTCCTGTGCTACATATCCCTCTTGTCCTTTACTGATGGAAGTACAGTGATCTGATGTTGTCAATCTTCATTCTTTCTTGACTGTTGGGTTTTGGTTCCATTCTTGGAACTGACTTGGCCATTGTATCAAGCTCATACCAGCCAGAAACCCTCGCGCTAAGGCTACCCATAGTGCCTCTCTTCCCTTTCCTTCAGATCTCATTTGACGCATAGAGTTTTAGGACATGTCAGCCATGCTTTCAAGCTAAGTGCTACTTTTTTCATAAAATATCTTTATTAAGGCTTATTTATTTAACTCTAAACTTGTTGTTAACTTAATTTTCATAGTTACTTTGATATTTCCTGAGCATGAGTGTTGTATTTCTACCCTTTTTACCTTGTTGGTATTTCTCACATTACCATCACTGGTATAGGCCTCTCTTCACTCTTACCTCTGGTAATTCTTTAATACCATCATTGGTATTCCATTTTTCCCCCTTCTTTACCCCTTCTGAGTATTTTCTTCATTATCATTGCTGGCACGACCCCCTTAAAAAAAAATCTCTTTCTTGTTTTTTCTTACTACTTGTTGTTTGTTTGTGGAAAAGTTTTTTGCTGTACGTACTTTTTACTTCTAATTGAACATGGCAGAGAAGTATAAGGATGCAACTGGATTTAAGCAGTGTGAGTAATGTGGCAGAAAGATGCCCAACTCGGACGGGCATCTTTCTTGCGTGTATTGTTTGGGAGTGCCACATTTAGAAGTCTAACTGCCATGTGAACTCTGCAAGGGTTTCAGTGCTTGGACCCTTGCAGAGTGGCACAACAAATTGATCTTCAAGGGGCTGTCAAAATGCCCTTTTAGTGAGGCTTTGTCTGAGACAGAGACATGGAGGTCTCCCAAGAAAGAAGCAAAAAAGAGGAACCACTCTATTCCAGAGTCTCCTAAATCTCCTGACTCAAAATCCTCTAAAGGCCAGGTTTCTTCCTCGGAACCGAAGTCTAAGCATTTAAAATTGGCACTGACAACCATTTCGGTGCTGAAGCCTATAACTTCCCCCACGGTGCCAACAACTATTACGGAGCCTACAAAAGTTGCCTCGGTAAAGACCCCTTCATCTCTGCACCAACAATAGTTTACCCAGTCATACTGGTCACTTCCCCTCCAACACAAACAATTGGGCAGCTGACCATGGTGCCAAAGGTCAAATCCTTACCCAGGACTTAGGTACTCCCATCTACTGATCCCTTTTTTTGGTCAGCGGTTGAGTCCCTTTATTGACCATCCAGAATCACCCTTGAGGATGTCTATTAATTCCACCAGGAGCCTTTTAGAGCTTGATGTAATTAGGTTAGTGGATCAGCTCTTGGCAGCCAGAGGTCTTCCAGCCCCGTCTAGGATCTCCCTCCCATCCGGAGCTGAGGTCTACTCTCCAAGGACTCCACCTTATCTTCCTCCTTCAACCTCTCCACAGGTCTTGGAGTTCTCAACTTCAACACTGCTTCCAGTGCCAACTACTTTCATATTGATGGTGGACGTCACCTTGGTTCCGGAAACCACTCTGTGGTCCTCGGCCCAGTCATAGCTGAACCACCCACAGGACCATGACTTGGCTGCTGGCTCTGAAATTCCTAGTTCGACTCCGATTTTTTTCCCTGGCACCATCTACAGTTCTGGGAGGTTTGACAGTCCCAAGTCCTCTCGGGGCTCCTTCTCTGGAGGTGGGCTCTTTGGAGCAGGGTGTGACCCCAGTTCTGAGGTTGTCTTTCTTGTTTCTGGGCTCCCATCCCTCTTCAGGCAGACCTGCCTTTCAGATTATGGAGAGAGTTCTCACCTCAGCAGGCTCGCAGTTGGCACAATCCCTGTCAGAGTGTCACATCTATGTATCCTCTGGCTCGCAGCTGTCACATTCTGCTACATTGGGGCAGCAGGCACAAGAGCAGCAAGACACCCTGCTGCAGGGTACCCTCTCTTCAGAGTCCTCCTCAGACCTTCCCCTGAGGAGCCACCCCATAAGAGATTGTGCAAGAGGAAGCACTTAGATTCTCTGGAAGAATCTCTCACTGAGGATACAGACTACAATGAAGGGGAAGGGTCCCCACGGTCACCCCCTAAAGATGCCTCCTTCGGAGACATCCTAGAAATCTTGAAACAGAGGGGTGAGTGGAAGCCCAGCAACCCTTCCTCCAAGGAATCTGTCTTCTTGCAGGCTTTTCATGCCAGCCTAATGGTTAAGGTGTTTGCCTTACAAACATAAGGTGCAGGGTTTGAGTCTCACAAGGGATAATTGGCTAGGCTTAAAATGGCTCGCAAGGGCAATTAGCTTAGTACTAATCTATGAACCTATGAACCTATGAACCTTCTAAGTCTTGGGTGACCCCACCTGCTGATGAATTGGTCAAACTAATCATGCAGCATGCTTGGAAGGCCCCTGACACTATAGAGCCAATTCCCCTGAGAACGGACAAAATTCTGTCTGCACCAGAAGATCAACCCCACTGGTCTAAAGGTTTAGCGGTAGCTGCTATAATGGTGGCAGCTGCCACAAAGAAGGAACTCGCAGAGGAGAGTCCTGCTGTCCATCCTCAAAACCGAGGGTTTCAGACGATGGACAGATTCGGGAGGCAGGTCTATGCTTCAACTTTTGCCATACGGTCATTGAATTTCTTGGCACATTTCACCCGTCTTCAAAGGGACCTGATCACTGAGCTCTTGGGGACCTTGGCAGGGCCAGTGTCTGACGAGGTGCGCAATAAGGTTGCCTCCCAGCTTGTGACCCTAGACTCAACATTAAACTCTTCCATGTGGCTTATTGCACACACAGCTGAAGGGATGGCCAGGGCAGTGGGTACAGGCGTTGTCATTAGGCATCATGCCTGGATGCCCTTATGTGACTTACTGGACCCTTTCAAGTCTTTTTTGTCAACACTCCAGTTGATGCTACCTTGTTTGGCCCAAAAGTCAGAGACACATTAGCCAGGTATGAGAAGGATGGAAAGACCCTTTCTGCTGTGGGCATGTGTTTTCCTACTCCTCAACGACCTTATTCCAGGAATCAGAGAGGTGGAAAGATGTGGTTCTGAAAGTCCCAAGGGCTCTTTTAGGAAACACGTGGCAAGTTTCCCCCAGGGCAGAGGGGAGAACTCATCAGGAAGACATCCCTCCCATGGCAGAGGGAGCTCACATGATCAGGGTTCCAGAGATTGCTTACATCTGGTGGCAGTTGAGGGAAGATTCTCTCTGCACCCCTTAACCTGGCACTCAGTAACTTCAGATTCCTAGGTGCAGACGATAATTACCAGAGGTTACCATATCCCCTTCAATCTTTATCCAAGACCACAAAGGTGAATCCTCAATGTTTCACCCAGTCAGAGGGATACAGCAGCACAAGAAATTCAAAAGCTGCTTCAAAAAAGAGTCATCCAAATGGTCCCACCAGACCAAATAGGATCCAGATTTTACTCAAAATTCTTTTTAGTGCCAAAAAAGACAGGGGACTGGAGGCCAGTTCTAGACCTCAGTGTCTTGAACAAGTTTGTTCGACAGACAAAATTCCAGATGGTGATGGTACAGTCTATCCTTCCGTTTCTGGAGAAAGATGATTGGATGTGCTCTATAGATCTTCAGGATGCGTATTACCACATAGAAATGAACAAGCGCTCCAGAAGATACCTCCACTTCCGGCTGGGAGCCAATCATTACCAGTTTCAAGCACTGCCCTTTGGTCTCACCACAGCCCCCAGGGTGTTCACCAATTGCATGGTAGTGGTAGCAGATCACTTAAGGCTAAAAGGATTCCACGTGTTTCCATATTTAGATGACTGGCTCCTCACCTCCCCCAACCAGGCATCTACTGCTTCACACATTGGACTCCATTCTAGAGCTGACAGAGTTCTTAGGCATTTCAATAAACAGGGAAAAGTCAAAGCTGTCACTCACACAAGACATAGAATTCATCAGAGCAACATTCAACATAAAATCCTGTTTGGCTGCTCTGCCTCTTCATAGACTGCAAAGGTTGGGGTCACAGCTTCAAGTAATACTCTCTCAAGATAAAGTCTCGGCTTGTTTAGTCTTACAACTCCTTGGGGTCCATGGCAGTGACAATCACCCTAGTTCATCTGGCAAGGTACCAAATGAGGCTGCTTCAATGGCTCCTGGCATCACAGTAGACTCTGTTAACGCATCTGATGTCCTATCCAATCCGAATAACAAACCGATGCAAGCAGGATCAAAATTGGTGGATGAAGCCAGAAGAGGAATTATGGAGTCATCACTTTTCACCCTCTCAGCCCAAGGCCATAGTGACCACAGATGCATCCCTGATGGGGTAGGAGGAGGGCATTTTCAGGGAAAGACAGTCCAAGGCAGTTGGTCCCCCTTAGAGGCCAATTTGCATATCAATGTCCTAGAACTGAGGATGGTACTCTTAGCGTTGCAAGCATTTCAATCTGCCCTCCCTTCGGGGACAATTGCTATCCAGTCAGACAACATGTCGGTGGTCTGGTACATCAACAAACAGGGAGGAACCAGATCCTACCCTTCATGTTGGGAAGCCGTAGGAGTTGGCAATGGGTGATCACCTCCAACTGCTTTCTGATAGCAATGCACATTTCAGGGAATCCCAACGTGATTGTGGACAAACTGAGCAGATGCATCCTCCTGCCTCACGAGTTGTCTCTCAATCCCAGTGTAGCGACAAAGATCTTTTGTTGATGGGGTCAGCCTTGCTGTGACCTGTTTGTATCTCCCATAAACCACAAATGCAACAGTACTTTGCCCTGTTCCCCCCTCTAGGGGAGTCCATGAGAGATCCTGTCCTACATGTTTGGCTCCTGGAACTGCTTTACGCTTTTCCTCCTTTTCCCCTAATTCCCCAGTTTTTGAATAAAGCCCAGTGGTTGAGAAGCAAAGTGATCCTCATTGCACCTTATTGGCCCTGCCAAGTCTGGTTCTCCTTTTTCTGGGCTTACCTAGTTCACTGTCCCTGCCAAGTCTGGTTCTCCTTTTTCTGGGCTTACCTAGTTCACTGTCCGTTGACTCTGGACCCAACTCCAGACCTGTCATCTCATCCACAGGGGCTGGTCCATCCCATCCTAAAAAGTCTTAGGCTGACAGCTTGATACCTCCACTTCCAGTAATTGCCAGGCAGAATAATATATCTTCCCTAGTACAAAAGATACTTCTGGCTTCTCATAAACCATCCACCTGGAAACTTTATCTTAGTAAATGGAACAGATTTGTGCTTTGGTCTCATGGAGAAGAAACTGACCCTTTTTCAGCCTTGATTGATATGGTATTAAAATATTTATCAACTTTATTCCAATCAGGAGTCTCAGCTTCTACCATTAGAGTTCATTTAGCTGCTATTTCACATTTCCATAATGGCTTTGATGACCTTTCCTTAATGTCTCATCGCCTTTGCAAAACCTTCCTAAATGGGATTACGCATTTGAAACCACCTTTTAAAGAACCCATTGAGCCTTGGAATTTAACGTTAGTCTTGCAAAGTTTGATCCATCAGCCATTTGAGCCACCAGCCACCTGTGATATCAAATTTTTGTCTTGGAAGGCCCTTTTTCTTGTAGCCATCATGTCAGCCAGGAGAATATCAGAATTGCAGGCTTTGTGTGTGAAACGTCCATATATCATTTTTCACAAAGAGAGAGTATCACTTAGAACTAACCCCTCTTTTCTGCCCAAAGTTGTATTGGACTCAAATATTAATCAATCCATACACCTACCAGTTTTCTTCCCAAACTTCTCAAAGGAGAATATTGTTTACATTTGTTGGATGTACACAGACAATTACATTTTTACCTGGATAGAATGAAATCATTTAGATAATCGGACTAATTGTTCCTGTCTTTTTCAGGTACTCAACTGGGCAAACCAGTTTCCAAAGTTACCTTATCGAAATGGTTGACAGATTGCATCACCTTTGCTTTTGATCAAAATAAGCTAAACCTATCAACCAAGGTCAAGGCTCATTCTACCAGATCAGTTTCCACTTCAGTAGTCTTTCATTCTAGAGCCTCTATGGATGACATTTGCACAACGGCCACTTTGGCTACCCCTCGTACCTTTATCACTCATTACACATTGGATATGGTCTCCAGGGGAAGAGCGTCCTTTGGCTCTGTGATGTTCCAGAATATCCTTCCGTAGGGCTTCCTGGGAGATAAAGTAGCTAGGGACTCTGTCCCAACAGTCAAGAATGAATGCAGATTGACAACATTAGATAAAGAAGTTATGCTCTTACCATAACGTTCCATCTGTGTTGTTGATCTTCATTCATTCTTGACATCCCACCTTCCGACTCCCTCCAAAGACTCCTGGAGGTTTGGAACTAGTCCTGGTTTTGTAGTAGGGCAGTTGCTCAGACAAAGCTTCAACATTCTATTTCTATGGGCAAAACTCAATCTGAAGGGAAGGGAAGAGAGGCACTGTGGGTAGCCTTAGCACAAGAGTTTCTGCCTGGTGCAAGCTTGATACAATGACCAAGTTGGTTCCGAGGATGGAACTGAAACCCAACACACAAGAATGAATGAAGATCGACAACACAGATGGAACAGTATGGTAAGAACATCACTTCTTTTTTGGGCACTAAACTACCAAATTGGACTAAAATACTGATGTATAGACTACCAGGGAAGTAATTTCCTTTTACTCAGTCTTTGCACTTGAGAAAAACTTGTGGGTCATGATATTTACTGTGTACCTAGGTAGTAGTAGTATTTTGTATTGATTTTGCTTGTGAGAGAATGAGAACAAGCATTGTTCCAATATTAGACATCTATTGTTGTACTTGAATTACTTCTCCTGATTGGCTGCCTGGTTGTTCTCATATTTTTTTTGCACTGCATTGGCGACCCTGTGCTTAGTTGTGCTGAGTTGCTACGTGGTGTGTTTTATGCATGACTACTCTAGTTTACATTGTGTAGCAGCCAATGCATGCTTGCTTCTCAGCTATATTACACTGTTTTGCTAATATTTTATACATACATGCATACAAATATTTCAAGCATGGGCATTAATGTTCTTCTAGCCTGCCAATATACCAAAAACACTTGTTCCAATAATAAATGTCCAGGCTGTTCTTAAAAATATCTAAACTAGTACTTACGTTAATGTAATTTAATAGTCTGTTCCATACATCAGCTGCTGTCTCAGAGAACCAATTAGTACATTTGTCATTCCTATAGAATCTTCTGCATAGGTTGCCTGATGATTCTTTACTGCTTTTTGATAACCCCAAACATTCCCAGAAGTAGTTGTCTCTAAATGCCCTATATACCTGAATAAGATCTCCTCTTAGATATCTGTAAGAGACACTGTACAAATTCAGATATTTTAGTCTTTCTTAAAAACTTAAATTTTCACATCCGTGTTACTCTTGGTATATTTCCGCTGTACTCTTTCCAGTTTGCTCATGCTTGGTTTCCATATGTCTTTTCATACTCAAGTCTAGGTCTAATGTAACTAACAATCAATGACTTCATCATTTCTGATATCCTAGACTTTATAAATACTTTTAACTACCATTAACCAGTTCATAGGTTCATAGGTTTATACTAGGCTATCTGCCCTAAGGCATTTATAAGCCTAGCCAAAAGTTTTGTGGCTTACGCCACCCCTTATATGAAAAAATACTGTACCCATTAGTTTGTTGTGCCTCTGTCCAGCAGTGACACAGAGATGATTCCCGGGGTAAACCTACGATCTCCCATCCACAGGTCAAGATTTCTCTTGAACAGAGCCAGCGAGGTGCTCTGCCTCACATGGACCGGGATTTTATTCCACAGCATAGGGAGTCTCTGAGTGATAAATCTATCCCTCCAGCACATCCTATTTATATCCGTGCTAAGGTTTAAGTCGCTTGCTCTAGTGGTTTTGGTGGATTTGGATTTTTTGAGGTGGAGCATGTCCATTAATTCCGGGTTGGACATGGCCTTGTATGTCAGTTGGTTGATATGATTAGAAAACCTCAAAGCTGGATCTACCCACATACCCAGGACCTTAAATTAATCTATAGTTTCAATAGTGCTGCATCAAATAGTCACCTTTCATTTTATGTCTCTCAAATGTAATATGCTTAGTTTTTGATGTATTTACAGCATGTTTTTCTCCTGTGCCCAAATGGTCAATTTAGTCAAGTTATTTTGCAGGCATGCCTTATTTGTAACACATGTAATCAGTTTACCCAATTTCAGGTAATCTGAATACAGACTGTAGATGAAACAGTTAAGTCTGAAAGATACAATATAAACAAGTAAAGGCCAAGGACAGAGCCCTGTGGGACACCCTGACTGTAACCAAGAATTTAATTTGTTCAACTGCTGTATGATACTTGCCATTTCCTATTTATAAGCTGTGGAACTTCCCATCTTATCAAGAGTACATTGATACCTAGTTGTTCTGATTTATCGATCAGTGTTTTGTGTATGACCCTGTCAAATGCCAAGTTAAATCTATATAAATTACATCACAACACGATTTTTCATTCATAGCTGTTACTATATTGTTATAGAACATCATGTTACAGGTGGTAATAGATCTATTTTCAGACTTATGGATGCTGATATATAGTTTCAAGTCCCAACCTATCCAATTCTGACAATAACTTATCCAATGTTACCTTTTCATTATTTTTCCACAACATTAAAGCAGACTTAAAGGTCTGTATGACTCTAGGTTTGTCCTACTCCCCTTTCCCTTAAAGACAGATTTAATAAGCACGTCTCCAGTCTTGAGGAATCTCCCCATATTTTTATGACCTAGTAAATAATAGAGATAATGGTACTGTAAGTTCTTGCTGAAGTGCTGTCAGTCATTATTACTAATTCTGTCTCCTCCCTGTGCTTTGTTTGGATCCAGTCCAGTATCTGAGGTTACCTAACTGTCATTATGACAACTTATCACCCCCTTTGTGTAACAAAACTGTTTTGCATAAGATTTTGTAAATATATCTACAATCTGTTGTATCTGAGATAAATATTAGAATCTACACTCAGTTTATCAATTTGAATGTCTTTACTCTTTCCACATCTTATGTACCTATAAAAAGGTTTACTATTATGCTCAATATGTGTATATAAATTTTCTTTAATTTTTTTCTTGAACTTGTCTCACATTATGCTTAATCAGTTTGTCCAGCTTGTTTATTTCAGTTTTCAAAGTTGTAGTTCGACCTCTCTTTCCATTTCTTATATTTTTTGTCTCTCACCGTAATCAGGTATCATTTTCTTATGGAAATATATCCCCCTGACGTTAAATGCCCAGATCCTGATGTTACACATTTTTTTGATGTTTCACACTCAAACAATTTCTCTTTCAAAACTTTCCACATTCCATCTGCAGTTTTTCCACTGAACACATCACTCCAGTTAGTTTTACCAAGTGACTGCTTTGCTTCCATTTAGTCTGTAATTAATCTTCTGTGCATTGGTTTAGATTTCAGTTTGGCAGAATCATCTAGCAACAAATTAACCTTTATAACCGCATGATCACTGCATTTCAGCGGTGGTAAAACTTGACTTGAAGTAACAGTGATTTCTTTAGGAACACAAACAATGTCTAGTATGTTCCGTTCCTTGGTAGGTTTTTTTTAAATCTGAAGCAATTGTTGTTCCTGAACATACATTGTGAATAATTTCCTTACTAATGTTGTTGAATCAATATTATTCCAGCCTGTTTCTGGTAAATTTAAATCCCCAGCTAGTATTATTCTTCCCTCCTGTGTTTCATGTAAGAAATGTATGAATTTCTCTAGGTCATCATCACTTGACTTTAGTGGTCTATACACTACAACAATCATTATGTATTCCAAGGTTGTCTTTATTGTCACAATTACAGTCTATAGTATTGGTGTTATCACTAAACATGTAATAATCACATGTCTCATAAATATCTATGTTATGTTGTCCCATCTCTCCTTCATTCTTGCTGGTTGGGTTCGGAACCGAGCATTGGTTCCGACTCGGCCTATTACTAAAGCTCGAGAGCTACCACTGGCTTGAGGCTATACCCTATCCCATAATGCCTAGGGAAGATTACCCAGATCTTGTTTGCCACTAAACTAGATCGGGTGCTTCTCACTGGGCTCAGGCTAAGTTAATTTCTTTTGGTTATAATATTCTATTATTCTAATAGTTTTTGACATTATTGTTGCCTTGCTATTTAAAGTGTATTTAGACTTTAGCTTCTGCTAATTTTCTGAGTTTTGGCTTGTTGTGTTCTGTTGTGCTTGGCTATTGCTTTCTACTAGGCCTACAACCCTTATCCCATCTCTAAAACTTTAGTTTATCCTTACCGAACCCGTTTAAGTTAGAGGGTTCGTCTTCGTTTTCTGGTTTTAGCCCATTTAAATTAGAGGGCTTTCCCTTTCTACTTCCCTTCCCTTCAAAGAGGTTACGTTGTTTTAGTTAGAGATGTCTCCTCTGGCTAGAACAGATTGTCATTTTAGTTAGAGACCTCTCTTTTTTTGTATTTACATGTTTTTTTATGTGGTGTGTTTAATACTTGGATAGTTTTTTGGTAGCCTTTCTTATTATCTTTAATATAGTTTTTTCCTGGACAGTGTTGTTGTTGTTCTGGTTGCATTTCCACTATGTCCAAGCAAGGGAAAGAAGTGAAGCAGTCAGGCTTCAATAAGTGTGACTCCTGTACACAGAAAATGTCTGTAACTGATGGGCACACTAGTTGTGTCTATTGCTTAGGTGCGGTACACCTTCAGAATTCCTGCTACATTTGCCATGGGTTTAGTTCCAGGGTCCTGTAGGAACACAATAATAAACGAATAGTTAAGGGCTTGCTCAAAGGTCCTTTTGCTGAGACATTAGAAGGAAACCAGATCTCATCTAAATCTTCTCGATCCCCAAGGTCTGAAAAATCCACAAAAAGAGCTTCTTCTTCGGCTCCTGCTTCTGAGCAGTCAGAAAAGCCATCTAAGGACACGACTTTGGACCCGAAGGCTTTTGGGCCCAAAAACATCGCTCCTTCGGTTCCACCGACTAGGAGCCATAGACAGAGCCAGTCTCCAACCTTGGAGCCGGTCTCTTCAGTTCCTCAGTCACCTCTTTTGCAGTCAGTAGCTGGTAGTCTAAAATCCTCAACCCCATCCTTTCGATCCTCCAGGAGCCTTTCGGATGATGACGTAGAGCAGGTGGTCAAGAGGTTGCTTCGGACTCAGATCCTTTCGAGTCCAGCCCATAAGGAAGTGGCACCGACATCTGTTACTGCCCAGTCTTCTGTTCCTCCTCCGACCCGAGTGGTTTCAGAGCTAGAGTGTTTAGATGTCTTTGTGGTGGAACTGTCAGGTCCGAGATTCACCCCTGAGTTTTCAACCCCTACTTCTGCTCTGACCTCTTCAGTACCATCTTCTGTTGAGGGGTTTGGGAGCCGAAGCTCCTCTGTCAGGTCCGGGGAGGTGAGTCAGATCGGACTGTTGTCGGATCCGAAACTACCTCTCAAGGCATTGGCACAGGTGAGCTCAGCATCTACATTAGCCTCGGAGCCCACCTCCTTGGTACAGGGAAGGTCTCCTGGCTGTTTGGAGTTGGAGGCTCCCTCAGGCCTGGGTCGTGGTGCCTTCGAGGTGATGAGGAGTGTGCTGTCACCCCTGGTGGCCCCACTCTTGGATCCAGACACTCTTCCCCCAAAAATGCTGGTGTTTGCCTCTGTACCATCCTTCCCCCCAGGTGCCCCAGGATGACCCATTGGGTGAGTCTTTGAAACCTCCCCAGAGGACCACTCCGGAGAGGTCCTTCAGAAGATAACTTCTTAGAGGAAACATCTAGACTGCCCTGAGGAGTCTGTCATGTCAGATATGGATTTAGAGGATTCAGAAGGGTCGCCATGGTCATCCTTTGAGGATGTCTCCTTCTCAGACATCCTAGAGATCCTAAAGCAGAGAGGTGGCTGGAAGACCCTCTCCCCTTCTGAAGATGAGTCCGTATACGTGGAGACATTTGGATCTTGACCCTCCACCTCTTGGGTGTCTCCGCCTTTTGATCAGCTCCTTGGTGTAGTCAGTCGAAAGGCATGGGGCTCTCCAGAATCTGTAGAACCTGTTCCGAGGAGGTCCACCAAAATCATAACCGCCCCTTCTGACAAGGAATTCTTGACCAAAGGTGTCCCAGTAGATGCTGTAGTGGTGGTGTTGGCCATCAAAAAGGAGATAGCTGAGACTTCTCCATCTGTCCATCCACCGAATAAGGAATCTTGAACGATGGACAGATATGGGAAGAATATGTTCTCATCAGCGGCCTTTACACTCAGGTCGCTGAACTACTTAACTCATTTTACTAGACTTCAGAGAGATCTCCTGAAGGAGCTAGGAGATGCCCTCCAAGGTTCTACAGCTGCGGAGGTGTCAAACAAGGTAACCTCTCAGCTTGCTACCTTAAGTTCTGTAGTGAACTCCTCTATGAGGCTCATCTCTTACACAGCCGTTTGAACAAGTAGGGCAGCAGGCACAGGAATAGCTCTGAGGAGACATTCCTGGATGCACCTTTGCAAGTTTGCTGAGCCCTTCGTCTTCCTTCATAAATGCCCCTTTTGATGGCTCATCCTTGTTTGGGCCATAAGTGAAAGAGACTCTGACCAGGTGCGAACAAGAAGGTAAAACTCTGTCTGCTGTGGGAGTATGTTTTTCCGTCCCTATCAGGCCTTATCCCAAATGCCAGAAGGGCAGGAAAATGTGGTTCCATAAATTCCAAAGAGCTTCATCGGACACACATGGTGACATTTTCCCCAGGGGCAGAGGGGGAAATAATGGAAGATGCCAACCTCGCAGCAGAGGGGGTCCGCAAAATCAGGTTGACAGAGATACATTTTCTGGCAGACACTTCTAGTGGTCTTGAAAGGAGGCCTGCCTGCCTACCTCTGGAGACAGTCAGGGGCAGACTATCACTATACCCAAAAGCCTGGCTGAACATCACTCAAGACAAATGGGTACAGTCGATAATATCCAGGGGATAGAACATACCCTTCTCCATCCCACCCTCACAAACAAGATCAGTCCCAGGCATTCCAACATGTCAAAGGGATCAGGCAACCCTAGAGCTACAAAGGTTGCTAAGAAAAAGAGTAATCCAGGAAGTCCCCGCAGGCTGAATCGGATCCAGAACTTACTCAAGGTTCTTTTTAGTTACAGAGAAAACAGGGGACTGGAAACCCATCTTGGATCTCAGCAGGCTGAACTAGCCCATAAAAAAGCAAAGTTCCAGATGGTGACACTGCAGTCTATATTCTCTTTTCTGGGACAAGACAATTGGATGTGATCAATTGATCTTCAGGATGCGTACTACCATATAAAAATGGACAGGTGATCCAAAAAATATCTACACTTCCAGCTGGGAGCCTGCCATTACCAATTCAGAGCTCTGCCCTTTTAGCCTCACTACAGCCCCCAGACTATTTACCAAATGCATGGCAATAGTCATGGCTCACCTGAGGCATCTAGGATCCCGGGTGTTTCTGTACTTAGATGACTGGCTCCCGACTGCCACCACTGAGCATCTACTAAGAAAAGCAAGATACACCAACATCCATCTATGCTCGGAACTAGGCATTTCCATAAATTTCAGCAAATCTGCCTTGTTGCCATCACAGCATATTACATTCATAGGAGCAGACTTAAACACAAAAGACATGGTAGCACAATTGCTTCAAGGCACAGGGTACAGACACTTTGACATCAAGTGTCCATCTTGCTCTTGAAGAAGCAAGCACAGGCAAAGTTTATTCTTAAGGTCTTAGGGACTATGGTGGCTGCTATAACACTAGTACCTCTGGCACGTCTACATATGAGAGTCCTACAGTGGCTACTCTTTGCTCAGTGGTCCTTGCAGGAGTTGCCTGTGACCCACAAGATTTTCATCACAGACTCCTGCAAGAAGGACCTATACCGGTGGCTTCAATCCACACAGGCAACTCTAAGCAGACCCTTCATTCTCCCTCAACCAGTAGCTAAAGTGACCATGGATGCTTCCAAGATAGGGTGGACGAGGCATTATCTGGGAAAGACCGTCCAAGGAACTTGGCAGGAACATGAGTATCATTTGCACATCAATGTCCTAGAGATGAGAGCTTCTGGTGTTGCGGGCATTCCAGAACTCTCTTCTACCAGGTATAATTGCAATACAGACAGACAATAAGTCAGTAGTGTGGTACATCAACAAACAATGTGGAACCAGATACTACCCCCTCTGTCAAGAAGCTCAAAGAGTATGGCAATGGGCAATTTATTCTCAATGTTTTCTGATTGCAATGCATATTCAAGGGAAATCCAACATGATAGCGGGCAAAGTAAGCAGAGCAATTTTGATGCCTCATGAGTGATCCCTGAAACAGGAAGTTGCGAGTCAAATTTTTCACAAGTGGGGCCAGCCTTGCTGTGACCCCTTTGCTATGTCCATGAACACGAAATGCAGCAGCTATCTTGCCCTAAACCCCCTTCAGGGGAGTCACCAAGGAATGCACTTGTTCACGATTAGCCCCCAGGACTTCTTTATGCCTTTCCCCCATTGCCACTCATCCCCAAAGTCCTACAGAAAACCAAATCATTGAGTTGCAGGTTAATTTTCATTGCTCCATACTGGCCTCATCAGATCTGGTTCCCTTTCCTATGGCCTCATCTCCAAAAGGAGCTGTGCATTCTGGACCTGGTACCAGACCTTCTGACTCATCAGTCAGGAATGCTGCATCCCTGTATTCAAACCTTCAAACTGACAGCTTGGCTGCTCCACTTCCAATCTTAACCAGGCTT
Source organism: Protopterus annectens (assembly GCF_019279795.1). Lineage (NCBI taxonomy): Eukaryota > Metazoa > Chordata > Ceratodontiformes > Protopteridae > Protopterus > Protopterus annectens. The sequence goes on from NC_056744.1 coordinate 1,024,323,159, forward strand.
CCAGACATACCCACTGCAGTGCGACACATTCTGGTTTCATCTCATAAGACAACAACTAGAAAACTCTATGCTAAAAAATGGAAAAGGTTTTCTTGTTGGGCTTCCAAGAATCACATAGAGCCCTTCACAGCCCCTGTAAATACAATTTTAAATTTCTTAGCAGAGATTTTCAGTGAAGGTGCTGCAGCAGCTACTGTATGAGTACAATTATCCGCCATATCTAACTACCACATAGGAGACATGGGATCAAAAATAATGTCTTACAAATTGTGCAAAGCCTTCCTGAGAGGTACTTTTTTACTAAGGCCTCCAGTAAGGGAACCACCACCTTCTTGGGACCTCAATTTGGTACTGACTACTGTGATTGTCCCACCATATGAACCAGCCTTCTCTTGCCAACTAAAATTTCTGACCTGGAAGACAGTCTTTTTAACAGCCATTACTTCAGCTAGGAGGGCTTCAGAGCTCCAAGCTCTGTCCATATTCCCTCCCTATTTAGTTTTTCACAAAGACAGTTTCTCTTAGAACAAATCCTTCATTCCTTCCCAAAGTATGTTCTGAGACCAATTTGAATCAGTCCATTGACCTGCCTGTCTTCTTTCCAAACTATGGCAACAAGGCAGAATATAAATTACATCAATGGATGCCCACAGGCAGTTACGTTTCTACTTGCATAGAACAAATGAGTTTAAAAAATCTGACCAGCTGTTTGTCTCCTTCTCAGATAACAGAAAAGGTGCACCAGTTTCAAAAGTTACCTTGTCAGAATGACTTACTAACACTATTACTTACGCATATAATTCTCAGCATAAACAACTGCCAGGAAAGATTAGAGGCCACGCAACAAGAGCTATGTCAACTTCAACTTCCTTTTAGGCCAAGCTACCTATGGACTCAATCTGTACTGCAGCCACATGGGTCAACCCTCATACCTTCATCACTCATTACAAAGTAGATGTGGCCTCCTGTAACAGGGCTTCCTTTGGTTCCACTATTCTGAAGAGCTTATTCCCTTGAGCCACCCAAGAAAGAAGGTGCTGGGGACGCTGTCCCAACCAGCAAGAATGAGAGCAAGATGGGACCACATAACATTAAGAAGTTATGTACTCACCATAACGTTTCATGTTTGTTGTCCATAATCTTGCCTTCTTTCTTGTGTCCCACCCTCCTTTCCCCAACCTTCGCTCCTGGATAATCGAAAGGAAATTTTTTATTGGTGGTGAAATGTTCTCTGTTTCCCTTCTTGCCTCATGAGACATAGGCTAAGAATTATCACCATTGCTTTTAGTATATGTTTTTTAATATGTTAGTAATCTGCAAACAAGATCTGGGTAATCTTCCCTAGGCATTATGGGATAGGTTATAGCCTCGAGTCAGTGGAAGCTCTTGTGCTTTAGTAATAGGCCGAGTTGGAACTGATGCTCAGTTCTGAACCAAACCACCAAGAATGAAGGCGAGATAATGGACAACAAACATGGAATGTTATTGTGAGTACATAACTTCATATTAATCCTTATCATAACACCTTCACCTGATTTTTTGTTAAAATGTCTGTTACAGTAAAAATATTATTTATACCCTAACCGAACTGTTACAGTAAAAATATTTATACCCTAACCGAACTGGCTTCCGGTCATTGTTCTTTATCCATGTTTCACAAACAATAACAACATCAATCTTGTGAAAGCGTAACAGATTTTCCAATAAAAAAACTTTATTATTAATGCTCCTAGCATTAAAAACCATCAGAGATGCATCAAATGTTGCAATCTGTGAACTGTTAAATTTTTAACCTGGCAAAAATCCTGCCTAGTGTTTGTTAAATATTGCAAAATATCTGCCGAAAAAATTATCTTCCCTGATCTTGACAAATGCATGCCATCCTGTCTGAAAACATGTGCCCAAAACTAGAGTTGGATGCTCTACACATTTCTATTTTTTAAAATGGGACATTTTTTTCATGTAGGTATTTACCCCAAAAATCTTTTCATTCACGGTGACCTGATTATCCTTTCTATATATGATTTGTTAAAAAAATGTCCTAACACCAATACAAGTTATACTAACAGTCAGAGAGTCCTTGCAGATGAGATTATTTGTACCGACATGAATAAAAACAGATCAGTACTTCATTACATTAAGGTGTTCCAAGGTTTGTCTCACATCTTCTATTTTTGCTCCTGGCAAACATAACAGTATTCAATGTTCATTATCTTCTCTTTGACCTGACAACATCCACCCATCACCACGTCTGCCTGCTTGTTGTTCTGTAAATAAGTTTTTAGGGCATAGTAACTCTTTTAGATTCAGACATGAATATAGTAAAGTATAGCTTAGATATTTTCTTTATTTATTTGAGATTGTCCTGCAATGTTGTTGTAACTATTTCTTGTAATTTTGAACTCTGAATTAACTGTGTTTGTTTACTAACATTGTGTTCTTTTATTATTTATTATTACATATATTTAAACTTTTTAATTATCAGTTACTCTAATAATGAAATCTCCAATTACAAGAATATATTTTCTGACCATATCTAAAGAATCTTCATTTCTAATACAGTAATATCTGCTCTATCAATTATTACAAAGGAATGATCTTCATCACAATTAGTCTTATTAATTGCACTGTTTTCATTGAATATTAAATTTGCAAGCATACAGTTCTCATCCCGCTGGCTTTGTATAGCCACAGCTTGAGCCATGCAGTCAACATCTGTCTTTGTCTTCTTTTTTCTTTCAGTAATATTCTTCAATCCTTCTGCATTCCGTTTTTATTTCTTCCTTTTCACCTGCCCCTTGCCACATTTTTTTACTTTCTTTTTTGGAAAAATAATGCCTTTTTTCTGTGTACTGATGGGTTTCTGACAGAAAAAATGTATCATTCCCTGTAATCTGTGTTTTACATAACAAGGCAGTGTCCTTTTTAGTATGTATTCTCTTTTCTTTAAAGATATTTATCAGTTTCCTTGTTTGTTGTGAACTTCTTCCCTGCTTTCTTTTTTGTTTCCTTCCAAACACTCTGAATCCTTAGATTGCTGAATACTTGCATCCAGAATTCCAAGTTGCCAGGGGCATCATCTTGCTCCATAGGGGTTGAATGATCTTTACAGACAATTAAACACATCATTTCCTAAATGTCTTCTATTTGCTCTTTCTCTCTCTCTCTTTCCTGTTTATACACCATGTGGTACATCAGGCAACGAGCACCTTTCAGCACTCATTGTTTCTGTAGCAGTTACAGATTTTACAGGCTCAGGTTGTTAGCACAAGTCCCAACCCTCCTCAGAGAGTGCACCACACATACTCTCACCTAGGGTCACTTTAGAGGGTCCAGTCCACCTACTGCATGTCTTTCGAATGCAGGAGGAAACTGGAGCACTCAGAGGAAACCCACTTGATTGAAGGGAGGACATACAGACTCCACACAGAAGGCACCCCAGCTGAGAATCAAAATGGAGAATCTATTGCTGTGAGATGACGACACTATTCGCTACACCACTGCGCTGCCCTCTATTTGCTCTTTGCCTAACATCATTTATCTCATCAGTCCAGTCATTAATACATGTAATAGCAGTTTTCCAAGCCATGTCAATTGCACAAGTGAAATCATCATCAGTAAGTCTAGATTTACTTCTAATAATGGTAAGCAAGTCATCCAACTTCTGACATGAGGAACACAGATCACCAGTGTTATCAGGTGTTACCTTTAAATATGCAGAACATTTATTATACTGTACAATATATTTGTGCTTTAGCAAGTGATTAATGGCATACTCATTTAAGTAATCCATATTTAGCTTCAAACAAATAAAAAAATTGTAAAAGAAAAGAACAATCAAAATCAGTAACCACAGAATTCAGAGAGAACTTACATCAACTTCTATGAAAAACATCACAAAAGCAATATACAACTAAATATTACAGTAAGTACAGTAAAGTTCTTGTTCTGACCGTACAAGTTCTGAAAGTCAGACAAAAGCTGTAATTCCTTTACGTCATTCACTATCATTCACAGTCGCACCTCTGTTTAACAATAAAGATGAATAAATCACAAACCAAGATAGGATTATTTAGATTAGCTCTGGATTGTCATCTCTGCAGTCTGTGTGAATGTATAGCTGACTAGGCCCCTTGGGATGGCTAGAGCTTGCCTGTCTAAAACCTATTCCTTTCTAACAACCAGCAGTGAAAATTAAAGGTAAAACAACAAAATATACATCAAAGTAAATCTTGTCTACAAGCTACCCCTTCCTTCCTCCAAACAGTGAAAAACAGTGGTCAAAAATAAAATATAAATTCAAATAAAACTTCTGTTACATGTCAACTCCACAGTAAACCCCAAACCAAGATAGGATTGTTTAGATAAACTCTGGCACTGTGTCTGTAAGCTAATATGTGTCTGCTGCATAGCAGTATTTGATAAGCTTTGTGGCAACATTGCTTAATAGCTTGAATCATTTCTCAGTGTATTGTATTTTCAGCATTGAAACTGGCTACCTATTTATTGCCTGTAGTGTTATATTGTGCTGATAGCATTAGAATCAGTTGTCATCTAGCCTTGTTTGGCTGCACATACCGAGCTAAGAACATTAAGTCTGATTGTTTACTTGTCTGTAATGAACAATATTTCTGAGTTATATAACAGGCAACCTCTCTTCATCTCAGACTTTAAGCTACCTTTACTGCATCTCAACTAACATATTACTGATCTTGATTATACTGATTCCTTCATTAGTTTATGGGGCACCATAGGAGCATAGTCTGCCCGTACCCCTTCTGTTGTCAGCCTCCTAGAATTAGATACAGTGAAGCAGTGGTGAACTGCCTTGTTTTGATTGACGATGTCTCATTGTTAACAATATAAGAATCCACTTGTAAGAGTGTGATGCCCCTACACTGGCCGAGTAATCAGTCCTCACCACTGGCAACAGTGGGGAACGTACACACTGGGAGGATGACAAGTACAGACACAGTAAAGTGCAATTTCCCTTAAGAGCACACAGAAATCACAGTCAGTCTAGGGCTGGTTTCTCCCTCTTTCTCCAGATCCCCAATAAAACTCCCCACTAGTACAGCTATAGGGTTGAGATCTCAGCTGAGTGGCCAAGCCAAAACCTCCAGCACCCTCTCTGTCCAACCAGTGTTTTGTGTTTCTGCCCAAGTAGCTCACACACACACACACACACACACACACACACACACACACACACACACACACACACACACACACACACACACACACACACACTTTGAGGTTTAACTTATATAGAAACATACACACGCACACACACCTGGGAAAGGCTAGCACAGGTTTACTAGCTATGCCTCCTTCTGCCCAGACTATAAGGTAGTTTTCACTGCCACCAGCCAACTCTTTATTAGCTACTCTAAGGCCTTTAGCAAAGGGTGTCCATTCCTGCTGTGTAATATTACTATTAATCCAAATGGTAGTCTGACCAAGAGCAAGGCTCTTTGGGAGTGGCCTGTACAGTGTCACCAAATGGATATGCAAGTACTCTAAGAGCTTAAATATATCTAAACAGACCATCCACAATTAAAAAGTTTAAATATATGTAATAATAAATAATAAAAGAACAAGATGTTAGTAAACAAACACAGTTAATTCAGAGTTCAAAATTACAAGAAATAGTTAAAACAACATTGCAGAACAATCTCAAATAAATAAAGAAAATATCTAAGCTATACTTTACTATATTCATGTCTGAATCTAAAAGAGTTACTATGCCCTAAAAACTTATTTACAGAACAACAAGCAGGCAGACGTGGTGATGGGTGGATGTTGTCAGGTCAAAGACAAATACAAAATGCCTTCTCTTTCTCTCTCTCTCTCTCTCTCTCAGATAGTTCTTTAATTAATATCAAATATTACTGCTGAGTTAGCTTGGATGACATCACTTTTTGTCCCTGACTTTGGTTCCCTAGCTAAACCCCCAGTGTCTGAAACTACCAACATTTAACATCTCTGTGTGAAAATGCATAGCCTTTAGATGTTTGCAACTGCTAGAGGACTTAAAACAATAAAACACTTACAAAACAACACAGTGTCCCCTAGTGTAGACATCTTGTCTCCTGTTGACTGAAACTGAAAAATAACTTTTATAGTACAATCATAAAACAATGTAATTTCAACTTATATTCTTGAAGTTTTGTAAGTTAACCCTCTATGCTCTAGTTTCTACTGTTAAAACATATACATTTACACAATTACAATAGTTTATATACGTTTCTGTTCTAAGCCAGCAGGGCATGCTGTGGTTATATTTTAGCAAAGTACTTTACACACACACTTCTATATAAATCATATCAATTTTCACAAATGACATAGAATTATTTGCAAAATTTCAGCTAGCTGGGCTGGAAGTATTTCCTTTTGTCACACTCCACCCCCCGAAAACTCAAGTTAGTTTTTCAAGTAACCCTTGAGAAACTCTGCTTGAGAGGGTTGAGCCTATTTGGGAATACCTTACCCTATTCCCTGTCTTGAGAGCCCATCTGCGTTGGCATTGCTAATTCCACTGCCATGCTGCATTGTCATATCATATGCCTGTAACCCTAGACTCCACTTTAGTAACTTGGCATTTTGCTGGCTGGCTCGATATAGCCATGTTAAGGGATTGTGGTCTGCAACTACAGTGAATTTTCTTCCATACAGATAAGGCTGAAGTTTTTGCAGTGTGGTGGTGTGGGTGAAGTCCTTGAAAATGGGCAGTACAGTGAGCCCCTTCCTGCCAGCAATGAGGTCTGGCTAACCACTGTTATCTTCTTCAATGGGGATGTTCTATGGTCAATCACCACAATTTTTTTTTAAAAAATTCAACCCCAGGCCTTTTTGTGATAGAAGGAAGCCTTTCTGCTTATCAGTGGGAGTGGTAAGCACTGGGTAGGCTATCTAGCACAAGAGGACTGGTTTCGAGCTCTGAAATTATAGCTTATTGGCTATTTGGGCAGCATTTCTTTCCTTTTTAACTTTCTGCCTTAAAAGCTCCTGATGTTCTGTAGTCCTATCTCGCCTTCATTTTTACATATGGGTTTGGAGCCGATCCTCGGCTCTGACTCTGCCGATTACAAAGCTCAAAATCTCTTACTTGGCTCGTGGCAAGGTAGGTATCCCATAGTGCACTAGTAAAATCCCCAGATCTCATTTGCTGAGTCTACAAGTTCAGAAGCACTTCTTACTTGGCCGTGGCGAAGTTAAAAGTGTTTTCTTTGTTATCGTATTTTTACTGATATTTCTTCACATAAATAGATAGTTATACTAAATATTAATGGTTCCTCCTCTGAGCCGAGTCGGGCCTTCGGAGCTGGAGATTTCGGTACCTCTTGTTGTGGAACCCACGGTCCCAGCTCCCCTTGTGGCTGTCTCAGAGCCAAGTTCCATTCTGACACCTTTGGCACTGTCCATGGGTGTCTAGGAGCCGAAGCTCAATGGTCGGTCCCGACAGGGACGCTTGGACCTGAACCTTTTTGGTGTCAAGTCTCCCTCTCAGTGCATCAGCTAGGGTTCGTTTAGACCCTACATCCATCTCAGAGCTGATTGCTTTGGAGCCGCAGACTACCTCCATTTCCTCGGAACCAGGGCTGTCTTCATAGCCAGAGAGATCTGCATTTGAGATGATGAGGAGTGTGCTGTCCCATTCATCAGCTCCGCACAAGGGTACCGATACTCTTCCCCCTCAAGCACCGACCTCTGTCTTAGCACCTTCTCTCTCTCTTGGCAACAGAGACCCACAGCCTCAGGAGACCCCACTGGGTGGCCCCCAGTCTTCCGAGACCTCCCCAGAATAACCTTCTGAGGAGCCCCATCGGAAGAGGACATGCAAGAGGAAGCATGTAGACTCCCCGGATGAGTCTATCACCTCAGACACTGACCTTGAGGAGTCAGAAGGGTCCCCCAGGTCATCCTCTGATGATGTCTCCTTTGTAGACATCTTAGAGATCCTGAAGCAGAGAGGCAGCTGGCTCATTGTCACCCCTTCTGATGAGGAGTCAGTGTACCTGAAAGCTTTCGGGTCTCAACCTTCAGCCACTTGGGTGTCTCCACCTTTTGATGAACCCATGTACCTGGTTAGTCAAAAGGTGTGGGAAAGTCCTGATGCCATGGAGCCAGTCCCCAGAAGACCCAACAAATTTCTCTCTGCCCCAAAATAAAAAGAGTTTTTGACCAAGGGTGTGCCTGTAGATGCCATAGTGGTGGCAGCGGCCACTAAGAAGGAACTAGCAGAAACTTCTACATCTATCCATCCACTGAACAGGGAGTCTTGAGCGATGAATAGATACAGGAAGTATATCTTCTCTTTAGTGGCTTTTACACTGAGATCGCTGAACTGTCTCACACATTTTACTAAGCTTCAGCGAGATCTCCTCAAGGAGCTAGGAGATACTCTTCAAGGTACATCTATTAAAGGAGTCCCTGAGAAGGTGACTGCTCAGTTGTCCACCTTAAATTCCATTGTGAACTCCTTCATGAGGCTGATCTCCTATGCAGCCAAAAGAGCGAGTAGGGCAGCGGGTTTGGGAGTTTTGCTTAGGAGACACTCCTGTATGCACTTATGTAATTTTGCAGAGCCTTTCAAATCTGCCTTTACCAATGCCCCTTTGGAGGTTCTTCTCTGTTTGGACCAAAGGTAAAAGATACACTCACCAGGTGCGAACAAGAAGGCAAAACTCTCTGTGCCTTGGGAGTATGTTTTACCGTCCCTTCTAGACCATATCCCAAGGGTCAGAGAGGTGGTAAAATGTGGTTCAAGATGTCCCAGAAATTTTTTCCAGATGCACAGGATGATTCCTCCTTCAGAGGCAGAGGAGGAGGAGCTAATGGTAGACATTGCTCTAGAGGCGGGGGAGGGGGCGCAAAACCAGGGTGGCCGTGATTCCTTTTGAGGCCGTCCCTATCAGTGCTCCTGATGTGGGACCCAGCTGTGCTTCTCTGGAGCCAGTCAGGGGCTGCTTGTCTTTGTATCAAGAAGCCTGGCTAAACATCACCCAAGACAAATGGGTACAAAGAATAATCACCAGAGGATACTCCATACCCTTCTATCATCCACCCCACACTCCCAAGACGATCCCAGATGTTCCACCCAATCACAAGGATTAAGCAACTATAGAAGTTCAAAAGTTGCTGTCAAAGAGAGTCATCCAAACCATCCCCACAGACCAGATAGGATTCAGAACTTACTCCTGATTCTTTTTAGTGCCAAAACAAACAGGAGACTGAAGGCCCATTTTGGACCTCAGCAAACTAAATGAATCTGTAAAGAAGGCCAAGTTCCAGATGGTAACACTGCAGTCTATATTCCCTCTGTTAGGGAAAGACAATTGGATGTGCTGCATAGACCTCCAAGATGCGTACTACCATATAAAAATGGACAGAACATCGAGGAGTCATCTACGCTTCCAGTTGGGAGCCAGTCATTAACAATTTTGTGCTCTGCCCTTTGGTCTCACCACAGCCCCTAGGGTGTTCACCAAATGTATGGCGGTAGTGACAGCTCACCTGAGACGTCGTGGATTACAAGTGTTTCTGTAACTGGATGACTGGCTCCTGACTGCCACCACCAGGCACCTACTCCTACAAGCCAGGGATTCAACCATCCAGCTTTGTTCCCAGCTGGGGATTACGATAAATTGGGAAAGGTCTGCCTTATCGCCCTCTCAATTTGTGACTTTTATAGGTGCAGAAATAGACACAGTCCCCATGCTAGCTCATCTCCCTGCAGACAGAATTCAAAACCTCAGACAACAGATTTACGGCTTGCTTCCTCTACAGAAAGCCAAGGCAAATACAGTGCTGAAACTCTTAGGGACCATGGCCTCTACCATAAATATAGTCCCACTAGGCAGATTGCATATGCAAATTCTTCAATGGCTTCTTTTTTCCCAGTGGTCTCTACAACACCTGCCTCTATCACATCATATTCTCATAACAGAGTCTTGCAAAAAAGACCTTTGTTGGTGGATTCATCCAGATTAGTTGACAAAAGGAACTCCATTCCTTCCTCGCCAACCCGTTGCCACTGTGATCACGGATGCTTCACAGATGGGGGGGCATTTTTTAGGCAGGACTGTCCAAGGCACATGGCAAGATCACGAGGCTCACCTGCGTATCAATGTCCTAGAGATGAGAGCAGTGATTCTAGCGTTGCAAGCACTTCACGACGTTCTTCCCTTGGGGATGATAGCAATCCAATCTGACAATATGTCAGTGGTATGGTATCTAAACAAGCAAGGAGGAACCAGATCTTACCCCTTTTGTCGAGAGGCTCTTCGTGTTTGGCAGTGGGTGATATCTTCCCAACACTTTCTAGTAGCAACGCATATCCCCGGGACAACCAAGGTGATAGCCGAGAAGCTCAGCAGGACAATATTGATGCCTCACGAGTGGTCTCTGAATCAGAAAGTAGCGGAACAGATTTTCCACAAATGGGGACAGCCTTGCTGTGATCTCTTTGCCAGCCCAATCGATGCCAAATGCAGCAGTTACTTCTCCCTTATCCCCCCTCCAGGGGAGTCACTGAGAGACACACTTGTTCACGATTGGCACCTGGGGCTCCTTTATGCATTCCCCCCCTTTCCACTCATATCCAAAGTGATCCAGAAAGCAAAGTTCTTGGGAAGCAAAATGATTCTGATCACTCCTTATCGGCCTCGTCAGATTTGGTTCCCCTTTCTCGGGCCTCATCTCCTAGATGATCCATGGACTCTGGACCCAGTTCCCGACCTCTTGACACACATGTCAGGCTCCCTTCACTTCTGCCTTCATACCCTCAACTTGACAGCATGGCTGCTCCACTTCCATCTCTAGTCAGGCTTCATGATTTTTCACCTGCTGTGACCCATAGCCTTACATCTTCGCACAAACCTTCCACTAGGAAGTTATACGCTAGCAAATGAAGAAGATTTTCTATCTAGGCAAAAGAGAAAAATGGAGATCCTCACACAGCATCCATCCCTGTGGTGTTAGAATTTTTGACGGAACTTTTCCATCAGGGATCAGCTGCTGCCATAATTAGGGTCCAACTGGCAGCGATATCATATTTTCATTTGGGACAACATGAGCCTAATCTGATGTCCTACAGATTATGTAAAACCTTTCTTAAAGGTGCTACCTTGCTGAGACCTCCCTTTCTGGAACCTGTACCTCCGTGGGATCTAAATTTCATTCTGTCCAAACTAACTTCCCCACCTTTCGAGCCCGCATATTCGTGTCAATTGAAGTTTCTGTCTTGGAAGACTTTATTCCTAGTAGCTATCACATCCGCTAGATGGGTATCAGAATTGCAAGCACTGTCAATCAAGCCTCCTTATTTGATTTTCCACAGAGACAGAGTTTCCCTTCATGCAAATCCTTCCTTCATCCCTAAAGTTTGCTCTCAGACTAATTTGAACCAAACTATCGAACTGCCTGTATTTTTCCCTAATCATTCCAACAGTGCGGAATATAAATTTCATCAACTTGATGTTCACACACAGTTACGGTTCTACCTTCATAGAAATAAGGAACATAGAAAATCAGACCAATTGTTTGTGTCTTTTTCTGAAACTAGAATAGGTCTGCCAATCTCTAAAGTGACTCTATCTAATTGGATTTCCAACTGTATTTCCTTTATTTACTCCTCCAGTGGAAAGATCCTCCCATTCAAGATTAAGGCTCATTCCACAAGATCCCTGTCCACATCTGCTGCCTTTCAAGCCAGAGTTCCAATTGACAGCATTTGTGCAGCAGCAACTTGGGCTACCCCTCATACCTTTGTTACTCATTACAAATTGGATTTGACCTCTAGTGGTAGAGCCTCCTTTGGTTCCACGGTACTCAGGAGTATATTCCCGTGAGCCACCTGAGAAAAAAGTGCTAGGGAGACTGTCCCATATGTAAGAATGAAGGTGAGATAGGACTGCAGAACATAAAGAAGTTATGTAGTCAGTGTAACGTTCCATGTTTGTAGTCCATCTCGCCCTTCATTCTTATGAACCCACCCACCTACCCCCGTCCTGGAAGGATCTGGAGACAGGCTAGTGTTGTCTTTGGTAGGGTGGAGACCTTTCATTATTGTTGTTCTTTCTGGGTAACCTTTCTATCTCTTTTATAGTTAGCAGCAATTAAGATCTGGAGATTTTACTAGTGCACTATGGGATACCTACCTTGCCACGAGCCAACTAAGAGACTTTGAGCTTTGTAATCGGCCGAGTCGGAGCTGAGGATCGGCTCTGAACCTATATGTGCAAATGAAGGGTGAGATGGACTACAAACATGGAACGTTATGGTGAGTACATATTTTTTTGCACAGGGTGGCACTTGTTTAAGCTCTGTGGATCCTGTTTTGGCATCCTGCAAGCCTACAAGAGCAGCAGAAAGGAGAAAGAGAGACTTTGAGAGATTTTAAGTACCTCCGTTGTACTTGTTGAATATACAGCTTACTGCACTTTGTCATTTTTTACTATATTACATTTAATTCAAATGCATTTACTTTATTTTAGCTACACACTCAAGTGTGCTAGCCTGCACTGTGTTTTAAAGTGATTTAATTGCTGTTTTAACTGTATTTTCTGTGCTAAAACAAAAAAAAACCCCAAAAAGAACAAAAAAAACAAAAAGTTCTAGCTTGTTTGCTTGTTTTCTCACCTTTTTTGTAACTAGGATAGTCCGGATACAGATTTGCTGTATTCAGGGCTGTATTGTAGTTTCTGAGTTCCCCAGGCCTTTCTGTGATAGAAAGAAGCTTTTCTGCTGATCAGTGGGGTGGTAAGCACTAGGTAGCCTATCTAGCACAAGAGGAGTGGTTTCTAGCTCTGAAATTGTAGCTTATTGGCCTTTTGAGCAGCATTTCTATCCCTTTTAACTATTTGCCTTAAAAGGCCATGTTTGCATGGGTTTGCACTTGTTTAAGCTCCGCAGATCCTGTTTTGGCTTCCTGCAAGCCTACAAGAGTAGAAAAAAGGAGAAAGAGAGACTCTGAGAGACTTTAAGTACCTCCGTTTTACTTATTCTTGAATATACTGCTTACTGAACTTTATTTTTAAGTTGTTTTTTTACTATATTGCATTTAATTCAACTGCATTTACTGTATTTTAGCTACACACTCAAGTGTACTAGCCTGCACTGTGTTTTAAAGTGATTTAATTGCCATTTTAACTGTATTTTCTGTGCTAAAAAAAAAGTTCTAGCTTGTTTGCTTGTTTTCTTGCCTTTTTCTGTAACTAGATCAGACTGGATACAGATTTGCTGCATTCAGGACTGTATTGTATATCTTCTGAGTTCCCCATGGCTTTCTGTGATAGAAGGAAGCCTTTCTGTTTATCAGTGGGAGTGGTAAGTACCGGGTAGCCTGTCTAGCACAAGAGGAGTGGTTTCTAGCTCTGAAATTGTAGCTTATTGGCCTTTTGGGCAGCATTTCTATCCCTTTTAACTTTTTGCACGTTTGCACTTGTTTAAGCTCCGAGGATCCCGTTTTGGCATCCTGCAAGCCTACAAGAGAAGCAGAAAGGAGAAAGAGAGACTTTGAGAGACTACTTATTCTTGAATATACTGCTTACTGTACTTTATTTAAGTTGTTTTTTTACTATATTGCATTTAATTCAACTGAATTTACCTATTTTAGCCACACACTCAAGTGTGCTAGCCTGCACAGTATTTTAAAGTGATTTAATCGCCATTTTAACTGTATTTTCTGTGCTAAAACAGAAAAAAAAAAAAAACCCAAAAAGTTCTAGCTTGTTTGCTTATTTTCCCACCTTTTTCTGTGACTAGAATAGTCCGGATGCAGATTTGCTGTATTCAGGACTGTATTGTAGTTTCTGAGTTTCCCAGGCCTTTCTGTGATAGAAGGAAGCTTTTCTGCTTATCAGTGGGAATAGTAAGTACACTGTAGCCTGTCTAGTGCAAGAGGAGTGGTTTCTAGCTCGGAAATTGTAGCTTATTGGCCGTTTGGGCAGCATTTCTATCCCGTTTAACTTTCTGCCTGAAAAGCCCATGTTTGTGCGGAGTTAGTGTGTAGATATTGGCCAATAGTTTTGAATGATGAAAGGTACGGAGACATTTTCCCGGAAAGGATAGTGTTTTCTTATGGGAGATCTAGTAATTTAAAAGAGCTTTTATCATATGGCAAAGTGTTTAGAGCAGAAAACATCAGGGGAAGTTTTCCTTGCAGAAATTGTATAGTCTGTGAGAAAATTAAAAACTTGGATGGGGTCAATATTAATGACAAGGTCTATTAAGCCAGTGAAGTATATACATGTGAATCTAGTGGAATTGTCTATATTGTAGGCTGTGGGTGCCCACAGATAAAATGGTACATTGGACAGACTAAAAGAGCTGTCAGGAAAAGAATCATGGAACATCTGAGTGATATAAGAAGGAATAGAATGGAAAAAAAATGGTAGCTACACATTTTATTCAAGTACATAGTAGCTCAGTAGAAACTTTATTTTTAGTGTGTTGGCAAAACCCAAATCTTATGACAGGGAGGTGGACACTAGCAAGTTGTTACTGTTGGAGTCCAAATGTATAATATAATAAACTTCAGGACACTACATTCCAAAGGTTTAAACATGGAATTAGATACCAATGTTTACAATAAGTAAACTGATATTGTCAGTTATATGGTTGAAATCTCACATTTTATTAATGGAAATGGAATGATGTTGTTGTCGTTGTCTCATTTTAACATCAGAAATAGGTGAGATTCATCTCAGTAATTTTAAAATTATGTATAAAATATGATGTTAAGTTGTCTATCTTGCCTTCATTCTTGCTGGTTGGGATCGGAGCCGATTCTTGGCTCCGACTTGGCCATCTTCTATAGCTCGAGAGCTGTTTACTGGCTCAAGGCTACTCCTTATCCCATGATGCCTAGCTCTAGCTACCCAGATCTCATTTGCCGCTTCAGCTGCGAGGTGTCGTTTTTCTGGCTCAGGCTCATATAAAGTTTCTTTATAGAACTTTTTTACAAGAAATAGTCTTTTTCCTAGGGGTTATTGTTAACTTTTAGTCTTATATTTGTTATGTTAGCTAAGTGTGTATTTGTAGCTTCCTTCCCTCCTAATTTAGAGAGTTCTCCCCCTCCCCCCTCCTTATGCTTTCTTGTCAGGTTAGCCGTTTAGGTTAGAGGCTTTCCTTCTACCTTCTTTATAGGCTAGCCGTTTGAGTTAGAGGCTTTCCTATAAAAAAAAAAAAATAGTCTGTAGTATACTGCTTTTCTGTAGACTGTATTTGATTTGTTAGCTATTGTTGTATTTTTTGTTACAGAATGTCAAAAGAATCCAAGGTGTCTGGGTTCAAGAAGTGTGACTCATGCTGTCAGAAAATGTCTCTGACAGATGGGCACACTTCTTGCATTTATTGTTTAGGTGCTGTGCACCTGCAGGACTCCTGTTCTATCTGCCATGCATTTAGTCCAAGAGTTCTGCAGGAGCGTAAGAATAAGCTTATTCTTAGTGGTCTTTTAAAGCCCCAGGATTCACCGGCCAAGACTCAGCCTGTGAAATCCCCTAAATCTATCAAATCATTGGCTCCAAGTTCAGAGCCGTCTTTGGTTCAGACCCTACCTGCTACTTCGGTTCCGGCTGGAACCGATAAGACTATCTCCCCGTCGGCTCCATCAGAAACATCAGAGCCTTCGCGGAGCCACAAGAGGCTGAGGTCCCCTTCTCTGGAAACGATACATTCGGCTCCTCGGTCTCCCCTGCTTCAGAGCGAGCGCAGTCACAGATCTTCTCACTCCTCTCAATCCTCTAGGCTCTCGGATCACAACATGGAGAGAGTGGTCAGTAGGTTGCTAAAGTCACAGACACTTGCCAAGATGTTGTCCAGCCCTCCTCAACAGGTGTCGGCTCTGTCCACTTCTATCGATGTTCCTCCTCTGACTCCATTGAGCTCGGAGACAGAGTTTGTTGGGGTTCAAGTAGTGGAACCGTCGGCTCCGATAACTATCTCCTTCGGTTCCATCGTTGGCTCAGATTCCCTTGATGGTGCCGTCCGTCGAAGGATCTGGGTGCCGGGGCTCCCTCGTCGGCTCCGAGGAGGCGAGTGGCATCGGACCCTTGTCCAACACCATTCTCCCTCTCGGGGCTTCGGTGCAGGTGAGCGCAGCTCCTACATTGGCCTTAGAGCCATCTCCCTCAGTGTGGAGAAGGATTCTGATTTCCTCGGAACCGGAGCCTTCTCTGCATCATGGCAGGGACGCCTTTGATGTCATGAGGAATGTGCTGGCCACTGAGTCAGCTCCACTATCGGCCCCATCGGCTCCGTCTCCTGTAGTGCCTGTGCCAACCTCTGCTCCTCCTACAGACCCCAAGCATGGGGAACCGGCACTCCAGAGCACCCCATTGGGTATTTCCTCTTCTTCTGAGGCCTCCCCTGATCATTCAGAGGAGCCCCCTTGTAAGAAGAAGTGCAAGAGGAAGCACATTGACTCCCCTGAGTCTGTCACTTCTGATACAGACTTAGATGATTTGGAAGGGTCCCCGAGATCCCCCTTTGAAGATGTTTCCTTTTTGGACATCCTAGAAATGCTTAAGCAGAGGGGGAACTGGAATCCCCTAGCCCCTACCAAGGATGAGTCTGTATTTCTGGATGCGTTTGGTTCCCGACCTTCCACCTCCTGGGTTTCTCCACCTTTCGATCCACTTATGTCAGTGGTGGCTCGAAAGGCTTGGTCAGCCCCGGATGCAGTGGAACCAACTCCGAGGAGACCTGGCAAGTTCATCACAGCACCGCATGATAAGCAGTTCCTTACCGAAGGTGTTCCTGTTGATGCCATGGTGGTAGCAGCAGCTACCAAAAAAGAGTTAGCAGAAACCTCTTTGTCTGTCCATCCTCCTAACAAGGAGTCTAGGACCATGGACAGATACAGGAAGTGAATGTTTGCTTCAGCGACCTTTTCTATGTGGTCACTGAACTACTTATGCCATTTTACCTGGCTTCAGAGGGATCTCGTTAAAGAGCTTGGAGATACCCTTCAAGATCCATCAGTTGAGGGGGCTCAAGCTAAAGTGGTTTCCCAGCTGGAGACCCTTAATTCTGTAGTCAACATCTCCATGAGGCTCATTTCCTATGCAGCCGGTGGTGTGAGTAGAGCCGCAGGTACGGGCGTGTCCCTTAGGAGTCATGCATGGATGAAGCTGTGTAATTTTGCAGAACCCTTTAGAGCATCATTCATCAACACCCCCTTTGATGGTTCCTTTCTTTTTGGACCACAGGTGAAAGACACTTTGACTAGGTGTGAGCAAGAAGGCAAGACTCTATCTGCCGTGGGAGTCCGTTTTTCCACTCCTTCCAGACCATACCCCAAGGGTCAGAAGAGTGGTAAAATGTGGTTCCAAAAATCCCAGGGAGCCTCGCCTGACACATGTAGCGATTTTTCCTCCAGGGGCAGAGGGGGAAACAACAACAACAGACGCCGACCTTGTGGCAGAGGGGGTCCGCAGAACCAGGGCAACAGAGAATCCTTCTCTGAGAAGCCCTTTCAGCATCCCTGAAGGGTTGCCCGGCTGCCCGCCTCTGGAGGCAGTCGGGGGAAGACTTTCAATGTACCCAAAAACCTGGCAAAATTTAACGCAAGACAAATGGGTACGGTCAGTTATATCCGGAGGTTACAAAATTCCCTTCTCTCAACCCCCCTTACCACCAAGCAAATCCCTTCCAGATGTTCCACCCAATCTGAGGGACCAAGCAGTCAGAAGTTTCAAAACTGCTAGAAAAAAAGAGTCATCCAGGAAGTCCCAGCAGACCAACATGGATCCGGAACTTACTCAAGGTTCTTTTTGGTACCAAAAAAGACAGGGTACTGGAGACCGATTCTGGATCTCAGCAGACTAAACAAGTCTGTTCAAAGAACAAAGTTTCGGATGGTCACGCTACAGTCCATTCTACCCTTTCTGGGTCAGGACAATTGGACGTGCTCCATAGATCTTCAGGATGCATACTACCACATCAAAATGGACAAGCGCTCCAGGAGATTCCTTCGCTTCCGGCTGGGAGCCAGTCATTACCAGTTCAGAGCCCTGCCCTTTGGTCTCACCACAGCCCCCAGGGTGTTCACCAAATGTATGGCAGTGTTCACGGCTCACCTGAGACATCAAGGATTCCAGGTGTTTCCATATCTAGATGACTGACTCCTCACTGCTACTACCAGGCATCAACTTCTGCAAGCCAGGGACTTCACAATCACAATCTGCTCCCAGCTAGGCATTACAATAAACTTTGAAAAATCTGCCTTGTTGCCCTGTCAATCTATCACCTATATAGGAGCAGACTTAGACACAAGGAACATGTCCGCAAGGCTACCGCCAGAAAGGGTGTCTGCAATTCTCTAGCAAGTACAAATTCTAATGCAGAGCAAAAGGATCCAAGTCAGGTTCGTCCTTCAAACTCTGGGTTCCATGGCAGCAGCAATTCTTCTAATCCCACTGGCCCGCTTTCACATGAGGATCCTTCAGTAGCTTCTGTTCACACAGTGGTCTTTCCAACAGCCGCCCATGTTTCACATGATCATGATTACAGAAGCATGCAAAAGGCACCTTTCCTGGTGGATGGTCTCCCCACTAGTGACTCAGGGCAGACCCTTCATTCAGCTCCCTTCGGTTGCCACAGTGACCACATATGCCTCCCTGATAGGGTGGGGTGGGGGTCATTATCAGGGCAGGACAGTTCAAGGCACTTGGCAGCCTCACGAGTACCATCTGCATATAAATGTCCTAGAAATGAGAGTCGTGCTCCTAGCGTTGCAAGCTCTTCAGGACTTTCTCCCTTCTGGGACCATTGCGATTCAAACGGACAACATGTCAGTGGTGTGGTACATCAACAAGCAGGGCAGAACCAGGTCTTACCCCATATGTCGAGAAGCACTCAGACTCTGGCAGTGGGCGATTTCCTCCCAACGATTTCTGATTGTGACGCACATCCCTGGGAGGTCCAGCATCATAGTGGACAGGCTCAGCAGAGCTATTCTCATGCCTCATGAGTGGTCTCTGAATCAGGTAGTTGCGGACCTGATCTTCCGCAAATGGGGACAGCCTTGCTGCGATCTTTTTGCCACCCCCTTCAACAGCAAATGCAGCAACTACTTCTCCCTTCTTCCGCTTCCAGGTCACTCTCCCAGAGATGGTCTAGTCCACGATTGGCCTCAGGGACTTCTTTATGCCTTCCCTCCATTTCCCCTGATACTGAAACTCATACAGAAAGCAATATCATTGGGTTGCAAAATGATCATCATTGCCCCCTACTGGCCTCGACAGATATGGTTTCTGCTCCTGCACCATTACCTTCTCGATCAGCCCTGGACTCTGGATCTGATTCCAGACCTACTGATTCATCAATCAGGCGGGCTGCATCAATCCCTCCAAACACTCCAGCTCACAGCTTGGTTGCTCCATTTCCAACCTTAGTCAGGCTTCCCAGCATTTCCCGGCCGTGCGTGAGATTATTGTCTCCTCTCACAAGTCTACAACCAGAAAAACTTATGCTAGCAAATGGAAACATTTTTCTTGTAGGGCAGAGGCTAGGAACGTATATCCCTTTTCAGCCCCAGTCCACAAAATTTTGGAGTTCCTAGCACAACTTTTTCATTCTGGGTCCGCTTCTGCTACAATCAGGGTTCAATTGGCGGCCATTTCTAACTTTCATGTTGGGTTGTCTAATTCAAACTTTATGTCTCATAAGCTCTGTAAAGCCTTTTTAAGAGGGACTACTCTCCTTAGACCTCCAGTGAGAGATCCTCCTTGGGACCTTAATTTGGTACTAACCTCCTTAATTATGCCCCCCTTTGAACCTGCAGCATCCTGCTCCATTAAGTTTCTATCTTGGAAAACACTCTTTCTGGTAGCTATTACTTTAGCCAGACGAGTCTCTGAAGTTCAGGCACTATGTGTTCGTCCTCCATACTTGGTTTTTCATAAGGACAGGGTTGCTCTGAGGACTAATCCCTCATTCCTTCCGAAAGTCTGCTGAGAAAATAATTTAAACCAATCTATAGACCTTCCTGTGTTTTTCCCTAACCATACCAACAAGGCAGAATACAAATTAGACCAAATGGACGTTCATAGACAATTGCGTTTTTACTTGCACAGGACTAAGGATATAAGGAAGTCGGACCAACTATTCCTTTCCTACGCTATAGGCAAACAAGGTCTCCCAGTTTCCAAAGTGACCTTATCCAGGTGGTTGTCTCACATTATTACTTTCATTTATCAATTGAGAAACAAAGAGTTGCCTATTAAACCGAAAGGTCATTCTACTAGGGCTTTGGCCACCTCTGTAGCCTTCTAATCTAGGTTGCCCATGGATTCTATCTATGCAGCTGCTACTTGGGCAAATCCTCATACCTTTATTCCTCATTACAAGCTAGCTATGGTCTCCAGGAGCAGAGCTGACTTTGGTTCCACTGTTCTGAAGAGTCTGTTCCAATGAGCCGCCCAGGATTGTAGGTGCTAGGGACGCTGTCCCAACCAGCAAGAATGAAGGCAAGATAGACAACTTAACATAAAGAAGTTATGTACCTACCATAATGTTCCATGTTAGTTGTCTTCATCTCGCCTTCTTTCTTGCGTCCCACCCTCCATCCCCCTGTCCTATTGGATCAAGAGGAGTTTTGGTTTCACTGGCTGAGTGTTCTCTGGTTTGTTTCCTCTACTGACTTAGAGAGTATGACAGGTATGCTCAACCTGTTTGCTTGGACAGGTTGTTTCTCTGGCTATGTTTGGGGTTAGCTATTTCAAATGAGATCTGGGTAGCTAGCGCTAGGCATCATGGGATAAGGGGTAGCCTCGAGCCAGTAAACAGCTCTCGAGCTATAGAAGATGGCCGAGTCAGAGCCGAGGATTGGCTCCGATCCCAACCAGCAAGAAAGAAGGTGAGATGAAGACAACTAACATGGAACGTTATGGTAGGTACATAACTTCTTTTTATGCATTGTTAACACAAGGGCAATGTGTAATATGTGATGGGCACTTTAAATTATTGATTGGATATTGAAGGATGGCAAATTGAATGATGTATATAAGTAAGCTGCATGGTGTAACAATTTATTCTTTGAAGGTGTAAGCCGAGGTACCAAACACATCAGTAAAACTTTTTCTATCCTGATGTTTTATGTGTTTTGTGGATTATTTGGAGGTGTTTGTGTGTTTTGAGCAATTTCTGAGGATTATGGCAGCTGAAGGAGCCCGTTCCACATGTGAGGATATTTGGGAGGAAAGGGAATCTAGAATGATGGAAATTGATCCCTTGATGGCAGATGAAATAAGTACATGTGAGGTGGATTTAATAAAATTAGAAAGACTTCTTACCAAGGAGCTAACGTTACATTAGGATATCATATTATTAGAAAAGTACTTGTCATTGGACATTACGCCCAGAGCCCTTAGAATAAATAAATTACCTGCGTATGAGTTCACAGAAGATGAAGTAGACCTATTGAGTGAATGGAATGAGGAATCATTGGCGTGTACTAAGGTTTGGTTGAGAGTTCTGGTGAAGTGGAATCAGAGGCAGCAAGAAAGACTGAGAGCAGAGACCTTAAGGGTGCAAACAGATCTAGCTGGAAAGGTGCCTGCAGTGGTTTTCGACAACAAAGTTAAGGAGGTAAAAGAGAATATGGTGAAGGTGGAGGAAGCAGTCATGGCCATTAAGAAGGGCGCGCTCCAAAGGGATGTAAAAGACTATAACAACAATGCCATTTTCTCATGGCAGCACAAAGAACCCAGGGGCAGGCAAAACAACAGAAGGCCTAGTAGCAGAAACCAGGAGTTTCGTGATTCCTCAGTATCTTCTGGGGACTTGACATCCGATAGCAGTAAGAAAAATGTCTCATTCGAGGAGCTCAATGAGGAACCAGAGGCTATGGATCCAGTGAAGGAGAACTCAGATTTTGGAAGGGCCCGAGGGCAAAGATGGTGGTGGAACACCAGCGATGAGGAAGGTATGCAGAGAAAGGGATTCCAGCAGAAACAGAATAACAGGAGGTAAAGGAAGAGTTATTGAACAAAATTGTGAGATCAACCATATCAACAACAATGGGAGGAATATTTTAGAAGACATTGGGACTGATACATGTGTGGACAATTTAAAAGTGGCAAATTTGTCTGATCTAATTTTGAACTCTAATGCTTTATCCGTCTTGGATAAGGGTAGCAAGTATGTTCCTACACATTGCCCTAGCCTAGCTGATATGACTTTTGAAATAAATAGATTCTGCCGTAAGTTAAATTTAAAAATATTTTTTGAAAATAAAGGAAGGCAGGGGGCAAGAGGTGATAGCAATGCATTGGATGTTAATGTCAACACTCTAGAAAGGGCACTTGATGTAAATGATTCTTTTGATAGTACTGACAGCCTTTTGTTAAATCTATCCATATATGATTATGATGATACTGATTTGCATGATGAAACCATGGAAGAGGGAACAAACAAAATGGAGGCAATTCCAATTTTTTTTACTGGTTATGGAAAAATGACAATGCCACCTGTACCTTATAACAGCACATTTATGCCACCCAAGATGTCTAATAATGTTTTAATGTTCGAGAATGTATTAAGCAACCATGTGGAAAGAGAATATGATGCATTTAAAAGGAGATTCAAGTCTTTTAATTTAACTAAAGTACAATGGGAAACGCTTCAATGACTAAGAAGTTGTAGAAGGGAATATGTGTTTACAGAAGCTGATAAGGGCGGCAATTGGGTAATCATGAGTGAGGCTCAATATAAAGAGATGACGTATGCTTTATTGAATGATAATGCTGTTTATAGGAGACTTTTGGGGAACCCAGTTCCAGACTATAATGGGGAATTATTGGAAATTCTGGAGAGAACAGAAAGACTGGGTTTCTTAAATGCTTCTGATGTTAACAAGCTTTACATAAAATGCCCCAGGGATGCTATGTTTAAAACTATTCCCAAGATACATAAAGACATTTAAAAACCACCAGGAAGGCCAATAGTCCCTGGGAAAGGAACTTTCCTTGAAAATGTAGGGATATTTTTGGATTATTATCTAAAGAATAATCGAAATAAGGTGATTTCCTACATTAAAGATGGAAAAATGTTGGCTGAGTTGTTGAAGGGTGAGTGGTCCGAAGAGTTATATTGGGCCACGGTAGACATGAAATCCCTATAATTGAGCATAAAACATGAATGGGGTTTGAGAGCCATTAGCAACGTGTTAGGTGAGGGTCCGTGAACAGATTTCTTCATTCGTCTCCTTCAGTTTTCACTAATGGATAATTGCTTTGCGTTTGGTGGAACTTATTATTTGCAGCTGGTAGGGACTGTAATGGGGACTGGGTATGCTCCCGTATATGCAGTATTATTCATGGATTATTTTGAGAAAATTAAACTGTATAATATGCCGTTTTACAAGAACAAGGTGGTATTTTTTAAGAGATATATTGATGATCTCATATTTATTTGCAATGGAGACATGGAAGAGTTTGGAAACTTCATTAACATGTTGCAGGATAATAACTTTGGCTTAGAATTCACATATAGGACAAGTAAAGAGGTAATAACATTATTTGGACTTGGAGTTCTTTGTGGATGACAGTTTTAGGATGGCTCATAGACCATATAATAGGGAAACGTCTGTGAACAATTTTTTGATAACAGACAGTATGCACCCCCACCTCACCCCCAATCTTCTGGCATCTCTGTCATATGGTGAGTTTTTAAGGATAGCAAATAATAGATCAGACAAGGATGAACTGGTGAATGAGTTCAGCAGAGTAAAAAACAGATTACATGTAAGAGGCTATCAGGAAGATGTCCTAATGGCCGCAGAATGCAAGGCCAGGAGAAAGCCAGGCCTAACATGGAGTACTAGGGAGGGAGTGAAATGTATTAGAAGGCATGAGGCCGATGTGACTAATAAGATCTAATAAGATGGATGGGCAAAATCCTCTTTTCTTTGTCACTAAATATTCTCCCTTTTCGGACAAACTAAAGCAGTTATTGTGTAGATATTGGCCAATAGTTTTGAATGATGAAAGGTATGCAGACATTTTCCTGGAAAGGATAGTGTTTTCTTAGGGGAGATCTAGTAATTTAAAATAACTTTTATCATATGGCAAAGTGTTTAGAGCAGAAAACATCAGGGGAAGTTTTCCTTGCAGAAATTGTATAGTCTGTGAGAAAATTATAAACTTGGATAGGGTTAATATTAATGGCAAGGTCTATAAAGCCAGTGAAGTATATACATGTGAATCTAGTGGAATTGTCTATATTATAGGGTGTGGGTGCCCGCAAATAAAATGGTACATTGGACAGACTAAAAGAGCTGTCAGGAAAAGAATCATGGAACATCTGAGTGATATAAGAAGGAATAGGATGGAAAATCCAGTAGCTACACATTTTATTCAGGTACATAGTAGCTCAGAAGAAACTTTATTTTTAGTGTGTTGGCAAAACCCAAATCTTATGACAGGGAGGTGGACACTAGCAAATTGTTACTGTTGGAGTCCAAATGTTTAATAAACTACAGGACACTACATCCCAAAGGTAAATATGGAATTAGATACCAATGTTTACAATAAGTAAACTGATATTGTCAGTTATATAGTTGAAATCTCACATTTTATTAATGGAAATGGAATGATGTTGTTGTCTCATTTTAATATCAGAAATAAGTGGTATTCATCTCAGTAATTCTAAAATTATGTATAAAATATGTTTTGCATAGTTACCACAAGGACAGTCTATAATATGTGACGGGTACTTTAAATTATTGATTGGACATTGAAGGATGGCAAATTGAATGATGTATATAAGAAAGCTGCTTGATGTAACAATTTATTCTTTGAAGGCATAAGCCGAGGTACCAAACACATCAGTAAAACTTTTTCTATCCTGATGTTTTGTGTGTTTTGTGGATTATTTGGAGGTGTTCGTGTGTGTTAAACTATTACTGTTGCCAGAAAGTCTGCTCTTCAGTTTTTCCCTTAGGTCTTGTTAGTTCTCTTCCTTCTCACACTTAAACTAGCTTATTCAGCTAGCACTTTACCAGACTCTTTGTAGCAATTATTGTAGCACACATAAGTGCTGCCAGCACTAAATAATCTATAAGGAAACAAATCCAGTACTTATTAATAATACCCACCCCTCCAGGCATATCTAAATGTCAGTTCCCGTACTTTCTCCTATTAACCTGGTGAACTTGGGCATTCTGAGGCAATATAGCAACTGCTTCATGTATGCTGACAACCCATGTATACTGACAACCCTCTCCTCTTAAGTCCCAACACACAAACTTGCGAGAGCTGCACTTATATATCCAAATTGGAAGCAAAGCACTCTCCTGCCAAGACTGGAAAAGCTGGTCAAAAGGAGAAGGTCAACACTTGCACCACACCACATGGAACATGTAGCTCTCCAGAACATACACCATCACAGCTCTGACATAAAAACATAAGTCACACACCCACCATCATGGAGGCTCACAATAGAAATCTGCCCAAACAACAGAGATCTCCAAGGCAGAAATGCACTCGACCACCACAGTATGGCACAAATCATGAGACACATAGCTCACCTAAACTGTGTGCCACTCAACCAAAACTCCTAAGGCAAACAGCATGCTAGTCATAGGTGACTCAATAGTGAGGCACACAGATGTCCCACTCACTAGGTTAAATAAGGAGAAGGAAACAGTCAGCTGCCTGTCGAGTGCTAGGATTCATCACTTAGCACATGCAAATATGACTCTGTCATTGTCTGTGTTGGTGTAAATGATCTGAGATGTACCTCCCTGGACTACATGAAAAGAGGTATGGAGGAGCTCACAGATCATGTGGCCTAGGCTGGTATGACCCCAGCCCTGAGCAGCATCCTACCATTGCCCAGAATGATACCACAGTATGAGCAGAAAATGATTGACTTCAAAAATTGGCTGCATTTCTGGTGTCATTCTAAGGGGATCCAGTAGCTGTCTGCCTGGGATGACATGACTGACAGGCCTCGATGCTTTGCCAGAGATAGCCTGCACCTGTCACGCCTGGTATTCCGTATAGTGGCCAAGGCTCTTGCCACCCCTATTGTGCCTTTTTTAGGGAGTGTTCCAAGGACCAAATTACCACCATAACTGCTATAAATAAATGCAATCTGAGGGTCATGCTGCTCAATGCTAGAAGTCTAAATCTCAAGATGCACTCACTCGAAGCACTCCTTAAAATGGAGAACATTGACATTTGTGCCATAACAGAGACCTGGTTCAAGTCAGCAGAAAGCACCCCTGCGCTACCAGGCTATAATTCATTCCACACCTTTCGGCCCAAAAACTTGGACTGAAGCTCCAAAGGCGGTGGTGTCTCCATATTCATAAAGGATATGAACACCTCCAGACTGGTAGCCCAACATAATGCAACAGAGATATTTCAGGTACAATTAACATTGGGTAAGACAGTGATTCAGGTCGTAGCCTGCTATAGGTCCCTAACATTTTCCTAAGACATTCACTCTATGTTCCTAACCACCTTGGAAAATATTAGGGTCCTACCTAACACCCTTATACTGGGCAATTTCAGCTACCCCTCCATTAACTGAGAAAACTATTCATGTATCAATACACTTGCCCAACATTTTCCTGGAATTCGTTAATTCCAATGCCCTGGACCAGCTCATTCTTATCCCCACTAGAGGGAGCAACATCCTTGACCTGGTTATCACTAACATGGGCTACCGTTGCTCTACAACAACAGTCAACTCCTCCCTGGTTAAATTCGACCACAAGCTAATCACCATGGATATCCACATCCCACCCACAGCTCCCGCAAAGGTAACCACAGTGAAAAACTTCTCTAAATCTAACTTTAGACTCCTAAAACCAGAAGTGGCTAACTTCATGACACCCATACAGATGGAGAATGGGTGCATGACTGCCGAATCATACACAAATGCATGGAACTTGGCATACCAAATGGAACGAAGATGCTCTCCTCCAAAGTAAGGAAGCTGATCTGGTGGTCCCCTGCTATAAAAAAAACTCTACAACAGGCGAAAGAAACTGTTGCAGAAAAAGGTGAAGTCCCAAGACTGGAAAAACACCCTTATTAGCCTCAACAAAAAATTGAGATCCTCATCAAATCCTCTAAAGCTAGCTATGAAAACAAGATTGCAGAAGATACTAAAGATAATCACAAGGTCTTCTTTGGTTATGTCAGTAATCTCTAAGGCAATACCCAGGTTTGCTCTGAGCTACTGCATAATGGTATCTCTTATACTGAGCCAACAGATATTGCCAATATACTGGCCGATAGGTTCAGTGCTAACTTTACCCCTTTCTCCCCCACAAAGGACTGATTACAATGCCAAAGAATGCTAGGCACCCAATATTACTGCTGCACGGGTTAAAATTGCACTGTCCAAGGCCAAGAATACAGCATCCATGGGACCCGACAATATCCCTGGCTGTGTTCTACATGAACTAAAAAATGAACTGGCACTATGACTATGTGCCCTGTTCAATCACAGCCTCACCTCAGGCTTTGTCCCTACCAAATGGTGCACTGCCACAGTCATCCTCTCCATAAAGGGGGAGTGACTACAGACCCCAGGAACTATCGCCCCATTAGCCTGACGAGTCTGATATGTAAGGCTATGGAGCAAATCATCATGGATATAATAAATAAGGATATAGGGAATTTCAAACTCTGGATCCCACCTAATTTGGCTTTGTGAAGGGCAGATCATGCCTGATCAACCTGGTCGACTTCTTCAAGTCAGTCACCACAGCTGTGGGTGAAGGAAAGGTAGTCCATACAGCCTACCTTGATCTGGTCAAGGCCTTTGATACCATTCCCCACTCCGGAGTCATAGATAGACTCACTAAGCTAGGCATCAACCCCTATATCACCAGGCAGGTGGCAAACTGTCTCATAGATAGAACCCACAGCGTGAAAGTAGCAGTCTCTAAGTCAGACTGCCGACCAGTCACGAGTGGACTCCCACATGCATCAGTCCTGGGTCCTCTCCGGTTTGGCATCTACTTGTCAGATGTTCAGGCCAACATGAAGGGCCTCTGGCTGACCAGGTTCACAGATGATTGCAAGCTGGGAGCCATTATTAACTCCCCAAGTGATGTAGACATCCTACAAAAGGCCTCACCGAGAGCAACAATTGGTATCAAAACCATGGCCTTAAACTCAGTGCCAAAAAATGTGTCATCATCCTCTTTGGAAAAAACTAATTTTCCATGAATTACCACATTGATGGCAGTCCACTAAACACTGAAGGCATTATAAGAGATCTGGGAACACAGGTTGATAGCAACCTCTCCTTTGACCACCACATAGCCACTGTGGTCTGAAAATCCTTCTTTGTGGCACATCTCATTACTAAGGGTTTTACATCATGGAAGAAGGAGGTCATCGTCTCTCTACCTCCCTCATAAGACCAATCATCGAGTACAATGCCCCATTTGGCATGTATCTCACCAGACACCAGCAACAACTGGAGAGACCACAAAAGTACCTCGCAAAGAGGATACTGGGCCTTAAACACATGTCCTACATAGATAGACTCAAAAAACTTAAGCTATTCTCTGTCTCATATCGCCTACTTAGAGACAATCTCTGCTTGACTTACAAAGCCATGTCTGACTCAACCCTGTTAGATATGCTACATCTAAAAAACCTAATCCCTCTGCACCACATGCTCCAGAGACCTCAACCTTATTACCTCAATTAACAGAACATGCTGGACGGACAGGTTCTTAACCCAGAGACTGCACATGTTCTGGAATAGACTTCCAATATACTTCAAGCAGAGCACCTCACTGGCACTCTTCAAGAGAAATTGCGATGAGTGGATGGGAAATAGAAAATTCACCCCAGGAATCACTTCAATGGCTTTGCTCAATAGTGGGACTGGAAGCTAACACTGGGTGGCATAAAGCCAGGGCAATCCTATGGGCTAGGCTTGTAAAAGCCCTAGGGCCGTTAGCCTAGTACACACCTATGAACCTATGAACTACATCACAAATTTTGATTAAAATTGCTGTCCTGGGTTATCTCACATGTCAAAGTCACTGGTGTTTTCTAGGCTATGTCTTATAGTTTTCAAGTTATGGGGATGAAAATTAGGGAAATGTTATATACATGCATAATGCATCATAGAATAATGAAATAAAACATAAAGACCACAGTTAATGTAATCTTTTATTTTAGACACATATGAGAATACATCCTACATGAAACACATTTTACAAAATATAGGATTCTGAAGAAGTTCGTAAGGACGAAACCTAGGTCAATAAAGAAGATACTATTGCAGAAGTCTAAGTATATCGCTTTTGTTGGTTGGAAACAAGTATCTTTTTAATTCCAACATTTTACAAAATACTCTTTTTTTCTGTTCTTTCTAGCAACATATTCACATACAGTTTTGGCATATGAGAGCTTCCTTGCAATGTCATTTTTAGACACAGTATGCATAAAGAATTTAAAGGAAAATTCCACCTTCTACAGTTTAACTCAATCTTTAGGTTTTTTTTCTCCCTACAATACGGTTCCAGCATTGTGTAGGTACCAGAAACCTGCCTGTACTTTTTAAAACTTTTAATGTTCTGTAGTCCTATCTTGCCTTCATTCTTACATATGGGTTTGGAGCCGATTTTCGGCTTCCACTCGGCTGTCTTACCAAGGGTATTTATAAGCTTAGCTAGAGTGTGTTGGCAAAGTCTCTTAGTTGGCTCATGGCAAGGTAGGTATCCCATAGTACACTAGTAAAATCCCCAGATCTTAATGCCGTGTCTACTTGTTCAGAAGTGCTTCTTGCTTGGCTGTGGCTAAGTTGAAAACTTTTGCTTTATTATTGTATATTTGCTGATATTTTTGACATAAATAGCTAGTTATACTTAATAGTTCTAGTTTTTCATAGGTATTTTATAGAAATGTTTTTTGCTATTTACTTAGTTTTGAGAACGTATTGGCCATTGGGCCCTTGTTGTTCTCTGTGTGATATCCTGTGTCCTAGTTTTCTGATATAGTCCATATTACTGTAGGTCCATGTTTGTGTTACGACCTTGTTTTTGACATTTTTCTATATTACTATTGTGTGCAGTGTTGCTTGCTGTTTTCAATAGTTTGCCTGCTGTTTAAGATTCTGGTATTTCCAGCTTAGCTTCTTTCTTTTTCCAGCTAGGTCCATTTAAGTTAGAGGATCTAGTCAGGGTTGCCAGATTTCCAGCACCCCAGGTAGGGACAAAAAAGAAGAAGAAGGTCTCTCACGGCAAGTGAAGACCAAAAAAAAAAAAAAAAAAAAAGGTCTTTAATGCGGAACAGAGTTCCACATTAAAGAACTGAGCTCACTCAGTAGCTCTGCACTAAACATGGAGCTTCTCGTGTTTAATGCATTGCAGTTCCGCATTCAACACAAGTAGCTCCGTGTTTAGCGATTTTTGATTGGCCGTATACCGGCATATGGGCCAATCAAAATCAAACGGAGCTTCGTGTTTAATGCAGAACACAAGAAGCTTCGTGTTTAGCAATTTTGATTGGCCCGTATGCCAGGTATACAGGACAATCAAAAAACAAACAAAGCGGAGACTGGCCGGGATTTAAACTGGCAGGGCGGGACTCGGGATCAGGCTGCTGATCTCGGGACAGTCCCGCCCAAATAGGGACGTCTGGCAACCCTGGATCTAGTCCTCTGTTTAACTTTGACTCTTTCCTAACAGGGCTAGGTCCGTTTAAGTTAGGGGACCTAGACCTCTGTTGTTTCTCCTCTGTGTGCATGTTGGTTTTGTTGGGGCAAGGCCCATTTAAGTTAGAGGACATAGTCCTCATTGTATTTCGTGTGTATCTGTCTTAGGGCTAGGCCCGTTTAAGTTAGAGGACCTTGTCCTCCTTTCTTCCTGTATCATAGAGCTCATTATAGTCATGTCAAAGGAATCCAAAGACCATAAACCTTCGGGTTTTAAAAAGTGCCTTAAGTGCTCCCAAAAAATGTCAATTACAGATGGTCACAGTAATTGTGTTTATTGCCTCAGAGCCATTCACCTGCAGGAAACTTGTTCTTTCTGTCACTCCTTTAGCTCCAGAGTTCTCCAGGAGAGAAAGAACAAATTAATTCTGAAAGGTCTCCTCAAGCCTTCCTTCAAGGAGAACTTAGCAAGCTTTTCTTCTTCTTCCAAGTCTCATTCATCAAGAAAAGAGAAGGTCAAGTCTGCCAAGAGACATTCTCCGGCACCGACTATTTTGTCTGAACTTCCTCAGAAAACATTAAAACTGGATAAAGCTTCTACCTCTTCGGCTCCACTGTCCTCGGAGCCAGTCAAGGTAGTCGATGTTGACACTGCAGTGTCGGCCTCAAGTTTTTCAGAGCCGGCTAGTGAAAAATTGCACTGGATCCGGTCCAGAGAGCTTTTGCCAGTCTGCCCAAATTTACAGTCTCCCATTTTACAGAGATCCAGGTCACCTACCCTCTCATCCAGATTCTCCAAGAGCCTTTCAGAAGAGGATGTAGCGAGAGTTGTGCTTAGACTCCTGAAGTCGTCTGCTTTGCCCAAATTGTTGTTGGCTCCAACCCAGTTGGTTCTGGCATCATCTGAGTCCATTCTCCCTGTTGTGGTTCCTCCTCCGAGCCGAGTCAGGCCTTTGGAGCCAGAGATTTTGGTTCCGCTTGTTGGGGAACCCTCAGTTCCAGCTCCCCTTGTGGCTGTCTCAGAGCCAAGTTCTGCTCCGACACCTTTGGCACCATCCGTGGTGTCTAGAAGCCGAAGCACACCGGTCGGCCCCGACAGGGATGTTTGGACCTGAACCTCTTTGGTGCTGAGTCTCCCTCTCGGTGCGTTCGCTAGGGTGAGCTCGGACCTTACATCTGTCTCAGAGCCGATTGCTTTGGAGCTAAGGACTACCTTCATTTCCTTGAAACCGGGGCTGTCTTTGGAGCTGGAGATATCTGCATTCGAGATGATGAGGAATGTGCTGTCTCGGTCATCAGCTCTGCACAAGGGTATCGATACTCTTCCCCCTCAAGCACCAACCTCTGTCTCAGCACCTTCTCTCTCTCTTGGCAGCAGAGACCCGCAGCCTCAGGAGCCCTTGTTGGGTGGCCCCCAGTCTTCCAAGACCTCCCTAGAATACCCTTCTGAGGAGCCCCCTCAGAAGAGGACATGCAAGAGGAAGCATGTAGACTCCCCGGATGAGTCCATCACCTCAGACACTGACTTTGGGGAGTCAGAAGGGTCCCCCAGGTTGTCCTCTGATGATGTCTCCTTTATAGACATCTTAGAGATCCTGAAGCAGAGAGACGGCTGGCCCACTGTCACCCCTTTTGATGAGGAGTCAGTGTACCTGAAGGCTTTCGGTCTCAACCTTCAGCCTCTTGGGTGTCTCCACCTTTTGATGAACTCATGGACCTGGCTAGTTGAAAGGTGTGGGAAACTCCTGATGCAGTGGAGCCAGTCCCCAGAAGACCCAACAAATTTCTCTCGGCCCCAAAAGAGAAAGAGTTTTTGACTAAGGGTGTGCCTGTAGATGCCATGGTGGTGGCGGTAGCCACTAAGAAGGAACTAGTGGAGATTCTACATCTGTCCATCCACCGAACAAGGAGTCTCAAATGATGAATAGATACGGGAAGTGTATCTTCTCTTCAGCGGCTTTTACCCTCAGATCGCTGAACTATCTCACACATTTTAGCAGGCTTCTGAGAGATTTCCTCAATGAGCTAGGAGATACTCTTCAAGGTACATCTACTAAAGGAGTCCCTGAGAAGGTGACTGCTCAGTTGTCTACCTTAAATTCCATTGTGAACTCCTCCATGAGGCTGATCTCCTATGCAGCCGACGGAGCGAGTAGGGCAGCTGGTTCAGGAGTTTCCCTTAGGAGACACTCCTGGATGCGCTTATGTAATTTTTGCGGAGCCTTGCAAATCTACCTTTACCAATGCCCTCTTTGACGGTTCTTCTCTGTTTGGACCGAAGGAAAAAGATACACTCACCAGGTGCGAACAAGAAGGGAAAACTCTCTCTGCCATGGGAGTATATTTTACTGTCCCTTCTAGACCATATCCAAGGGTGTGGTTCAAGAAGTCCCAGAGATTTTTCCTGGACGCACAAGGTGATTCCTCCTTCAGAGGCAGAGGAGGAGGAGCCAATGGTAGATACCACCCTAGTGGTGGGGGGGGTCCGCAAAACCAGGGTGGCCGTGATTCCTTTCGAAGCCGTCCCTATCAGCGCTCCTGATATGGGGCCCGGCTGTGCTTCTCTGGAGCCAGTCAGAGGTCGCCTGTCTTTGTATCCATAAGCCTGGCTAAACATCACCCAAGACAAATGGGTACAAAGAAAAATCACCAAAGGATAATCCATACTCTACTTTTTAACACCCCACACTCCCAAGAAGATCCCAGATGTTCCACCCAATCACAGGGATCAAGCAACTATAGAAGTTCAAAAGTTGCTGTCAAAGAGAGTCATCCAAACCGTCCCGACAGACCAGATATCATTCGGAACTTACTCCATATTCTATTTAGAGCCAAAATGAACAGGGGACTGGAGGCCCATTTTGGACCTCAGCAAACTAAAGGAATCTGTGAAGAAGGCCAAGTTCCAGATGGTAACACTGCAGTCTATACTCCCTCTGTTAAGGAAAGACAATTGGATGTGCTCCATAAACCTCCGAGATGCGTACTACCATATAAAAATGGACAGGACATCGAGGAGTTATCTATGCTTCTGGCTGGGAGCCTGTCATTACTAGTTTTGTGCTCTGCCCTTTGGTCTCACCACAGCCCCCACGGTGTTCACCAAATGTATGGTGGTAGTGATAGCTCACCTGAGACGTTGTGGATTCCAAGTGTTTCCGTTCATGGACGACTGGCTCCTGACTGCTACCACCAAGCACCTACTCCTACAAGCTAGGGATTCAACCATCCAGCTCTGTTCCCAGCTGGGGATTACAATAAACTGGGAAAAATCTGCCTTATCACCCTCTCAATTTGTGACTTTTATAGGCGCAGAAATAGACACAGTCACCATGCTAACTCATCTTACTGCAGACAGAATTCATAACCTCAGACAACAGATTTACAGATGGCTTTCTCTACAGAAAGTCAAGGCAAAGACAGTGCTGAAACTCTTAGGGAGCATGGCCTCTATCATAAATCTAGTCCCACTAGCCAGATTACATATACAAATTCTTCAATGGCTTCTTTTTTCCCAGTGGTCTCTCCAACAACTGCCTCTATCTCATTATATTCTCATAAGGAAGTCTTGAAGAAGGACCTTTGTTGGTGGATTCAGCCCGATCAGCTGACAACAGGAACTCCATTACTCTCTCGCCAACCAATTGCCACTGTGACCACAGATGCCTCACAGATAGGGTGGGGGAGCATTATCTAGGCAGGACTGTCTAAGGCACATGGCAAGATCACAAGGCTCACCTGCATATCAGTGTCCTAGAGATGAGAGCAGTGCTTCCAGTGTTGCAAGCACTTCACGACTTTCATCCCTTGGGGACGATAGCAATCCAGTCCTTCAATATGTCAGTGGTATGGTATCTAAACAAGTAAGGAGGAACCAGATCTTACCCCTTTGTCAAGAGGCTCTTCGTGTTTGGCAGTGGGCAGTATCTTCCCAACGCTTTCTAGTAGCAACGCATATCCTGGGGACAACCAATGTGATAGCCGACAAGCTCAGCAGGGCAATATTGATGCCTCATGAGTGGTCTCTGAATCAGAAAGTAGCGGAACAGATTTTCCGCAAATGAGGACAGCCTTGCTGCAATCTCTTTGCCAGCCCAATCAACGCCAAATGCGGCAGCTACTTCTCCCTTACCCCCCCCTCTGGGGGAGTCACTGAGAGATGCACTTGTTCATAATTGGCCCCTGGGACTCCTTTATGCTCCCCCCCTTTCTGCTCATATCCAAAGTGAGCCAGAAAACAAAGTTCTTGGGAAGCAAAATGATTATGATCACTCTTTACTGGTGTTAGAAAAAGATGTATTAGTAATATGCTTAGTGCATTCGAGGTTTAAAAAGGGTTAACACAATTATTCTATTTCACACTGTATAAATCTGTATGAACTGCAGAAGCATTCCAATCTTGTAATGTCATGAAATATGTGCAGTTATGATCTCTGCTTATGCTTTGGAAATCTACAGGGAAACATTCAATTTCTGCTAGTGTCAGGAAAATAATAATAGATGTATCACTTCTACTAATGTCATGAGATTTAAACAAAGAGTTATTGATTTTCTGCTTATGCTATGAGAAAATCCACAGCTGCAGAAGCTATTGATAATGAAGACAAAGGCTGTTTGAAAATATGAACTGCAATCAGCATTTACTTGTACCTAAACTAGAAAAGTACCTTGAAATGTAAGATATGTATTATAGATACACAATTGAAGCTTGTAGTGGGCTAAAAGAAAATACAGCCCCCAAGGTCAGGTTGTTTTTCTCAAATGTTTTTCATAAATTCAGTCATGTCAGCAGGAAATCCAAGTAACATTTTCTATGTAACATATTGTGGGTTTCAAATCTGAACGTCAGCAGGAAATCTGAGTAACATTTGCTGTAGAATAATACAGAAAGTTGTGTCTAACTACGTCAACCATAGAAAGTAACATTTTATAGAACAGTATAAGAAAAGCATACTGCCTGTTAGTAACTAGGCAAAATCCTGTATTTGCATGTTTTTGTTTCCTTGCTGCAAGTAATAAAGGTGCCATACCTGAACCTTACGTGCATTGGTCTTTGAAGATTTTTCCTTTGACAGATTGGTCCTTCGGACCGGAAATCCTCAGATGTTATGTGATCCTATCTCGCCTACATTCTGTACTGATGGGTTCGGAGCCGATCCTCGGCTCCGACTCGGCACGCTATACTATAGAGCGAAGTCTCTTATTGGCTGAGCTATTTTATATCCCAGGATGCACCACCACCAATTCCCCAGATCACATTTGCCGCTTACAAGCAAAGACGTGGTCTCGAACTTGGCTGAGCTAAGTGCTTTCTTTCTAAGAATTTTCTGTCAGGAATTTTCTTAAATTTAACCCAAAAGCTGTTTTAACGGCTATCGTTGTGTATGATTGTGTTTTTTTCTGATTTTTTGTGGTAATTTTGTCTTTCAGGGTAAGGTTTCCGTTTAAGTTAGAGGGGCCTTCCCCTAGCACGTTAGTGAGTCTCATTGTGTGAGTTTTCATTAGGTGGGCAAGTACCCGTTTTTAGTTAGAGGGTTCTTGGCCCTCCTGTTGTTATTTGTTGTTGGCTTTCTTACTGAACTTTAAAGACAAATCTTCGAAACCCATTGTACTGGGTTAGATATAGATATTTTTTTCCTGTGATTACTACTGTGGGGATTATGTCTAAAGAGCACAGACCCTCAGGGTTTAAAAAATATACCAGATGTGGCTACAAGATGTCCATAACGGACGATCACTCCCTATGCGTGTACTGTTTAGGACCCAAACACCTTCAGGAGTCTTGTAGCGTGTGTCACGCCTTTTCCTCTCGAGTCCTTCAAGAGAGGAAAAACAAATTGATTCTTAAAGGGCTTATCAAACCTACTTTTGAAGAGGCCTTATCTTCCTCTTTTTCTCCCTCTAAGAAAAAGAAATCGTCGGCTCCGACCAGTCCGTCGGAACCGACCACCAAGAAATCTCGGCAGGCTTCTCCATCGGCTCCAGGGACTTCGGAGCCGAGGGCGGAACGGTCTGCCTCGATGCCTCCAGCCTCGACTCCTCTGGCTTCGGAGCCGATGGCTGGAGAGGCGGGTCACCTTCATCGGCTCCGCTGATTTCGGAGCCGATGAGAGTTGCCCGCTCAGACTCTTCCCCTTCGGCGCTGAAGACCTCTTCGGCACCGAGGAAAATTACAGTGGAGTTTCCTTCGGCACCGATTTTGATTGAGACAATTCGGAGCCGGTCCCCTAGCCCTTCGGAGCCGGTGGAGAAGTCTGCTCGGACCCATTCGATCTCCTCCCGGTCTTCCAAGATGTTGGATTCGGACATTGACAGGGTGCTCCAAAGGTTGTTTCAGTCTCCTGTCTTCCAAAAGTTAGTTTCGGCTCCAGCCCAGTCGGCATCGGAGCCGATGGTCCACCCTTTAGCTTTGGTTCCTCCTCCAACAGCCTCGGCACCGTTGGAGTCGGTGCTAGTGGAGCCGATGGAGGTTTCTGGGTCGGCTCCAACCCTTACTCCTACCCCGGCCTTCGGGTCGGAGTTCGGTACACGGACCTCTTCGGTCGGCCCCGGGGGTGATGCTTCGGGACCGATGTTTTCGGTTCCGAGCCTCTCTCTCTGTGTGTCGGCTGCGGGAGTGCCGTCTGCTGTTATGGCCTTGGGGGTCAGACCTTCCCAGGATTCTGGTGGTCCGGCCTTTAGAGCCATGAGGAGTGCTTTGGCCAAGTCTTCCTTGGCTACCTCCACCGTCTCCCCGGCACCTTCCCTAGGCACGGAGACTGGTTCCTTTGTAGTCCCCCTATCTCTAGACAGCGGAGCCCTGGGGCCTGAGGTCACCCCCGTTGGGGGTCCCCCTCTTCCTGGAGGTCCCTCTGAAGAGTCTTTGGAGGAACCCCCAAGAAAGAAACAGTGCAAGAGGAAGCACGTCGACTCCCCTGATGAGTCTCTCACCTCAGACACCGATCTTGATGATGCGGAAGGGTCTCCCAAGTCGTCTTCGGATGATGTCTCCTTTGCAGACATCCTGGAAGTCCTCAAACAACGAGGCGGCTGGCAGACCAAACCCCCTTCCTCTGACGAGTCGGTGTTCCTCAAGGCCTTTGGGGCTCAGCCCTCCACCTCCTGGGTGTCTCCGCCCTTCGATGAGCTCGTAGATTTGATCTCTCGAAGGGCGTGGGAACATCCAGATTCTGTGGAACCGGTGCCTGCTCGCTCTAACAAATTTTTGTCAGCGCCCCCGGAAAAGGAATTTCTCACCAAGAGTGTGGCTGTAGATGCTATGGTGGTGGCATCTGCTACCCAGCAAGATGTGGCAGAGGCTTCGACGTCCGTCTGTCCTCCTAATAAGGAGTCTAGGAGCATGGACCAGTACGGGAAGCGCACCCTTACTTCAGCGGCCTTTACCTTAAGGTCTCTGAACTACCTGACGCACTTCACTAGACTTCAGAGGGACCTGATCAAGGAACTCTCAGATACCCTCTCTGGTAACCTACCTGAGCAGTTGGCCCAGACGGTTAGCTCTCAGTTGGCTACTCTATCGTCGATATCGAACTCGTCCATGAGGCTCATTTCGTATGCAGCCGAGGGGGCGAGTAGAGCGGCGGGTACGAGTGTTGCTCTACGGAGACAAGCCTGGCTCTGCCTGTGTCATTTTGCGGAGGCCTTCAAGTCTTCTTTTGCCGACGCTCCCTTTGATGGGTCCTCTTTGTTTGGACCCAAGGAAAAGGACACCTTGACCTGCTGTGAATTACAGGGTAAGACTTTGACTGCCATAGGGGCACGGTTTTCCTCTCCCTTTCGGCCTTATCCCAAGGCTAAAAGAGGAGGGAAAATGTGGTTCCGTAAATCTCAGAAGACTTACCCCTCACAGCAGGACGATCCCCCTTCTAGAGGCAGAGGAGGGGGAAATGTTTCAGGAAGACGCCGTCCCAGAGGCGGCAGAGGCCCCCGCAACACTGGAGACCGCGAGTCCTTTTGTGGATCTTCAACCTTTCACAGTCCCTGAAGGATTGCCCAACTGCACAGCTCCGGAGCCAGTCAGGGGTCGTTTTTCGAGGCACCTAAAGGCCTGGGAGAGTATCACTCGGGACCGATGGGTGCTTCGAATCATCTCTGGAGGTTACGTCATCCCCTTTTCACATGCCCCCCACCGTCCAGGAAAATCCCGGACCCGCCACCCACTCAACGGGATATTGCAGCCATCGAAATTTCAAAGCTGCTTCAAAAAGGAGTCATCCAACCGGTCCCCGTAGACCAGACCGGATTAGGGACTTACTCAAAATTCTTTTTGGTGCCAAAAAAGACCGGGGACTTGAGGCCCATTTTGGATCTCAGCAGCCTAAATCGATAGTCAAGAAGTCCAAGTTCCGGATGGTCACCTTACAATCCATTCTCCCGCTACTGGAGAAAGGTGTTTGGATGTGCTCCATAGATCTCAAGGACGCCTATTATCACATTCTGGTAGATCAGGCGTCCAGGAGACATTTGCGCTTCAGCCTGGGAGACAGTCATTTCCAGTTCTGCGCACTGCCCTTTGGTCTCAACACAGCCCCCAGGGTGTTCACCAAATGTTTGGCGGTGGTGACTGCTCACCTGAGGAGTCTAGGATTCATAGGTTCATAGGTTCATAGGTTCATACTAGGCTATCTGCCCTAGGGCATTTATAAGCCTAGCCAGAGTTTGTGTGGCTTTCACCACCCCTTAGGATGAGAATACTATACCCATTAGTTTGCTGTGCCTCTGTCCAGCAGTGATACAGAGATGATTCCCGGGGTAAACCTATGATCTCCCATCCACTCGTCAAGATTTCTCTTGAACAGAGTCAGTGAGGGGCTCTGCCTCACATGGACTGGGATTCTGTTCCATAGTGTAGGGAGTCTCTGGGTGATGAATCTGTCCCTCCAGCACGTCCTATTTATATCCGTGTTGAGGTTTAAGTCTCTTGCTCTCGTGGCTCTGGTGGATTTGGATTTTTTGAGGTGGAGCATGTCCATTAATTCCGGGTTGGACATGGCCTTGTATGTCAGGCACAGATCACCTCTGAGCAGATGGTATGCGACTGAATAGAGCTGGAGTTTCTTCAGTCAGGCATCGTATGACATATGTTTGAGCCTTTTATCTTTTTGGTGTGGAACTTTTGGGGTCTTTCCAACTGCTGCAGGTGTCGGGTAAGGTACATTCGAATGGGGCGTTGTACTCAATCATTGGTCTGATAAGTGAAGAGTACAGGGGTACAATGACCTCTCCTGATCTGGATGTGAATCCCTTCATGATCAGGTGGGCAATGTAGAAGGTCTTCCTAACCACTTTGGCAATGTGAGTGTCAAAAGAGAGGTTACTGTCAACTTGTGTCCCCAGGTCCCTGATAACTTCTTCCGTGTTTAATGGATTACCACCTATGTGGTAATTAGGGTTACCTTGTTTTTCCCAAAGGGTATGACTATACATTTTTGGCATTTAGCTTAAGGCCATGGCTCTGGCACCAGTTATCCATTTCTATGAGACCTTTCTGGAGGATGTCTGTGTCTGATGGAGTGTCAATTATGGTGCCCAGTTTGCAGTCATCTGCAAATTTTGTCAGCCACAATCCCCTATGTTTGCCTGCACTTCAGAAAAATAAATGCCGAACAAGAGGGGCCCAGGACTGAGCCCTGTGGGACACCGCCGTGACCGGCTTAGAGTCTAACATGGCACCAGCAACCGAACCCTGTGTGTTCTGTCCTTGAGCCAGTTTGCAACCCATCTTGTGACATATGGGTTTACATCTAAGCTGGTGAGCTTTTCTATGATGCCCAAGTGGGGTATTGTGTCGAATGCTTTTGCTAGGTCAAGGTAGGCTGTGTGAACTGCCTTACCTCATCAATGGCCTTAGTGACTGTTTGAAAAGCTGACCAAGTTCAAGAGGCAGGATCTGCCCTTGACAAAGCCAAATTGGGTAGGATCCAGTGTCTGTAGGTCCCCAATGTCTTTATTTATGAGTTCCATTATGATCCTCTCCATAGCTTTGCAGACAAGGCTCGTCAAGCTTATGGGGCGGTAATTTCAGGGTCCGTGAGAAGCACCGCCTTTGTGGAGTGGGACCACAGTTGCCGTGACGCCATTCTTTGGGTACATATCCTGTAGTAAGGCTAAGATTAAACAGCAGCCTTATGTGTGGGTTTAGTTCCTCATTGAGTTCGGTGTAGCACACAGCCGGGGACACTGTCCGGTCCCATTGATGCTGTGTTTTTGCTTTAGAGAGCAGCTCTCACCTGGGCATCTGAGATGTTTGGGAGGCTAGACTCTGGTGGGATAGATATTTCTCTTTTTGGGGGAAAACGGAGTGGAGAAATTTGCACTGAACCTGTCTCCCAGTATGTTGCCAATGTGTGTGGGTTCAGTGATTTTTATCATTTTGGACTAATTCTGAGCATATCTGGGAGTTTCCACCCAGGTTTCTAACATAACTAAAGAAGGCTTTATGATTGTCTTTTGTGTCATTAGCGATTTTTCTCTCAAAGTTGGCCTTGGATGATTTTATGAGTGTTCGTAGTTTTTGCTAGTATTGATCAGAGATGCCTTCCCATTTAGGGATTTTGCTCTGTCATGTAGTAGCTTTCTCCTCTTGTTGTAGAGTTTGTTTATGGCTGGAGTCCACCAGACCGGTGCCTGCTTTTGGTGGAAAAGGTCTTGATTTTATTAGGGATTGCTTGATCCATACATTCCTGGAGGTGCTCGTAGAAGGCATTTGTAAGGGTTTCAGCAGCGTGGGTTGTGGTTTCCACTGGCTCGGGGGCCTTGAAGGATAACACTCCAGTCTTAAGAAGTGTGAAGTTTGCTTTTGAGAAGTTCTTCACTGTGGTCTTTTTTGCTGGGGTGGGGGGATGTGGATCTCCAGTGAGATTAATTTATAGTCTGATCTCACCAATGAGGGATATACTTCCGGTCTGGAGCATTTTGTCCCCATGTTTGTGATGATCAGGTCTAGTATATTTTCTCCTCTTGTGGGAATGGTGACTAGTTGTTCCATAGCATTTGAGTTTATGAACTCAAGGAACCTTTGGGCTAGGGTGTTGGGGCTTGAGTAATGTTCCCAGTCTATGTTTGGGTAGTTGAAGTCACCCAATATGATGGCATTTGGAGAGACATTTATACTCT
Organism: Protopterus annectens; assembly: GCF_019279795.1. Lineage (NCBI taxonomy): Eukaryota > Metazoa > Chordata > Ceratodontiformes > Protopteridae > Protopterus > Protopterus annectens. Next base: position 1,024,364,919 of record NC_056744.1, read on the forward strand.
CCAGTGTCTTCAGGAAGGCTGTGTGGGTTTCCTGAGTTTGAAAAGGTGGTCTGTAGCATGTTACAAACTGTAGGGCAGTTTTACCTATGGTTAATTGCACCTGGATGGTCTCCGATGCTTGCGTTGCCACTAACCTGGAAGTGTGGGTATCCTTTATGAATATGGATACTCCCCCTCCTTTTGTAGTTCGGTCCGGATTTTGCAGCCGGAACGCATGATATGAGGTATAACCTGATAGAGCTGGGTGCTCTCAGGAGCCTTGAACCAGGTTTCAGTCACAGCACAAACATCGATGTTCTCCATACTGAGGAGGGCTCGAGGGCGTGCATCTTGAGGTTTAGTCTTCTGGCATTGGAGCAGTATTACCCTTAGTTTTCCATTTTTGTTTCTAGGGCGGTAGGTTTATCATTTGAGCCTTGCCTAAAAAGGCACTATGGGGTGGCAAGAGCCTTTGCCAATATCCGGAAGCCTAGGGGTGACAGGTGCAAGCCGTCCCTTGCGAAGCAGCGTGGCTTGTCCAGCATGTCATCCCAGGCAGACAGACATTGATCCCTTAGGAATGACACCAGTAATTAAGCCAATTATTAAAGCTGATCATTTTGTCTCTGTATTGTGGCATCATTCCTTGTGAGGGTAGGATACTGCTCAGGGTCAGGGTCATACCGGCCTGGGCTACATAATCTGAGAGCTCCTCTATGTCTCTTTTCATGTAGTCCAGGGAGGCACGTCTCAGGTCGTTCACACTGGCATGGACAATGACTGAGTCATACTTGTACTTGCTGTGGAGTGACCTGAGTGCTTGTGTTATGTGGCGGATTCTAGCGCCTGACAGGCAGCTAACTGTGATCTTTCCTTGTTCAGTCTGGTGAGTGGGACGTCAGTGTGTCTGACTATGGAGTCACCTATAACAAGTGTGTCTGGCATTGTGTTTGGCCTTAAGGGCTGTGACTGTTTAGCACACTGACTTTGAGAACTATGTGTTGCATGTCTTATGTCTTGAGGTGGCAGTTGCTTGGGTGTCTGCTTTGGAGGCCTCTGTAGTTTTGGTAGATTTTTGATCAGTGCCTCCAGTATGTCTTTGTGTGTTTATGTGTTTGTTTTGCAGTTGTGATAGTTCTGTGTGAAACTGGGGTTTGTGGTGTGCATGGTTTCCTTCTCCTCCTGTCTGGTCTTGCCAGTCCTGAGTTGAGAGAGCTCAGCCTCCAGTTTGGCTATATAGTTGCATCTCTCACATGTATTTGTGTTTTGTGGGAGAAGGAGTGGGTTGTCTGTGTACATGAGGCAATTGTAACATTGCCTCAAGATGCCCAGGATTCACCAGCTGAACAGGAGAGGACGCTTAGCAACTGACCCTTGACATGCTAGAAAAAGTGAAAAAGTTTGCTGTGTAACTGAGTCAGAAGGGACCTATAGGGAAATGGGTACTAAGGGGATTCTAGGCTAATGTAGTACTTTGTTTAGTATACAAGTACTTTACCTATATAAAAATGCTTTAGGACTTCTTTATGCTTTTCCTTCCCTTTCCATTGATTCCACACAAGTCAATTCGTAGGAAAGCCAATCGCTTTTGAGAGCCAAATTGATCCTCATTGCTCCATATTGGCTCCGACTGCAAATTTGGTTTCCATCTCCTTACATCATCATCTTTCTGGTGCAGCCCTGGCATCTCCGACTCCAGTTCTGGATCTTTTTGATCCACCAGTCGGGTCAGCAGCAATCGGGCCATTCATTCTCTCAACCTCACTGCTTGGTTGCTCCACTTCTCTTCCCAGTTGTGGCTACCAATGATTTCTGACTCAGTCAGAGACATTTTAGTGTTCTTCTTTAAAGTCAGCCCACTAGAACTGCTTATGCTAGCAAGGGCATGACATTTTTCGATTTGGGCAAACGCCAGAAATATTGATCCTTTTACCGGGCCTGTACATATCTCTGTTTTGATTTCCCATGGCTGAGGTTTTTCATTCCTGATCTTCGGCCATCTACAGTCATCAAAGTAATAACTGGCTAAGCTATTTCCAAGTATCATGTTGGGCATTTGCATGACAATAACATCATGTCTCATAGCAGTTATGCAAGTTTTTAAGAGGAGTTTTTCTCCTAAAACCGCCTGTGAAACATCCTCCTCCCAATGGGGATCTAAAACTTAATGTTGGCATCCCTAATTCTACCTCCTCTCCTTTCATCACCGCCTGCTACTTGTTCTTTAAAGTTTTTGGCGTGGAATACTATATTTTTACTGGGTGTTACTTCTGCAACAAGAGTTTCTGAGATTCAGGCCTCTGTATCTTACCACCTTATCTGGTTTTTCATAAGGATAGGGTTTCAGCTTCAGAACTAACCCTTCCTTTCTTCCCAAGGTTGTATCTCAAACCAATATTAACCAATCTATTGATCTACCAGTTTTCTTCCTAACTATTCTGGACAGAGCTGAACAGAAGCTGCATTTTTGGATGTTCATCGGGCTAGCTCAGGTACTACTTGCTAGACTGACTAAATTCTCAGAAAATCAGACCAATTGTTTGTCTCCTATGCAGAAAACAGGTTAGGTCTTCCAGTTTCTAAAGTGACCTTATCTAGATGGTTGACTTCCACCATTTCCTATGTGTACTCTAAGGGGCAAACAACTATCTTCTGGGCCAAAAGCATTATTCGACCAGGAGTCTATCCACTTCTGTAGCCTTTCAGGATAGACTCCCATTGACACTATTTGTGTAGCAGCTACTTGGGCCACCATACCTTTGTGTCTCATTACAAGTTGGATTTGGCCTCCAGAGATAGGGCCAGTTTTGGTTCCACAGTTCTCAAGAGTCTGTTCCATTGAGCCACCCGGGATACAGGTGCTAGACGCTGTCCCATCCAGCAAGAATGAAGGCGAGATTGACAACTTAACATTTAGAAGTTATGTACCTACCATAACGCTCCATGTTAGTTGTCTTCTCGCTTCTTTCTTAAGGCCCCTCCTCCTTCCCCTGGCCTGGACAGATCTTGAGAGTTCCTATTAGATTGCTTCCTCTGGAGCATTGTTATGAGGACTTCTTTTAGGAACCATGGTTCCTAATTATGTTAGGATAGTCTTTAGCAGGGTCAGTTAGCTGCCAAACGAGATCTGAGGTAGTTCCGCCTTGCATCATGGGATATAGGGTTGCCTCGAGCTGGTAAAAGGAGTTCTCGAGCTAAAGCAAGTGCCGAGTCAGAGCCGAGGATCGGCTCCGAACCCATCCAGCAAGAAAGAAGGCGAGAGAAGACAACTAACATGGAACGTTATGGTAGGTACATAACTTCTAATTAATTGCACCTGGATGGTCTCCGATGCTTCGTGCGTTGCCACTAACCTGGAGGTGTGGGTATCCTTTATGAATATGGATACTCCCCCTCCTTTTGTAGTTCGGTCCGGATTTTGCGGCCGGAACGCATGATATGAGGTATAACCTGATAGTGCTGGGGTGCTCTCAGGAGCCTTGAACCAGGTTTCAGTCACAGCACAAACATCGATGTTCTCCATACTGAGGAGGGCTTCGAGGGCGTGCATCTTGAGGTTTAGACTTCTGGCATTGAGCAGTATTACCATTAGTTTTTCTCCATTTTGTTTTCTAGGGCGTAGGTTTATCATTTGAGCCTTGCCTAAAAGGCAGTATGGGGTGGCAAGAGCCTTTGCCAATATCCGGAAGCCCAGGGTGACAGGTGCAAGCCGCCCCTCGAGAAGCAGTGGCTTGTCAAGCATGTCATCCCAGGCAGACAGACATTGGATCCCCTTAGAATGACACCAGTAATTAAGCCAATTATTAAAGCTGATCATTTTGTCTCTGTATTGTGGCATCATTCTTGGTGAGGGTAGGATACTGCTCAGGGTCAGGGTCATACCGCCTGGGCTACATAATCTGAGAGCTCCTCTATGTCTCTTTTCATGTAGTCCAGGGAGGTGCGCTCAGGTCGCTCACACTGGCATGGACAATGACTGAGTCATACTTGTACTTGCTGTGGAGTGACCTGAGTGCTTGTGTTATGTGGCGGATTCTAGCACCTGACAGGCAGCTAACTGTGATCTTTTCCTTGTTCAGTCTGGTGAGTGGGACGCCAGTGTGTCTGACTATGGAGTCACCTATAACAAGTGTGTCTGGCATTGTGTTTGGCCTTAAGGGCTGTGACTGTTTAGCACACTGACTTTGAGAACTATGTGTTGCATGTCTTATGTCTTGAGGTGGCAGTTGCTTGGGTGTCTGCTTTGGAGGCCTCTGTAGTTTTGGTAGATTTTTGATCAGCGCCTCCGAGTATGTCTTTGTGTGTTTATGTGTTTGTTTTGCAGTTGTGATAGTTCTATGTGAAACTGGGTTTGTGGTGTGCATGGTTTCCTTCTCCTCCTGTCTGGTCTTGCCAGTCCTGAGTTGAGAGAGCTCAGCCTCCAGTTTGGCTATATAGTTGCATCTCTCACATGTATTTGTGTTTTGTGGGAGAAGGAGTTTGTTGTCTGTGTACATGAGGCAATTGTAACATTGCCTCAAGATGCCCAGATTCACCAGCTGAACAGGAGAGGACGGTAGCAACTGACCCTTCGACATGCTAGAAAAAGTGAAAAAGTTTGCTGTGTAACTGAGTCAGAAGGGACCTATAGGGAAATGGGTACTCAAGGGGATTCTAGGCTAATGTAGTACTTTGTTTAGTATACAAGTACTTTACCTATATAAAAATGCTTTAGGAGCAAGTGCTGAGCTATTGAGATAGAGAATAGACTGTTTAGATTGCAAGTAGAGAAGTTCTAAGGGAAAAATTGAAGAGCAGACTTTATGGAGCCAGAAATAGTTTAACCTTGTTTAACCGGCGCTGCCCGATGGTGCTCTATGGGCAACTCTGTGCTAAATCACGCCAAAGCACGCTAAAGCGGGCTTTATAGCAGGGGGTTGAAAAGACCTAGGAATTGACCCAAAATGGCCAATAGACTACAAGTTTCTGGCTGGAACCACTGCTCTAGGGACAAATAGGCTGCTCAGTGCTCCCCACTCCCACTGGTGAACAAAGAAGCTTCCCTTTATCCAAATAAGGATATGGAATAGCACAGGAACCAAGCCAAAGCCCAGAGATCAGCAAACTCTGAAGACTGGACTATTCTAGTTCAGTAAGGTGGGAAAACAAGATTTTTTTTTTTTTTTTACAGAAAACAGAGGAAAAACAGACAGTAAATGCTATAAATGCTTTTAAGCGGCTAGCGACTTGAGTGTGTTAGCCTACAGGTAAAATTAAGCAACAAATAACTTTTTAAAAGTGCAAAACAGTTAATCAACAAAAAAACAGTTTAAATAGAACGCAGAGCTGTATAAACAGGCAAAAATGCAGTTGCTAAGCAGTAAATAATCAAAAGCCAGAAAAATACCTAAATCAGGAAAAAGTCACTCTTTTTGCTCTCTGCTGCTTGTAGAACTCTGCAGGACACCACGAGGAGCTGTGCTGAGTTGAATACAAGCGAAAAAGCACGCTAAAGCAGGCTTTATTACAGGGGGCTGAAAAGAGCTAGGAATTGACCCAAAATGGCCAATAGACTACAAGTTTCTGGCTGGAACCACTCCTCTAGGGACAAACAGGCCGCTCAGTGATCCCCACTCCCACTGGTGAACAAAGACGCTTCCTTTTATCCAAATAAGGATATGGAATAGCACAGGAACCAAGACAAAGCCCAGAGGTCAGCAAACTCTGAAGACTGGACTATTCTAGTTCAGTAAGGCGGGAAAACAAGATTTTTTTTTTTTGTTTTTTGTTTTGCAGAAAACAGAAGAAAAACAGACAGTAAATGCTATAAATGCTTTTAAACGGCTAGCGACTTGAGTGTGTTAGCCTACAAGTAAAATTAAGCAACAAATAACTTTTTAAAAGTGCAAAACAGTTAATCAACACAAAAACAGTTTAAATAGAATGCAGAGCTGTATAAACAGGCAAAAAGCAGTCGCTAAGCAGTAAATAATCAAAAAGCCAGAAAAAAATACTTAAATCAGGAAAAAGTCACTCTTTTGATCTCTACTGCTTGTAGAACTCTGCAGTACACCACGAGGAGCTGTGCTGAGTTGAATACAAGTTTAAAAAGCACGCTAAAGCGGGCTTTATTACAGGGGCTGAAAAGAGCTAGAATTGACCCAAAATGGCCAATAGACTACAAGTTTCTGGCTGGAAACCACTCCTCTAGGGACAAATAGGCCGCTCAGTGCTCCCCACTCCCACTGGTGAACAAAGACGCTTCCTTTTATCCAAATAAGGATATGGAATAGCACAGGAACCAAGACAAAGCCCAGAGATCAGCAAACTCTGAAGACTGGACTATTCTAGTTCAGTAAGGCGGGAAAACAAGATTTTTTTTTTCCCAGAGGAAAAACAGACAGTAAATGCTATAAATGCTTTTAAGCGGCTAGCGCACTTGAGTGTGTTAGCCTACAGGTAAAATTAAGCAACAACTAACTTTTTAAAAGTGCAAAACAGTTAATCAACACAAAAACAGTTTAAATAGAATGCAGAGCTGTATAAACAGGATAAAATGCAGTCGCTAAGCAGTAAATAATCAAAAAAACAGAAAAAAATACTTAAATCAGTTATAGCAAATACAGTTATAACAAATGCTCTGAAATATACTGTATATTTCCAAAACGTTTGAGAAGGACAGTCAGAAAACAAGAAGGTTCAGGCGAAAGAGAAAAAAAAAAAAAAGTTTTGTTTTACTTTTTGAAAGGGAAAAAGGAGGAACAGAAGGCCTTATCAAATGTTCTCTCTGTATTAAGCAGAATGAGCTAATGACACTAGACTGGGAGGTGTGTCACAGTAGGGGCAACTGCAAAGCCACCAAGTATAACAGCAAGACACCAACAGGGAGGGAGGGTGGGACAAAATAGCCTACAAGACAGCAAGCACTACAGAGACAAATGAAAGTTTTTAAGCAGATAAGGATTTGTGAAGATACTGAATAGACAAAGTGCTTGATATATATTAAATTGTAAAACAGTAATCTGTAAAAATAATCAAAAAAAATCAAGATGATACTTATATTTTGTAGCTCAGCTGCAGTCACAACTTCTCTAGTCTGCACTGTGTGCAAAAGACAGAAACTTTTTTTTTTTTACAAGAACACAAAAGAACCAGCCCCCACTAGCCAAGAGATAATTACACAGAGGAGATGTTTCAGTTTACACAATAGCCTACCAGACAGCAAGCACTAGAGACAAATGAAAGTTTTAAACAGATAAGGATTTGTGAAGATACTGAATAGACAAAGTGCTTGATATATATTAAGTTGTAAAAGCAGTAATCTGTAAAAATAATCAAAAAAATCAAGATGATACTTATATTTTGTAGCTCAGCTGCAGTCACAACTTCTCTAGTCTGCACTGTGTGCAAAAGACAGAAACTTTTTTTTTTTTTTTACAAGAACACAAAAGAACCATCAGATGTTTCAGTTTACACAATAGCCTACCAGACAGCAAGCACTAGAGACAAATGAAAGTTTTTAAACAGATAAGGATTTGTGAAGATACTGAATAGACAAAGTGCTTTATATATATTAAATTGTAAAAACAGTAATCTGTAAAAATAATCAAAAAAAATCAAGATGATACTTATATTTTGTAGCTCAGCTGCAGTCACAACTTCTCTAGTCTGCACTGTGTGCAAAAAACAGAAACTTTTTTTTTTTTACAAGAACACAAAAGAACCAGCCCCCACTAGCCAAGAGATAATTACACAGAGGAGATGTTTCAGTTTACACAATAGCCTACCAGACAGCAAGCACTAGAGACAAATGAAAGTTTTAAACAGATAAGGATTTGTGAAGATACTGAATAGACAAAGTGCTTTATATATATTACATTGTAAAACAGTAATCTGTAAAATAATCAAAAAAAATCAAGATGATACTTATATTTTGTAGCTCAGCTGCAGTCACAACTTCTCTAGTCTGCACTGTGTGCAAAAAAACAGAAACTTTTTTTTTTTTTACAAGAACACAAAAGAACCAGCCCCCACTAGCCAAGAGATAATTACACAGAGGAGATGTTTCAGTTTACACAATAGCCTACCAGACAGCAAGCACTACAGACAAATGAATGTTTTAAACAGATAAGGATTTGTGAAGATACTGAATAGACAAAGTGCTTTATATATATTAAATTGTAAAAACAGTAATCTGTAAAAATAATCAAAAAAATCAAGATGATACTTATATTTTGTAGCTCAGCTGCAGTCACAACTTCTCTAGTCTGCACTGTGTGCAAAAGACAGAAACTTTTTTTTTTTTTTACAAGAACACAAAAGAACCAGCCCCACTAGCCAAGAGATAATTACACAGAGGAGATGTTTCAGTTTACACAATAGCCTACCAGACAGCAAGCACTAGAGACAAATGAAAGTTTTTAAACAGATAAGGATTTGTGAAGATACTGAATAGACAAAGTGCTTTATATATATTAAATTGTAAAAACAGTAATCTGTAAAAATAATCAAAAAAAATCAAGATGATACTTATATTTTGTAGCTCAGCTGCAGTCACAACTTCTCTAGTCTGCACTGTGTGCAAAAGACAGAAACTTTTTTTTTTTTTTTTTTTACAAGAAGACAAAAGAACCAGCCCCCACTAGCCAAGAGATAAATACACAGAGGAGATGTTTCAGTTTACACAATAGCCTACGAGACAGCAAGCACTACAGACAAATGAATGTTTTAAACAGATAAGGATTTGTGAAGATACTGAATAGACAAAGTGCTTTATATATATTAAATTATAAAAACAGTAATCTGTAAAAATAATCAAAAAAAAATCAAGATGATACTTATATTTTGTAGCTCAGCTGCAGTCACAACTTCTCTAGTCTGCACTGTGTGCAAAAGACAGAAACTTTTTTTTTTTTTTTTTTTTACAAGAACACAAAAGAACCAGCCCCCACTAGCCAAGAGATAATTACACAGAGGAGATGTTTCAGTTTACACAATAGCCTACCAGACAGCAAGCACTAGAGACAAATGAAAGTTTTTAAACAGATAAGGATTTGTGAAGATACTGAATAGACAAAGTGCTGTTTCCGTATCTAGACGACTGGCTCCTAACTGCCACCTCCAGGCATCTACTATTACAGAACCTAGCAGCCACTATATCTCTAGGCACCTCCCTAGGAATCACCTTCAATTGGGCAAAGTCGGTGTTGCTGCCATCTCAACGCATACGGTTTATCGTGGTAGAGATAGACTCAAAGCAAATGCGGATCTATCTTCCTACAGAGAGAATAGAAACATTACAATCTCAAGTCCGAGCGTTGCTCCTCAAAAGCCGAGCCCCAGCAAGGATGGTCCTACAACTGTTGGGTTCCATGTCGGCTACCGTTCTCCTGGTCCCCTTAGCGAGATTGCACATGAGGATTCTCCAGTGGCTCCTGTCGGTCCAGTGGTCATATCAGGAACTTCCTCTCAGTCACCACATTATAAAAACGGAGACATGCAAACAGGACCTCCGTTGGTGGCTTCTCTCTTCCAACCTGGATCAGGGGCGGCCATTTGTTCCTCCTCCCCCAGTGGCCACTTTGACTACGGACGCCTCCCAGATGGGGTGGGGGGGACATTACCTGGGCAGGTCAGTCCAAGGCAAGTGGCACCCCGACGAGAGTTCCCTACACATCAACATACTGGAAATGAGGGCGGTGCTTCTATCGCTTCAAGCACTACACAGCTACCTCCCCCAGGGTATGATTGCAGTTCAGTCCGACAACATGTCAGTAGTCTGGTACCTGAACAAGCAGGGAGGGACCAGGTCCTACCCTCTTTGCAGAGAGGCCATGAAAGTATGGAATTGGGCTGTTGCAACCAACCGTTTCTTGGTAGCAACACACATTCTGGGGAGAGCCAATGTGATAGCCGACAGACTGAGCAGAACCATTCTCTCCCCTCACGAGTGGTCTCTGAACGACAGAGTAGCATCTCAGATCTTCAGAAGATGGGGAACTCCTTGTTGCGACCTCTTTGCAACTCCACGCAACACGAAATGTCTACAGTTCTTTTCTCTCACCCCGGTTCTGGGGGGGGTTTCCCAAGGATGCCCTAGTCCAAACTTGGCCCACCGGCTTACTGTACGCCTTTCCACCGGTTCCCCTTCTTCCCAAGGTAATCCAGAAAGCGATTCACTTGCAGTGCAAGATGATTTTAGTTGCCCCATACTGGCCTCGTCAAGTCTGGCTGCCATTTCTTCGGAAATACACACTGGACGGTCCATGGTTCCTGGACCAGGTTCCAGACCTCTTGATCCACCAGTCGGGTCAGCTTCACCAATCCCTTCACTCACTGAAGTTAACAGCTTGGCTCCTCCACTTCCGACTTTAGTCAGGAACCAGGTTTTGGACTCAGAAGTTATACATATCTTGTCCTCCGCCCACAAAAATTCGACTAAGAAGATGTATAGTAGTAAATGGAAGAGATTCGCCATTTGGGCCTAACTCCGGGGATTAGATCCCATTACTGCCCCTGTGGCTGAAGTTTTGAAATTTTTAGCTTCCTTATTTAATCAAGGTTCTTCGGTCTCTACCATTAAGGTTCGTTTAGCAGCTATTTCTAATTTTCATGAAAGTATAGACCCACCTTTGATGAGCAATAAGTTGTGTAAAGCCTTCATGAAAGGTGCTGGGCTGCTACGTCCTCCAGTTTCTCATCCTGCTCCACCATGGGATCTTAATTTCGTATTAGGTGCTTTGACCTCTTCCCCCTTCGAACCGGCAGCAACTTCTGACTTGAAATTTCTTTCCTGGAAGACTGCCTTTTTGGTGGCAATTACATCAGCCAGAAGAGTTTCGGAACTTCAAGCCCTATGTGTCAAACCGCCGTACCTGGTTTTTCACAAGGATAGAGTATCCCTTAGGCCTAATCCATCTTTTGTTCCCAAAGTTTGTTCTAGTTTCTGTCTTCAACAGTCTTTGGAACTTCCAGTTTTCTTCCCCAACTACTCAGACAGAGCAGAATATATCTTCCACTCATTGGATGTGCACAGGCAATTGCATTTCTACTTAAATAGGATGCAACAAACACGGAAAACAGATCAGTTGTTTGTGTCCTTTTCGGACAATAAATTGGGCAAAGCCGTCACGAAGATCACTATTGCCAAATGGATCAGAGACTGTATCAGTCATATTTTTTTTCTTTCTAATAGACAGCTTACAACCACTGTGAAAGCTCATTCCACTAGGGCTATGGCTACTTCAACAGCCTTTCATTCCAAGCTTGCCATTGGTGACATTTGTGCTGCGGCTACCTGGTCCTCTCCTCACACCTTTATTTCTCATTTCAAATTGGATGTGGCATCCCGGGGGCGAGCTTCCTTCGGTTCCACAGTTCTCAGGAGTGTTTTCCAGTGAGCCACCCAGGAATCAGGTGCTAGGGACGCTGTCCCATCAGTACAGAATGTAGGCGAGATAGGATCACATAACATCTTTTAGTTATGTACTTACCATAACTTTAGATGTTTGGGATCCATCTGCCTTCATTCTAATCACCCTCCTTCCCCCTGCCTTGGAGATCAGAAGAGACCGAACGGTTCGAGTTCGATCGTTTCATCTTGAAACATCTGGCAATGTTATATCAGCAGTGCATGTGTGTGTGCATGTGTGCGGACAAACAAGATCTGGGGAATTGGTGGTGGTGCATCCTGGGATATAAAATAGCTCAGCCAATAAGAGACTTCGCTCTAAAGTATAGCGTGCCGAGTCGGAGTCGAGGATCGGCTCCGAACCCATCAGTACAGAATGTAGGCGAGATGGATCCCAAACATCTAAAGTTATGGTAAGTACATAACTAAAAGTTCACCTCGGATCAGACGGGCCAAGTGGTTGAAACCATATGGGGAAGAAACCAAATCAGTTCTTCTTATTTGAAAAAGCCCTCCAACTGAATTGTTGTGCAAAAGAGGACAGCCACTTTCTGATCTGTGACTGAAGGACGGGTTTTCACGAACCAGGTGATCAATCACGAAGGCTCAGGTAAGGTGAATCTACTTTTTTTCTGTTTTAGATCAGGGACTAGATTTGTATTGTTTTTGTCATGACTGTATTTTGCAAGTCAGGGACAGAAAAGAGTACTGTCTTGAAAACAGAATAGGTAGGCAGTCATTCTGAAGAGACTATAACAAAATCCGTTGTACCATGTTAAAAATAAGAGAAGTTGCGTAACAATTAAAAGGGTAGAACAAAATGGGTAATAATTGCACAAAAAGACCCCAAAATTCGCCATTAACCGAAGACGCAAAATACATGCAGTCGCAGCGTGCTGACAATATTAAATACTATTCAAAATGGGTTAATAAGTATGAATTTGATGATAAATTAGAAAACTCCTCACTTATCAAACTTGTCAAACAGCTCAAAACTGATTCCAAAGGTCGGGTTAAAAGGCCACGCCAATTAGGAATTCCTCAGGCACACAGGTGGATTGAGGAAGTAAACCATAGGGAACAAAAGAACAACAATTCATTAGCAATGTTTTTAGATAAGGAGGACAATAATTTAGTAATAGCATTGGCCCCTCCACCTCCCTTACCAGAATATGAAGCAAGTGAACAGGTTAGCCCACCCCCATGATATCCTGTTGTCACTGAAAATAGAGACATTACAAAAGCAAAACCCTTTATTAGAGATCCCATCGGGGCCAGGTCTCGAACACGGGCAGGTAACTCGAATGAAGGCATTGAGTTATATCAAATGGTTAAGAATTCACGATCTATGAGTGAAGAAGAAATATGCCCACTCATAGAAGTACCTAATCCTCAGGCAGGACAAGACGGTCAGGACCCAGCTATTTTAGTGTATAGACCTTGGACTCCAGAAGATATCCGGAAAGCCACTGAGGGAATTCCCCATCCAAAAGTTAATTTTAGAAAGTTCTCAGAAGATTTACAAGGAATGAGGCTAAGTTATAATTTAAACGGAGAAGAGGTAGAAAAAGTAGTTAGACAAATTGTGGGGCCAGATTGGCACATGATTAGTGGCAACTGGAATCCCTGTGATGCTGCACACAGACCCCTCCCACAGAGCAGCGCAGAACTAGACAACAGAGTAAAATGTCTCACAGACTGCATCTCTGAGAAATGGAAGCCTAGGGCAGACTGGACTTTCATTAATCAATGCATCCAACAAGAAGGTGAAACTGTTGACTGATATTATGCCAGATTATTAGAATGTTTTAATAACCACTGTGGAATGCAGGTTCCTGAAGATCAGACACAAGATTCCTCATATGAACAGCAGTTAAAGAATGCATTTCTAAAAGGCAGTATTGCACCCATAAGCAGTTTTATTACAAAACACATGGTAGATCATCGTACAAGCTGGTTACAGTCATTACTTGAATATGCTAGGCATGCCGAAAGGCATTTTAATAGCAAAAAGAAAATGAAAGCTCAAGTATTTTCTGTAGAAGATGGAGCAGAAGTTTATGTAGTACAGTCTGGGAAAAAGGGCAAGAAAAATGCCCAGGCAGACAAACAATCTGATCAGCGATCAGAGGACTTTGAAGGGCGAAAGAAAAGGGGAGAATGTTTTAAATGCAGTAAAAAGGGACACTTGGCAAGAGATTGCAAGAAAAACAAGAAGGCAACCACGGAAGACAAGGAGGGCAGAGGACTGACTATATGATAGTCAGGAATCACTAGAAGGGGATAGCAGAGAAAAGACAAATGAGAATGTAATAGAGGGAGTAAAGGATGTGACAGAAGAGATAGAGGAAGTGCAGGAAGTTACGGACAGTGAAGAAAATGAAATATTAGACTTAGCTTTATTGAGCTTGGAGCTCTATTTAGCAGACACAAAACCAGAAGTTACACTCTTGGTAGAAGGGAGGGAAGTCAAATTCTTGTGTGACTCAGGGACATCACGAACCCTGATACAGCCCACCAAACTGCCAGAAAACTCAGAGTCACCTGGTTACATACTAGTAAAAGCAGCTAATGGACAGCTGTATCGGTAGCCCCTCTCTCATAACATTGCAATAACTGATCCTGTTTCAGGATTGACTCAGAAAAGCAAAATTGTGGTTTCTGCAAAATGCCCAGTAAACCTCTTGGGCAGAGACGTTATGCAGCTATTCGGTATAGCAGTAGTCCCAACCATGCAGGGTATGGAAGCACAGTGACAAATTGATACCCTTGCAGTGCAATTGGAGGGTGAAATGTTTTATTGGTACAGCCAGGACTTAGTTACGACTGGTCCAGGGACTGTGACCGAAGAATTAATGAATGTAGCCATCAGCAAGTTCCCCTCCCTTGACATTGATAAGCAACACTTGTTGCACTGTACCCTGTATTATTGTAACACGCCGGGACCTGATAAGGAATATGAGCAAGAATTGTTTAAAAATCATGCAGACAGATTGATATTACGTAATCTGTACTGGGACACCGAAGGAACAGTGTAGCCAGCTGTTCATTGCCCCAGGAGTTCTTTGCACTCTATAAATCTAATTGATTACCACATGTTAGCTTAACTAAGGACATAAACATAAAATGGGCAGACTTAGGAGAAAAAGTCACGAGATGGGAAAAACAGACAGAATTAGAACTGTCAGAACAGGGAATACAAGTACAGAAGCTGAATTGGATAACTCAGACCCACCTAGCCGTACACTTGCAGTCTAGCAAGTTCAGCTGATTAGCACTGCTATTAAAGGAGGAAGAGAATGCCTTACTGAATGTACCAGAAACTCTCTGGTCAACAAGAAAATCAGATGAAGGACTTATTCGTACAGCGGGACCAGTTACTATCATGCCAAAGTCAGCATTTAGACCGCAGAAAAGACAGTATCCCTTAAGAAAAGATGCAGAGGTAGGAATCAAACCTATTATAGCAGCTTTACTTAAGGAAGGGGTACTGGTGGAATCTCCTGATTCATCATGTAACACACCCTTATTTCCTGTTAAAAAAGCAAATGGAGAATGGCGTATGGTCCAAGATTTACAAGTTGTAAATGATGCAGTAATACCAAGGGCACCTACAGTGCCAGACCCACACACCCTGTTGAATGATTTAAAACCTCAACAGAAATATTTTTCTGTGGTAGATATCAGCAACCCGTTCTTTTCGATACCGATACACCCTGACAGCCAGTATTGGTTTGCATTCACATTTCAGGGGAAAAGGTATACATATACGGGACTACCACAGGGATATTGTGAAAGTCCAACAATATTCTCACAAGAAATGGCAAGCAACTTGGCGGGATTTACCCCACCAAGAGGCAGTCAGATTTTACTTTATGTTGATGATATCCTGCTGGTGGCCCCCACCCAGCAAGATTGCAAAGAAGATACCATAGAGCTATTATGATTTTTAGCCGCTGAAGGACATAAGGTAAACAAAAGTAAACTGCAGCTTTGGAAAAAACAAGTCAAATACCTAGGATATGTAATATCCAAAGAGGGTAGAACATTAGATGAGGACAGAAAAGTAGCTATTTTGCAAGCACCAAAACCCACTACCAAGAAGGAAATTATGTCCTTCCTGGGTACAACTAATTTTTGCCTGAGCTGGATTCCAAACTATGCCTTGGAATCTGCACCTCTGACTGACCTGATATATAAAACACCTATGGCAGCACAGGATTTGTTACAATGGATACCAGAGGCAGAATCTGCTTTCTGCAAACTGAAACCGTTGATAGCGTCCTCATCAGTTCTGGGATTACCAAGCTACCATAAACGTTTTTTTCCAAACTGTGGATTGTAAGTAAGGTTATATGACATCAATGTTAACACAACAGCACGGGGACAAGCAACGACCCATTGCTTATTATTCATCACAACTAGACCCAGTGGCACGGTCTTTACCTCACTGTGTACAAGCAGTAGTTGCAGCTGCAATGGCATTACAGGCTTCGGCCTCAGTAGTTTTATTCCACCCTCTCACTTTGAGAGTGCCTCATGCATTCATGATTATTTTACTGCAAGAGAAGGTAGCATATCTTTCTCCTGCTAGGCATCTTTCCTGTATGACTATATTGTTGAGCCAACCTCACATGACAGTTGAACAATGCATGACTTTAAACCCTTCTACATTGCTCCCAAACCCTGCAGATGGCACACCACACTGCCTGCAGGTGATTGAGCAAAAGACACTGCCTAGAAAAGATCTCATGGATGTCCCCTTAGACGATGCCAAGGTGACATACTACATGGATGGTTCATGCAAAACGGGTCCTGCAGGACAGAACCTAGTAGGATATGCTGTAGTTTCTGATACTGAGATTATAGAAGCAAAACCTTTACCACACAACTTATCTGCACAGGCAGCAGAATTGATTGCCTTGACACGGGCATGTATCTTAGCAAAGGGTAAATGTGTAAACATTTTTACTGACAGCCAGTACGCTTTTTCTACTGTACATGTTTTTGCGCAACAGTGGAAAAACCGAGGAATGATAACATCTACTGGCAAACCTATCAATCATGCACAGTTTATTTTAGATCTTTTAGAATCTATTCAGTTACCTGAGAAAGTAGCTATTTGTAAATGCACAGCTCATACCAAGCAACAAGATAGGATTTCAAAAGGTAATGCGAGAGCTGATACAGCTGCAAAACAGGCAGCTTCAGAAGTATTTTTTTTAAATAAGGAACTACAACCCTCTGAGATTTTAGACTTAGAAATGTTAAAGACAATGCAGACACTCACTACGCAAGCTGAAAAACAAAGATGGGTAAACGAGGAGCAATTCTCGAAAAGGGGCTGTACATCTCTAAAGAAGGGAAACCGATACTACCATCTAATTTGTTTAGATATGCAGCTTTGTTGAGCTATGGGCAATGCCATGTCTCAAGAGGGGGTATGGTACAGCTGGTGAACCGAGTGTTCACAACATATGGATTTACAAACTATTCTAAAAAATTTTGTTTGATATGCCAAATTTGTAATAAACGTCATGCACAAGGGGCGTTAAAGCCCAAGCAAGGGAGTTTCCCTACACCCCCATATCAGTTTCATACTATCTGTATGGATTTTATAGAATTGAACAAATGTGAAAATAAGAAGTACTGTCTTGTCATTGTAGATATGTTTTCCAAATGGGTGGAAGCCTTTCCAACCAAAAATCCAGACGCAGCTACAGTAGCGAAAGTCCTTGTCAAAGAAATCATCCCTAGATTCGGCATTCCAGAAAGGATCTACAGCGACAACGGCACACACTTTGTAAACCAAACCATACAACAGTTAAGTAAGCATTTTGGTATTTCTTTAAAAAATCATTGTGCATATCATCCGCAATCTGCAGGGCTAGTTGAGAGGCATAATGGAATTTTAAAGAATAAGCTAAGAAAATTAATAGCAGAAACAGAAAAGAATTGGGTGTATTGTCTGCCCCTGGCATTGTTGAGCATGAGAACTATTCTGACTGCAAAAGGATTGACTCCTTTTGAACAACTATTTGGAAGGGCTTATTATATACCCCAGTGGAAACCTCTCATGCCCATAGACCAGGAAGCTGACTGTACACTTGCTGAATATATGAGAAATTTGTTGAATTCTAAACATCTGTTGCAGTCAAATTCTGTTTCAGATAAAGAACAAACCGAAACATCGGAAGTGGCAGTGATCCCAGGGGATTGGATCTGGGTGAAAACTATTAAAAAGACAAATTGGACGTCACCAAGGTGGGAAGGTCCATACCAGGTGCTTCTTTCAACACCTACTGCAGTCAAGATCGCAGAGCGAGCCTCGTGGATCCACCTGACACACTGCAAACTAGTTAAGAACTTTGAACTGGACAAAAATCTTACCTCTCCATCGGGCCCTCAGCACAAAGTCTGGCTACAAAGGGAGGTCAGATCAGTAGGACTGATCCGTCTCAACCCCAGTGAAAAAATCATCGGTGCTGAAGGTCCTATTAGGGCAGAGAGTAAGATCACGTGTTAAAAGCAAAAATTATAGAATCCAGAGAAATCCAAATAAAACTACTCGGAAGAGTTGGAGAAAATAGGAATGCAGAACAACCATTTCCTCAGAAGTATTGCATAATCATCCTGTTAACTGTACTAGTGACAATAATCTTTTTGTTGTGGCCATTCCTTTTCCCAGCCACACAAACTGAACTGAATAAACGTAAAGAGTTGCACATAGACTGGCACCCAAACTTCAATACTTACCAGGCAATCAAATATGTGTATGCTGAGACCTTCAATGTCTCGAATTGCTGGATTTGCACAGCTTTGCCAACAGCATACAGGGGGTTATTGTTAACTTCAGTCCCCCTAGGAGTCAACAAGACCTGGGAAAACTTGATTCATGATACATTAACTATTACAGCACAAGATAAAATAGCATTGCACTTGTCTGTTCAACAAAAGGAAACTGTGTTTTTACAAAAATGATACAGTTCAGGTGGGTTGGAGCAATTGCAATGTGACTATTCCTTATAGATGCTATACTAAAGCTAATAACACAGGTTTTTATTGTAATACGAACTATGATTCATTTTTTAAATTGATGCACAAAACAATTGAGGAAGTAAAACATGATTCTGTTCTCTACAAACAACTGTCTATAATTGACAGAAAAATGTTTCACGCAGGACAAGTGTATATTCATAGTAAAGTTACTACTAAAGTAGAAGACTGTTATTTTGTATGTGGTAGAAAAGCATACAAGTGGTTACCTGAGAATTGGTCCAGCAGTTGTTTTTTGGGCTACCTGGTTCCGGCAATTCGACATACAGCAGTCTTACCTCGAGGGAAAATTTGAAATGTTCAAGAAGCCGTCAAGAAGCCTGTCAATCCAGTAGGACAAATCGATGCACCCTGGAAAAATCATCATGCTGTGGGTGATGGACTAACACACATGGACTTGAGTGATTCTGTTATATCATGGGCAGGCATATTACCAGCATATAGAGCAGTGAAATTGATCTGGGAGCTGAGAAAACTGTCTAAACTTCTCGAAGTATTGAGCAATGCCACCTTTTCCACTCTAGAATTGGTGACTGATGAACTGAATGCCATGAGAACTGTAGTGCTTCAAAACCGCATGGCTCTCGACTTCACCCTAGCGGCGAGAGGAGGTACTTGCGCTTTAATTCAGGAAGAGTGCTGTTTGTATATTCCTGACCATAAACACGAGATAGACAATCACCTCGAGGTAATTCAGTAGGTGTCGGCCATGACCAAACCAGGACCAAATCCATTGACAGACTTTTTCCAGAGATTGTTTGGGGGGTGGGGCAGTATCCTAATGAACATTCTGATTGCCATCTGTGTAGGAATTATCCTACTAGGGGTATGTGTTTGCTGCTGCATCCCCTGCATGAAAAGACTGATTAAAGACTTTATAGACATGTCAGTTTCAGAAACCTTATATCAAGGTGCTTAATTTGAAGAACTATTGAAAAATTGAAAATGCTTTCATAAGTTTAAACTGAATGACTCTCTTAACTGCAAATCCTGAGTAGGAAGAGGTTAGGGGAAGAAAAACTGTTTATGCTTATTTTGAAAGTAGAATAAAGTATTAAAAGGGGGGAAATGTTAGAAAAATATGTATTAGTAATATGCTTAGTCCATTTGAGGTTTAAAAAGGGTTAACACATTTATTCTGTTTCACACCGCATAAATCTGTATGAACTGCAGAAGCATTCCAATCTTGTAATGTCATGAAATATGCGCAGTTATGATCTCTGCTTATGCTTTGGAAATCTACAGGGAAACATTCAATTTCTGCTAGTGTCAGGAAAATAATAATAGATGTATCACTTCTACTAATGTCATGAGATTTAAACAAAGAGTTATTGATTTTCTGCTTATGCTATGAGAAAATCCACAGCTGCAGAAGCTATTGATAATGAAGACAAAGGCTGTTTGAAAATATGAACTGCAATCAGCATTTACTTGTACCTAAGCTAGAAAAGTACCTTGAAATGTAACATATGTATTAGAGCTGCACAATTGAAGCTTGTAGTGGGCTAAAAGAAAACACAGCCCCCAAGGTCAGGTTGTTTTTCTCAAATGTTTTTCATATATCCAGTCATGTCAGCAGGAAATCCAAGTAACATTTTCTATGTAACATATAGTGAGTTTCAAATCTGAACATGTCATCAGGAAATCTGAGTAACATTTGCTGTAGAACAATACAGAAAGTTGTGTCTAACTACGTCAACCATAGAAAGTAGCATTTTATAGAACAGTATAAGAAAAACATACTGCCTGTTAGTAACTAGGCAAAATCCTGTATTTGCATGTTTTTGTCTCCTTGCTGCAAGTAATAAAGGTGCCATACCTGAACCTTACGTGCATTGGTCTTTGAAGTTTTTTCCTTTGACAACTGGCCTCGTCAGATTTGGTTCCCCTTTCTCGGGCCTCATCTCCTAGATGATCCATGGACTCTGGACCCAGTTCCAGACCTCTTGACACACATGTCAGGCTCCCTTCACCCTTGCCTCCACACCCTCAACTTGACAGTGTGGCTGCTCCACTTCCATCCCTAGTCAGGCTTTATGATTTTTCACCTTGCTGTGACCCCATATCTTTACATCTTCGCACAAACCTTCCACTAGGACTACGTTAGCAAATGGAGAAGATTTTCTATGTGGGCAAAAGAGAAATATATAGATCCTTACACAGCATCCATCCCTGTGGTGGTAGAATTTTTGACTGAACTTTTCCATCTGGGATCAGCTGCTGCCACAATTAGAGTCAACTGGCAGCAATATCAAATTTTCATTTGGGACAACATGAGCCTAATCTGATGTCCCACAGATTATGTAAAACCTTCCTTAAAGGCACTACCTTGCTGAGACCTCCCTTTCATGAACCAGTACCTCCATGGGATCTAAATTTCGTTCTGTCCAAACTAAATTCCCTGCCTTTTGAGCCCGCACATTCGTGTCAGTTGAAGTTTCTGACTTGGAAGACTTTGGTCCTAGTAGCTATCACATCCGCTAGACGGGTTTCAGAGTTGCAAGCACTGTTAATCAAGCCTCCTTATTTGATTTTCCACAAAGACAGAGTTTCCATTCATACAAATCCTGCCTTCATCCCTAAAGTTTGCTGTCAGACTAATTTGAACCAAACTATCAAACTGCCTGTATTTTTCCCTAATCATTCCAGCAGTGCAGAATATAAATTTCATCAACTTGATGTTCACAGACAATTACAGTTTTACCTTCATAGGACTAAGGAACTAAGAAAATCAGACCAATTGTTCGTGTCCTTTTCTGAAACTAGAATAGGTCTGCCAGTCTCTAAAGTGACTCTATCTAATTGGATTTCCAACTGTATTTCCTTTATTTACTTCTCCAATGGAAAGATCCTCCCATTCAAGATTAAGGCCCATTCCACAAGATCCCTGTCCACATCTAATGCCTTTCAAGCCAGAGTTCCAATTGACAGTATTTGTGCAGCAGCAACTTGGGCTACCCCGCATACCTTTGTTACTCATTACAAATTGGATTTGACCTCTAGGGGTAGAGCCTCCTTTGGTTCCACTGTACTCAGGAGTATACTCCCGTGAGCCACCTGAGAAAAAAGTGCTAGGGAGACTGTCCCATATGTAAGAATGAAGGCGAGATAGGACTACAGAACATAAAGAAGTTATGTAGTCACCATAACTTTCCATGTTTGTAGTCCATCTCGCCCTTCATTCTTACGAACTCACCTACCTACCCCCGTCCTGGAAGGATCTGGAGACAGGATAGTGTTGCCTTTGTTAGGGTGGAGACCTTTCATTATTGTTGTTCTTTCTGGATAACCTTTCTATCTCTTTTATAGTTAGCAGCAAATAAGATCTGGGGATTTTACTAGTGCACTATGAGATACCTACCTTGCCACGAGCCAACTAAGAGATTTTGAGCTTTGTAATCGGCCGAGTCGGATCCGAGGATCGGCTCCGAACCATATATAAGAATGAAGGGTGAGATGGACTACAAACATGGAACGTTATGGTGAGTACATAACTTCTTTTTTCTTTGCATTGGAGTCAAAGGAAGGGAAAGCTCACCTATGTTTTTTTTAAACTCAACTTCTCACAAACTTTTCAGAGAAATTTGTCTCCACCTGCTTGACATATCATAGACACAGTTTAATCTGTAGTTTACACTGTCTGGTACTGCTGTCAATCTTAGATGGGCAATTAATCCTGCTGATGTAAGGAACACAGCAGCTGATATAAAAAAGGTCAGAAAGTTGTGGAACTGTTTTCCACTGTTTTTATTGCAGAGTGGAGGACACTTAACACTACTCTTTCATAGCAAAACAAAGCAATTAGATCAGACAAATTTACATAAGCAGCAACACAGAATTGAAATGCTAAGCTTTAAATGTTGGTTATTTATAATAGTTTATATGATAAGATAACTTAAATGTAGTATCAGATATTTTTGTGACATTTAGAGAAGTCAGAAAATATTTTTTTCTTGTAAAATATCAATGCCTTTACCATTTTCAAGTCCCCCCCCACACACACACAGACCACAACTGCAGAAAGAGAGTCACATGGCAACCCTATGAACTAGGTTCACTGATACTGTTATAAAAAGATCTTTTATGCTTTTTTCTGACATCCTTCCGGGGGGGGGTGCATATCTGGTACATGCAGATCCATTGTAAAAGATTCCCACTGACTTTGAGTCAGTCCTTACATTGTTAGAGTGCATGAGCATTTTGTAGTCCACAAAGGAACTGTGACAATTGATGGCAACCATAATATACAGCTGAATTTACTTTAACAAATATTTACTATGTGCCCTTGCATTAAAAACACTAAGAAAAGTAAATCAGAAGTACTTAACCATGTTTAAATGGACACACAGACACACACACACACACACACACACACACACACACACACACACACACACACACACACACACACACACACACTCATGTTTTGTACATATAGTGGCATGCAATCTAGTTCTCTGTTACATACACACACACACACACACACACACACACACACACACACACACACACACACACGCTTTTGTAAACGTACAATGTTAAGTTGTCTATCTCGCCTTCATTCTTGCTGGATGGGTTTGGAGCCGACCTCGGCTCCGACTCGGCCACTCTAAAAGCTCGAGAGTTGGTTCCACTGGCTCGAGGCTCCCCTTATATCCCACAATGCTAGGCGTGAGTTACCTTAGATCTCGTTTGCCGCTACAGCGATCGAGGTGTTTGGTTTCTACCGGCTTCTTGGTGAGTTATTGTAGAGTAAAATTTAGTCTACTTAAACCCCTTTAGTTTAATTCTTAACAGTTGTTTCCCTTAGTTTAGTGGATTTTGTCCCCTTTTCTCTTCTATTATCCCCCTTTTCCACAAGAACTCATAAGTTCTTCCCTCGGGCCTTTGGGCCTTTTCCATCCCCTAGTGGTGTGTGTGTGTTTTCTCAAGAATTTAAAACTGATAGTGTGTTTTATTTTTTGAGTTTAAACTTGTATAGGGTGTAATCAGTGTGTTTGACTGTGTGTGTGTGGTTACACTTCCTTCTATAATGTCTAAAGACTCAAAGGTCTCAGGCTTCAAGAAGTGTGACTCGTGCTGTCAGAAAATGTCTCTGACAGACGGTCACACTTCTTGTGTCTACTGCCTGGGACCTTTACACCTGCAGGACTCCTGCGCTGTATGCCACGGCTTCAGCCCCAGGGTCCTGCAGGAAAGAAAAAACAAACTTATTTTGAGAGGTTTACTTAAGCCTGAGGGTTCCCTTACTGTTCCTTCGGGAAAGCCCTCCAAGGCTTCTAGGTCCTCGGCTCCAGCTTCTGAGCCGAGACCTAAGGCTTCGAAACCTCCGTCTACATCGGCTCCGGCTGGAGCCGATGAGTCTCAGACTACAGTTTCTGTGGGTTCATCGGCTCCGGCTGGAGCCGAGGTATTGGAAATTCCTGTGTCGGTTCCGACCAGACCTTCAGAACCGACATCTAGAAAGAGGTCCAGGTCACCATCCCTTGGCTCCGTTCATTCGGCTCCAGCATCTCCCCTGCTGTCTGAACGGAGCCATAGATCTCACTCCTCTAGGTCATCGAGGCTTTCGGACCATGACCTTCAGAGGGTAGTGAGTCGACTCCTCAAGTCCGAGCACTGGCCCAAATGCTTCAGAGCCCGACTCATCAGTCGATGCCTGACCCTGTCCTCATTATGTTCCTCCTCCGACTCCGCTGAGCTCGGAGCCGGGCGCTGAACCGAGACTGTGGTAGCGCCGGAGCCGATACAAATGTCTTCGGCTCCATCGTCGGCTCGATTTCTTCCTTAGAAGAATCTCGCACCGGACTTCCGCCGGTTCGAGGGGTGAGTGGCATCGGACCCTTGTCCGACCCGCTCTCCCTCTCGGGCTTCGGGC
Organism: Protopterus annectens; assembly: GCF_019279795.1. Lineage (NCBI taxonomy): Eukaryota > Metazoa > Chordata > Ceratodontiformes > Protopteridae > Protopterus > Protopterus annectens. The sequence continues at coordinate 1,024,389,221 of NC_056744.1, forward strand.
GCTGGTGAGTTCGGCTCCGACATCGGCCTCGAGCCATCACTGTCGGTGCCGAGGGAGGTTTTAGCTTTTCGGAGCGGGGACCTCTGGCTCTGCCTGACAGGGGTGCGTTCGAGGTCATGCGGAGTGTGTTGGAACCTGGTTCAACTCCACAGTCGCTCCGTCGCCTCCCCCTCTTCGGTGCCTCAGGTCAAGTCCACTCACTCCCTCATCCCAGACCGCAGAGAGCCAGCTCCTCAGGAATCCCCTGTGGGATCTCATCCTCTCCGAGGCCTCTCCTGAATTGGCAGAAGAGCCCCCTCGAAGAGAAAGTGTAAGAGGAAACACATAGACTCACCGAGTCCGTCACCTCTGACACAGATTTAGAGGATTCGAGGGTTCCCCGTTCCCCTTCTGAAGATGTCTCATTTGCAGACATTCTAGAAATCCTTAAGCAGAGGGGAAATTGGCCAGCCCTCAACCCTTCGGAGGATGAATCTGTGTACCTTGAGGCGTTTGGCTCTCGCCCTTCCACCTCCTGGGTGTCTCCCCCTTTGACCCCCTCATGCAGGTGGTAGCAAAAAAGGCATGGACGGCTCCTGACTCAGTGGACCCCACCCCTAGGAGACCCTCAAAATTTATCACGGCACCAGCAGATAAACAATTTTTGACCAAGGGAGTTTCTGTGGATGCTATGGTGGTTGCTGCTGCCACTAAGAAGGAACTAGCTGATCCTTCAGTGCCTGTCCATCCACCTAACAAGGAATCTAGGTCTATGGACAGGTATGGGAAGCGGATGTTCTCATCAGCGACTTTTGCAATGCGTTCGCTGAACTACCTATGCCATTTTACTCGTCTTCAAAGAGACTTGATCAAAGAAGCGAGTGACATGTTGAAGGATCCTACAGCTGCGGGTTTTCAAGACAAGATGAACACTCAGCTGGCTACCCTGAACTCCATAGCTAACTCCTCCATGCGTCTCCTTTCAGAGCGGCTGATGGAGCGAGCAGGGTCGCAGGGACAGGTGTAGCCTTACGCAGGCATGCCTGGATGCGGCTATGCAACTTCATGGACCCTTTTAAAACGTCTTTCACTAATTCCCGTTCGATGGATCATCTCTTTTGGTCCTCAAGTGAAAGAAACCTTGACTAGGTGCGAGACGGATGGCAAGACTCTTTCTGCCGTCCGGAGTCCGCTTTTCTACTCCTTCTAGGCCTTACCCCAAAGGCCAGAAAAGTGGGAAAATGTGGTTCATAAACAATCTCAAGGGACTTCGCCTGACGCACAGAGTCGGTTCCTCGCCAGAGGCAGAGGGGGAACAACAATGGTAGAGCGCCGCCCTAGAGGCAGGGGGTCCGCAGAACCAGGGCAATCGAAGCCTTCTCTGATAAGCCCTTTCAGCATCCCTGAGGGTTGCCCGACTGCCCACCTTCGGAGGCAGTCGGGGAAGATTGTCACTGTGCCCAGAAGCCTGGCTATCCCTAACTCAAGACAAATGGGTACAGTCCATCATTTCGAAGGCTATTCCATTCCCTTCGTTCGCATTCCAAACCAATCAAAAAAATCCCTTCCAGATGTTCCACCCGCTCAAAGGGATCTTGCAGCTTTGGAAATTTCAAAGCTGCTTGCAAAAGAGCAATTCAGCCAGTTCCAGCAGACCAGCAAGGATCGGAATCTACTCCAGGTTCTTTTTAGTTCCAAAGAAAACAGGGGACTGGAGACCAATTTTGGATCTCAGTATCTTGAACAAGTCAGTCAAGAAAACAAGATTTCGGATGGTCACGCTGCAGTCCATCCTTCCCCTTTTGGGAAAGGAAACTGGATGTGCTCTATAGACCTTCAGGATGCGTACTATCACATAAAAATGAACAGATGCTCCAGAAGATTCCTCCGCTTCAGGCTGGGAACCAGTCATTTTCAATTCAGGGCCCTGCCCTTTGGTCTCACCACTGCCCCGGTGTTTACCAAATGCATGGCAGTGGTAGCTTCTCACCTGAGACGCTAAGGATTCCAGGTGTTTCCATATTTGGACGACTGGCTCCTCACAGCTCCCACCAAGCATCTTCTTCTAATGGCCAGGGACTACACCTTTCGCATTTGTCAAAATGTAGGCATTTCAATAAATTGCGAAAAGTCTGTTTTGTCGCCTTGTCGTACTATTACCTTCATAGGCGCAAATCTAGACACAGTCAACATGCCTGCGAGACTAACAGATCAGAGAGTAACAGACATACACAAACTGGTCTCGCTCCTCTTTAGCAGCAACAGAATCAAAGCCAGGCTAGTTCTGAAAGTGTTGGGGATTATGGCGGCTGCCATACCTCTGCTTCCATTAGCCAGATTCCACATGAGAATCCTTCAATGGATGCTCTTCACGCAATGGTCATACCAGCAACTTCCGATGTCCCACACCATTATGATTACGCAGACATGCAGGAATCATCTTCTGTGGTGGATGTCTTCCCCTCAGCTCTTATTGGGAAGACCCTTTGTCCCTTCCCCTCCGGTTGCTACTCTGACAACGGACGCCTCCCTGATCGGGTGGGGCATTATCAGGGCAGAACTGTCCAGGGCACATGGCAACCAGGCGAATGCCACTTGCACATAAATGTTCTAGAGATGAGAGCAGTGCTTTTAGCGTTGCAAGCCCTTCAAGACTCTCTTCCCTTGGGAGCGATAGCAATCCAGACGGACAATATGTCTGTAGTGTGGTATATCAACAAACAAGGCGGAACCAGATCCTACCCCTGTGTCGAGAAGCACTCAGACTGTGGCAATGGGCGCATTTCTTCTCAGCGGTTTCTGATAGCAACGACATCCCGGAAGTCCAATCAAATTATGGACAAATTGAGCAGAGCTATCCTCATGCCTCACGAGTGGTCTCTGAAAGACTCTGTTGTGAGAGAAATTTTTCTCAAGTGGGGTCAGCCTTGCTGCGACCTTTTGCTACTCCCAAAACAGCAAGTGCAGAGATTATTTCACCCTATTCCCTTTACCAGGCCAGCCCAGCAGAGACGCTCTAGTCCAAGTTTGGCCCCGGGACTTCTGTATGCATTTCCTCCCTTCCCACTAATCTCTCAAGTGATACAGAAAGCTATCGCTCAGAAGGCCTCGCTGATCCTCATTGCTCCTTACTGGCCTCGACAGGTTTGGTTCCCCTTTCTACATCATTTTCTGTTGAGCGACCTTGGCATCTGGACCTAGTTCCAGATCTTTTGATCCATCAGTCGGGTCAGTTTCATCGCTCCCTTCCCTCTCTGAACCTCACCTTGGTTCCTCCAATTCCAACCTTAGCCAGGCTTCCTCAAATATCTCCTCTGTCCTGAGATATTTTGATAGCTTCCCATAAATCTTCCACTGGAAGGTTTATTTGAGTAAGTGGAAACGTTTGCCTATTGGGCTCAAGGAAAGGACATAGATCCTTTCACTGCTTCCATCCAAATGGTCCTTGATTTTCTAGCTGAACTCTTCCATGCAGGTTCATCTCCTTCTACTCTTAAAGTTCAATTGGCAGCTATTTCTAACTTTCATGTGGGCATTTCAGAGTCTGCTATCATGTCCCACAAGCTTTGTAAAGCCTTTTGAAGGGAGTTTTTCTACTCAGACCTCCTATAAGAAATCCTCCTCCTCCTTGGGACCTAAATTTAGTTCTTAGCTCTTTGATTCTTTCCCCTTTCGAACCTGCAGCCTCCTGTTCTTTAAAATTGTTATCATGGAAGACACTCTTTCTAGTGGCTATTACTTCAGCTAGAAGAGTTTCAGAACTTCATGCACTCAGCTGTCGACCTCCTTATCTGTTGTTCCATAAGGACAGGGTATCTTTACGAACCAACCCGTCTTTTTTTACCTAAGATAGCCTCGTCTAACCTAAATCAAAGCATTGACCTCCCTGTGTTTTTCCAGAATATTCTAACAGGTCTGAACAAAAAATTGCATTGGCTAGATGTTCATCGTCAGTTAAGGTACTATTTGGATAGAACCAAACAATTCAGAAAATCTGACCAGCTGTTTGTCTCTTATGCAGAAGGCAGAAAGGGACTTTCAGTTTCAAAGGTATCATTATTCAGATGGCTAACATCGCTGATTTCCCTTGTTTATGAAATTAGACACCAAAAGCTGCCTAACAAACCTAAAAGCCCATTCTACCAGAGTTTTGGCTACTTCTATAGCCTTCAAGACAGACTGCCTATTGACACCATTTGTGCAGCGGCTACTTAGGCAATTCCTCACACTTTCATCACTCATTATAAGTTGGATTTAGCTTCTTGGCATAGAGCTAACTTTGGTTCCCACTGTTCTCAAGACTCTGTTCCGTTAGGCCACCCAGGACAAGGTGCTGGGACGGTCCCATCCAGCAAGAATGAAGGCGAGATAGACAACTTAACATATAGAAGTTATGTCCTTACCATAATGTTCCATGTTAGTTGTCTTCTTCGCTTCTTCTTCAAGGCCCCACCCTCCTTCCCCTGGCCTGGACAGACCTAGAGGAGTTTGATTGTGACCTCTCTTTCTACGACCTCTTTACTTTAGGTATATGCTCTGCTCTGCATATTTCCTAGATCAGGATGTAGGTCACCCTTCTCTTCACCCGTGTTTATAGAGGTGGATTTTGTTTCTAGTTATTCTGCTACTATTATAAGCTGGGCCTAGCTTACAAACGAGATCTGAGGTAACTCACTTAGCATTGTGGGATATAGGAGCCTCGAGCTGGTGGAACCAACTCTAGCTTTTAGAGTGGCAGTCGGAGCTGAGGTCGGGTTCAACCCATCCAGCAAGAAGAAGAGAAGAAGACAACTAACATGGAACGTTATGGTAAGGACATAACTTCTATTTATACACAAACATATAATAAAACAAAAAAAAAATTT